>NC_067226.1:20230000-20862500 GCF_019924925.1 Ctenopharyngodon idella
TGCTTACTGCGTCATCTGCGTAAGGATAATGACAGGGAAGAGAAGAAATTGTTGAATAAAGTTGTTATTTTTGTTTTGTTTTTGCGCAGAAAAAGTATTGTCGTCATTTGATAAAATGAAGGTTGAACCACTGCAGTCACATCGACTGTTTTAACGGTGTCTTTAGTACCTTTCTGGACCTTGAAAGTGTTGATTATACTGCTGTCTATGGATGAGTCATATACCTCTCAGATTTCATCAAAAATATCTTACTTTGTGTTCTGAAGATGAACGAAGGTCTTACAGGTGTGGAATGACATGAGGGTGAGTAATTAATGACAGAAATTAAATTTTTGGGTGAAGTAACCCTTTAAGGAATGTGCGATTCACTATTCCCATTGTGTATGATTGCAGAGAAATTATTGCTTTTCATTGAACATTGATGTAGCAGTACTTTTATGAGAAAAGAAATCATAAAAGTAGTTTGTTATGCTTGAAAATCATATAAATGAATGAAGTGGTGAGGGGGGATTTTTACCCCGTACTCTGGGTAAAAGGAACCCAGTATTGATACAAATATTTTAGTAATAGTAATAAGTTTTGCATAATATCTTAGTTGTACTTGTACTTTTTCAAAACAATCACTTAAGCAAAGTTTATTCTATTTATTTTGACAAATAAAATCATTTAATTTACTTATATTCAATAAGTACAGTCATTAAAATTTGTTAATTGAAAGAAATGTAATATAAAAAAAAACAAAGATTCTGAAAGCTTACACTGTTGAGGGAGATCCTATAATAATTTAATATGGCTTTACAGTAACAATATATTATATTTTATGATTAATATAAAATTTTTAAATATGATGATTTCAAATACTATTTAGGAATGTGAATTGGGATGCAGCATAAGACTAAGGGAGGTATTAAAGAGATGTAGTGGTAAATGCACCATTTGACCCAGTGCACTTTTAGCCACCACTTTCATGAAATAGAAATAAAAAGTTTAACACTTACAGATACCATATTAATTTATTATTATTTTACTGTAGTAGTAGTGCTTGTAATGGTGTAATAACTTGGCAGAATTCTATGGTAACAATGCTAAGTTTTTATCTGACTCGATGTAAAGTTTCTCAATTGTGCTCTTGCATTTGAACAGTAACCACAATGGGTCGACCCCACTGGTCCTGGCTAAGAGGAGAGGGGTAAATAAAGATGCCATTCGGCTGCTGGAAGGGCTGGAAGAGCAAGAGGTCAAGGGCTTCAACAGAGGAGCCCACTCCAAACTAGAAGCCATGCAGATGGCTGAGAGCGAGAGGTTGGATTCGCCACCTTTTAGGAACATCTTTTAGTTATTTGACATTTCAATTGATTATTAACTCAACACTCTTGCTCCTAGTGCGATGGAGAGCCATTCGCTGCTCAATCCAAACCTGCAGAACAGCGAGGGTGTGCTGTCCAGCTTTCGCTCTACCTGGCAGGAGTTTGTGGAGGACTTGGGCTTCTGGAGGGTCCTGCTGCTGCTGGTGGTCATCGCCCTTCTTTCTCTGGGCATTGCTTATTATGTTAGTGGCGTACTGCCCTTTTCTGCGAGTCAGCTGGAGTTGGTCCACTGAGGGCCAGATTGTGTTATATCCCGGGACCTGACCAGTCAAGCTTTGAAGTAAAGGGAGGTTTGAGTGGACTCTGAAGGTACACTGAAGGTTCCTCATAGTACAAGATTAGGTCTAATGTGAAGTTTAGAAACGATCTTGTCATTCTCACAGGTGAGGTCGAGTGGAGGCGTTCACTTGATGATGGCTGCGCTATGAAGGAAGACTGAAAGGTAAAGGTTCAGGTATTTATGGGGGAAAATGTTAGAAGTTTCTCAAATACACCCCAAGCGATGTAAACCCATTTCTCACAGATTTTCCCATGATCACTGAACACGACCAGTTGGTTGAACAGTAGACGTATACACTTGTAATATCTCAATGGTGATGTAAACAACATTAAATTGCTGTTGTAGGTTAGATCAGGCATGATGTTTACATCCTAGTATTTGCTTATTTTCCTTTTCCATCACCTTTATTTTTGTCTGTATATATTTAAGTCTTTGTTGTGGAAGTATGACAATAGACCAAACACTACATACATATGCCTATTTACATATCTATGATTCATTCGTTTGATTTACATTGTTACATAGAATATTGTTTTAAAGTAATGGTCTGTAAAATGTTACATAAACCAATAAATGGCCATCAGGAATTTCTTGTTTGTGCACTGATGACAGTTTAATATTCTTAATATTAAAATGTCATCTGATGTTTAAGATATTAAATTCTTAATATTCAGTTTAATACAGTTTAATATTCTGTTCTGTTTATGTACAGATTATCCTATATATTAACAATGGTCTTTCTGTTTGTTCAAAATAAACAGAAATGCTTTTTTTCCTCATCATAAAATGCTTTAGCACCTTCATTCATTGTGTTGTTCTGAGAAACATTTTGTACAAGAATAATTGTCAAGATAAGATAATATCTATAATATAATATGTTAAGATAATATGAAGCTAAATATCACCTAAAATGAATAAAGCATAGTTAGAAAGCAATAAGCATTTCATTATGTCACAGGTGTGTGTTTATGAAACATGTCTAAGCCAGCATAATCAAGGACGGAACGATCTGTTTTATAAATTGTTATTGGGAATTAAGCAAATTTGTCCAAACAGCATCTGTTAACGTTTTAATTTTTGTTTTAATACAAATAAAAATGAATATTTATAATTAATTTTTGACATAAATGATGTTGACACATGTAGAAAATCTGTCTAATGATAGATGAAACTTCACTACAAAACATTATTAGCCTAATATAAAGCATTTACTTGGAACTGTGTGAATTATTGTCGTAACTTTATCAATCTGAGTCCATTTTTTCCCTCCTGACTATTTAATATTCAATATTTGTAAACATTAGGGTAAGGCTTAACAGCTACTTTGATGGCTTTTTCTGTATTTTCGTATAATTTTTACCTTAAATGTTTTTAAATGTTGACCTCACCATTTGTCTGCAAAACATCAGTCAGTATTAAATGTAACTGTAGTATGTTTTATGTAACAAAATGGGAAAGTCACTTAAAATAATGTTACACGTAGAACTTAAAAAGCACTATTCTAAAAACCCATTCAACTGTCTTGCGGGAAGACGACACAAGACTCACGTTCTTTGGGCTTCAGGACTGCAAACTCTAATGCATATACATAATTGCACCACACCGCCCCCTGGTGCCCACAGCAGACCTGAACAGGTGAAAAGAACACAGATTTATACATTCTAGTAACATTCTTTTGTATCTGTATTTCACTTTTCTAAGCATTTTATTTTGGTAACACACACATACACCCATTGTATCTATTATAAGTCTACTAATCTATGGTCTTTCCTTCCTGTCTCCCTACATGATGAAAAGAGTGTGTTGATGCTGAGTGACTCATCTGAATGTTTGGGTTTTGATATCATATAGATTGGTGTCAGGAGGGGGAGATGTTGGGGGGTGGTTGTAACCATTTAAAAGGATGCTGAGATTTCTGCAGTTGTGTTACCACTCAGGGAGTGAAACCACAACAACCAAAAAAACACTTAGAAGACCAATGATCTATGTCCTTATGTATTTAGCATGTGCTGGCCCACAAAATGCAACACAAATATATGGTAAGAGAAAAAAAGGTGAGAGGGATATACTGTAAGATTAAAAACTCATACGGAGCTTACCTAACGGCATAAGCCAAAACGATAGGTCTGCGTCACAGGCAGAACCCCAAGCATCAGTGTTTTCTGTGTAGGTTTTCAACTGTAACAAAAGTGGTTCTTGATTTAACAAAATATTTTGTGGCTTGGCATAACAACATTATTGTAGTTGCAAGATTTTATTACTTCTCCAGAGCACACTTTTAAATTACATATCCTCATATATTCTGCTCCAAGACTGTGGGAATCCTGGTTCTTCTTCCAAAAAACAGCTGTTGAGGGGTGATTTGAAATAAAAAATATTGGTAACAATACAGTTTCATTTGTTAACATTCATTTACTATGTTAGTTAACATGGACTAATAACGAACAATATTTCTACAGCGTTCTTGTGGTTGTTTTGCTGTGTCACATGCCACAACCGCCTCAGCTTCAGTTCTCCTCTGGCACTTAAATGTAAAACTCAACCAAACGCTTGTGTAACCTTTATGTAGCAACAACTAAAGACTGAACTACAACATAACATTTACAGTAACTCTAGGGGAAACCTTTCCATTACATTTGATAGCCCATAATGGACTGTAAATTAAACATGAGATGTAATGAGCTACAGGCCATTTTCTGTTCCTTCTTTTGGGGACTTACATTTTGGGACCAGCCACAGCCTGAAAAACATTTTAAATAATGTCTTAATGAAAATATAAAAAAAGCAAAAAGGTTTGTAATGGTAGGATTAGCTTTACATGAAAATATCAATAGCTTGGTATAAAACCAATAGAAGTCAGTGGATTGTCCTCACTAGGAGAGAAATAAAAAGTGTGTGTGTGTGAGAGAGAGAGAGAGAGAGAGAGAGAGAGAGAGAATAATGGAACATGGTGGATGTCTGCTGTACTGTAAATGCATTTGTTTGTTCTGTCTGATGGATGGTGGCCATCTGGGAGCAGTAAAGTGCTTTAATGTATGAGTACATCTCATTTGCAGTATTTGCTCTGCAAAAGCTGAGCGCTTGACTATGATTGTTCTGTAAATTACTTACGGAAAAGGCTGATTTTGGATCAAGTGACTGAGATAGCATTTGTAGAGCATGTTCGTATATCTATTCAATGATCATCATAGGCTGCAGGATGAAAACATTTTCAGACAGACACGTCACTAGTCACTCTTTGAATTGATTGTAGTTGTCATTAGCCATACATGCACTTGGGGTTTTGATCTTGGTTTCCATTTGCGAGTTTACAGGCTGAAGGAAGACACACTTGACCATACCATTTTTTTCAATAGATCAATGCAGATTCTTTGCTTTACATTTTTAACATCACAATATATGTGATTTTACTATAAAACACTGTCAAATTTAGGGTTTTTGCAAGTGAAATCTATTAATTACCATATAATTTACAGTTTAAAAAAGTAAAAGGACGTTTCCATAAGTCACATATTTTTTATATATATATATATATATATATATATATATATATATAATGTGTGTATAAAAAAAAAAAATCTTGTTATTTTTGTTATCAGTACATTAGTGTGTTTTGTGTTACATTTTTCTGTTATTTAGTTAATGTGTATTGCATTATTTTAGTGTCATGTTACCCTGATGGTGTTTTGTCTTTGTGTGTATACGGGTATTGGCCATGTTTTTGAGCAGGCCACTTACCATCAGCTTACTATTGTGCCACCTGTATTATTGTGGTGGCTATCGATACATTTTAACGTAAAAAGACAGATTTTGGTTGTTAAAGTTGGTAAATTAACAATATATCACTAAAATAAAATATACAGGTATCCTGTAAAACTGGAAACATAGTCACAGTATTTTTTATGGTGAATTTCTGGCAACAGCTGCCAGGTTTTTTTTACTGTAAATTTAACAGGATATTTTTTTTCAAACATTTGGGTTTCGGTATTATGGAAGCCCGTTTCCGCCACTAAATAAAAAAATAAAAACAGTAATTGCGACTTTTTATCTCAGAATTCTGACTTTTTATCTCGCAATTGCGAGTTATAAAGTCACAATTCTGAGATATAAACTCGCAATTGCGTGATATAAAGTCAGAATTGCGAGGAAAAAAAGTAAGAATTGCAAGAAAAAAGTTTCACACAATTGTGAGTTTTTATAAAAAAAGTCATAATTGCGAGAAAAACAGTCAGAATTGTGACTATATCACACAATTGCGAGTTTTAATTAAGACTTTATAACTTGCAATTGCGAGTTAATATCTCAAAATTGTGAGTTTATATCTCGCAATTCTGACTTTATAACTCGCAATTGTGAGAAAAAGTCAGAATTCTGAGATAAAAAATTGCAATTACTGTTTTTATTTTTTTATTTAGTGGCGGAAACGAGCTTCCATATGGTATAGATCTCTTAAGCTTACCAAAGCTGCATTTTTCAAAAATACAGTACAGTAATATTATGAAATATTATTACAAATTTAAATAACTCTTTTCTATTTTAATACATTCTAAATGTAATTTATTCCTGTGATGGCAAAGCTTATTTCCAGCATCATTACTCCAGTCTTCAGTGTCACATGATCCTTCAGAAATCATTCTAATATGCTGATTTGCTGCTCAAGAAACATTTCTTCCTATTATTAATGTTGACAGTTAAAAGTTGTGCCGTCCAACCGTCATACTTTCTTTCAAGATAATTTGATGAATATAAATAGAAAATCTTTTGTAACATTATAAATGTCTTTATTGTAAGTTTTGGACAATTTCAGGCATCCTATAGCTAAATAAAAGTTTCCATTTCAGGTACAATTTATTTTGATGGTCCACTTTAGACACTCTACTAACCATAAGTAACTTTGCAACTACATGTCAACTAACTCTCATTACAGAATTAATAGACTGTTGGTTCAGGTATGTTGTAGAATAAAATGTGAAAGTCACTTAATCTATTAAGTAATGCTAACGGATACAGTGAGGTCAGCTTTTATTTGACAAAAATGTAATAAACAATGAAAGTGAAGTGTTCAGGAAAGGTTTGAGAAAGTACACAGGCTGCCAAAATGAACATAATGTCCTCAGGAAACAGGAACTTCAAACAGAAGTAGAGTGTAAGTTCAGAGGGGTTTTATTGTCTGGTATCCTATCTATGTTCTATTCATGGAGATTATGAATACCTGAACTGTACGCTGTAATGAATTTATAGCAGCAGTGAGGAGGAATACAATATGTGGCAAGTGCAATCCATTTTTGTTGACTCCTCTTGATGCACATTGCTAATTGATCAAAGCCTGATTGGATGAAAACAGTGATTAGCTCAGGAACAGCATGTGTGAAAGCAGCTGATTACAATACACTTTGACCTCTCATTTCATTATTTCCTCAATTCTCTTCTTTGTACATTGTGTTGACTGGCCTGTAAAACAAAGGATGAGATTAGAATTTAGGTTCCTGTTTACACTATTAACTTTCTGATAGATGTCCGTCGTTCTCCCTCATGTGAACCTTGAACTTTTATTGACAGAACTGATGTTTGCTGGTGTGTTTTTGTCTTGCAAACATAACATGTTAGCAAGACCAATGGAAATCTCAACTATAGTTCTCTGACTGGGCTAGCAGGGAGAATAAAGGAAAAGAAGAAAAAAAACTTATTGTTGAGCCCTTTGTTTACATTACCTGCTGCTTGGTAAGTCTTAATGTTTGATGTCAGTGTGTGTTTGCATTTCAGCAGCTTTTAATTGTTGTCTGATTTGAAATTGGGAAAGAAAGAACTTACTTGTTTCTGAATCAAGGCTGCATGATCTTTTTCAATGGGCCTAAAATCCACAATCACTCAGAAAAGCTTGTTGAAAAGACCATTCAAATCCTGTGTGTTCATGTACCTCCGCAGGATTCAAACCGGCGATCCCTCGCATGTCACGTAGATCAGCACCCTCCAGGCATCAGGTGACACACCTGTTCTTCCTCTGCTGAAATTCATGTGCTTTCAACCATCTATCTGTTTGTTATCTTATGCCTTATTTAACAATTCATTTGACTGTATCATGTTATTGGTGTAGTCACTCAGAGCTGTGTAATTTTGTGAACTGCCACAGGGGGCACTATTCTTTTTGCAGATTAACCCTTTCCAATGTCTTTCAGGATCTGAGGGAGCAATGTGTATCCTGTTAAGTCATTTATCTGTTATTACTGATGTCAATACAGGATTTAATTAATTAAATCCTTATGATAGTGTAGATTTGTGGAGTTTTTTTTTAGAGAAGACATTTTCAGTTACAATCTGTGTTTATGAAATATGTTGTGCACAATTTATACAGCAAATGGGTGAACCTGTGATATTTAAATGCTCATAATATATAGATGTCTTGTGACTTGTATGTGAACATGCCTTAAAATACCTGAGTCTGGAAGATGAAAACCAGTCTCAACTTGTTTGAGGTTTTAGAACGCTGGGGGCTTCGAATTTGATCTTAGGTTTGTTTTGTTCTCTGTTACTCTGCTGAAGGGTGAAGTCTGTGGTTTTCATTTGATAGCTATGGCGCCACATCTGATTTTCTTCATTGCTAAACCCTATTCCCTTTTCACCTCCACAGGTGCTCCAATGAATTCATTTTCCATCTCATCTATAAACCAGTATACTTCAGTGCACACAGCGGCCTTCTCTGGCTAATCCTCAGGCAGGTGGTCACCAAACACACAGCAGCCAGCCAGTCAGCGAGCAAAACCCACCCCCTAACCAGCCAAAGATGAGCTGCAAAAACAGGAAAACCAACACCAATATTTCTTGCAGACACAGATGAACACACATCCTCCTGGGTTTACACATGCATATACACATGTACATATCAATAAATGGCACATAATTATATAATTTCTAGTATAATGCTCCCAAAATGGCAATAATCTGTATGTCATGTAGCACAGTATAGGAAACTTTATGTGAGAACTATACAGTATGCCCACACATCATAAAGCCAGCTAAACTTTTCACATTTAAAGTCAAGATGAAATCAAAATTTACAACAACCTTTAACCTGTCACTCACATGAGATCACATAGCAAACAACAATTATTCAATCAGTTCTTGATGAACAAAATCAAGTCCCGCCCTACATTTGTGCTTGTTCAAGAAGCCGTTTTACTTGCATATATGCCACAGTAGGGAAGAAGAGACTTTTGCAACTTCCGTTTCATGCTGACCTTAAAGGTGCAATATGTAAGAATTTTGCAGTAAAACATCTAAAAACCACTAGGCCAGTGTTACATATTTTGTTCACTTGAGTACTTACAATATCCCAAATGTTTGCAACTATTTGTAAATCGTGAGAAAATAGCAATTTTAACCAAGGCTCCGGGACGTGTGAGGAGTCGCCTGTCAATTGTGTCATACCCGCATTACCCTCGGTTTCCGGTTTTATTTTGTAGAAACCATGGAAACACCAAAGATGCTTTAATATTTACATGTTTTAATAGATGGGAACAACTAGGGAACAACTGTTTTGATATATTTATAGACAGAAAACAAATTGTTGTTATATAGCTCAACACGTTTAGTCTTATTGTTTAAATCTAATTTTCTTTATTTTTTTTTTTTTTTTTTATTTTTTTTTTTTGCGACTACCATGCTTTACCATGCCTCAGAGAAAAACACTATTTTGTCAAGTAGCTAACATAGCATAATCAGATGCAGCTTTATTTTTAGAAACAGTAATACAGAATTTTCTCCATCATACAATACGTTTTAAAATTAATTGCATGCCATTTATCAACACAAGCCAACCAGCATTTAATATGATATTCTAAAATCGATCTAGCTTACTGCAGTGTCTCACAGCAGCCGCCGAGCGAACGCTCAGATTAACGTTATAACATTTTCAACACAATCAAATGTATCTAATATGATAAACAGAGCTGTGTTAGCTCATACTTATTACTGGAAAAGCAGAAGTGGCGCCAGCGACTGGCATAATAAAAGTTCCGCTGCTCGTGGCGTGTGTTGCGCAATCGCTCCAGCGGCCTCGTTCAGCTCCCACACCACTCGGCCCTGCTCTGCTTCATACTACAGTAACGTTAATAATTGCATCCATTAACATGATTTCTTCCCGCCGTTGAGGTGAAGACCACATGTCCTAAGATTCCACGCTCAAACTTGGCGTCATCAAGCTACGCCTTTGTTTTGAATAAGCTTCTAGCGACCTCTAGCGGACAGAAAATATTACATATTGCACTTTTAAATGTCAGGAAAAAACGTTAAAATTTTTATCAAAATGTTGTGCCCAAGTGAATGAGAAAGGCTTTAGATATAGAAGAGTACATAATATTTTTCTTTTTAAAAAATAATAGTACTAATCATTTTCAAAAAGTCATTGTGTGTGTGATATGAGAGGACTATGATTATACTGTAAGTGACTGCACTGACAAAATGAGGAATACTGTCCCATCATAACATGCTTTAGAAATAATCCAAAATCATCACATTAAGACATTTGCTGTCCAGTCCGCCAGCTGGCCCAACAGCTGGCCTGTGTAAAAAAAATCAATATTCTCTAATGATGGCACTATTCTTACAACTCACTGCTCATCATAGGGACACCTGTCATAGTTACAGAGCAACACTATGGACTGCTTTTTACTGGATGTGTGTGTTTTGCATAATTTAGCAGAGAAGCTTACATGTTAACAGTCTCTGTGCTGTTTGCTGTGACAGGTTTCATGTAATGTTGTGGTGTCTTAATAAAGAATTCAAACTACCTAGAAATAATATATGGGTAAGAATCAGGTGATTCAAAGGGTGTTTTATTGCTAGTAGGCTAAAAAAACAAAACAATTTTGAGTCTTGGCTCAAGATCCTTTCCTGGTCCTGTTCCCCTTTTCCAATATTTCCTGTCGTAGGCTACCTCCTACTGTCCTGTCTATTAAAGTTTAAAAAAAGTTAAAAAACATAAGTGTCACCAAATCTAGCAAAACTTCAAAATGCTCTATCATGTAAATTAAGCTGCATTTACACTGTAACAACAAAAAAGATTTTACTCGCATCTGACACAGAACAGATATTATTTTCTGTAGTACTTTGAGTAGATCAAGTTACAGCTGACTATTTACAATTTATCATATTAATACAAAATATGAAGTAATTTAAATGTAGCACAGCCTTTTCTCATTAGCTTGTAGGTTTTTTTTTTAAAGAGTATAGCTAAGCTAGCTATGTTTTAAACAGCTTTAACGCAAAAATGTGGAAAAGTTTAGACAGCCAGATGCTTTGCCTAAAATTTAAAACTATAATGCGACTTACTGTAATACAGACCTATAAATATATTAACTATACAATAAAATGCTGCCTGTAAGTCTGCTAGAATCAGTCATGTCACAAGCTAAACGCATAGCCTCCGGGAGGTGTTTTTCTCAGCGCATGGGGGAGAAAGATAGAAAGAGATAAGTGCGTGTGTGTGATAAAGACTGAAACTGGCTGTGGACTGAGGATTTTGTTGTACACTTCTAAAGAAAGTACAGCTCGTATGACCACGAAACACATCACGTTGGAGTGCTGTGCGGCTTTGCTTGAGCTGGCAGCACGGACGCTTTTATCCTGATTAAGTAACGGCCGGACAAGCGACAGACAGCACCTCAGCCGGCATTTGAGCAAGAAGTGAAGGGCAATCTAACGATAAAGGGACAGAACGCCGGTTGACTGTTTATTTAGAAGTGCTGTCGGGCAGGAAACAACATATCTCCTTCCTGGAAAAGAGCTCGTGCAGGATCCCATAGAACCGCAATGCGATTGTCGAGCAAAGAGCCGCTTAAACCAGCACAACTGCACTTAACATGGGCGAAAATAAGAGGAATTAGCTGTCACACAGATAGCTGAATCGTGAAAAATATTCTCTGTTCCGCTTCTGAGGTAAGACACTGCCGTGAGATAGCGCGATATGGCTGTTTTCGAGACAATCTAATAATATAACGTACATCTTTACATGAGACAGCACGTGATAATCTAACCGATGAATTATGGACGCGGAGCATGAATAATATAACGAGGGGTGACGCTCGGTTTCAGAGACCGGCCGGTGCACGACCGTGTCCCACATGACCTACTTTCAAAAGCTTTAATGCAGGATAGATGCAGCCGCAGTGAGAAGCAAAGGAGACCTTCAGCACTGAAAAACAAGCTCACTGTTTGCTCACATGTGTGACCGAAGTCGTGTGGACCTCAGGTGATCGTTCACTTAGAAGACTTGATCGACAGCCATCCTCAGCTATTGTTGTTTTCTTGGTTTTACAAAGACTCTACCACGCTGATAACATTCAAGACTTGAACTAACGGAAAAAGGGACCCTGGAGCCATTGACCTTTGCACTTGCAACAGCACTTGGATTATTTCTGCTGTTGGGATTTATATTGAGCCTTGGGATTCCAGCTAAAATCTGCACATGAACCCGATAAATGCTTCTTAAGGATTATTACAATGACAAACGACAAATGTGTCTCTGTGATGTCATAGTTTGCTAGTCAAGCGTTATGTAAGCAATACTAGTTATTTAATGACTACCTACAATATTGCAGTGCTAACTATGCATGTTAGCAGTTTTATGAATCTAAGTCAATAATGATTCTAAGCTCAGGAGATCTTTTTATTGTTAATCAGTGAATTTATCCTTCGGTCCAATCATGTGGTCTTTGCCATTAGTACGTCACACTGATGTTCCACAGAGAGTGACTGAGAACTTCATTTTGTCTGGTTATCGCTTCCCTAACTACAGCCTACGGCAGTGTCTAGCCTCCGCTTTTCATCCCACCAATGAGACTGGAAACTTCTGGACACACTTCCTCCCAATTTTTGTGTTCACCTTCCACTTTCTGGAGGTGTTCACGTGGGAAGGAGCGCCAGAACCTGGCAGTCCTTTTTTCTACCCCTTCTGGAACTACTTCCTGGGGGTGTTGTACCTGCTGCTAGCCAGCAGTCTGGCTCATCTTCTCAACTCCATGTCGCTCATTATTCGTGAAATCTGTTTCTTCGTAGACTATGGAACTATCAGTGCGTATACGGTGGGTTCCTCGCTGGCATATTACTATTACATCCATCCTCAAGCAGGAATCCCAGAGATTGGATTCGAAGGCCAGAACACCTCCCAAAGGAAGAGGCTGAATGCTGATGAAGAGGCTTGGAACTCTGCAACTTCTCCTACTCTGTTCCAGCTGTTCTTTGAAAGCCTCTACATCCCGTCCACCTGTCTGATTGCTATAATATGCGTACTCACCTGCTGCAACACCAGACAACGCTGGCGGAAGTACCGCTATGCCGTCCGCACCCTCGTCTTCCTCCTTCCGTTTTTCATCTCCTCCACTCCTGTCTTCTACCGTCTCCTGAGTCCCTCCGCAAACTCCACGTCATCCTCCTCTCCTCATCTGTTTTGTACCATGGCTGCCTTCTTCTACCGCCACTGCTTTTGGCTGGTGGTATCTGCCCTCTTCAATATCAGCAAGATCCCAGAACGTTTTTCTCCAGGGAACTTTGATATCTGGGGTCACAGCCATCAGTGGTTCCATTGCTGCACTTTCCTGTCGATTTTGGATGAGCTGCAGATGATTAAAGTGGAGATGCGAGCCCTGCTTCTCAACCCAGCATTGGTACTATCACCTGTAATATCACCTAGGCTCTCTGGCCCAACATTCTGGTCCACCTATGGGGTCATGGTGCTCCTGCAGGGGTGCATAGCGAGCATCATAGCCTTGTTTGGCTGGCAGGCATATCAGATCTTCGCACCAGAGCAAAAAAAGCTTAAGGGACATTAGGAGGCACCTTGACATGCTGGTCAGGTTTAAAGCTCTCTGTGTAAGCATTTTGGACTTTTTCTTCTAACAATGTTATAACAATGTTGATTTCTGCTGTGTGAACTGCTGTCATTTCTTCATTTTATAGGGTTAGTTCACCCAAAAATGAAAATTCTGTTATTAATTACTCACCCTCAAACCCTTAAGACGAAGATCTTTTTAATTAAATCTGAGAGCTTTCTGTCCATCTATTGACAGCCTACGCAACTACCGCTTTCAAGCCCCGCAAAGGTAGTAATGACATTGTTAAAGTAACGTCTGCTCTTGCATCAACACAACATGCATGCGTTGCGGTCTTCTTAAGTTTTTAAGATCAAATTGTAAGCCTCTAAAATCAAAACACTGATCAGTGATCAGAGACAGAACAATGAAAGGAGTAAATGATTTTACTGATGAATTTTCATTTTTGGGTGAGCACCTTTAAGTTTGGTATGGCCAAACAAAAAATGTTCTCAAAAGGCATTATTTGACGAAAACTGTGACACTTTTAGCAGGTTTCATACTTTCAAGGGAGGCTGTTTTTTTTTGTTGTTGTCGGCAGGTCAAAGTACTTGCTGCTCTGTAATGAGCAAGCTGACTCTGCCACATTTGCTCCTCGTAGACTGTATTGTTAAAATTATTTTTTGGTTCCAGAATGTTCTCATACGTCTCACTCATGAGGGATTTAAAACGAGGCATTATTGAGCTTTTACTAGGACACCTTTCATTGTAACAATCTTCATTATTGAAATTCTCTTTGTCTGTGTCAATCTCGCTTTTTCTCTCATCCACCCACTCACATTTCCTCCCTCTTTTTAACAAACCCTTTAAACAGGAAATGCAGACAAACACACGTCGCTTCAGCCAAAGCGTTTGAGGCAAAGGGAAATGAGAGGGGTGGGGTTTCATGCTGCTTTACACCAGTGCAGTGCTAAACTACACAACCTTTCACAATTTTTATTGAACATTACCTTTTCACTCTATTATCATTACTATCAGTTATAGACCTTAGTTGAGATATGTGACAGCATAGGTAGTAACTATAGATTTCTGTTGAAATACTCTGTACTGTCTGTAACTATGCATTGCTATTGATTGTATACGCTTCTCAATGACTTGACATTTGGTTGAAGGCCTTGGTGGGAGGACTGTAAGGAGAAAAATGAAGCCATATCATTGTTGAAAAACATATCAGTACTGTTTTTACCGGAAAGGCCAGTTTTGAAGACACAGTTTAACTGTTGGCTGCACAAAATTGTCTGTGGTATATTATCGTTATTAACCTAGTTCAGATGCAGGGATTGAAAGTGCTACTAGCTGGTTGTATTCAATACAGCCTCGAGTTATCATTGGTCTTTCTACTGGGTGGTTGAGTTTTCCTTCAACCAATCGGACACTTTCAGTAAGTGGTGCTCTTATGAGAGTGTAAGTGCTTATTGACAAAACATACAGGTTATTTAGTCTGAGTATGGTGTGGTTTAACAATATTTGTGAATTTCTGTGTGAACATGACTTTCTGTTGCTGTGAATGACAAATTGAGGTCATTGATGAATCAGATGTTGTGGCTGTCAAAAAAGATGTCATGTCTTTGTTGTTCTGTCCTCATATTTCAAAGTCAGGCAGGCCGAATAGTTGCAATAGGTGTGAGGACATATTCTAACATTTCTTCAGTCTTTTATGTATTTCGTCATTAACATTCATTATTCATGAATAACTTTTATAACCTTGTACTTCATACTATTTGTACTCTATGATGAGATAAATCATTTGTTACATTGCACTTTGTTGCACAAGCGTAGTATTAAAATCTAGACAGAATATATGATTTTGCACACATGACCTAACTTTTCTGCGCTAATCTGTGATTCTGAAAGGGACCTAATGTACATTTTTATCATGTTTTAATTGGAACGTTTCAGCAATTTCGACAGAGCATTGTCCGTATCATTTGTTCGCCATCATGCAGTTCTGACTTATTGCTGTGTTTGTGTTAGCACCTCACATCTGTAATAAGGTATATATAGTTATACTCTACAGATTGAATGTTCGAGAAACTAGACCTCATCAAATATATTCACTCTGGAGAAAACACCAAAATATGAATATTTAAAAATCGTGTTTAAAACAGGTTGATTAGAAATTGTAGTTCTAGAATAGTTTGTCTAGAACAGTTGTAGTTCTCAGGGGAGAAGACAGAATATAGTCTTAATGCACTGGAAACTATGCTGTATGCCCACTGCTGTAGACTTTATAATCATGGTTTACTTCAGTAGATCATGCGGTGGCACTTTATTTTACAGTATACATGCACTTTCACTGTACTTACGGTGTACTTACCCACGAAAATACTGAGTAATGTAAGGTAACAACATGAGATAAGGTTAGGTTAAGGGTTTGTGCATGAAACAGGACTGTAAAATAAAGTGCTATCATGCTAATATATCTTATTTATTAAGATATAGGCTTGAACATGAAACTTGAGGATACTTACCAGTGTATATTAATATATGAGTTATTGTTCTGTTTCTACTTCAAAGTGTATCACGAGATAAAAACTAGAGATCAATAAATTTCAATGGTAAATAAGCTTTGTCTGTTTGTTTTTAAATGAATATGTACATGTGTGCTGTTTAAAAAATGGTTCATTCTTTTATTTATATAATATACATGTTTAAATAATTGAAATGGCAAATAAGTGGTTTGAGATAAACATTAAGCTGAGAAATCCTTTGAGAATACGATGTCATGTCAACATTTCCAGGTCTGCAGATTAATTTGCCTGTATTTACATATCCGTGTGTGTGTGTGTGTGTGTGTGTGTGTGTGTGATTGACTAAAGCTGAGTAACAGGAACAGCTGGGGCTCTTATGTCACAAAACATCCCACCCCCTCTCTACCTGTGTGTGTCTGCTGATATGTACTTTACAAAATGAAACATCAGAACACACGAATTTATCCCGGATATGCAGTAGTGACCTCAGACTGTCAGATAGATAGTAAATAGTGTGGGGCAGATACCTTGAATGTAAAAGAGAAAGAAACTGAGGTGTACATTTTCCATTGCTCTCTGTTTTGGCTCTTTTCCAGCTCACTGCAGACACTAAACACAGCACCTCTTTCTAGATGTGTCCACTTGATGGAGACATACAGCTGTTTGTTTTCTATTGGCCTGGGACCCTTAGTTCAAGGAGGAAATCCTCTGTGGCTTTTTGCACCTTGTTGTGAAAACATACATGACACGACATGCTTGTTTTTACAGATACTGTAAGTAGCCAACGATAGTGTAATAAAATGACATAATACTACCTTTCAAAAGTTTATGTTCAGTAAGATTTTAAATTTTATTTGATTTTTTGAAAGAAATATGTTCAGCAAGGACGCATTAAATTGATCAAAATTGATCATTTTGAATTTTTTAAATAAATGCTGTTCTTTTGAACTTTTCATTCATCAAAGAATCCTGAGGGAAAAAAAGTGTCATTGTTTCCACAAAAATATTAAAGGGATAGCTCACCCAAAAATGAAAATTCTGTCATCAGCAGAACAAAGAAATTCATACAGGTTTGGAACAACTTGAGGGTGAGTAAATGATGACAGAATTTTCATTTTTGGGTGAAAAGTTTGTTTCTTGAACAGCAAATCAGCATATTAGAATGAATTCTGAAGGATCATGTGACACTGAAGACTGGAAAAATTACTGCTGAACATTTAGCATTGCCATGACAGGAATAAATTAGAATATATTCAAATAGAAAAAAAAAAAAATTTTAATTTGAAATAATATTTCATAATATTACTGTTTTTACTGTATTTTTTATCAAATAAATGTAGCCTTGAGAATAAGAGACTTCTTTAAAAACATTACTGACCACAAACTTTTGAACAATAGTGTAGTTTATTGTTTAGTATTATTCTGCAATAATACACTTATCAAAGACTATTACAAGAAGAAGAAAGTTTATTATAATTAGTTATTTATGATTAAATTCACACAATTCACATATGTTTCATAATCTTTAATTAAAGGAGCATTATAATTTAGAATGAATACAATGACATATCAAAATGTTTGCATAATACATTAAACAGACCTAATAGCCTACTAATACAAACACAATAAACTGGCAAATTTCCTGTACCCTGTACTTTATACCTGAATATGACTGAAAGATTGTGGTATAACGCATAGCATACCACAGATTTCTGGATCTTCTGTTCTCTTGGTATTAGAAAATTGACTTTAACTCATATATTGCGCCTCCAGTTATATAAAAAAGTAATTAAGGATTTAATTAATTTGATTTGACCTTTCCCTGTCTGACTTTGATGATATGATTAAAATAAACCCGAGTGGGATTGTGGTCAGGGTGGTTGTGAGGTCAACATGTTTTCTTTGCGAGGTTGGCCAGTGCTTTGTCGTGCACTGCCTTATGCTGAAGGGCAAAGCTGGATGGAGTCAGAATGCCAAGGCCTTCGTTATTCACCTTGCCCATCAGCACATAGTTCACTCCTATGAAGTAAATTCACAATGATTATTAAACTATTAAATGTCAGTGAATTTATGAAAAATATGAACCTGTAATTTATTCTAAAATGTCATACAGTAATAGAAAATGAGTCTTGCAAGACTGCTTGTGGTTGAACTAGTTTTGTGTGTGTGTTTCTTTCACCTTTACGCAGTGCTGGACACTTCATGCACGTAACTGACAGTGTGGCAGACGTGGTGGGTCCTCTTTTTCGGAATTTAAGTCTACCTGCCTTATAGACCTTTATGACCGACACCTCAACTTCAGCACTGCCTTGAGATCCTGGGGTCAGTGATGTCACTTTACCAGTCAACACTGTGAGAGAGACAAAGGGAGAAGATGCTTGTTTTTCCAATAGCATGCTTCTGACTCCAATAAAAAAAGTAATCAACCAAAAATATTTCTTATAAATATTTATTATTAATTAATGTTCCAGTGTTTCCCATGGAATTTTTGTGCAACTGTGGTGTGTAACTTGGTCCATGTAGGGGGGTCTGGGGGCATGTCCCTCCGGAAGAAAATTTTGTACATTTTGAAGTTAAATTCATCAATCTGGAGCACTTTGAGAGTTCAAAATTTAGAGCTCCAACCCATATTCAGTGTGCAAATTAAACAAAGAAAAGTTTGTGCATTGACTTTACCTGAATTTTAAAGGCCCACTGAAGTGCCTTGGAACACGCAGCTTTATTCACTGTTTTGATGTAATTTCCAATGAAACAGGTAGACAGGGCGGGATATATCTAGAAGCTCCTCCCCTTTTTTCAAAATAGCCAATAGCGTTTTGCCTAGATCACAGCTCGGCCAGAGCCGTTGAGCTCGTAAAACCCAATTTTCCTCATGATCTCAAACCGTTTCTCCTCCATATTGCTTTAAAATATTGCATTGTTTGTAGAATTCAAATGAAAACGGACTTCAGTCGCGTCAATGGAAAGCATATTTACACTGAATCGTTCCCTATCCTCTATATAGTGCACTATGTGCCATTCACTATATAAAAACTAGTAAATGTGTGAACAAATGACCGATTTCAGCTGCAGCTTCAGCGTGTTTATAGTGTAAGAGGGGGCGGGACTTCAGATTCTAGAGAGCATTTGATTGGACAGAAGATTTGATGAGAAGCTGAAGTCTGAGGTAATGTCATGAAAATCCGTGATCCATTTTAGCAGAAGTGAGAGACTGTAAGTTTTGAATTCTTATATCTCCTAAATGTGAATTTTGTCATTGTTTTGGAACACACCAGCTTATTCATAACCTTAAGGCTAACATATTCATACTAAAAGCTAAAAAAAAACTTAAATTTTGATTTCAAAAGGACTTTAAAGGGACTCAACCCACTTTTAGTTGTGATATAGTGTTCCAGTCTACATTACACTACATAATAATAATAATAATAGTTATATTATTCCTATGACAGTAATACCCATAAATTGTAAAACAAATGCACTAAAAATAAATGAAAATTTCATAATTAGTTTTGTACTAATTTCTATACTTAAAGAAAAGTATATTTTGACGGAAACTGCAGTCGAGCTTTTATTTTGGCGGAAAACAAGTTTACAAACCAGTCGCGTCTCATTACAAATCTAGTGAAATGCTGTAATCATCAACTATGCAAATGTGAAAATAATGCATAACTGGTGCCCGATAACTTCCGAAACGCTAAACTATGCAGAGATGGAGTTCACTGCATTCATTCCCTGTGAACTACGACGTGGAGCTGATCACGTGCGCGAGCGAAGTGCGCAGTTCTCTTTGAGCAGCAAACAGACAATCTTTTTTGCGATTTTATAAGGACATAAAGCCTTATCGCGCTTTCGATTTTAGTTTGAACTGTGAACTAACATGAACAAACAATGAACGACTGTAGAGTATTTTATTAACTAAAATTAACAATGATTAATAAACACTGTAACAAATGTATTGCTCATTGTTATTTCATGTTAGTTAATACATTAACCGATGTTAACAAATGAGACCTTATTGTAAAGTGTTACCACACATTGCTATAGTTATTGTTAGTTTTGAGTCTTGACAGTTACAGTCGCTATAGCTGTAAGCAATGCTCTAAGATTTACTTCATCATTACAGTGCGAACAGCTGCCTGCACTAAAAGTCCCAAAATGAGTTACAGAAAAGCCTCTGGGGTCCATGTCTGTGACAGGCAATTAGGGGAGAATGAAGTAGACAGAAATAGCAGGATAAAAGAGATATAAATGAAGCAACTCACCAAAATGACTGGGGCAGAAGCGGGTCATGAGAGTGCCTATTCTTTTGCATGGTAGGGAACACAGTGGGTTGTCCACTGAGGCTTGGAAGAAACAGATAAAATTATAAACATGTAGTCTAGCACACGCAAGGAAAAACAACCTAAAGAAACATTTCTACCTGCTTTTGTTGTTGTTTTGTTCCCAGGTTTTGAGATGGGATTGGTCTTTGGCTTTGTTGTTGGTTTGACACCAGGCTTTACTTTTGGCTTTGCCGTAGTACTTGTTGGTTTTGGTTGAGGTCTAACTGCGGGTTTAGGTGTAGGCTTTCTAGTAGGTTTTGCTTTTATGGCAGGTTTTGGTGTGACTCTAGCACGAGATCTTGTTGGAGGCTTATGGGGAGTAGGTCTGGCTGGTTTGGGTGCGGGTGCGGGCTTTGATCTTGGCTTAGGAGTTGGTCTGGGTGGTACGGGTTTGGGTGGTTTTGAGGGAGTTTTTGGTGTCGGCCTGCTAGGCTTAGTTTTAGGTTTAGGTCTTGCTGGTGGAATAGTGGGTTTAGTAGGTGAAGTGTTGACTCTTGGCCCATGTACTGTGTCCAGGGCAGCAGTGGGTGTGCGGGAGCTGCGGGGAATACTCCTGTAGTGAGCCATGAAGCCTGCAGCCGTCACACTCAGATCTGATACAAAGTGCACGAGCAGCTCATTTCCATTGGTCACAACCACACTGACAGAGATATAAAGAGCATTATTACAATTATTTCAAATAACAATTACAGCGTGCTGCAGGAATGATTCCGAAAACCTTAAAACAAGTTAGCATTTTTGAAGTCAGTGGGTGAGTTTTTGGCTAACCTTTATGTTGTGTTTGGGTCATTTTGACCCGGAGAGGATTTTCTTTTTACAGAAAAAGTTAACGTTATCGCATTGGACTAAAACTTACTGAATTCACTCACACAGGGCATAACTACTTCCCAAACTGACTGATTGTAGGCCTCATTGATCTGAGCTTATATTGGTCAAAAATGACCGTCCACTGAAAATGAATGGGGGAGATTGAAAATAAGAGAAATATTTAGTGTTCAGGAGCATGTTCATCATGCTCATGTTCATACATGTACATGTGTGCTTACAAAGATACAAGCCTTGGACCTGTGCATGCATGGATTCATGCACACTCGCACTACCACACACTTACACACACGTTCATGTACCCAAATAAAATATTTTGAGTATTACAGGCGTTCTTTTTCATAGAGATTAACTTCATCCATCAGAACAATGAGACCCACGATCAACCAGTTTCAAAAATAATTACAAAACCTGCCCTAAATGAAAGAAATAAGTTGACAAAAAATTGAATCCAATAAGCTATTTTTTTGTAGGCCGGTCATTTTTGACTGGGAACACCGCAGGTGTGACTTTGTTCCATTTTGTACAAAATAAAAGCATTTCAAAACAAACTTCCTGGTTAAACATTAAAGCACATTAGTGTGATAAACAGTGAATTACACAATTACACAGGGCTTCCTTAATATCAATTAGCTGACTATTGAGGCAAACAACCAGTCAATTTGAACTTAGACATGTTGCTTTGAACGCTCCCTTTTATGTTATGGCGGTTGTCTTGGATTTATGCTGACACCTAGTGGCATGGATTCAGCATCATTCATGCAAAGCAATAGTTTTCGGGTACTGTGCTTTTAGCAGTCAACAAAGATTCTTTTAATGATTGAAAATGTCCATTAACAGAAGTGATCTCAACACGTCGACAGCCAGCTCCTTGTAAAATAAAGCAGCTTTTGTTAGGCTACTGATATGACTGGATCTCAGTTGGGTGAACATAATTTTAAACACATTTATAAGAACTATTAAGAGTGTTTATTGCCATCTTATCATCAAAGGCTATTTACACTAACTGCCCACCACTGTCTGGCTGAACTAGACAAAATTACAATGGAAACCATGCCGATACCCATTTACCTGATACCAATCTTTTCCCTTTTCCTATTGCATGATATCAGCTCAGAGTGGTGTTTATTTTAGTGCACATAAAGTGTTTAACAGGTTTTTAATAGTCCTATATACCTGAAATTGGATGATCGGACTGGCACATCGACCATGACACGTGCAGCTCATATTAATACCATGCTCAAAACTCTAGCTCCTTTCCTGGACCTTCATGGACACCTTTACTGATCAGCAGGTTCAATATGATTTGGGATAGATGTAGGGAAGGGCTTTAAGGGTCAGTAAGGTCCCAATAAGACAGCTTCAATTTATGATTTTAATAAATATATACTGAATATGATGTTATTACATACTGCTTTATAATATACTACAAAACACTGAGGTGCAAATAGTGTCTTATTTGTAAATAGTATGCTGTTTTGAAACAGAGGACTGTGCAAGAAAAAGTATTTCCTAATTGGGAAGCACATTCTTCCACTATAGCTTCCCTTAGGGCGACTGACCTTGCAAAAAACAACAACATCCGTTTCCTGTGTAGACAAATTACAAAATACTCTGTCCTTAGAATGATGTTTGAATGACTTATAAAATGTCATAGTGTTTGAATAGAGTTGAATGATATGTGATGCATTGGGTTTGCACTTACTCTGGAACCGTGTCTCCACAGAATCTGCCAATACGACGAGAGTTATCGGTCTCTCCCCCGTTGAACAGGGCCACGTAGTCATAACGACAGTATGTGTCTAATTCCAAGTCCAGCTTCTCAAAGTTAACCTCAATAACCTAGGCATGTGCACACACACATACACACACACATTTTATGGGGACATTCCATAGACATAATGATTTTTATGCTGTACAAACTGTATATTCTATCCCCTAATCCTACCCATCACAGGAAACTTTAGGCATTTTTAGATTTTCAAAAATAAAATAATAAATAAAAACCACTTACTATGATTTATAAGCTCCCTTACAAAAATAAGTAGGCTATACTTCAGGTTCATTTTAAGTGTACTTAAGTGAAGTTCAAGGCCCCACACAACTCTAGTGTATGATGTTGGAGTTACAGTAGTCAACATTTTAAGTGGATCAAAAAAGTTCATCAAAGTTGTCCTAAGAAGAAGGTTTTAGGACAACTTTGATGAACTTTTTTGATCCACTTCAAATGTTGACTACTATATTTTGACATTTAACCGCAAAATACTTGTCGCTGCCTTAAGCTGACTGCTATAGTTCATTGTTTTGGTATCGTTTGTGTATTTTTTTATATTTTCTCCAAATGCCCAAGCATACATACAAGCTTATAGAATGGTGCGTAAAACAAATTCATGAGAAAAAAAAAAAATGTAAATAATAAATCATCTCCATTGCGGATTCCAAGTGGTCAAGGGCTTAGGGCGTTCCATAACTCCATTTAAACAACATTTCAAGGCTTCCGCCAGTAGTGGGAACTCCTGCAATATAAGCAATGATGTACATCCAAGTGAACGAAATGGAGGGAAGTTAGCGAGGGAAGGGCATAAAAAAAAATTCGACTTAAACGCAGCTCATGTGTATTTTTAAGTATACTTCATGTAAGAAGTATACTAATATCAATGTACTTGTAAGTGTAGTATTTCAGCACTACTTGAGACTAAATTGGCCTACTTTTTAGTGTATAAAAATATACTTTTATATATACTTCAAGTGTAACAGTAGTAAACTTTGAGTAGTAAACAGCTAGTTTACAACTACGTTTTTCATTTGTACTGCAGCTATAGGCCAACTATAAGTGAACTTATAGGTAGCCTATACTTGTAGCACATTTATTAGTTTATGAAAGTACACTTTGAAGTATACTCTCAGTAACCTACTAGCTTAGTAGTTTTATACTCCAAGTATACTTGTAAGTTTTCATTAAGTGAACTTAATCATAATTATAGTTTACTATTTATGGTCACACTTTAGATTAGAGTCCAGTTCTCACTATTATCTAACTATTAACTATGACTTTTGCCTCAGTACACTTCTAATTACTGCTTATTAATTGTTAGTAAGATCGCTATACATTATTTTTGCACTTTAAGTATACTTCTATGTTACTAGCTATTTATTCATTTTTATACTTGAAATATATAACTTTAATTTGATTGAGACAGCCCTTAAAATGGCCGACTCCCTTAAGTATTCTTAATTATACTTTTAAGTATATCTCGATCAAAAGATTGAGTACAAGTATAGGCCAAATATACATAGACTTTTCTGTCAGTACACCTAAGTGTAATGTTAAATATATTTCTAAGAAGTACATAAAAAGTAGACTGAAAGTATACTTTCTTATTTTTAGTTTAAAATAAATATCCTAATAGCACACATAAATGAAATTTTTTTTTTAAGGGCTGATTTCCTCATGCGGAACAAAAATGTCCCCACAAGGACAAGGATTTTGGATATCGCTATCAATGTGGGGAAATTTTGTCCCCATAATGTAGGGTTTACCAGAACTACACACACACACTCACTCACTTTGATATGTAGTTACATAAGTAAAAAAGCTAATTTTCTTAAACAGGTATAAAGGCTCTTTCATGCACTTTTCATGGCCCTCTCTCGCTCTCTCTCTTTCCATGTCCCACCTTACACACTTTCTCTGAATGAGGTCTTTCACATACTCTACCATATACTGTTTGCTGTCATCATGAACACACACTAGAGTTCAAATTCATCCATATGCACACAAATACTCAAAATCTCATAGCAGCACATCTCTAGTACACCTAAATATGATTAATTCTCTGATGACTTAATTGCTAATTACTTAACAGATTGAGAGTAGACAAGACAAATGCATGAGAAAAGGAGCTGTGAATTGATTTTTGCAGGCTGACCATGTTGGGCTCCACAGATATGTGCCAAGAGCAGCTGATGCCTGCTGGGTAATCAGATTCTGGCCAGTTCGGTGTCTTCACTGAACCCTGAGGCTTCATCAGCCTGCCGCCACAGAACTGATTCTCTGTAGGGAAAAGGGGTGGAACGACAATTAGAATGACAAAATCATATATATATATATATATATATATATATATATATATATACATATATATATATATATATATATAAGGGCTGTCAAGCAATTAAAATGTTCTAATTAATTACATGATGTGCCGATTAATTAATCTAATTAATCACAAATTAATCGCACGTCAAATTTGGCTGAAATTACTCCGAAAGTCATTATTGTGTAAAGCATCAAATAAACATTTCAAAAAGTATGGTTCCAAAAAATGATACAAATTGGAATCCCACACACACTACTTTTGGGATTTTTATGGACAGAACCTGAGAGAAAATATTTGTTAACTGAACCATTTCATGACATAATTTGCAGAATGAACTGTGACCAACCATAAGTCAGACACTAAAAACTAAGTCTGGATTGTGCTATCGAAGATAAAACTGTAACTAAAGTCATCCCACCTTCAACATGTGGTTTCCCCCCACTGAAATAAGCCAGGAATCCTCTTCCTCCTGTACTGGCATCAGACGCCATCTCCAGCATCATGGTGTTGGAGGTGGAGATGAGGGCTCCGGGTCGGAAAGTCCCACAGAATCGGCCCAGTTTCTGCACTGTGTATGAGTGTCCATTATAGACATCCACATAGTCATAGCGGCAGGTGGGATCCGCCTCTAGATCAAAGATCCTGAACTGAAGCATCACAACATGACCTTCTGGGACCTGATGGGAGAGGAGAAGTGATGAAAATATAATGTCTGGAATATACTGTAACAGAGACTGAAGGTGATGGACTTACTGTGATGTACCAGGTACATTTGGAGTTTGGTTTGTAATGAGAGGGGAAACCCTCACTAGCCACAAACCCTGAGTCTGACACCAAATGACCACCACACAGGAATATGGGCCTGGAGAGCATGAAGGAGGAATAGGAAGGGACACATAAATTATGTTTAATGCAGTAGTGTCTTCAAAATGCATATGTCTTTATTCACTTTAAAATGAAAATGACCCCAAGCTTTACTCACCCTCAAGCCATCCTAGGTGTACATGACTGTTCTTTTTGATGAACACAATCTGAGTTATATTAATAAATTTCCTGACGCACCCAAGCTTTATAATGGCAGTGAATGGGGGCAATGATTTTTAAGCTCAAGAAAGTGCATCCATCCATAAACGTACTCCACACGGCTCCGGGGGGTTAATAAAGGCCTTCTGAAGTGAAGCGATGCGTTTGTGTTAGAAAAATATCCATATTTAATAAGTTATAAAGTAAAATATCTAGCTTCTGCCTGACTGCCTTCCGTATTCAGTTTACAAAAAAAGCATATTTTCGTAGGACGTAAGTGTAAGCGTTTTGAATTGTGAGAGCTTTACACTTTCTTCATGGAAGGTGGTCTGGCGGAAGCTAAGTATTTTACTTTACAACTTAAATATGGATATTTTTCTTACACAAATGTGTCGCTTCGCTTCAGAAGGCCTTTATTAAACTCCCGTAACTGTGTGGAGTATATGCTTATGATGGATGCACTTTCTTGAACTTCAAACTTGTTGGTCCCGTTCACTAAAGCTTGGACGCATCAGGATATTTATTAATATAACTCAGATTGTGTTCATCAGAAAGAAGAAAGTCACCTAGGATGGCTTGAGGGTGAGTAAATCTTGGGGTCATTTTCATTTTAAAGAAAACTAATCCTTTAATGTCTTAACAAAATGAATTAATGACATTACTTTTCAAAAGTTTGGGGTTTCAAAAGTTTGGGGTTTTTAATGTTTTTAAAAGAAGTCTATTATGCTCACCAAGGCTGCAATTATCCAAAATAGAGGAAAAAACGGCGATATTGTGTACTATTATTACAGTTTATAATAATTTTTAAATAACTGTACATAATTTTCTATTTTAATATATTTTAAAATGTAATTCATTCCTGTGATGGCAAAGCTGAAATTTCAAAACAGCTAAATGTTGAAAAAGTTTAATATTTTTGTGGATTTATTTGAAATAGAAATGTTTTGTTGCATTATAAATGTCTTTACTGACACTTTTAATAAATTTAACGCATCCTTGTTTAATAAAGTTTGAATTTCTTAAAAAAAAAACTGACCCCAAACATTATGCAAATTTGCAAAAAACTGACTGTAAAACACATACCAGTTTTGTTACATTTCATCTCACTGATTTTGAACACAAAAGTGTATAAACAAATAAACCATCTTAAACTACTATGCAGTCACAAACGTCACTGCTTATTAAAACCCTGTATGTGGTGTGTGGATTCTTCCTCAGTGGGTTATTTTTGGATCCTGTTCCTACATTTATAGTGCGTGCCTCTTTTTGCAATATCTTAATACTGCTGGTTCTGTCATTAGAAGGAAATACACACAAACCACAGCCAAATGAACAGCCACGCTCACATGTGAAGTTACAGAGAGGGCCACTGAGCTTTTTGACATCGTTTTTATAATTCAGTAAGTCTATCAGCAAATCTATCCAGTCACATACATAAGTTGACACTCTTTCTCCCTTGCACAGTTTTCATTACACATCAATCACATACACATATCATAATCTGAGTGACTATTTTCAGAGTCAGGAATGGAGTAAATGCCGAACTTTACTGAGAAAACATACAGTAGGAGATATGCACAAAACATGCATATTTAGAAATATCCGACACAAATGTAGGCATCTTTCAGCACTGATCAAAGCTATCCCTGAATTAAACAGGTGTTGATTTTATTGGCTGGTTACAGAATAGCGTATAAATTTAACAATTATTAAGACTCAAAAAAAAAATTTGGTGTTTTTTGTGGCATAAACATTGTGTTGTTAATCTCAGGCTGTACATAGTCATAAAGACACAACAAGGGCTTTTTTATTAATACTGTAAAACAAGCCTGTGCTTGAAAACACCCTGTTGAGATTTCTTGTTGTTTTTATATAAGATCATATGATAGCTGTGTGAGGAGATGTCTGACGGTGCAATTAAAAATCATTTTTTTCCAGTTCAATCATTCCCTTGGAAAGTGATATAAAAAATATAATCTGTTAAATTACACAAGCAATTACACACTCAAATCACTAAACTAATATTTAAACAACAACAATAAATAAACAAACATTACTTTAATAATTTCAAATAATTCAGATTTGCATTACATTGTTCAAATGGAACATCTCATTGCAAAATTGTGTAACAAAAACTGACAATGGCATACAAAATGCATACTCCGAAAAATCTAATGTTCCTTACGCCGTTTGTCTGAGGTTAATGTGCCAGTACACGTTCACACAAACACAAACACACAAACCTTCACCCACTTACCTTGTGAAGTTAGTCTGGCTTTGTCCATGCACCCATCCTAACCCCAAAAACAGAAGCCCCAAATGCCACACGCACACATCACCCAACATCCTTCTTCTCAAAGAGGCACAGAGAACGAGTCAGTGAGGGAACGGAGGAGAGGGGCGAGTTTGAGGGCGTGGAGAACGACAGGAGGATTGAAAGAGGGATTCAAAAGGCAGAGAAACGAGGGCAAAAGTGAGTGAAGGGGACGAGTTATGTGTCCCAGATGCCACTGCTGTTAAATCATAGAGATAAACATTTAAAATTTAATGAAAAACTATAAACAACCAAACACGCTATTTCGTTACCACATCCACTGCTCTTTTGTCTGATTTTCTTGAGATATGCCTTTTCAGTAAGTAGTATTTTTAGGGTAAATTATGTTTGTTTTCCTTGCTTGTTAAATGCTCAAAGACATAATTATGTTGGAAAGTGATATAAGAGCAAATGCGTGCAGATAAACAGCACAATTAGTGAAAGAAATGTTCAGTTTGCTCGGTGGTTATATAGTTCTTTCTTTTGCTCTGTAGGCCTGTCGTTACACTGCGGTGCAGAGAAAGAATGCAAGTGAAGCCAAACTTTCTTACCAGGGCACTGGCATAAGAAAACATGTTATTAAATCCCTTTAACATAAAATCCTTTTATAACTCTCATATAGCTCTGTACAATAATCATCAGCTTATTTGTGTGCGAGCGTCACACTTATTTGAACGTGTTTGGTGTGTGTGTGTGTGTGTGTGTGTGTATGGGGGGGCTTTTGTTTGACTGGAAATACCTCCATTATATGCCTTTTTTTTTTTTTTTTTTTAGCTCAGTGTCTACTGTGTCTTCTTGTCTACTAAAAGCCTGTGGTTTGGTATGAAAACTGCTTATTTTAATTCCCTCTTCCTTGTCCAAAGCATACAGTGTGCTTTTCAATCATTGTATATTCTTATAATTCCCAGTTTAACCTCGTTTCATGGAATATGTGCAGACCACAACAGTGTGAACCATATTCTTTTTATTTGTTTCATATATAAAGAAATACACAAAATACTTACAAACTGTTCCAAGACAACTTGAAGTCAAAGAGCACATGACTGAAACTGACAGAAAAAAGGTAAAACGAAATGCATCCAACTGATTGCCAACGCAATTTTCACCCATTCCTTGCTAGGACAGTTTACTCAGAAAAGAACATTGTCATCTATTAATCACCCTCATGTTGTTTTAAACCTTTATGACTTCTGTGGAAAACAAAAGAAGATTTTTGAGTAAACTATCCCTTCAAAACGAATTCCTCTTTGATGGTACAGTTCACATATAGTACCATTAAAAGACTCCACTCTTTCGTCCCAGCAACGTGTGGCAGCTTTTTCTGGTCGTGACCTCTGAAGCTTCCCTTTGCTAAGTGCTACTCTACAAGATGACGTCTTGAGCTACAAATACTCTTTGAAAGTTACTGTAGTGACATCTAAATCTGAAGTAGTGGTGAAGGTGAACTGTAACAGACCAATGATTCTCTCCGAGTCGCAATGCATTTCACACAATTCATCCAAGCTTTAACAATTGACAATTTTGCACCAATAATGTATAAAAAAATATACAGAACGATCAAAATAAAAATTGTGTGTAAATTTGGTCGAAAAATCCTACTCTGTATATACCTGTAAAAAAATTGCAATAACATTTCCATAACATTTGGGAAATGTCAAAAAGCACGAGGTGAGAAACAGTTAGACCGTCCTCAAAGGCAGTGAATCTGTTCTCCTGTCTAAAAACAGACCTAAATCAACTTAACACCACATTTTAAAGGCCTGTTCACACCAAGGATGATAACTATAATGATAACAATATTAAAGTCCACACCAATGGACAATAACATGGTTTATAAATCAATGTTTTTATCATATAAATCTTTCTGAAAGTGATTACAATGATAATTCACATAGAATTAGATTATTAAAATTTTATAGTTATAGTAATCATTACAGTTGTCATCTTTTGTCTGAATGGCCCTTATCCCATTTGACAACATTTGAAATAGTTGTTTAGCACACCACAAAATAAGTTTCTGCGGGTCACAAGAACTGGAATTAAACAGGTGGCGTCTTGAGATCAAATCCAGAGTGGTCTAAAGTTAAGTACCTCTTATTTCCCGCCAAATCGTGACTGCTAACAGATCATAACCTCTTTGCAATAACCAAAATATCCTGAAGTTGTGATATCACAGTCTTTCAACAAAGCATTTCTGCTTTACATTCATCATCTGTCAGCCTTCCTGGCTAATTAGCATTCATTTATAGAAATAAATAAAACTGGATAATTTAATGAGTACACAAACGATGTCATCAGTATCCCACTGTCTCATTGTGTCTTTAGTGTGTCATCTGTGAAAGTGAGGCACCCATTTCCTCCTCAATCTGTGAGGTTACTTCCTGTTCTTCGATCATCATTTCTTGGTCATTGATTTGTGATGTCATAATAGTCCCATCAATCTCAGCCTCCTGGTCTTTGCATGACTCTTCTTCTCCCTCAGCCTCGCTCTTCTCCATTGCCGTGTCTGCTTGGGTGTGTTTCTCAGCAGAGACGCCCTCCTCTGTCACCTCTAAAACACTGCAGAACTCCATCTCGTGGATCTCCACATCGAAGGGGGTCGCAGAGGGGACCGAAGGAGAGGACTTACAGCCCACACATGCCTGAGAAACACACAGCATATAAATAAAACAATCACCACTCAGTGTTTAGTGGTGTATTGTGTGGCCGTTAATCTCTGAGAGATTTAAACTTACAGAAATGTTGAGAGCACGAGGCAGGCGTCCAGTGCGGATCCAAGGGTGAACTTGACTCAATTCGCTCTTCTGCTCTTCAGTGAAGCGAGGCTGCTGTTTCTGCATGGCTCTCAGAGCAGCGCGGTCTGCTTTCAACACAGAATCTCTGTCTCTGTTGCAAAACACATTTACTGGGTCATTTACTGGGCTTTTTACAATGGGTGTGTATGTAGTCATGGTGTTAGTGTGGGAAAGCTTTTCTTTTTACGATGTGTGTGAAGTGACATTTCGCGTCATAATGAGATGCATCAAAATGTATGTTTTATATAATCACAAATCAATAATGGTGTTGTATAGGGGTGGGAATCGAATTCTGGATATGATTTGACTCCACTTAATGATTCTGGTTCTTTAATGAATCTTTTTGTAATTTTGAGAAAGAATGAGGGCAGAATTTGCAAGGCATGCTATGTGCCCCGTATCTAACAAAACAAAACGAAAAACGAAAATGTTCCATTTATAATATTTTAAAAGAAACTGATCCAGCTCGAAAAAAAAAAAAAAAAAAAAAAAAAAATCAAATAATATTAAAAAAATGTTCCATTTGAAATATTTTCAAATTCTGGATATGATTTAACTCCATTTAATGATTCTGGTTCTTTAATGAATATTTTTGTTATTTTGAGAAAGAATGAGTGCAGAATTTGCAAGGCATGCTATGTGCCCCACATCTGTAACAAAACAAAACTAAACAAAATAAAACGAAACAAAATGAAAATGTTCCATTTATAATATTTTAAAAGAAACTGATCCAGCTTTTGGTTAAAAACAAAACAAATAATAATAATAATAATAATAATAATAAATTAAATACAAAAATAAAATGTTCCATTTAAATATTTTTTGAATTCTGGATATGATTTGGCTCCATTTAATGATTCTGGTTCTTTAATAAATCTTTTTGTTATTTTGTGAAAGAATGAGTACAGAATTTGCAAGGCATGCTATGTGCCCCGCATCTGTAACAAAATGAAACACAATGAAACGAAACAAAACAAAAAACACAAAATGAATTTTTTTCCATTTATAATATTTTAAAAGAAACAAAAAAAAAAAAAAAAAAAAATAATAATAATAATAAATACAAAAATAAAATGTTCTATTTAAATGTTTTTTAAAATCTGGATATGATTCTGGTTCTTTAATGAATATTTTTGTTATTTTGAGAAAGAATAAGTGCAGAATTTGCAAGGCATGCTATGTGCCCCATATCTGTAACAAAACAAAATGAAACAAAAAACAAAAATATTCCATTTATAATATTTTAAAAGAAACTGATCGAGCTCTTGGCAAAAAAAAAAAGAAGAAAAAAAAAAAAATTATATATATAATAAATTTAAAAAAAAAGTGTTCCATTTAAAATATTACTAAATGTAACTGATCCGACCCTAGTGACATACTGAAAACTATGAAGTATTGAAATTACCGGATGGGCAGCTGGTAGGTCATCATAGTCTTTTCATCTGTGTTGGCCATGAGGAGCCAGATAGGGTCTTGTAGGACACATTTGATGAACTGTGCCTCTCCATCTCCCTCTGCTGTCTGCTTGCGGGAATGGCTGTTCTCTGATGAGTCCACACTGCCAAAGTACTGGCTTGTATGGCTGCTCTGACTGCTTCCTGTTAGTCAACACAAAAGAGAGGAATTAAGTTATGTAACACATGTGACACTTCTCAACAAGTAACAACTGCTGAATGACATTCAGTTCCTTCATACTAAGGAACACTCTAATCCATAATGCCTAAATTTATCCATTTATATCATTACTTATATAATTTTCAAGGATATTCATTGCTATCATTAAGCACTCACTAGTTCTACTTCCTGAAGAGCTGCAGCCATTGGACCCTGATCCAGAGGATCCTGAGCCCGACCCAGAGGAGCCAGTGCCTGATGACCCAGAGCCTGAGGCGGCCGAGCCGGTGCCCGAGCGAGAGTCTTCCTGTAAGAGCAGGTCCAGCAGATCACTGGAGGTGGACATGGCGTCTTGATTGGAATCATTTGCTTCACCCTGCAAAAGACAATAATTTAAAGTTACTGTGCTAATATTTTATTAAACAAATTATGTTACTGAACGTCGCTGTGATATCAAAATCAAAAAGTAGATTGAAAAAATTGAAACACTACTACTGACTACTGTAAAGCATGTTATCTGTAAACCTTTTTAAGGCACATTATTATTGCAACAGTCCATTTTCTTACATTTTCATTTTCTTTTGAATCCAACGCTGAACCTCTCTGATTAGAGGAGGTCTGTCCTCCCGCTCCACCTCCTTGTCCCACCATAGGAGATGTGGTTTGTTGCCCTGACGCCAAAGCTGATGCTACCTCAAACCGGTTGCTTGGTGACTCCTCCAGCTGCAGCAGATTTAAGGGTGAGGAACATCTGGACTGAAAGAGCGGAGACTCTGCTCCTTCTCGCTCCACGCCTGCCTCTCTTTGGCTGATGGAATGAGGAGTGCTGGAGCGAGAGTGTGCGCGTGGGACTGGGGTCGGAATCTGACAGGGAGCAGGAGACGTCATGTTGGCAGTGGGGAAAGGGAAAGTCGAATTTGGGGTGTAAAAGGGCTGAGGAATGCCCATGTTGGGCTGTGGAAACATGTAGTTGGGTAATACCAACGCCATCATCGGGGGCACCATGGGAGGCACCATCTGTGAGTTCTGAAGGGGGAAGCGTAGCCCCGCCTGTATGCTGGGGTCTGAGATGGGATGGGAGAAGGGGGGATAGACAGGAAATAAAGGAAGGACGCCGGGTGGGTACGGGACAGAGTGAACGCTAGCTTGTGACCCTGAGGTGGGCCATGAAGAGGAACTGGCTACAGGACCCATGGGTATGGAGGAATTAGATGGCCTGTCCAGAGTGGGAACCCCCGGACGGAGACCTCTTAGTGGGCCGGCTGAGCTACGAGACCCCATTTGCTCTGAGGCTTCCTGGTGCTTCAGTCTTTTGCCTCCTCGACCGCGTCTACGACCACTACTACCTGCTGCTGGGTAATCACGAGAGCAGCGCACACCTGAAATTAAGAAAATAAGATAGTAAGGGATAATGTACATCCAGCCAGTTTAACATTAGATGTACATATGTACATTATCACACTCATTACACGGCTACTTGCCACAGAAGTCTCCTACTCTGTTTACGTTGTATAGACAGTGCAGGCTTCTGTGTTTACGTCCGAATGCCGACTCATTATTGGCCGGCTCCTGCGTCAGCATCACACGCATGCGTCGTGCTGCTCACGTGAACAGCGTTGGCCAATACTGAGTCGGCGTTCGGATGTAGAACCTAGAAGCCTGCACTGTCTATACAATGTAAACAGTGTCGGAGACTGACAGCGGAGATGAAATTGTTGAAGTCATAATTTTTGTTTTGTTTTTGCACAAAAAGAATTCTCATTGATTCATAACATTAAGGTTGAACCACTGTAGTCATGTTGACTATTTTAATGATGTCTTTACTATTTTTCTGGAACCTGAATGTGGTAATTATGTTGCTTTCTATGGGGGATAATAAAAAACAACCTCTCGTATTTCATCAACAATATCTTAATTTGTGTTCCAAAGATGAACGAAGGTCTTACGGGTTTGGAACGACATGAGTAATTAAAGACAGAAATTTCATTTTTTGGAGAACTAACCCTTTAAGGGATAATGTACAGTCGTATCACTTAATGTACAGTCATATCACTTAATACACAGCTTTTTAAATAATGACAGGGACATGAAATATTGATCTTAGAAGAAACCATTTTAAAATCTTACTGTTATTATCTTATCCATTACAGTGTACAAAACAATCGTTCTAGCAACAAGACGAACACTTCAACAATATTACCATAGGCCTATGGCACCAGCTATATTATGCATGTCCTCACCTCTTGCTAAGGGTGCGGTCGCTCGCTGGCGCACAGCTGAGGCTGGGTCAAACACTCTGAGTTCGCTCAAGTCTCTGAAGCGGTACATAAAGTTCTGCTCCTCTTGCTGTGTGTGAGCCGACAGGACTTCTTTCGTGAGACCCAACATTTCTCCTCCTCTGGATCCTCCAGCTGCCCCTGCTCCTCCTGGACCTCCTCTTCTTCCTGCATCCCTATCAGGAGCAGGGCTAGGGGGCAGAGAGGGCGTGGCTGTGGGAGGAGCTTGGGGTTGAGTGGCAGGAGCAGCAGCATTTGGAGTAGGAGGTGCGTCCTCCATTACGATATCTGTGGTAGTGAGGAAAAAACAGAAAAATGTGAAGTGGGGATGATTTAAAGAAACTAGGGTCCAAGGAACAACCACAAGAACAAAAGAAAAAGACACTTGCATGACAAAGTAAGATCTAGCAATTGAAAACAACAGTTTTATACATTTGACACCATGATTGCTCTATGTTACAGACACACATTATAAACTTATAAACACTTATAAAGCCCTAAATGGTTTAGCTCCTCAGTGCTTGAGCGAGCTCCTATCACTTTATAGTCCTTCACGTCCACTGCAGTCTCAAAATTCTGGCCAGATGGTAATACCTAGAATATCAAAATCAAATGCATGCCGTTGATCCTTTTACTATTTAGCATCCAAACTCTGCAACAGTCTTCCTAGCGTTGTTCGAGAGGCAGACATACTCTGTCAGTTTAAATCTAGACTAAAAACACATCTTTTAACCTGGCATACACATAACACACTATCACATTTCTATAATTCACATCCTTTAAAGGATTGTTAGGCTGCTTAAATTAGGTCAACCAGACCTGGGAACACTTCCCATAACATCCAATGTACTTGTTACATTGTAAGAGTAATGGATCCTATGCTAATATTGGTCTGTCTGTCTCATTCTTATCCAGTAGTCAGCCAGATCCGGTCTGTATCCAGTCCAGATGGTAGACCTGCACCTAGAGATGACCACAACGCAACCCTGAATGTCAGCGGAGACCATGATAACTAGACGAGCCCTAAAGATAGATCCCGTGAATACCTCGTCGGCTCGACAGCCAACGGCACAGACCCTCAGAAAAAGACCACGAGAACCAAACAAGTCCTTTGCACAGACCCTATGGCCAGCTTCAACTCCAATTCACAATCTGACTTGTGATGAAGCCTGGAATCATACCCACACCATGATGGTTTGTTTGACCAGAGGAGGACTGGTCCCCCAACTGAACCTGGTTTTTCCCCAAGGTTATCTGTCACCTGATGGAGTTTGGGTTCCTTGTCTCTGTCACCTTTGGCTTGCTTAGTTAGGGACACTTAATATTCCGCAATATTATTGATTTGACTGCACTGACACTGGATGAAAACTGAACTGAGCTGTATGTTGACATCACTCTTTTCTGCAGAGCTGCTTTATGCGGAATTGAACTCATTTCATAATTGATGAAATTTACACAGAGATTGAACTGAACCAACACTGAACTGACCTCAGCTGAACAATGACACTATTTTCTTCTTTTGAGCTGCTCTACAGCAATATTGAATTCTGTTTGCATCAATGATCATTATTTTCATTTTATCACTGTAAAGATGCTTTGAAACAATCTGTATTGTATAAAACGCTTTATAAATAAAGGTCACTTGACTTGACTTTTTCCCACCTGACTCGGGAGGTTTTTTGTCCCCCACATGGACGATGGTGCTGCTGAAACTACACTGGGAGGTGACAGACGCGACACTTTCAGCTTTACTGTGCATGGCCAGTGGGGGTAACAATGCACTCTCCTCTACCAGAGACACAGATGGACCTGCAGGTTAAAGTATCTGTTAATACACAGCATGTCTTAAGCTATATACACTCCTGTTCAAAAGTTTGGGGTCTTTTTCTGAAAGAAGTCTCTTATACTCAGCAAGTCTGCATTTATTTGATCAAAAATACAGTAATATGGTGAAATATTTTTAATCTTTTTACACTTTTTTTTAAAAATTATTAAAATAAATAAGATGTTTTAATGTAATTTATTCCTGTGAATTGACAAAGCTCATTTTTCAGCATCATTACTCCAATCTTCAGTGTCACATGATCCTTCAGAAATCATTTTAATATGTTGATTATCAATGTTAAAAATTATGCTGCTTAACCATGATGCATTTTTATCAGGATTATATCATGAATAGAAAGTTAAAAAGAACTAATATAAATCTATTGTAATATTAGAATGTATTATACTGTATGTATTTAATTTAATGCTTCATTGATTAATTCATAAAAGTATACATTTCTTTCAAAGGAAAAAAAGAAGAAAAGAAATCTTATTGACCACAAACTTTTGACCAGTAATGTATAATTTTAAAATGTCAAGCAAATTTAGTGGTATACTAATGCAAACACGACCATTTGCATAATCATATTTGATATACAGTACATTAACTGTATGCAAAGTTTTTTTTTTGTATTGAATCAGTATTAACACTAAATTTGTTTGAATTGTGGTGGATTTATTAATCTTCTCAAGCTATGGAGAAAGCCTAGCTAATGACACATTACATAATTAATATTCATGAGTCAAACCATCACATAGTAGTATTCATTAGTTTGTCAAATGCTTACAAGCTCAATAGAAAACATGCAAGCACTCAGTGTGTATATACATGCCATTGTTCCCATTTAACCTGTTAATATTTATGCAAACCTTTAAATAAATGAAATTTGCTCAAAACTGGCATTTCAGTTTTGCTGTGATATCAAAATTGGTATAACAGTCAAATTTGAATGGTAGTCGTAGTAATAATGGTAGAGGTGTTGCACAATATACTGCATACAACTAAGACATGTAACTACCATTGAAACACACATGATTAGTACTGTTCTGCTTTAGTTTATCATTGCAGAACCCACCTTTAGCATTGCCTGGAGCGTCCTGCTGTTTGTCATCATCGGATGTGGATGAGGCAGTGCAGGAGGAGGAGCCACACTTTCTCTTCACCGTGTTCGGGATGTTACAGCTCTCCAGATACCTGATGAACCAAACAAAACACTGAGTCCAGGACCTGCCATTGGTCTTTATTTACACACAGATATTGCTCTCTATACAATTATGTGATTACTCTGCAAACACAAACCTTATGATGCTATCCAAACAGTTGATTTGCTGATAAGAGTAGGTGGTGGGTGGCTCCTTCGGCACGATCAGGGAAGGTACGGAGCACTTCGAGGGTGGAGCAGCGCTAGGACAGAGACTGCTGCTGGGCTCTGCTGCTTCACCTGCTTGCAAAGCACCTGTTTGTCAGACACAGAGAACATCTTTAGACAAACAACCTTAAAAAAGAGATGAAACTACGATTTCAAAATAAACTGCATGTGTCTGTGTACCTGCTGTGGTATGTTTTTTAGGAGGAGGTCGGTTGCGGGATTCAATGAAGACTTGTTGTCCGCTGGTCTTCACCATGTGAACATCTTTGCAGATTTGCTGGAAGGTCATCTGTTTAAAATGCAGTTCATTTAATTAAATCCTTTTATTCCAATAACAGTTCCAATAAGAAGTAAAACTATATAACCGCCTGTTACTGCTTATAATTCATGTGTAATCTTACTTTGTTTAGACCACAAACGGTTTTAAGGTTTGTGTCTCTAAACACTTACTGGTTTGTGGAACTGTGAGGGGTCCTCCAGACCCGGCCCGCTGCTTTCTGATGAGGAGGCGGCACTGGGCTGGTGCTCGTGGGATCCGTTGCTGGTCAGGCTGCTGTAGCCCTGAGAGCTGCCGTTGTGGACGGGCTGCACCAGGAGCCTGTGAATCTGCTCACTGAGCTGAGGGATGTCTGGGGACAGGGTTCGCTCCTCCAGACCCCTCGGCGGCGTAAAGACGTCCTCATTCAGTGGAGAGCTGGACAGAAAGAATCAAGAGGTAAATATGTGTATGTACATAGTACAGTAAAAAAATATAATATGTGTGTTTATTAGTTGTTAGTTTGAATCATTCTAGTGAGTCATTTCATCAAAAGGCAACAGTTCAGTTTCTCTCACTTTAAAATTTGCATGTCTACAATTATATTATGAGACTCAGGAAATCAACAAAGCAAATCTATTATGGTTGTCACCATTTTGTCAAATTCTGGTGTTGACTTTTATAATGCTATATAAAATAGCTAACCAAACAGTGTTGGGAAAAACTCTTGTGTGTGTTACCATACTGACCAAACAAAGACAATTCATTTCCAATAGGCCACATTTTGATAAACTGAATGGCTGTATGAAGCAGTGCTGATGTCTACATGTGTATGTGTGTGTGTAGCAGCTTGAAGCCCTGTGAGTCTCTGCATGCTGGGAGAAAATAAATGGTCCTTGGTACATTTTGAGCTGATGAAAAATCTGTCTGTGTCAGCATGACACAACATGTGCTGTTGAGTGTGATCGACTGTCCACACATTACATACTGGTGTGTGTGGGTGGTAAGGGATTGAGGAATTACGTGTGTATGTCTGTGTGTGCACATGTCTAGAAGTGTGCACAGGTCGAAAAATCAAGGTGTTTTAGCACTGAAGATGGAACTAGTTGTGCATATTTGAATGGTAGTGTACATAAATATAAGATAAAAAGATCAATCACTTATCGCAAAGTCTGATTTGAATCACTAACATCAGGTTAAACAAATAGCAAGGGTTTCTCAATGTTAATTTCGTGTCTTGTGTGTACTCATATACATGAATACTTACGTTCTGACTTTGTGGCGTCCAACAATGAAGGCCACTTTCCTGCTCCAGGGGTTAATAAAAGAGGACCAAGAGGTATCAATGGTCAGATACTCTCCGTTACGTGCACACATCCGCAAGGGAGAATGTTCAAACGGCTGCCCAGCAAACTGTAGAACTGAGAGAAAGAGAGAGAGAGAGAGAAAGTGAAAAGCTGTGCCATACCGCTCTCATTAAAGAAAGGAAATGGACAAAGTTTAGAGAGAGGAAGGGAGAGTGACTCACTCTTCTTATGGATGGCCACCATAATAGGTCTGTCATCTGGATGGATGTACAGCAGCACTGGGGTTCCCACCAGGTCCTGAGGCAGGTACCCTAAGAGAGGAACTGCCCGCTCATCCACCTCCTGAAAGAGACAGCTGGGGGTGTGACTGGTAGTGAATATCCTCTTATCCGGCGGAATGCGAGGGGCTGAAAGAGGGAATGAGAGCAAGCAAGACCAAAACAAAGATTAGAAAGGCATTTTTATTTTTCTATCAATTTATTTCAAAATGTGGTGAAAAACTGATGTGCTTTTAAAAAAATAAAAAAGTACCCTCATATCCTGAGTGCACTCTCTCTGCGATGAGTAGACAGCAGGGTTGTGGGTAAGCCATGTCAGAGTCTCGTAGTGTGAGCAGGTAGGGGGTCAGTCTGAACGGGTAATACTTTACATCACCACCGGATGAGACGTCTCCACTGATGCGACAAAACATGGACTTTTCTTGGGTGCAGTCCACTGGTGGAGAGACTATAAAGGGAAAGAGAGAATGTTGTCAGAATGTTCAGTTTTTGGTGAACTATCCCTTTAAGACAAAAGCATTATGACACTTTCTGGTTACTGTAACATGCCATAACACAACCAAAATACACCTCACACAAACATACCAGAGCCGATGCAGGAGGCCCATGGCGGCAGTCTGCAGGGTGCGGTGTTGCTGTAGAAGGTGCTCACATCTTGAGGGGCCAGCAGCTCAGAAAACAAAACCCCATGCAGCTTCTCTGGCTTACTACGCAGAAGAGATGAGCCCTGCGGTGAGATGTACACAACTTTCCCTGACAGGAACGACACCGCCATGGAAAACGTGTCCTGCACAAGAGAAAAGACTCTTTTGTAACTTCTTACAAATACTGTACATTGTCAGTGTCAGTGAACAGCAAGGTTATACAGTTATTGTTTCTGTAGCAACTGTCTAGGTCTCCATGACAGAAACAGGAGTTGGATAAAGAAGAAAAGAAGTAAAGCTGTGTGCCATGTTACAGTAAGAGAGCTGAGGACGAGAAAGAAAACTCTGGATCATTATGACAATTCTTTGACTTGCATCTTCATCTTGTCTTCATTGGAAATAAAAAAAAACGTACATCAACACTACTTTTCATACAACAATATTCAAATACTTTTCTACAATGGGTTTGTGTGAGAGTCAACGTACTGTATTTTTGAGTGTGTATTCACAAGTGATATTGTCCAGTTCTTCAACAGTGAAGGTGGAGAGATCGAGACTACAGCCATGACACTCCTCAACATTCCACTGGTGATAATACTCCTGATTGGCTGCAAGATTCAAAGCATAAAAAGAAAAGCCTTTATATTAATACATACATCACTGGAAGCACAAACTCTATTACTATTAAAGGTGAAGTGTGTAATTCCTGTACTTCTAGTGGCAGCAAATAGATTTGCAAAATATAGTGATTATTTTTAAACGCTTTACCTAAACATGTTCCTCATCTTTCGTCGTTTAGACAAAGACAGTCCCACCCAAAACTCGTGCCATTGGTTGAGCCAAAGTTACTATATTGGGCTGGTCGGGATGCTCAAACAGAGCAATGTTTTGATAGCACCACAGAGCCACAGTGTTTAACCTTGTTTGACGAAATTAATCAACATAGTTGAGCTGGAGAAAGTATTTTAACACTGAAAAAGAATTGCATACATCACCTTTAACTCATTTTAAGCCTTTCCTGTAAAACAGAGCATACAAAACCTAAATGTGAAATTCCCGCTCACCTCTGACTTGTCTGACACAGCTGAGGGCATATTTGAGGGCATTAAGGGTGCTGGAGCGCCCCTTCATCTTTTTCTCTGGTGGCAGGCGGATCTTCAGCTCATTCAGGGCTCTCATCAGCTCTTTCTGTGTCTGGACACGAGCAGACTGATCACTGCTGCAGCCGCTGGTGGACGGCGGGTCCTGTTCGGAGCTGGCGCTCAACAGACTATAAGCCAGAGAGCTGCTGGGTGGAGAAGGGCTGTGCGAGTTTGAGCTGAGGGTGCAGAGATCAAAAACAAGAGTCAAATTTAGATGTTGTTCAAAGCAGTTTACTGATGTTTTTTAAGACAAAAGTAGACACATTTGCAGGCAAGGGGATGTCATGCTCCAAAATTGGAGGAAAAAAAAAGCCCCATAAAAGTATAAGAAAAGTGATTGGTGTGCTACAAGTCTTCCGAAGTTATATAATAGCTCTGTGTAATGAACAAACCAAAGTTTACTGACTTGATTTCAGAGACAGGACATTAATATCATCAAATGCCATTCTCTGGTGTCTGTAACCTTAGATGCCATATTTGATTTGAGAACTGCAGCTAAGGGGAGATTATTAGTCAATAAATAACTTAAATGTCAGGCAGTTCATCACACAAACCTATCGTACGGCTTTAGAAGACTTTGAAAAAAAGCGAGGACCACTTTTGTGATACTTTGTCTTTTCTGGAGCTTGACAGCCTGTGGCCACAATGAAGTTGTTGTATTGAAAAGATTTTCTCTCTCACCTCTTGTTGCTCTCCGTAGTCTCCAGACACATGGCCGAGTCTTTTCCATTCTGACTAGAGGAACTCTGATAACTTCGGTTTGACAGTCTCCCTCTGGATCCGCTGCCTCTCTCCATTCCACCTTCACTTTCCCTCTCCCCAGAGTCATTTCCGCTTGATAGTCCATCCGTATCATCGGAATTTGTCCCACGGTTGTCACCTGTGGGTCCCTTGGGATCAGATGCCCCTCCTGTCTTGATATTCACCGGATTCGATGAGGGAGAGCTCTCACTCATGCCGCAGGATCTGTTTACAAGCCCTGCCTTTTTCTCAACTCCTCCTGCTCCTCTAGCTGTATCATTGCTGGGGGCGGAGTCTGAGTTGTCATCACTCATAATAATACTGTACGAATAGGCGGTTGCCAAGGTGATAAGATTCACCTGATAATAGATTACACAGAGTTGAATAAGTTCACTAAGTTGGACTGCTTGAACTACAGTGGGAAATCATTTTGGTGTAAATATTCTTCACAGATTTCTTCCGCAAACAAGAATCATGGTATATCCGGGTGTCTCGGCACCCCGTCCTTTGTTCTTTCGCTCCTCTGGAAGCAGTTACTGGTCAAACCAAGTAGTGCAAATGTAAAATTGTTTGTTAACAGCAGAAAACGTTGTTCATCTCAGAAAAACAGACAGGACTGGTTGTTACGAAACAGACTTGGCTGCTACCACAGAGCCAGATGGAGTATGACAATGCTAGAGAAAGTGCAAAAAAAAAAAACAGCCGCTGGGAATTTAGGCTCCTTGGGTTCTGTCCATTCGGTCTTCTCTTTGCCCTCTGTGTCACTCTATCTCTTCTCGGAGAACAACTGCCAGGAAAAGGAGTAAAAGAAAAGGTGAGCATATGGACAAAGAGACATACTGAGCAGGTTAGTCATCTTCAGTGAGGTAGCCTAATTTTAGCTAAGATATAAAATTATTTGTGAACAGCCTGGTCTTTTGACAGGAAGTTCTTTTCAGGAGTGTTTTTGTTTTTCAACCAGGTAAATTACTAGCTTTTATTAGCATTTGCGCAGATACAGACGGATACTGCACGTGAGAGCTCAGATATTTCACATTCACTGCTATGCCTTTTCTGGTCTCCTTGGTTACCAAGACTACTTTCTAGATCCACTCTACCTTCAACTACACAATCTTGTTTTGTCTTTTGCATTTACCAACTACAGGGAGCAAAACAAGGATCTATGTAAACACAAAAAGACATCAGGTCACCAACTTAGGTATTTGTCTCACATGGCAGACCATGTGGATTTTCATCAAAAAGTCCTGAAAAAAATGTCACAGTTTCCACAAAAATATTAAGCAGCACAACTGTTTTTGACACTAATAAGAAATGTTTCTTGAGCAGCGAATCAGCATATTAGAATAATTTCTGAAAGATCATGTGACACTGGAGTAACGGCTGGAGTATTAAAATAGAAAAGAGTTATAATGAAATGTTATTTACAATATTACTGTATTTTTTTATTAAATAAGGCAGCCTTGGTGAGTGTAAGAGACTTTAAAAAACAATAAAAAAAATCTTACTGACACCAGACCAAACTTTGAATAGTAGTGTAATAGAGAGTTTTGAGGCTTCAACTTTACAAAATTATATCTGAGTGCAACTTCCACATCCACATTTATTCTCTGTCTTTATCTATCAAGGAGACTTAGGCCCGGTTTCACAGACAGGGCTTAGCCTAAACCAGGATTAGGCCTTAGTTCAATTAGGACATTTAAGTATAAGCGTGCCTTAGAAAAAACATTACTAGTGTGCATCTTGAGACAAAACAATGGAAGGAACATATTTTAAGATATGTCAGTGCAAGTTGCTTTGAGTTAAAACAGCTCAAACATGCATTTTAGTCTGGGACTAGGCTTAAGCCTTGTCTGTGAAAGTGGGGGTTAATCTCATAAGACAACCAGGTGATTGAGTGAGTAATATATATATATATATATATATATATATGAGTGTCGTCTGTGTTCTGGCAGAGTCTTTTGTGCTTCCTCTCTGGGATTGTTACAGTCACCCTAATGATCTGTTACCATTTCTGGAGCTACTGAGGTAAGACCTACACATTTAGCAGTGCAACTGTGAAGGTGCATTTACTGCAAATAGTGCCTCTAAACAAGCAACACTAAAAACTGAGCATGTTGCTAGAAACTAATTCTAAGCCAATCAGTTATACTAAGGCATATTAACTGTGTGGTAAAGTATAAATACACAAGGAAAAGTAGCTGGCCGTACTAAAAGTGGTAATGCAAGGAAATTGGTACTATGAAACTCAAATATGTCCCATTTTGAAGATGCACAATTATATTTATACAGTAATGTATCTAACCATTTGCTTTTCTAACCATTTACTGACCTCAAACACACCAAAGCACTGTTTATTAATATATAATATATAAGTAATATTTGTTAAATGTGAAAATCTCTAATCAGTTGTTTCCAGATGGGAATCATATATCAGAACTCTTTGTTAGAATTTATAAACATCCTTTTCTTTAGAGATTCTTTGATGCATAAGGAACTGTTACTGAACTATTTATAATTCACTTAAATAGCTGGTTTACCAGACACAGATTAAGAGTATTTGCACAGCTTTGATCAGCATGAACCTTTTAGCCCACGACTAGCTTGATGTGTCCAAAAAGTCATTACAAAGAGTACAACAAGTGTAAAGGTGTTAAAAGGAAACTGCCTTGCAATTAAATCCCATCCATTAACAAAATGCCAAATGTTCTAATCATGAGGCAGCTGAAGGGAGGAAGTGAAAAGGCCATTTCTGAAAGTACTAAGCAAAGCACGCAATCTGTTTTTGAAACTGATATACATTTTCAGAGAAAGGTGTCCAGTTAAAAGGGTAATTATAACTTCTCCATACTAAGAGGTAAGTGTCTTAATGTTAAGGAATGTCACTCGTACACAGTGACCAATGGACGCATCAGTTATATCAAGATGCCTTATCAACATGGAGCAAGTAAACAATCTTCACAGATGCTGCTTTTATTAAGACAGACCATGTGTTTCGCTTTTCTGGGCCAGATCAGGGCTGTTTGTTTGGAATTAATTTGTGTGTGGGCGTTCTCCTCATGCATACGCACTTATGACACCTGTTCTGCACCTGTTTACACTTGTCCATGTTCTGCAAAGAAACAGAAAGCTGCATCACACATGTAAACTATAGGATACAGAAGAGAGACCATGCTTTGTAGGTCTAAGATCTAGTCAGACATCCACTTGGTGGTTCATTTTACAATTACATATGTAGTGGAGGTTGAAGATGTTAGAAAATATGCCTACATAAAGAGCATTTATAAAATACACATCCCAGAATATTTTCTTTGGTGTACAGTAAATGTCTAACTGAAAATCAGTGGATTAAAGGGAGAGCAAGTTTGTGTCTACAATCTTTTTTAAATTAAAAATATAATTAGTACATATGCTCAGGACATATGAGAGCTGTTGGTCATGTCCTTTTACCTCTCACTCACCCCTAACTTCCTGTTTTCAGTTTATTGTTCCTTTTTTTTTTATAAATAAAACCCAAAAAGCTCAAAAAGACAATACTAATACTACTACTACTAATAAAACTATATTATTAACACAAATTGAACCTTTCTATGTCTATCAGTTGGTAAGAGTGAATATTATATTAATTTCAATGCTTCTTCTTTTATTGTTCTTATTAATCTCCACTTATTAAAAACTATTAGACTTAATTAAAAAAGACAGAAAAATCTCTGAAAAAAATAAATAAATAAATAAATAAATAGATAAACAAGATGAAAAAACACGATGCGTCATGAGTTTCGTTCTGCGCATGAACGAATTTACATTCCCGCTGGGGTGCCTGACGCTAATGCGGACGTGCACAAATTAAAGTGTGGAGAAACTGGCTACATTTTAATCAGACGCTCTCAATCCAACGGATATACAAACGGTTCACCTTCTATTCCTTCAGTAGTTTCTACTGAACGACACAAGAACTGCTACTCTCTGCAAAGCATCTTCGCTTCCATTACAGTCGTGATTCACTGTCTGCGCGCGCTGCCTGTCCCAGCCTCGCCTCCGCCGCGTGCGTGGTAAATCAGGCTGAGCGCTCCACAGTGCTGTCCGGAAGAACTGCTTCTATCACAGCTTTTATTGGTATGTTTAATCAGTAAAATCAATCTGAGTTTTAACAGACCAGTTTTACCTGAGTACGTGATATCAGTTCAACTTGCACTTTGACTGTTTTTGCTGCTGCAGATGTTTGGATGTGATTTCACAGGCATCCCATAAGCTGTCACTGAACTGTTGCGCTGCAAAAACTTATTTAACTGATAATGAAAAAAAGTTTATTATAAGTTAGTTGAAAATGTGCGTTGTGACAGAGAACCCACGCGATTTCATTTTACAGTAACGCATGTACTAATCGCAAACACGATTCAAAAATGGCAGAGTTCACAGAGCGAGCTGCTCTGGAAAAATGTGCGACCCAAGTTATTCAAAGACTGGGAGCAATTTATTTAAAAACAAGGCCATAAGCATATTATTTCATGTGGGGTGTCACGTGCTTTGACAGACCATCTGTGCGGGTAATGTGGAGGTGCGTTTTCTTATCATTTTTGGGGAAATCAAACTAGAAATGACATTGTCACTGCACAGTAACTGGAATATTAGGAAATAATCCTACATCACTTTTAATTTAAAAAGAAATGGAACTATCCAGTAACTGAAACTAAAGTATTAAAGTTAGTCAAAACTACTCGTAGAAAAGAGAAAGAGAGAAAAATAAACGAAACCACTTTTGTTTTGAAATGCAAAGAATGTCATGTTGCCCCAGTGCAATGCATCACGTTTTCCCTGAACTGTCATCTAGCCTCACATAACCAGACTTTCAACTAACAACAAAGAGCTACACACTTATACAGGAAAAGACCTCCAGATGAACAGCATTAACCATCTGTCATATCTGAAATAAAAAAACTCAATCAATGACACAGTAGTCTTGGTCTATGAACAGCTCCATAGAATACACTGAAATAAATAGGGGAGGGACCCCCAGAGTTTGGTGAACTCTGATCTGCAAATACTTACAAAAGACATTTGACCAATAGAGGACCTAAATGTCACAGATCGACCTCTTCATCCAATACAAAGAATACAATCTGAGAAAGTTGAGTACAGTAGCCTATATTTTGAACGTATTACTTGTCAGTTACCATTTATTATTTCTTCAACAGAATCCCTGGATGACATATCCTGTTACTCTCATTCGTTGCAGGGTCTAAAGTATTTTGCATGTTTAAAATCTCGTGTGACTGATGCCACCTTGAAGCTGAGACTGTCATCAGATCAGTTTTTTTTTTTTTTTTTTCCTAAAGGCTTTAGTCTTTGGTATTAGTTTAAATCATAAAGGGTTTCTTCTGCTGAACCCCTGTGATCAAAATTATTTAAACTTTTCATAAATAACAAATATTAATATATATTGCATTTTTGCTTTAATTTTAAAACAATTAAAATATGTATACAATTTATTTAATTAATTTTGGTATTGGCATTAATATCACAGTTTCATCAGCCACCTGCAGTTCCTTCATGAACCCCTAGGAGTTTGCAAACTAATGCCCTAATGCAGGACTAAGCCTTTTTAAATGTTTTCTAATGAAAACTTTTAATCTGTGTGGTCCAACACATAGGCTAAAAATATTTTAAAAATACAATTATTCATCCCCTTAACTTGAAAACATTTCAGCTGGAGTTTACAGTGTCAGATCAGTTTTACACAAGACCACGTAATCAATCATACAGCTGAGCTGTATATATTACAGTACAAGACATGTAAAAATCAGAAGGACAGACTTTCAGTTGCCTGTGAAATGACAATCTAATTGGCATAAAGGGATTTGCAAAAATTACAGCTCTCAAATCAGTATTTATTTGCCTGAACAGACTGAACTCCTCTGGCAATTACAGTAATAAAAAGCAGTAATCATTAAAAGGCTGTGCCCTACAGCCAATTATTCTTGTATAGACAATATTATCAAGCTTCCCTGCTTAGTTTTAGGAGGTCAATTGTGAATGCTTAATCCTTACCAACTTATCCACAACAACAATCTATTAGACAGAACAATATGATAATGAGAGTGGGGCTAGTTGTCACACATGCTACTCAAGTGAATATTTCTCTAGGTTTATTTTCAAAAGTTAGCTTCTGTTAAGGCATAAACCTTAAAGTCTGTTCTTGCTCAGGAAAAAAATCCAGTTTACTGACCACAAGTTAAACTTTTGTGACTGACAACATGCCCCAACCACAACATTACAAAGCCTATTATCTCCTTTTCAACCAAATGCAAACAATAAAAAAATTATGAAGCATAAAACAATTCATGAACCCGCAAAGTGCAAAATTACCAAACCACTGGTTTGTCCAACAAATATTGTAATCAATAAATTAATGACACTCAAAACTGACACAACTTACCCTGACCTGAGATTTATGAAAAATACCTTGTTCTAGTGTTTTAAAACAAGGTATTTTCATTTCAGTTAAAATAAACCTGTTTTATATTGTTGACTAACTACTACACTTCAATGACATTGTAATAATCTTATTTAAAGTGGCATAATGAACTAACAACACACCAGCAACAGGGATGACAAATCATCCATAATGATAACACCCTTAAATTAAGATTACATGACTACAAGATGTTTGCTTCGCTTTCCACACGATTTCCTTTCTATATCTCATATTTATATCAATTTACTTTGTATGGTAACTTTAACTTTTCATTAACAGAGATTTTGGGGGACTCTGGCAAGCCAAAGAAGACTGTATTTGTATGCGTGATGCGTCACAGTTTTACTTTACTCGCATGCACAAAGCTATGTCATCAAAAATGTAGATAACCTTAAAGCAAAGCATGGGACAGATTGAACAGACTGTAAGACACACAATATGATGGCATGGTATAAGTTAAGATGTTTGCATTTCAACCAGCTTCATTATGTTGGCTTATTGTGCAACGGTCAGTGGCTATTTGCAAAATATTTCATCCAAATCAGCACATTCCGCTGGACAAATCTAATGTTGTAAACATGCGAACAGAAAATCAACTTAACAGGACATCGCTAGTATAAAAGGCTCATTCGTGACAGAAGAAACATGCTAAATATAACCTCCTGATTAATGTTGGCCTTACCTTCTGAGTCTTGCTGCTCCGTTTTCTCTTGAACCAGAAGACAAATTTTCCTATGTCGGAAAAGTATTACAATGTATCCCTGGTATTATGAAGTCGACGGAACATGAAAACGACGTTTTAGCATCTGCAGTCCACTGGCATTGCGCTGCTATTGTGTGATAGAGATTTGTTTCCCCATGACTCCAGACACACACGAGTACACGTGCTTTCCAATCGGTCTAAAACATCCAGGCATTCAATTGGCTGTGCTCGCAGCAAACCACGAATCCTATTGGTTGACTCCACCCATTCATGGCGAAGTTTTCGTTGATTGGCCGATGCCAAGGGCGCTCGGCACACGTTCATCAGCTGTCACGTTGCAGCGCGCCTGTTGTTGTTGTAATACATGAGAGTGAGTGTTGTGGGTTAGTACGACATATTCCTATTAGATTCAGGTTCAAATAAGAATCAATTATAAATAGGTCCTTATGACCCTTTTTAGCTTAGTCGTGGATGCAGCAAACTGAACTAGACCACAATAAATTATTACAGTAGTATTAACACCCTTACATTTAATCATTTAGAAGACGCTTTTGTTCAAAACGACTTACAAATGAGGAAAGCAATAGAAGCAAACAATATCTAACCCTTAATAATAATAAAATACAAAATAAAGCCTACAGCAATATGTGCCTATATATAGCTTTATGGTTTTAGAGCATGACATTTTCAGGGATCACGCGAAAACCTAAAAGAATGGCTGAAATGGGACTTCCCAACACTACTGTTTTAAAATGTAAAACTTGGTGCTGGTGAATGAGCCATGCACAGTTCCACGTGCCTCAGAGGCAGGCTGTTGGTGACGTCAAGCAGCTTCCTCAACGCCCTTCAGACTCACGCGGCTTGTGGTGTGGCTCGCTGTTTCTGTATGGATGAATTTATCATCGTCGTCAGAAAAGCGTCATAAACAGGCTTGACCTCCATTTACCCGATTGGTAAAATTGGGCCACCCGCTTGCCAAATTTCTGTAAAGTACAGTTTGAAGTTAGGCTGCATTAAGTAGCCCACATTTAGCAGTAATACCCTGCAGGAAGCCAAAACAGTGGATGGAGAAGCGTCTTGCTTTTCTCTTAGTGTTTCGGGAAAAGACTCGAAGCATCAGGAGTCGAAAACAGTGTCATCTTGTGGTAGGTCAAATCTATAGCAGCTAGAAACCAGAGTGCGCAGTTACGTTGTTTCATCCATTAAACGCAAATAAAAGTCTGACAAGGCTAAATGTTCAGTTTTCTGAAAATATAATTCACATATTAAAGTTTGGTAATAAATTCAGAGTAATAATAATAATAATAATGTGACCAACAGAGTTGTATAAAGTAAATGGTGCTCTAACTATTTTATGGGTTTTATACTGTTTATGGCAGAATAGTTGTGATAGTTTAATATAGGCTATACATAAAAAAGTGTTAGTAAATGGACTTGAATTTCCATAAACCCTTGTGGTTTGTATTCAAACCGATTCTAACGTTGTAAAAGTGAAGCATTCACGTGACTGGAAAGAAAGTGAGTTTTTATTTGATCACGTGTTTCTCTGAAAACAATACGCGCGTTTCGGCACGGAGCTTCATGAGAAATTGCGCTGCGTAGGCCTACTAGATACACTGTTTGTTTACACTGCTTCGGTGTCATGTGTAACATCATTACAATACAGGACTCATCGGTAAACCTGCTATTTTATTTCAATAATCAAAGTTGTGTATAAGGCTATATAATAGCATACATTTCTAGGGTGAATTCAATAAATTACAAGCTGTTTTAAGATAACACTGAAAAAAGAACAACAGTAACTTGTCAAAGGGCATTGCAACATGCTCACATTGGGTTCAAAAATTATACCACATGATTTCAGAGATAAATAAGATATATTCAGTAGGCTACTAGTGTCAAAATGTCTCTTTAGTTTCTTCTATAAACATCTCATACACACAGATGCATAATAACAATCATTATCTATGTGCTCTAACATACACCTTGATTATTCCTGTAACACATAGTGAATTAGGGATGGACTAAATTAAATAAATAAACAAATAAATAAATGTTATAATTATTACAGTTTTACCCTGTTTTGCTCTTACGTTTTCAATCCCAACCTACTATCTGTTTATTATGCACTGGAGCAGGAGTTGTGTCCTCACACTTCCTGGCATAAAGTAGACACTGAGCTTCCATTTAGCAGTGCACAGCAGTTCTTCATGATTCTTTCAAAGCTACTTTTTCATTGACATGTCAGCGCCATCTACTGGTCACTTCCATTCATACATCTCTGTCATGCCCTCAAGCTGGTAAACAGAAAAAAAAAAAAAAAAAAGCCACTTACTGTATTATTGCACTATTGACTATTAATGTATTTATATACTTGGTTATGATGCTATACATTGCAAAGCCATTATAATGATCATTATTATGAGTAAATAGTCATATTGCATTTTAATTTACTTTATACGCTAATGCTCAAAAGTTCAGTAAGTCAGTGATTTTTTTTTTTAATTTTTAAGAAATTATAATACATAAAAAGAAATTTTTAGTACTTTTATTCACCAAGAATGCATTCTGTTGATTAAAATGACAGTAAAGTCAATGTTACAAAAGATTTAAATTTCAAATAAATTCAAATAAATTTCTACTCATCAAAAATCCTAAAAGAAATGTATCAGAGTATCCACAAAATATTAATCAGCACAACTGTTTTCAACACTGATAATAACAAAAAACTGCCAACTCAGAAATAAAAATTATATTTTAAAATATGTTAAAATAGAAAACATCTATTTTAAATTGTAATAATGTAAATAAACAGTAATATTATGTATTTTTGATCAAATAAATGCAGCCTTTTGTATTATGAATAAGGATGGCATTGTAGTATGTAAGCAGTCAAATATAACACTCCATAGTGTCAACTGACTAGTAGTTATATTTGACTGTATTGTATACAAAACAACAGACTCTACATTTCTAATGTAATAAAGGCATATTGACTGTCACAGGTCTCTCCTGGTTGCCTGATTTTCATGTTTCTCTTGGTTTTCTCTCCTCCATTTTGTAATGTGCAGCTTCCCTGAGTAGTAGCTCTCTGGCAAGGTCAGCCCTCCCTGCGCGGGTCAAGCAGTGGGCCAGTATGGGGCATTTCGGAGACGAGGAAGGAAGGCCCCGCCTCCATGCTGTTAGAATGTGAAAGGCCTGTTGTGAGAGGCTGTATGGTGCACGGAGTCGAGCAATCTGGACAGCAGAGCGACGGAGATGGAGGGACATAACGAGAAGTGCTGCATCGTCTTCAGTGAGCTCATCACAGAGCCATGATAACAGCTCATCCGAGGGAGGGTCTGGAGGACAAACACTGTTAGCATGTGTGCGTCCACAGGTGCACAGAACATTTCTGACATTCTGTCATTTTTAAATGACAGAAACTGAGAAGGATGAAAATCTGAGAGAACTTAGCAAACCAAACAAACAAACGAAAAAACAGGCCAAAATGGAGGAAAATAGAAGAGAGAGCTGGAGTGCACAAAATAAACAAATGGTGAAGTAGATTTCACATACCTGTTTGACTGTGCTGTATTACTTTCACACTCACAGGCTGACAGACTGTTCTTGCACTCTAAGTAACAAACACACAACAGTGACTTACAAACCATTTTAAAAAGTGATTATTTTTTGTTTACCAATACAAATATCTAAAAATTATTCAGGGATTCATTTACTTGAGAAGTCTTAGTTTCTGACAAATGTTTAAAAATTTAGTTTATGCTTAAAAAAGAAATAATATCTGGCAATGGGGTAAGAAAAATAAAGTTGTTTTCACCTTGAATTACATTTATTTTTCTTTGCAGACATTTTTTCTTTGCAGATATTATGTTTTCTTGTTTTAAGCATGTTTAATTTAATTTTTGATCATTTTGATAACTTTTTTCTGGAAACATGACTTAATTTTTATTAGTGCTGTCAAATCCTGATTAATCGCATCTAACATAGAAGTTTGTAAATATGTGTGTGTACACATATTTACAAATTTATATATATACACATATTTATATATATATATAAAATATATATATATATATATATATATACATACACACACACACACACATATATATATTATATTTACAAACTCTTATGTTAAATGCGATTAATTGATTTGACAACACTATTTTTTTTGTCACTATTTTATGTCATTTTGCTTCTCAAGTAGAAGTTCCTTGATTTAAGAAATGTTTTATTTCTCTTTAAAGGAAAATTTACTCTGAACAGATAGACGCCAGCCAACAGCAGCAGGCACTTCTTCAGGTTTTGTCAGATCAGTGTTTCCCCTTGTCAGCGTCTGTTGCCGTTGGTCAGTGCTCGTTTTCATGATTGAACATGTTTCTGTCAGCGTTTGTCGGGTCGTGGATTCTGAGAAGTGATGGACTGCAATCTTAAAATCTAAAAATCTTACTGACACCAGACCAAACTTTGAATGGTAGTGCAATAGAGAGTTTTGAGGCTTTTAGTTTAAAATGTGGATTTTCTGAGGTCTTTAAAGTAAAAAGAAGAAAAAGAAAGAAAGCCCACACACCTTGGACAACACATTCAACTTTACAAAATTATATCTGAGTGCAACTTCCACATCCACATATATTCTCTGTTTTATCTATCAAGGAGACTTAGGCCCGGTTTCACAGACAGGGCTTAGCCTAAGCCAGGATTAGGCCTTAGTTCAATTAGGACATTTAAGTATAAGCGTGCCTTAGAAAAAACATTACTAGTGTGCATCTTGAGACAAAGCAATGGAAGTAACATATTTTAAGATATGCCAGTGCAAGTTGCTTTGAGTTAAAACAGCTCAAACATGCATTTTAGTCTGGGACTAGGCTTAAGCCTTGTCTGTGAAAGTGGGGGTTAATCTCATAAGACAACCAGGTGATTGAGTGAGTATATATATATATATATATATATTGAGTGTCTGTGTTCTGGCAGAGTCTTTTGTGCTTCCTCTCTGGGATTGTTACAGTCACCCTAATGATCTGTTACCATTTCTGGAGCTACTGATGTAAGACCTACACATTTAGCTGTGCAACTGTGAAGGGGCATTTACTGCAAATAGTGCCTCTAAACAAGCAACACTAAAAACTGAGCATGTTGCTAGAAACTAATTCTAAGCCAATCAGTTATACTAAGGCATATTAACTGTGTGGTAAAGTATAAATACACAAGGAAAAGTAGCTGGCCGTACTAAAAGTGGTAACGCAAGGAAATTGGTACTATGAAACTCAAATATATCCCATTTTGAAAATCCACAATTATATTTAAACAGTAATGTATCTAACCATTTGCTTTTATTTGACTGACCTCAAACACACCAAAGCCCTGTTTATTAATATTTAATGTAATTAATGATTGTCTGCCTTGGTCGGCATCTGTTGGTGCAGCTGACCTTAAGAATAAGTCCTTACCTTGGGAAGAGTGAGTGCCAGCCGGCAGACAGGCTCTTCTAGAGGATAGTCCTTAGACACAGCTGCCCTGTCACCATTCCAGACCAGCTGACCTTTGGTGACCTTGAATAAACTGGTTACGCCTTTGTAGTGAAGAGAGCTGTAGTTGCCGAAGGGGTCCACTTCTTTTAATTTCAAATACAGCCGGTTTCTTCTTTGGTTGTGGAATGTGATTATGTGTGAATCTATTTGTTCATTACCTATGGGATCTCCAACAGACACACACAGAAACAAGTACACATATGGTGGATAAGCTAACATTCTAACAAATCTAACAGTGAAAGGCCTGACTCACTTGATGCTTTGGGCAAGATAAAATTAGTAAGATTTTTTTTCTTAATTAATACTTATATTCAGCAAAGATGCATTAAAATGATCAAATGTGACCACAAGGACATAAGATTTCTATCTCAAACAGATGTTCTTTTTAAAGGATTAGTTCACTTTCAAATGAAAATTACCCCAAGATTTACTCACCCTCAAGCCATCCTAGGTGTATATGACTTTCTTCTTTCTGATGAACACAATCGGAGTTATGTTAATAAATATGATGCATCCGAGCTTTATAATGGCAGTGAGCGGGATCAACGAGTATGAGCTGAAGAAAGTGTCTCCATCCACATCCATCCATCATAAACATACTCCACATGGCTCCGGGGGGTTAATAAAGGCCTTCTGAAGCGAAAATATCCATATTTAACAAGTTATGAAGTAAAATATCTAGCTTCCGACAGACCGCATTCCGTATTCAACTTGGGGTAATTTTCATTTGAAAGTGAACTAATCCTTTAACTTTCAGTTCATCAAAGAATGCTTGAGCAGCAAATCAGCATATTGGAATAATTTCTGAAGGATCATGTGACACTGAAGACTGGAGGAATGATGCTGAAAATTCAGCTTTGCCACAGGTATATATGATTAATTTTTATATATTAATACATATTATATGTTATATTGCATTCATATATTTTAAAATATATTAAATTTGTAAATTGTAATATTTCACAATATTAGTTATTCACACAGGTTGATTTTTAACTGTTATTAAAACAGTGATATTGTTTAAATGAGCATGATGCTTCTGATTATGAAAATGGGTTGATTAAACAGCCTTTTAGGCACTGTTGTTCACCAGTTATTTATAAAGAAATATCAAATTAATATAGAAAGTATAGAATATGCACGGGCTATTCTGAAATAATACAAGACTGATTATGTTAGAACAAGCTAAAATATTTTTTAAAGTTTTTAAACAATTTGTTTGATATACCATTACAGGTAATATTCCCGCTGAACCTGAGCAGCAGCTGTTCTCCCTCCCTCATGGAGAGTTCAGACGAGGGCTCTGGAGGACCACAGTAACCCAGGGCCTGGAGTTCACACAGCGCCGCGCTAACATCTCTTCTGGGCAGGGTGGCCACAACCACACTGCTGGGGTCCAGACGCTCATGATGGAGCACAACTGTGACTGAGAAGATCTTTACAGTTTCTTCCAGTTCTTCAACTAATGAAGTCAGGTAGGAAGATTTTACAGAAGATTGAAGGCGAAGGACTATTAACCTGAGGGCAGAGCAAGTTTTTAAATGTAGGAGGGCACTAGTTTTTTTTTTTTTTTAAAAGATTGTCTTCTTTTTGAAATATTTTTATATTACATTCGCACAGATTGATTTTGGTCACTCAGTACCTTTCATAGCTCTCTGGTAGCTCAAAACGGACCAAGCTGTTCTGTAGGTTCTTTACACTGACTTTATCCAGTACTTTCCAACAGTTCTCTATCCAGCCCAGCACAACCAGCTGCTCTTTACACTCTTTATGAGTCTTTACCGAGGCACCATCAACTCTGAATCAGAGGAAAAAAAACACTTCTTTACATTTCTTTGCTAATTTAATTTCCTCCAGTCTCAACACTGACAATAAATAAATAAATAAATAAATAAATAAATAAATGTACCTAATCTGCTGGGGTGAGAAAGTTCCTGATATAAGAGTGGGTCTGTCAGTGTCTTCTCCAGCTTTTCTCTTCTCAGAGATAGGAGGACAGGGCAGGATGAGTGTCAAAGGTCGTCTGAATTTCAGGGTTGATGGATGGCTTAGGTAAAGTAAGGGGGTTGATGTGAGAGCAGCATGGTAGGAATCTTTTTTGGATTTAAGAGAGGATAAAACAAAGGCATCCACTGGCTGTACCTAAAAAGACAAAGAAAGGCTTCTATTTACAGTATGCACTTATTCATGAGCTACATTTTCACTTGACAGACCGGAAGACATTCATTTCCAAATTCCAATGGAGAGTAGTATGGGAGCTGCATGGATTTCTGACCATATGTGCATGCAGAATTTTCGGGTTTTGTTTTGAGCGTTGGTTGTGCTGAAATATTTGTAACTTTTACAGCTCGACTGAATGACATTGTAGTCAATACTATGAACGTGAGCTGATAATTACCAATATTTTCCCACTAGACATTATTCTTCAGACCCTATCTCGGTAAATTTGGTGGTTATGAATAATTATCTGCAAAATATTTGCTTTATAATTATTATATAATTTTTTAGGTTGATTATCCTGAGAAAACCTACTATGATTTTTATTCAAGCTTATTGGCGGTCATTTGTTTTGTATGGACATATCCATACATTCATTATTAATTCATTTTATCATGGTTAATAAGTGAAGAGTAATGGTCGCTTCATGACGAATTATAAAGATTTGTGCGACTGCCATGAAATGTGACAATCGTATGCAAATGTTGGAGATAGTGGAAAGGCGGCTTTACAAGCAACTTCATTGCAGTACATTATTCAATTTTCATAACAAGCTATCTTTTAGAGCATTTTATTCTTTAGATAGGACATGTTTGCTCAAATTTGTTAAAAAAAATTAATGATCTAATAATGTGCTCCAATCAGAAAAAAAGCTCTCCTTTTTGCCTCACAAAACAATTTTTTTTTTTTTTTTGAAAATCATCTTACATGATAGATCTGTTATATTGTGATTCAACCTGATTGAAAAGAAATTCTGAATGTACCGTCACTTGAGCGACAACTGGTGCGATGAAGGATCCAGGCAAGTAGTCGAGGCATATTCTGGAGTCCACACTGAGTTTGTGAGACAGTCCTGTCCTTGGGACTGTAAAACTCTCTGTCCTCAAACGGGACAGAACCGCAAACACACCCAGAGAGTACACCCGCACCACTGCAAACCAACCCTGTGGAAAAGACACAATAAACACAAATATCATACAAGCAATAGTTGTGCACCTACAAATAAGATCAACCTTGCTGCACTGCAAAAATCTATGAAAATCTATAATGACCTCTGTTTTAAGCCTTTTACAACACAAATAAATGACTGAAAAGAGAGAAAAAGTATGTAAATTAAAACTGCATGAGCTTTAATACAGACCCTTTGACCCCCATAGAAGCCTTCAGTAGATGTAGGTGTGACATAGCTAACTCTTTGCTCTGGATCCACCACTTTCACGGTGATCTCTCTGTAGTTCCCACGGTATCTCGCCTGGAACGGCACTGCTATGGTGAGTGGGAAGGGACATTTGACATGGCTGGAGTTTTGTATGCGGAGAACAGTGCTGACCAGCTCCTCTGATCCTGACACCATGAGAGAACTCAGACCATCAACCACCTCACAAGTCAAGATGTTCACAACTTCTGATGGGGCGGTTATATAGCAGACTCTGGGAGACTCTGAAGATCTGGCTCTGTCTGCAAGTCTGATAACAAAATACAATTGTTAAAGATGGATTCTGTATTATTTCCTCATTAAAGGGTTAGTTCACCCAAAAATGAAAATTCTGTCATTAATTACTCACCCTCATGCCGTTCCACACCCGTAAGACCTTCGTTGATCTTCAGAACACAAATTAAGATATTTTTCTTGAAATCCGATGGCTCAGTGAGGCCTGCATAGCCAGCAATGACATTTCCTCTCTCAAGATCCATTAATGTACAAAAACATATTTAAATCAGTTCATGTGAGTACAGTGGTTCAATATTAATATTATAAAGCGACGAGAATATTTTTGGTGCGCCAAAAAAACTAAATAATGACTTATATAGTGATGGCCGATTTCAAAACACTGCTTCATGAAGATTCAGAGCGTTATGAATCTTTTGTGTTGAATCACAAAACAACATAATTTACCACTTTATTTACAAAATATTAATGTGTGTTACATGTTATGTTAAAGCGAGAGCAGACGTTGTTGCGTGAGCTCGCGTTGGAGATCAATATTTTGTAAATAAAGTGGTAAATTATGTTTTTTTGCACAACAAAGCACTCGTGTCGCTTCATAAAATTAAAACTGAAGTCACATAGATTACTTTTATGATGTCTTTACTTTCTGGGGCTTGAAAGTGGTAGTTGTGTTGGCTGTCAATGGAGGGAGAGAAAGCTCAGATTTCATTAAAAATATCTTCATTTGTGTTCCGAAGATGAACGAAAGATGAACGTGTGGTCTTGGAGTGAGTAATTAATGACAGAATTTTCATTCTCCAAGATGACTGCAATATACACTATATTGCCAAAAGTTTTGGGACGCCTGCCTTTACGTGCACATGAACTTTAATGACATCCCATTCTTAATCCGTAGGGTTTAATATGTTGAGTTGGCCCACTCTAACACCCTCAACTCTTCTGGGAAGGCTTTCCACAAGGTATAGGAGTGTGTTTATGGGAATTTTTGACCATTCTTCTAGAAGCGCATTTGTGAGGTCAGGCACTGATGTTGGCGAGAAGGCCTGGCTCGCAGTCTCTGCTCTAATTAATCCCAAAGGTGTTCTGTCGGGTTGAAGTCAGGACTCTGTGCAGGCCAGTCAAGTTCCTCCACACCAAACTCATTCATCCATGTCTTTATGGACCTTGCTTTGTGCACTGGTGCGCAGTCATGTTGGAACAGGAAAGGGCCATCCCCAAACTGTTCCCACAAAGTTGGGAGTATGAAATTGTCCAAAATGTCTTGGTATGCTGAAGCATTAAGAGTTCCTTTCACTGGAACTAAGGGGTCAAGCCCAACCCCTGAAAAACAACCCCACACCATAATACCCCCTCCACCAAACTTTACACTTGGCACAATTCAGTCAGGCAAGTACCGTTCTCCTGGCAACCCCAGACCTGTCCATCGGATTGCCAGACAGGGAAGCGTGATTCGTCACTCCAGAGAACATGTCTCCACTGCTCTAGAGTCCAGTGGCGGCGTGCTTTACACCACTGCATCCGACACTTTGCATTGCACTTGGTGATGTAAGGCTTGGATGCAGCTGCTCGGCCATGGAAACCCATTCCATGAAGCTCTCTACGCACTGTTCTTGAGCTAATCTGAAGGCAACACGAAGTTTGGAGGTCTGTAGCTATTGGCGACTTCTGCGCACTGTGCGCCTCAGCTTGCGCTGACCCCGCTCTGTGATTTTACGTGGCCTTCCACTTCGTGGCTGAGTTGCTGTTGTTCCCAATTGCTTCCACTTTGTTATGATAACACTAACAGTTGACCGTGGAATATTTAGTAGTGAGGAAATTTCACGAATGGACTTATTGCACAGGTGGCAACCTATCAAGGTACCACACTTGAATTAATTCACTGAGCTCCTAAGAGCGACCCATTCTTTCACAAATGTTTGTAGAAGCAGTCTGTATGCCTAGGTGCTTGATTTTATACACCTGTGGCCATGGAAGTGATTGGAACACCTGAATTCAATGATTTGGAGATGTGTCCCAATACTTTTGGCAATATAGTGTAGGTCAGTGTCACTTTAAGAAATTAATGAAATTAAAATTAACCAAAGTGGTTTTGTTAGTATTTATTTATTTGGGTTTTTTTCAGGGTCAGATAGTCTAGAATGTAAAAAGGTTGGATTCTTTAGACTATAAGTAATAATTAATTTTATACTTGTTGAATGAAATATTTTCTCACTGTTTTATTTGTGAAACATCATTACTCCACACCTGCCCCATATTACTTATATAGACTTACCCAACAGTTACCAATGTATGCTTCAGTCTTTCACTGTCTTGTCCTCTGCTTTTCTCTCTTTCCTCTCCTTCTTTTTCTTCCTCCACCTCAACATTCATGTTCAGACAGTTCTTGCAGTCAGTCACCATAGATTTATACGGCGAGTCTACTCTTGTTTCCTCATGTGAGCTCTCTTCACTCCTGTTTCTGTCATCCAAACACACAGTACAGTGCTTTACTGGATCTGGAAGACTTATTGACTGCGCATTTGCAAGCAAGTGGTCTGCAGGATGCTGGTCCAGCGGAATACTGATGTCATATGATTCTGGTTTAATGTGGTCTGCAGTATCCAGAGGTCCAGTACTGGTAAGATCACCTCTCTCTCCACTGACTTCAGTAAGAAAAGCAATACCATTGTCAAGTCTCTTGCTCATTACGCTGAACTGGTTTACAATGACGTGGACATCTTCCAGGACGTTGAGGATGACATCAGTCACTTGGTCAGTCAAAAAGTGGGATCCACAGGAAGCATCTAAAAATACACAATATAAAAAAATATTAAAATGTGTATAAAAGTGTATAGAATAAATAAAAGGCATAGAAAAGTTCAACAGATTAACTAAAATGGTGCAAAAATAGATATAGAATATCTAGAGATTCTAAATGAGTGTGTATATTTATGACCATGGGATCAAGGAAGAGCTATTATCCCAAAAGTTATCCTTTATGGAAAACTGAATCAATAAATTAAGGAAATAACAAATTAACTAAAATTAACTACCGCTCAAAAATCTGGGGTCTTTTAATGTTTTTGAAAAGTCTCTTATGCTGCATCAAGGCTGCATTTATTTGATCAAAAATAGAGTAAAAACAGTAATATTGTGAAATATTATTACAATTTAAAACAATTTTTCTATTTTAATATATTTTAAAATGTACTGTTATTCCTGTGATGACAAAGCTGAATCTTCAGCAACATTACTCCAGTCTTCAGTGTCACACGATCCTTCACTACTGAAGTGTAGATTTTAAAGCTAGCCAATTACATTTGAGAATGTCATATTCAGAGAGCCCTTACGATTATTACTTGAGGGAAGAGTCTTTATATTTTTATTATATTTTTTTTGCAGTCTGTTTGTTGAACTTTCTTTTACTTATTTATTTCATACATCTTTTTTTTTTTTTTTTTTTAATTATTTATACTATTATTATATATACTATATGCAATACACGAATGCTTCAGCAATGCAGTACTCCATCACAGTCATGCCAATAAAGCTAAAAGCAATAAAATAAATATAAGCAATAAAAGCAATAAAGCTCTCCTCAACCTTCTTGATGAAGATCCCAAGCCTCTCATGAAGCACTTACCCACAACAGCTGTTTTCTCTTGAGACTCCGTGTCTGGGAATGTGTGTGTCAAATTAGAGCACATCCTAAGCCCGGTGAGTGTGTTTGCTGTACCGCAAAGAACCTCTCTCAGCTCGCACACTCTTTGGGTCTGAACCTCACAAAACATCCTGAGGATCTGAAAAAGCCTTGTGTGAAGTCCAGCTGAATCTCTATGGCCTGTTTCTTCTCTTGCTTTCGCTGGTTGTAAAAGTCCTTTCAGTTCCTCGGCGGCTTCGTGTAAGAGGTTTAACAGATTGTTCTCTTGCGAGATTGTTAGCTGACTGGCTGGATCTGCCATATTTTCAAATGTGTTCGCTGAAAACCTTAAAGCATAAACTAAGGATTTGATTATTAGTAGAGAAAAAGCAGATTATACACTGTAGATTTTCCTCACTGTCTTTCCTTCTCTCACTGGTAAACCCAGTTTTTACCACCTCAGGCCTGTAAAATAGGGTTGTCATGGCAAACAGAAGGCGTGACAGGACACAAAAGCAGCCCTTAGAGATAGACGACTCTAAAAAAAAAAAAAAAAAAAAAAAAGAGTAATGTGTACATCTGTGAATGGCTCAGATGTCAATGAGGTACAGATATTATAGGCAAATATGCAAATACTCTGTATTGGTAAATGTAGTGATATATTTATATATATGGTCACAAAGACTGCATTTATTTGATCAAAAATACAGTAAAACTCATGTATTTATGATCTGAGAAAGATATTTTAAATAAGCCTGCAAACATTTTAGATAACTAAATGCAATGAAACTTGAAATAGCTTTCACTTCATCACCAAATGACAACACACATGTAGTTTCCAGTATAATTAACCTCTCTGGCATCTTGACATTATTTAATCTCAGGGAAATTAAAACATGTTGGGCTTTAGAACCATCATGTGGTCAAATGAAACTACTGTAGACAACCAAACACCCGTGGACCATTAAGAATATTGCACACAAAATGGCAAAGACCTAGTTCTAATGTTCTAAATTAGCTGTCTTTACAATCTAGGACAGAAGCATTAAGTGGAAAGTGGAGTTTATATTTCTGTATTATGGACATCATCATTCAGAAGAGTCTCTTTTCTCCAGTGAACAACATGATCAATAAGACCTGACATCACAAAATCTAAAATAAGAGCAGGATATATAATGGCCTTTTGTATTTTAACCTGGAAATAAATATAAAGTTTATTTGAAAAATATAGAATAAATATTTCAGATTCCTTGTTGTAGGCCTACTTCATTGCAAAAATCAAACACAGGGAAATGAAAATGCTGGAATTCAGCGCCATCGTGTGGTTAAATTATTGAATTGCGCATAAATATTGGAGTTGACAAAGCTTTTCATCAACACAACTATTATTTGTCAGGCTTGTTCTTTTATATTTTTATATGTTATCTTTTATATATCACTGTCATGGATGTACATGAGTGTTTCTTCAACTTCAGGCACTTTTATATTCGAGTGGGTGTTTATTAAAACAAACAAAATTGAGCCTTTTTCTTATTACATTATGAAAGTCATATTAAAAACTTTTTTTCCATGCCATCTTGAGACAAAACAATGGCACTTATATAATTTAAGATATGTCAAAGCAAGTTGCTTTTAGTTAAAACAGCGCAAACATGTATTTTAGTCTGGGACTATAAGCATTATAAGCCTATAGGTATAAGAAAGAAAAGAGTAATCTAACAATGAGATTTGTTAATGTACTTAGCCCAGCAGCTGTATGCGCTGTGGTTGGGTTGACCTGAAACGTATTCCTGCAAAAAACGTCGCTGGAGGCGCATCAAGCTGCAACATGCAGAAGAGTGAGAGACGGTGTTAGTGATTCAAAGACTGAGAAAGAGACTTTTTTTCCCCTTTCAATTACATAATTGTATTTTTTTTTATTGTAATTTAATATACCTGATGATCTGGGCATGTGTCCGACATGTTTACTGTGGTGTTGTATTCAGGCGCGGTTGCTTGGGCACTAGCCGCGTCAGCGTGGCCTGGCGCAGGTAGGCGTGGAGAGCCGCGCGCCTAGACTCGAATTCCGGAACGCTCGCTTGATGGGAAGAAACTACGGCATGAAGACAAAAGTTTTCAAACTAAGCAGATAGTGACAACTTCTCGTCAGAAAGTAACAGCGCCAGTTTGACAACAAGGAGGCTGCTCACTGTTTGAGGTATGTTTCTAGAAAGGACCTGATTCATTTTCTCTTGAGAGATTTCGCTTTCAGCGCGTCACTTTCGTTCACGGCGTTATGAAATTGTGTTATTGTATTTAAATGGTCACAATTCAGATTAGTTAGGCAAACTTGTTAGCCTTTGTAAACTGGGTTACAACCTTTAGTTTTGTAGTGTGTTTTGCTCATACACTCATTGTGTAAACACTCCCTCAACCTGTTGATGTTGCGCTCATAAGTTAAAGTTCTCACGTATCCTCTAGTTTCCATGCAAAATAAATAGTTTCTACATTACTGATAACATTTGTCTTGTTATCGGAAGGATATTTTGGATGTAGTTTTACATAAATAAAACATGCAAGCTGTATATATAATATATATAAATATATATATATATATATATATATATATATACACAGCAGCAGTTTTACAGTGTGTATATATATATATATATATATATATATATATATATATATACTGTAAAACATGGCACAGAATGTGTTTCTAATAGTTGGACTTTGCTCTTTAGTGTTGGATATTTATGAGAGAGAAATTCCTGGTATGCATGACTGTGTACAGTAAGTGTAAAATGGAGACAGCAGCGTAAGCAAGACAAAAATGTCCTTATTCTTAAAGTTAACCAAAAATGAAACTTCTGGAATCATTATACCCTCATAATGTTACAAAACCTGTATGACTTTATACTGAGGAACAGAAAAGGAGATGTTTGGTGGAATGACATACCCCCCTTTTACTTTCATAGACTGTCATTTTACCTAACATCCTTTTTTGTGTTTCACAAAAGTTGGGGAATAACATGAGGGTGAGTAATGCCGGGTACACACTGTGTGATTTTATGGTGCATTCAAGTCATGTTGAAAAGATTGTATTTACCAGTTGAACGCACTTAAACGCCACCACAAGCTCGTTGGGAGCATCAGCGAGAAATGTGGCAGAATACCACAATATTTATAGGTATTTATCAGTGGCATTGTTAAGCTTTTTTATTTACAACAAAATAATCGTAATTCCCTGCACAAAATATAATAGCATTGTAATATAACATGTAATGATAAAGTTTACACTTGCTTCGTAAAGTAATTAAAAACATTAAAAAGCAAAACACACCTGATGCACATTCTTTGTTCATCATTTTCTAGAAGTAGAGTTTAAAAACCTTGCTGTATTTTTGTGTAATAAGTTAAGAGAACGTACACCACCCCAACTTGCTCTGGCGAAAGTGACTTGAACACACCTGACGTCCTAAACACGACTTCCCAACTCCTAAATACGAACTTCCCAGGAGGACTTTAGCCATGATTTTCACTCACCGACAGTTTCGAGGAAATTGCAGACAAATGCCCGAAATCAGAGACAAATCGATGCTTGTTAATGTGTTACATTCGTGTAGTAGGATCAAAGACGCGATCTGAAAGAAGCGCAGATGTGTTGCAGATGCCCGTCAGATGCCATCAGATATTTAGCATGTTAAATATCATAGACAGCTGTATGCTATGGAAGCTTGTTTCCACCACTGAATAAAAAAATATAAAAGGTAACTACGACTTTTTATCTCACAATTCTGACTTTTTTTTTCCTCAGAATTGTGAGTTTATATCTTACAATTCTGACTTGTTAACACACAATTGTAAGTTATAAAGTCTGAATTGTGAGTTTATATCTCACAATTCTGAGAAAAGTCAGAAGTGCGAGAAAAAAAGTCAGAATTGTGAGTTTATACACTATATTGCCAAAGGTATTGGGACACCCCTCCAAATCATTGAAGGCATGCAGACTGCTTCTACAAACATTTGTGAAAGAATGGGTCGCTCTCAGGAGTGAATTCAAGTGTGGTACCGTGATAGGTTGCCACCAGTGCAATAAGTCCATTCGTGAAATTTCCTCACTACTAAATATTCCACGGTCAACTGTTAGTGTTATCATAACAAAGTGGAAGCAATTGGGAACAACAGCAACTCAGCCACGAAGTGGTAGGCCACGTAAAATCACAGAGCGGGGTCAGCGCATGCTGAGGTGCACAGTGCGCAGAAGTCGCCAACTTTCTGCAGAGTCAATAGCTACAGACCTCCAAACTTCATGTGGCCTTCAGATTAGCTCAAGAACAGTGCATAGAGAGCTTCATGGAATGGGTTTCCATGGCTGAACAGCTGCATCCAAGCCTTACATCACCAAGTGCAATGCAAAGTGTCGGATGCAGTGGTGTAAAGCATGCCACCACTGGACTCTAGAGCAGTGGAGACGTGCTCTCTGGAATGACGAATCACACTTCCCTGTCTGGCAATCCGATGGACGAGTCTGGGTTTGGCGGTTGCCAGGAGAACGGTACTTGCCTGACTGAATTGTGCCAAGTGTAAAGTTTGGTGGAGGGGGTATTATGGTGTGGGGTTGTTTTTCAGGGGTTGGGCATGGCCCCTTAGTTCCAGTGAAAGGAACTCTTAATGCTTCAGCATACCAAGACATTTTGGACAATTTCATGCTCCCAACTTTGTGGGAACAGTTTGGGGATGGCTCCTTCCTGTTCCACCAGTGCACAAAGCAAGGTCCATAAAGACATGGATGAGCGAGTTTGGTGTGGAGGAACTTGACTGGCCTGCACCTAACCCTAACCCGATAGAACACCTTTGGGATTAATTAGAGCGGAGACTGCGAGCCAGGCCTTCTTGCCAACATCAGTGCCTGACCTCACAAATGCGCTTCTAGAAGAATGGTCAAAAATTCCCATAAACACTCTCCTAAACCTTGTGGAAAGCCTTCCCAGAAGAGTTGAGGCTGTAATAGCTGCAAATGGTTGGCCAACTCCATATTAAACCCTACGGATTAAGAATGGGATGTCATTAAATTTCATGTGCACGTAAAGGCAGGCGTCCCAAAAATTTTGGCAATATAGTGTATCTTGCCATTCTGACTTTATTTCTCGCAATTGCAAGTTTATAACTCGCAATTGTGAGTTTATATCTCGCAATTCTGACTTCTTATTTTCAGAATTTACAGAATGTAAACTCGCAATTGTGAGAAAAAAGTCTGAATTCTGAGATAAAAAGTCGGAATTACCTTTATTTTTTATTCAGTGTCGGAAACAAGCTTCCACAGTATGCAGCATACTGACAGCATACTAAATATCTAAACCTGTCTGCAACTGGAGGTCCTGCAATGTGAAATTTGTTTTGACTGGAAATTACATCAGCAACAGTCTCACGTAGCCAGACCTTCAGACTGACGGCAGAAGGTCTGGACTCTATCACAGCTTTCATTGGCCAAGGACCGCCCAAGAGAACGTTTGACTGACATGTAACACAACCAATCACAGTTCGCTTTGTTCAACGTCATGTTAAGGGGCGTGAAAATGTAAAGTCGATGTCCCTACAATAATAGTAAGGACATGTAATAAATGTAATAAATTATTCATTCAAGAACGTTGTGCAAGTTTACTGCAACAATGGAGCCGAGAACTTCACATACTTTTGAAAATCCAGTGTTTAGTTGATCCTGGTAAGCGCTCGTTGTCACAGTTGTAAACACGATGACGTTCTTCTTCCACGAAGGGGTTTGGCTTCACGCCATTTGTTTCCAGGCGGACCATTAAAGAATGTGACACACACGTCTCCCAGACATCCTGTAGAATTCAACCAACCAGATAACAACTTCGAAAATCCTGAAGTGTTTCCAGTTAATTGTGTCATCAGACGTTCAGCCAACGGTCCGTGGGCGTGACGTCTGAGGCTGAGACTACATCGGCGACGGCCTACAGCCAATTAGAGAGCAAGATACAGGGCAAGGAAAAGTTCAGGGGGAGGAGTCATAGATCTGCAACAAAACATTTCTTTTCCACACAGACAACTTGGATCACAAGCTTCTTGTGGGCTATCATTTTTAACAGGAAGAAATCCAACCGTCTCATGCATGATCTTACATTATTTCCTGTATCGCTTCTGGCGTGTGTTTGGTTGTGAAACGTAATCTGTAGACCAGACAGAGTTGTTGGCGATTCTTCCTATTGAAATGTTGTGTAATGTGTGACCCCCTGTCACTGATCCGTTGTGTAACATGCAGTGTGCACACAACAGCAACTAAATGATATATACCCAGTCATGCAGTGTAAGAAGAACAGTGTGATTTGATTACTTTGAAAATCGTGCAGTGTGTACCCGGCATTATTAAAAATAGAATTTGGGTGAACTGTTCCTTTAAGCAAATTCTTTGTGTACATTCTTCTCACTGTAATCACTTTGCATTTACACGGGCCTACATGCTTGTGCTTGTTATAAAGACTAGTATTGCAGCATTTTTGCAGGTAAAGAGGGACATTTCTCCACATACATAAATCCTGTTTATGTTTAGGAAAAGTCCACCTGACAGTTTAGCCTTCTTTGTATTTTGTGAAGCATGTTGGGTGTTCCAGTGCATTCAGATTAATATTCCCTACTCATAATGATGAGCAATTGATTGAACCTGTTTGTACTTGTAGAATGAAGTTAAAACGCTTTTGTGTTCTTGGTTTTGAGCTTTCAAGAAGCATACCTTTTTGTTGTCTCTGTTGGTTTTGTTTGCTGAACCAAAAGTAGGCTGTCTGTAAAAACAAACTTTGAAAGACATTTATTATTATGATATTGCTATGAAGTGCTTAGGCCCAAAAATATGCATAATAACATTCCTGAAGAAACTGAGAATTTACTGAATGCATAAATCAGAGCAAGTGCAATTTAGAGTTTTGTTGAGTTGTTGTGATTCTTTGAAGATATCAATACTTTAATTTCAACATTTTGTGTTCATAACATTTGAGTTGTGTTTGGGTGTTGGTTTTTAAAGGATTAGTTCAGTTTCAAATGAAAATTAGCCCAAGCTTTACTCACCCTTTAATAAATATCCTGACGCATCCAAACTTTATAATGGCAGTGTCAGGGGTCATGAGTATGAGCTGAAGAAAGTGCTTCCATTCACATCCATCCATCATAAACGTGTACTCCACATGGCTCTAGGGGTTAATAAAGGCCTTCTGAAGGGAAACGATGCATTTGTGTAAAAAAATATCCATATTTAACAAGTTATGAAGTAAAATATATAGCTTCCACCAGACTGCCTTCCGTATTGAACGTACGAAGAAAGTGTAAAATTCTTGCAGTTCAAAAAGCTTACGCTACGTCCTACGCCTTCCCTGTTTAACTTACGGAAAAAGTGTAACTGATGCTTGGCTTCAGAAGGCCTTTATTAACCCCCCGGAGCTGCGTGGAGAACGTTTATGATGGATGGATGTGGGTGGAAGCACTTTCTTCAGCTCATAGTCGTTTGGTAACGCTTACTGCCATTATAAAGCTCGGATGCGTCAGGATATTTATTAATATTTCTCCGATTGTGTTCATTAGAAAGAAGAAAGTCATATACACCTAGGATGGCTTGAGGGTGAATAAAGCTTGGTGTAATTTTTATTTTAAACTAAATTGAACTAATCCTTTAAATGTCTTGAGTTTTGATGGATTCAAGCTCTCATCAGACAATAATTCACGGCACAAAATACAAACCATGTTTATCCTCACTACGAATGAAACTGTATTGAATGTAGCCTGATTCTAATGTTCTTTTACCTTAGGATAGGTTTTTTTTCATGTTTTTTTGAGGGATGAGATGCAACCTGTTGGCATCTGAATTATTTTCCTGCTTCTACTGTGACAGATAAATTTGTAGCCAGTTCAACAGATGTTGAAAATATTTTCTCCTCCCTTAAAAAACAAGTTAAGAAGCCTTTTCTTGCAATAACGATGTCCAGTTATATGGTTAGATTTTATCATTTGCATATGTACCTGTTGTCTGCGACTGTAACAGGACAGATCTGCAACTCATTTCAGGGTGGAAACAAGTGAATTGCTGCATTATCGGGATATGCTATGCTACTGTGTAATTCAAGAAATATATGTGCCCATGTCTGAACTGGTAAAACACTGATACATGTCAGTGCAGGTTTAGAGGTTGTGAAAGCATTGGTTTGTGCCAAAGACATGATCTTTAGCCAGTTACCTAGACACAGATTTTCAGATCTGAAAAACCTGATTTGTTTAAAGTTTAAATTGAACTGAACAAAAGCAGTCTTTTATGTTTAGTGAACAATACCTTGCAGCCTGGCTACTAGAATTACTTTTAATAAATCTTCTTGTACAGATTGGTTGTGTTTTGTAAAATATATTTAATCCAATGGATTAGTGTATTGCAGTAATGGGTAACAATAAGGTTCATTAGTTAACATTAGCTAACTACATTAGTTAACCTGAACTAATAAGGAACAGCATTTGTTAATCTCTGTTAATGTTCATTTAAACATTTACCAATTTTACCTTATTAAAATCAAGAGTTGTATTTGTTAACATTCGTTAATGTACTGTCAAGTAACATGAATAAACTATTAACAGCTGCATTTTTATTAACTAATGTTAACAAAGACTAACAAATACAGTAACAAATGTATTGCTCATGGTTAGTTCATGTTAGTTAATACATTATCTAATGTTAACGAATGAACCCTATTATAAAGTGTTACCCAGTAATGGATTATAATTTCCATTTTATTACTTTTTTGGCTTTTCTTTTTGAGGTGCTATATATCCCAATAAAATCAACAACTAAAACAAATAAAATCAAACAAAACAAAAACAACCACCAAGAAACAGTTTCAATCTGTTTGGTTCCTAAATATATATATATATTTTTAATATATTTTAATATATATATTTTTTTGCATTGGGTGACATGCATGCATATTCATGACTAGAGTTTTCTGTTTTGGGGGTTAGTTTACCCAAAAATGAAAATTCTGTCACTAATTACTCTCCCTCATGTCATTCTACACCCGTAAGACCTTCGTTCATCTTCAGAACACAAATTAAGATACTGTTGATGACATCCGATGGCTCAGTGAGGCCTCTATTGAGAGCAAAGCCATTGAAACTCTCAAGGTCCATAAAGGTACTAAAAACATATTTGAAGCAGTTCATATGAATTCAGTGGTTCTATCTTAATATTATAAAGTGACAAGAATACTTTTTGTGCACCAGAAAAAACAAAATAAGGACTTTTCAACGATATCTATATGGGCTGATTTCAAAACACTGCTTCAGAGCTTTACAAATCGAATCAGTGGATCGGAGCGGCAAAGTTACGTGATTTCAGCAGTTTAGACGTTTGATAGGAGATCTGAATCACTAATTCGAAACAAAAGATTCATAAAGCTCAGAAGCTTCATGGAGCAGTGTTTTGAAATTGGCCCATATAGATATTGTTGAAAAGTCTTTATTTTTTTTATTTTTTTTTGGCGCACAAAAAGTATTCTTATCACTTTATAATATTAAGATAGAACCACTGAACTCACATGAACTATTTTAAATTAGTACCTTTGGATCTTGAGAGGTTCAGTGGCTTTGCTCTCAATAGAGGCCTCATTGAGCCATCGGATTTCATCAACAATATCTTAATTTGTGTTCTGAAGATGAACGAAGGTCTTACGTGTGTAAAACGACATGAAGATGAGTAATAAATGACGTTATTTTCATTTTTGGGTGAACTAACCATTTAAAGTGTAACTTTGCTGATTTTCAACCTGCTTTGTATTGTTAAAATGTTGGTAGTATATATAAATGAACAATGTTTACTCATTTTCCGTGTTACCTGGATGGAGAAATTCAAATTTGTCAGCCAAACTTTTGACAGCTCCAGGGCTTTCGTGAAAACCACAGACAGTCTGATTGACAGAGGGTTGTTATCGGAACAGTTATTGTAAGGGTTTATCACTGAAACTGTCTACTCTTTAAACAGCATTATGGTAAAAATGAAACAATATGGCATTGGCAACAGCTTTCATACCTGTATATGACAGTGTTTTGCTTCAGGCAGAACTGACAGAATGGCAGTTTCTTTCAGTTTTTCCCCTCTGTTTGGCCTAAAACACTGTTCATGGTCATCCAGTTTGAAATTTTCTCACCGTATTTACAATTCTTTGCAGCCTTTAGCCACTGCCTACAACGTACTAGACTAACAACTGGAAAATGAAAGTAACTCACTCCCACTAAATGTTTATTCTTTGAATTCTTGCACTCGGGAACAATTCAAGCCGACACCATTATGACAAAAGGTTTGCTAAGAAGTATTTCCTACTAAAGCAAGGTATTTGACTCTGGTAAGCGTATTTATAGCAGACTGTGGGAGTGGCCTTGGAATGGCAACATGCCCAGTGCATTATGGATGTTGATGCTTTCCTACCTGTTTGGCACAAGGGAAGACAACAGCCTTTTTTGTTGTTGTTCTAGTCAGGTAGCACCAATTTCAACATTTTTTTCACCTTTCTATTGTATAAGCCAGTATAATCCATGTTTTATTGAAAGCCCATTTTGCCAGTGAAGTACCCCTTTAAAAGGTCACTGAAGATGCTTTTGCTTGCTCCTTAAAGGGTTAGTTCACACAACAATAAAAATTCTGTCATTAATTACTTGCCCTTGTGTCGTTCCAAACCTACAATACTTTCGTTCATCTTCGGAAAACAAATGAAGATCTTTTTGATGAAATCTGAGAGCTTTCTGTCCCTCCATAGACAGCTACGCGACTACCACTTTGGCGCTTCAAAAAGTTCATAAAGAGATTGTAAAAATAATCCATATGAATTGAGTGGTTTAATCCAAATTTTTTTGAAGAGACTTGATTGCTTTATATGATGAAAAGATTGGATTTAGGCTTTTATTCACAAGCAACAACAAAAAAATGGTTTTAAGCCAGTTATTTATATATTTTGCTGTAGTGAGTCAGTAGGAAATATCAGTTTACATTTCCAAACATTCCTTTTGTCATTTAATTGTAATAATCCAGTGAGATTTTGTTTTTTTAAGTAAAGGTGTCTGATAACAGCTGGTATGCTCCACATGGAGATCTGATCTCACCATCATTGAGTCTCTCTGTGATTACATGAAGAAACAGGAAAAAAATGAGACAGACTAAATCCAGAAGAACTGCGGCAATGTCTCCAAGATGCTTGAAGAAATCTACCTGCAAAGCTACCTGAAAAAATATGCACAAGTGTACCTGGACAAAAGCTGTTTTAAACGCAATGGGTAGTCATACCAAATGTTGATTTGTTTTAGTAAATACAGGTTAATTGATAAATAAAATATATTTATGATGACATTATTTTTGAAAGCATCCCCACTTTACAGCTTTTTTGCACAAGTGCCTTAAACTTATCACAGTACTGTAGCTTTGCAGGTCGGTTTCTTCAAGCGTTTTGGAGACGTTGCCACAGTTCTTCTGGATTTAGTTTCTCTCAGTTTTTTCTGTTTCTTCATCTAATCACAGACAGACTCGATGATGGTGAGATTTGTAAATTTATTTTATAAAGTTCATTTGTAAATGTGCTTACTTACAAATAAGCTTAACCAAAATACCACAAAAAATGCATCCAACTATAACGTGGGAGTTGTAAGTTGTCAAATGCGAATAATATATCACACACACACACACACACATATATACATACATATACATATATACAAATATACACACAGTATCTCACAGAAGTAAGTACACCCCTCACATTTTTGTAAATATTTTATTATATCTTTTCATGTGACAACAGTGAAGAAATGACACTTTGATACAATGTAGTGAGTATACAGCTTGTATAACAGTGTAAATTTGCTGTCCCCTCAAAATAACTCAACGCACAGCCATTAATGTCTAAACCGTTGGCCACAAAAGTGAGTACACCCCTAAGTGAAAATGTCCAAATTGGGCCCAAAGTGTCAATATTTTGTGTGGCCACCATTATTTTCCAGCACTGTCTTAACCCTCTTGGGCATGGAGTTCACCAGAGCTTCACAGGTTGCCACTGGAGTCCTCTTCCACTCCTCCATGACGACATCACGGAGCTGGTGGATGTTAGAGACCTTGCGCTCCTCCACCTTCCGTTTGAGGATGCCCCACAGATGCTCAATAGGGTTTAGGTACCTTCAGCCTGTTCTGAGTGGAACCTGTCCTGTTAAACCGCTGTATGGTCTTGGCCACCGAGCTGCAGCTCAGTTTCAGGGTCTTGGCAGTCTTCTTATAGCCTACGCCATCTTTATGTAGAGCAACAATTCTTTTTTTTCAGATCCTTAGAGAGTTCTTTGCCGTGAGGTGCCATGTTGAACTTCCAGTGACCAGTATGAGAGAGTGAGAGCGATAACACCAAATTTAACACACCGGGGAGAGAAAATGGCTAATTGGGCCCAATTTGGACATTTTTACTTAGGGGTGTACTCACTTTTGTGGCCAGCGGTTTAGACATTAATGGCTGTGTGTTGAGTTATTTTGCAGGGACATCAAATTTGAGATACTGTGTGTGTGTTTGTGTGTATATATATATATATATATATATATATATATATATATAAAATTTACATTTTGAAAACTTGACTACCTTACAGTTGAATGCTGAAACAAACAGCATTTTTAAATGACCTTACCTTTAAATAATACAATGAATGTAATGTATCATACTGTTTTTCATCCAGGTTCACTGTGCAATACATCGTCAAAGAACTGTACCCTGAGATTCAGTTATATTTCAGTATTGACAAAAATAAATAACATCATTTTTATGTCTTTTTTTAAAGATGGGAACAATTAAAAAAAACTTTTAAAAAATGCTCTGTGGTTATTTTTGAAAAAAGAAGTGATGTTGAGAAAAGGAGAAGCAGAGAACACTAAGGCGTACTAAAAGAGCTGTTTAAACGCTGTTGAACTAATATTCACACGCTTATAAAGTTACTCAGTCTCTCTGCAGTGACTGAAAGAACTGTTTCAGATGCTTGTGAAAATGTTAATTGAATTTTAGTATTGAAGAAATGCTGCTTAGTGTTTCGCAGGGGAATTTACTGAGTTGTCATGGAACTAATGTTGCAAAAGCAAAATATCTTAATCATCCTGGAATAGGCTTTATTTTCATTATGCATAATATAATTTATTTTTTAATTTGAATGTTGTTGTTAAATATAATATGGGTGTTTCTTGGAAACTTTTTTTTTTTTTTGAAAGCTTGCTTATGAAGAAAACTAATCTTAGGTTCATTACATTTTGAGTCAACATGTTTCCAATACTATACTTCCATACAACAATATAATTTTTCTCTAGAAAGAGCAAGATGGTACGTAATATGTAATTGATATAAGTAGCAACCAAAAAAAAAAAAGTGCAGTGAAATATGATTGTCAGTCTTTTTTGCAGTTATCTTGTGCATAATTTAATTATGAAAGAAAATTACAGTCACTTTGGTTATTTAAAGGGTCTACCTGGAATTTACAGGAGTGAAAACCAAATTTTGAGAGTGAGTTCATTTGATATGTGCTATTTGAACAGAACGCCGTGGACAGCTAGTCATTTATCGTGCCTTTGTTCCTGTCAACCTTCATACATTTATACTGTGATTATACAAAACTATTTATAACATGGCAGAAAATGGAAATATTTTGTGAGTTGAACAAAAGTGTTTGGGCAGTGGATGGCTGGTTATCTGATTATACAGACACTATCCAATCTACTTCTGTCTGCTGTAACAATATTTGACTTCTGCAATATGATGGTTAGTTACAAAAGCTAATTGTGTAGCCAATGAAATTTGAGGATGTCATATTAATTTCATCAACTGGTTACTATATATTAACATATAACAATACTAAACTAACGTACATTCTGAAAAGTATAATATGCTGTTTGCTTATCAAGATGCTGTTATACCTATATATATATATATATATATATATATATATATATTTTTTTTTTTAATTAATTTTCTTATTCTCAGTATTAGATTTGCTATGACTGATATGTCATAATTATGATTATTGTTCATTGTTCAAAATGTTGCAGTAAGAACATGTATACATGTAAGCGCTGTGCAACTTTCCATTTCTGATGTCACACAGTCAGTCAGCATTTACATGTTTTCAAAAGGCTGTTAATTTTTTATTTGCTATGCTGTTTATCAAACAACAACAAATACAAGCGTACAGAGAAAGAAAGTCGGGTCCAGATTTTTCCACTGCTATTAACTTCTGCTTAGCAAAATAACCTGTTTGTGTGCACCACCAACTTGTAGTTTTATGTAACAACAGCATATACGGATACATGACCAAAAGCGCAACTCGTATTGGTTGCTCAGTTTTAATCACATTGCGACATTGCGATAGAAAAGAGATTAGAATGCCTCTCTGTAAAAAAAATTGTAGAAAAGAAAAGAAGAAAAAATCAGGACGGGAATGAAATATAGGTAGCGGTTATAAATAGAGACATTTCTTGCTAGATTAATTTGGTTTATTGCTTCACTTGTTGAATCTAAACATCAAAATCTTGAGTATTCTATTTAGATGTTTCTCCTAAAAGGTTGTATACTATAATTTATGAATCATTGCCAACATTTCACTCCAAAATCAATGCAGTAAAAAAGTAGAATTGATTGTTATTTTTGACGGCTCTCCAAAAAAATAATAAATCGTCTGTATCTTGCACTGCGGAAGCACTGATCCTTAGAAAAAGACTTTACATATCCCTGTTTCAGCTTCACTGGTTTCATGTGGTATCGTGGATAGATCTCATGGTTATTTTGCTTGCTTTTAAAACTGTGAATGGCTAAGCACCAGTGTATTTTGTTGCATTGTCTTTCATTTATGTATATGTTCATACATGTGGCCTCTGCAAATACAATGTAAAATAGATGCAGGTTTTTGTGCTACAAAACCTCAAATTTACCATATTTTATTATTCTGTCAAGATGATTCATACTTAAAGTGAATGAGGTGTTGGTTTAAATATATACAACTCCAAAACACCCAGAACTTAACCAGTTTGTTTTATTAATTTAAAATGTTCCTTTAGTTTCACTTATACTTATACCCTCTTTCTGAAATTTTGACCCACTGTCTGAAATGATCTATTTTAGGGGCCGGCTCATTTAAGAGTTGTCAGACTCAGTAAACAGTCACTGTTCTGATTGGCTAACATCATTGTATAGAAAAAAGTATCAATGGCTCCTCACTATTGTACGTGAGTGTTTTGAAAACATTATCCATATAAAACAGTCATTTACAGGCAAAGCAGAAACAGTTTATTTATGCTTTGAGATGTCGCTGCTGTCAGATCCAATGCAGTTGGTTGCTTCATCTTTCAACGAAATTTTCTTTCCAAACTCTCCATTATACCGTGCATTGTTTACTAAACAACCTGCAGTCAAATGCTCTAAACAAACATATAATCCTCTGACGCGATCCTAGACACCATTAAAAATAAACCATCCACTTGTTCCTGACACTGGCGTCCTTTTAAAGGCTGCACAGAGACACAAACATGCTGTTTAAACCAGACACGTCAAAACAAACATTCTTTTACTCTTCCATTTGTCCTGTTGTTGGGAGAAACTCAAGCATGTGAGTATGTCAGAAATTGAATGGGCATCTGTATACTATCAGTGTAGACAGCATCAGTGATTATAATGGGTTCTTTATGGGGTTTTTTTTTTTTTTTTTTTTTTTTTGTTCTGAGGAGAATGTTTTAAGTTATGAAACTTTGGATGTTTTAATGGTACAAAGACACCTTATATGTCAAAAAATTAAAGATACAACTTTTTTTGTTCAAAATTCAATACATCATTAATCCTTCTTCCAAAACTAGTTTCTGTCTTACCCTGATTCACTATGGTAAGCTTATTATAAGTGTTTATATTTTAGACCTGACGGGATGGTTTTCACTGGAAATTGCGTACATATGTCACTCGCCCGTGTGCTTCATCGTAAAAGTTGCTCTGGCTACTTTGACACATGTATGGTCTGGGAGTGGCATAGGTGAGTTATTACAATGAGCAAGAAAGGTTGACATGCCGCTTTTATTACTCATCAGGTGAGTAAGGTATTTTATTGAACAGATAAATTGCCATATGTAGCTCTCTCATCTGCACAGTCACGCAGAGCTAAAGCACAACCAAAAGTTCTTTCACAAATTGCATGCAGTTTTTTTAACTACTAGAGGGCCAAAAGTTACATAGTGTACCTTTAAGGAAAATATGATTGATGTCATGACCCTTTTAATGCAAAGAAAATTATTCATAAACACAAGTTGGGGTGAGGGATATCATGAACAATTAAAATGTCTCCATGATCTGCCTTTAAAGAGAGATCATATTATTGTGCTACAGTGCGTTCTACAAGTTGCAGTTCTGGCAGCATATTGTACAACGCCATGTACATTCACATCATGTTTAGCAACGCAGCGGTAGCGTTACGCACCCATTGCAGTTCTTCGTCATAAAGAAAGGTTATTATTTGAGTGTGTTTTAAGCCTTGCCAGTTAAGCTTTTTTATTTGCACGCTGTTTTGACATAAGCTTTTCTAAGCACATGCACCCAAAGCGTGTGCACACACTAAAAGCCTGTCACACAGCGTGCGAGTACCAAACTAAGTTCTCTTTCGCGTCTTATTGTGCTTGAATTTTGATCATATCCCCCACCCCTTCTTTACCCTAAATGGTCTGGCAAACTTTTGAAAAATAATTGTGATAGGATCCAGATCCTGCCTGAATAAAATCGTGACAAGATATTTTTGGCCTTATCGCCCACCCCTAAACACAAGTTTATTTTCCCTATAGGGTGTGTTCCCACATCTTTTCAACTGGTCTCAACCTTGTCATCCAATGGCATATGGTAGATTTCATGACCACTGAAGACCCCTGAGTCTCATCTTCGATGGAGCCTGATCAGGAGATTACTGTGTGGCTGACCAGTCTGCACCTGCCCCAATATGCCTCCAGCTTTGCCCAGGCTGGCTACCATTACCTTAAGGACCTCAGGAGCCTAACTGAGGAGAAGCTTCTCAAAATGGACCATATTCCCACAGGTCACCGACGGAGGATCTTAAGCAGCCTGGAGACCCTGATGGTGGAATTGGATGGAAGTTCTATGAAAGTACCAGTGAGGAGAAAGCCGATCCCAAGGCCTAGACAAGTGTTTCCCAAGGATAAGAAGAGAGGAACATCATCTCAGCATCCTCAGGGCAATAAGATCCAGATGACAAGCCAAACTGTTCCTGCAAGGACTATTGCTGACTCAGAGCGAGTGGCCATTGGTTGTCATACACTTCCTAATGTCACATGTCATGCTGTTTCCTCCAGCTCTAGCTCCGCCTCTGAGCAGGGCAGCAGCGAATCACTGGAGAACTTTTCAGAAGAACCTATTCCAGATGAGAATGATGACTTTCCCTCAGAATTAGCTTCTGTAGGGTTTCAGGGAGAAATGGTTGAAAATGAAATATATGAGAGGTGCCCCTTCGTTGATGTACCCTCCAGGACGAGGTCCTCCCGCTCCTTTAAGCTACGACACAGGCCTGTACCAGAGATCCCTGAACATCCCTTCAAACCTCCTTATGACTGGTGAGTAAATATACAAATTTTTAAATATATATATATATATATATATATATATATATATAATTATTATTATTATTATTTATTTTTTTTTTTTCTCTTGATGTTTTTCTTTAGATAGTATAGCTGGAGAGAGGACAGGAAGCAAAGTGAGAGAAAAAGGGCGTTGGGTCAGGAAAGGAGCATGAGCCAGGACTCGAATTCGAATTTTTTAACCAAATTTTTACCAAAACTTTTCATTTTGCTGGACAACCGAAACCGAAAATAAAGTTTCTTTAATTACATCTGGAAATCCTGCCAGTTTGACAATTAACAGTCAAAACATGGCATCATAAAAGCGCTGTTTCAGTCTATGATTACAACCCTCTAAAATTACGGCCTAAAATTCATTATTTTTAGTGTTTCGGTTGAATAATTTTGGTTGCCAAAAATTCAGTGCATCACTATTTGTGATACTGGAAAGATGCATTTCAGAACCTGCAATTGTTTGGCAAAACTAGTGGTACTTGGTGACACAGCAGATCTTACTCATTAGGATCTTACTTAAAATGAAACTGAATGTCATTTTGGGGTGGGAAATATGAGACATAATACTGTCAGTACACAAACATTCAAGGAATTATGTTTATATACTTGTTTTTTTAAATTGTGTTTATGGTATATAAACTAAGCAATTAGCCTAAGCAAAACAACAGATTGGCCATTTTATTCCAAAAATGTTTTAAAAAATAATTTACATCATCAGCATTTTCACCAGTACTATTGACATGTGTTGGAAATGAGTCTGTGAACAGTGTCATGAACATATGACACTGTGGTCTATATGTTCATGATTTCCAAAAACAACTGACACTTAGAACTCATGTTTCACAGGTATATAAACTGCTGGAAATTGCTGGTAGACAAATTAAAGTGCCCATAGTTGAAGAAACAATTTAGTTCTTCTCCCAAGGGATCTGTTTCCTTTAGTGATCAGTGCATGGGAATATTGTGGAGTCTTCATTTGAGTGTCACATAATGGGACTGTAAAATGTTGTGTGGGTTTTCTATCTATCTATCCATTCATTCATTCATTCAGATAGTAACAAACATTCACACATTTATCCTCTCAAATGTGTGTGCAGGAATGAGGGAGCACACAGCAACACTGACCGTCTCACAAGGTCTGAGGGACCCGTCTGCCCCACAAGCAGTCAAGAAGGTACACTATGCTTCACTTTATTTCAGTTTTAGAGGTTTATATCTTTTTTTTTATTCATGATTGAGTCATTGAGCCATTTTTACTCTGTTAAAATAAAAGGGATTTCAAATATTCACTGCGAAAGTGACAAAGCCAGTACTGCAGTCTCTCAATGGAATTTTCTCTTATCTCCTTTTGCATGTATGTGGAGAAGCCTAGTTTGCCAAACCTACAGCAACTTGCTTTTGTGGGTTTCTTTGAAACTGCCTTTGGCTTTGAAATGTTCCATTGTGTCCTCTTTCTGAATGTGTCGCAGTGTTTGTAATTGCAGCGAGAAAGGTACTTTTAGTGTCCTAGAGGAATAGCTTGGAAATTGTTTGCATGAGACTGTGAGTGTATGTGTGTGTGTGTAGTCGAGAATTGAAAGTTACACTGAAGCCAGAATCCAGACTTGGGTATAAAAGTGGTTTAATAATGCCTATATCTACAACATCTACAACCTAATGTAATGGAAAGGTAGATGAAGTTTTAAAGGAAAAGTTTTAAGTACTCCAACTAAAAAGTGTTGAGTGGGAACAAGGGAATTAGTACGGATAATAGGATAATACGCTGAGAAAAATCAATGTTTAATCAATGGTTTAATAATATTTTGACACCTTCATGTTAAGGATGACAGCATAGAAGGTGGCAAAAAAGGACTGTGATATCCTATGTTCATTTACAAAATGCTCAGTGAGCAATTTACACTATTTTCCTGAAACAGGTTCTTGTAGAAGACCAATAAAACAGGGCAGAGAGAGAGAGAGAGAAAGAGAGCAAGCGTATCATCTGTAGTTAGAAGGTCAACTCTTGATAATGATAAACGATGATGCTGATCTGAAATGACATCTCTGCTACTGGGTTAAGATGTGATACAATACAGTACAGTTCTATCATAGATAACATAGCTGCGTCTAGATCAAACACCCTACAGTAGGGTCTTATCTTGCGGGGGGCCCTGTCTATTAGCTATATATCTATGTGTGTGTCCGTCCGGAGGGAACAGTCTGGAATTCATGCTGCCCCTTACTGTCTCCGCAGAGATATGGTGGTCATTTGTCACCTTGACAACCAGTCACCCAAGCTGCTCCCTCTTTGGTACATTTTCCAAGCTGGCTGCACTAAAGGACATTATGTGGGATCTCATTTTATGCTTGTTCTTTTTTTTTTTTCTCACGCCTCGTTCTTTCTTTGTCTTACATTCTCATTTACCCTACTCAAAGACTCAAACCACCAAAACCACTACCTGCTTTGTCAAAATGACTCTTTCCTGTTGTGTTAATTACAGCATCTCATCAAAGGACCTTGTCCCCCATTGCCCCATATGGAGAGATTTTTCTGTACAATTCAGCAGAAAATGAAATGGTAAGTGAATACCAAAAATATCTATCCTGGAATTTGTTGTGCTAAAATGAATAACATATTATCAGTGGTAAAATCTAATGATCTAATGACCTTGTAGAGTATATTGCTATTCTTAAAGGATTTGTTCACTTTAAAGTGAAAATTACCCCAAGCTTTACTCACCCTCAAGCCATCCTAGGTGTATATGACTTTCTTGTTTCAGATGAACACAATCGGAGTACATTAATAAATATCCTGATGGATCTAAGCTTTATAATGGCAGTGAATGAGACCAATCAGTATAAAACTCAAGAAAGTGCATTCATTCAAAGCAAAACATACTCCACACGGCTCCGGGGTGTTAATAAAGGCCTTCTAAAGCGAAGCCTTGTTAAATATCCGTATTTAACAAGTTATAATGTAAAATATCTTGCTTCCGCCAGACCGCCTTCCGTATTCAACTTATGAAGAAAGGTTTGCATGACGAGAAAGCAATCCGACCTAAAGGACCAAGCAACCAAACTGTTTCATCATTCATAATGGGAAATATATTATGTTAAAAGCAGGAGTATCTAATTCTATATGTGAGCAACATTACTTTTTGCAGTTGAAAACCAAAAAGCACCTCTTCATCCTAAAATGTCACTGCTCTACGAAATGGGTGCATTGCAAAAATGCTGTCCCAAAAAAAAAAAAAAAAAACCTTATTCCCGCTCTTACTGATAATTTATAGATATGTAACACATTTTGGTACACTTCGAAGTGTTTCTCTGTGAAAGCTAAACAAACAGTGGATAAAATGCAAGCAACGTAACAATTTAAGTCGCTATTTTGGTCTACAGGTCTGAAAATGCCATGAGATGTGCATAAAAGGGGGTGAATGGTATTTTAAAACATAATTTAGAAAATAGGCTTGCTTTTACTTAAAGTTCATAGAAGTGTCTAGCAGTGTTGTAGAGTTTCATTTTGCTTGTGTTTGTTTTTCAGGATTTGGGCAAAGATGTAATGTCCAATCAAGGAGTAAAAGAGAACCTGGAAGAGCCGACGTTGAGGTAAGCACTGTGTTGAACTTCAGTGTCCTTTAGCTTGGACTTCAACATCCTAATTCTAAAATAAACATTTATGTGAAGTCTATTCTTAAAGAGATAGTTCACACAGTAAAACTAAATTCTGTTATCATTAACTCACCTTCATGGTGTTCCAAACTTGTATGACCTGTATGTTTGGAATAAGGTAAGTAAGTGAAAGTAAGTATAAGTAAGCAAGTAGTCTTAACAAATGTATGCTCAGTGGGATGGTGGTTCTTAATTTTTTTTTTTTTTTTTTTTTTTTAGAAACAAGCAGACACAAACCAAAGAAAAATCACACAATAACAAGCAAGCCCTTTCCAAGCAACATGTTGATGATGATGATGATTACTCCATTGTCCAAGCGCCTTCTAATCATCCTACACCTCCTGCTCTTCTCTTGAGCACTGGACCATCAGCTGTGGCCCAGGCACAAACAGATGTGAATGACATATACAGTATGGCACTGGATGACCTAACCTCTGAAATAGAAGTTTCCATTTCTCCCTACGCCTGCTTCTATGGGATCCGTAACTCTGCCGCCAAAGCAGGCTGGCTGGACAAACTCTCCCCTCAAGGGTAAGGACCATGCAGGCCTCTGTTTGATGCTTTACACTCTTTGTTTTTCTCTTTTCTTTTAGGATTATTCTTGGGAATGCTGTCAGTTGAGTACTAAAGCACATATCAATAGCCGCTTTTCCACCGTCGGGCCGAACGGTTCTTAGAATGGTACGGAACGGTTCCAGGTGTGTTTCCACTGGAGCCTGGTACGGCTCGGCACGGTTGTCTAACACGGATGGTAGAATCTGTGAAGTGACGTCGCCACTCAGGATTGGTCATTGGACTGTTGCCTGGCTACCAGTTTCTCTGTAGCTGGCTAAACGCTCTATTTGAGCGAGGTAAACAAATTAATAATAAAATTAAAAGAAATATCTGATCATCCTCTATAACGAGGTCATTATTTACATCTCATATCATCAGTAAACCGTTGCGTTACCAAGGCAACGACTGACGCTTTTATATTAGATTCCAAAGAGTGGCCGTTATCAGCCCCACAGTGGAAAATGGAACCGCAACCGTACCAGCTGGCCCGGATCGGTACGGAATAGAACGGTTATGCTTTGAGAACCATTCGGCCCGATGATGGAAAAGCGCCTAATGTATCAATGTTAAGGAATAATTACACAAAAGTGTTGTTCTAGTTCCATATGCTGTTATTTCTACTGTAAGACACAAAAGGGGCAGTTCATGCAGCTTTTTTCCAATCAGTGCATACCATAAAATGGTATGACCATAAAAGTATGTGTATACACTGCATAAAAGCAGTGTATGACTATAAAAGTAGTCCACATGACTCATGCATCACATTTCAAGTCAAAGCCACACAACAGGGGAAGCTGTATTCCACACCGCTGTGAGCTGACTGTGAAGTGCCCAATGTTCGGCTGTTTTGAAGCTGGAAACTGTTTGAAATCCACCATAGAGTCCCATAACACAGCACACATTTCAAATTGAACAACATTGATTGCTAAAAGCTCCAGTTCTAAGAGCAGTATTGTGTTCCCTCTGACCACATGACCTGATGCTTGATAATTCATTTGTTAAAATTCAAAGAATCAAATTATGTTGGATTGTTGATATCTTGATCAACTTAACATCACATGTTGAGTCAATTAACACTTAATCATTGTGGACTGTAATTGCAAAGTGGCCTCATTCTGTTTGTTGGCTTTCTAAAATTAATGAAAATTTGTCATTAATATATATATATGATCACATTGAGATGAAGGCACCAAAGCAGGGTCTGGTTTTCCTTTCAGTTTTCCTTTTTAATTCCATTTGTATTTTATGGCTTGGGAAATTTTACCCAAGACCACCTCCTTGTTCAAAAGATTTTATATATATATAAAGATTTTATATATATTAATTAATTAATTTTATTCAGCAAAGATGCATTAAAATCAAAAGTATGTATAACTTTTACATTATTAGAAATTGTAAAATAACTGTTAATAAGAAGTTTCTTGAGCATCAAATCATATTAGAATGATTTCTGAAGGATCATGTGACACTGAAGGCTGGAGTAATGATGCTGAAAATTCAGCTTTGCCATCACAGGAATAAATTACATTTTAAATTATATTAAAATAGAAAGGAGCTATTTCAAATTGTAATATTATTTCACAATATTACTGTTTTTACTGTATATTTGATTAAATGCAGATAAAGACTTCTTTCAAAAACATAAAAAGGTAACACTTTATATTAACTTTCATTAATAAATCATTAACAAACATTACCTAATGCTTAACAATCATTAGTTACATAGTTAGAAATAGATGTGCTTGTTAATGTTTACTAATGAACATATTAAACTTTACATAATGATTAACAGATCATTATTTAATGAAAATTGAAAGGCTTACAAATGTCAATAAACTTTCATAATATCATGCACTTTTTATAAAATCTACAAATGATTTTGACAGATGTTTACAATGATTAAAAGCTTCATTAATAAATAATAAAGAAACATATAATGCTTAACAGATCATTGGTTAATATATATTCAAATAGCTATGAGATTGTTAATCTTTAAATTATCTATTAATCATTAAGTAATGTAAATAAAACAAATGTCATTAAAGTTCATTTTATACCTAATGCACTTTTTTACATTCACAGTTTAATTAGTAATTTTAAGCACTTTACACTATTCATGTAAACATATTATTCATTAACTCTGGTTATGAGTCTATAAAGGTCACACGTTTGGTTTTCATTTGTTGTGGTGTGTATGCAGAGTTCTACTATTTACAAATTTTTACAAATCATTTATTAATTATTTAGTACCTTTTATGGGCAGTTATCTTGATGGCAAAAGTGTCCCAAATTACCTGAATTTACCCTTTTTACACATCTTTACAAATCATTTATTTATTATTTGTTCATGTTTTTGCAGTACCCAATCTAAAGTTGAAACTGTTCATTATTTGTAAATGTTTATAAACGTTTATTAATCATTTAGTACCTTTATGTGCATTGGACTTTTAGATGTAACAACGTTTGTGTAAAGGGTGATTAGTTGTAGTTTAGCTAAATGCTTGCTAAAGACATAACACATAATTGTAATTTGGGTGCAAAACAAGTTTTTATTGCCTCAACTTAGTTTAATATATCCTTAAACAGGATATTCCTTGAATAATACATCAACTGGAGAAAACAAATCAAGAAAATACTTGAAAATCTATAATACTTGAGAATACTACATTTATCGAAACAATGTAACAGGGCGTGGCGTTAACTTTTTTGCTCACCAGCCACTGTGGCTAGTGGTTTTCCAAAGTTACTAAGCACTCAGCATTTTCACTGGCCACAATTTTAACATTGATACCATGGGAAAAAAACTGCCATATACTGTAGATATTTGTAATACTGTCTCATAATTTGGCAGCAGGTACACTGCTGTCACTTTAAGATCTGACGAACGGATCCATTATACTGTTACACGTTTTTTTTTTCAACTGTTTACGTTCACTTAAAACATAACTCTCTGGCTACATCCCAATTCAGAGGCAGCATCCTTCGAAGGTGGCATTTGAAGGCCGATTGTGTCACTACAGCGCGACAAAGGCTGTTTTAATCCTTCAAATGCGGCCTCCAAATGCGTTTTTCGTTTCCCGTGAAATGAAGGATACAATAGATGGATCCTTTGCGGCCTTTGACATTATTTTGTGTGTATTTGACTGTTTAAGCACAATAAGCAGTGAAAAAGAACTCAATTTAGTACTGAGAATTTAGTATTTAAAGTACAAATTGATGCGCAATACGTACAATCCCACGCCGAAATTCAAGCCCTGTGTTACAATATTCATCCGGAGCAAATGAAACGAGTGAGTGAAGGAAGGCGGGTTTGTGTGTCAACTCGCTGTCCGAGACATGAGAGAGCGAGAAAGTGCAGCTGGTATCGTGTATCTATTCTGCGGAAAATGAGTATTGGAAGCGTTTCAGATATTTCAGTATCAATATGTATCGAAAAAATATTATTGACATCACTACATTTCACGTAGTTTATTATTTCAGGTGCCTTTTTAAAAGACCATTGATATATGTATATATTATATTTAAAATTCAACCCCATTATGAAATCCACCTGCATTTGGGGGTGGTTAGTGTCAAGCCCTGCAATGTAAAATAATAAATCGTTTGAACTGTGTTCCATTACAGTAAACAAATTGACCCCCTGTACACTGTTGACACCTTAACCAACCCTTAAACCTACCCATACCACCAAACCTGTCTCTAACCATACCCCATATCACACCTCAGTAGCAGGAAGAGTGTTTTGGGTTACACTTTATTTTCCACTATGTGTACTTGCATGTACTTACAGTGTGCTTACCCAAAAAATACTGGGTAATATAAGGTAACTACAGGGGTTAAGGGTAGGTTTATGTGTAGGTTCATGGTTATTAGGTTTCTAGGTTACCTAGTTATTACCCAGTAATTGTAATTACTGGTATAAGTACATAAGAACATGAACACAATAAGTACACTTTACCTAACAATTATTATTATTATTGGCGCAAGTACATAGTTAAAGACACCTAATATAAAATCATTTTTATATATATTTTTTAATTTTCTGCTGAACATCCAGATCACTCATAGCTACCAAACAGCTTTTTGCATTTGTACATTTGTAAATGTAAAAAAAAGAAAAAGAAAAAAAAGGTGCATTAGGTAATATATGAACTGAAATTTCATTTCACAATTTACAAATTTACAATTTGTATATTTTCAAGAAGTGCATGATCGTATGTATTGAGTTTAATAACATTTGTAAGCATTTTAATTTACATTAAATAATGATCTGTTAATCATTATGCAATGTTTACTAAGTTCATTAGTTAACGTTAGTTAAGATTTATTAATCATTATATAATGTTTGTTTATGATTTATTGTTTGTTAACAACAAACAATAGTTATTACCCATAAAGAAATCTTTCTGGCTCCACACTTTTAAATAGTAGTGTATGAATCATTTAAAAACAAGCATGCAGTGCTTTAACAGAGGTGGGGATAAAGCTACAGCATGGTCCCCCCCTTTATTTCGGTATACGTTTTCACACATGCTGAACCACTTGTAAAAACAGCCTTCCTGTTCTTGTTTTTTCTCTCTTCCTCTTTGTACAGCTATTACTTGACACACCACAATGCCAGTTATTATAATGGCAGTGATAATTTATGACCCTGGTAAATCCTCAATGATAGTCATTTAAATCTTGTAACATGAAAAATGTTGTGAAACATCCACCACATTAGTTTTGACTTTTGTCAACATGACACTTCATTTTGTACTTGTAGGAATCGCGTCTTTCAGAGAAGATGGGTGAAGCTTGAAGGAGGAAATCTCACTTACTACAACAGCGAAAAGGTGATGCACCCTAATTGTCACACACACCAAGGCACTGCCATGTCATGTTTTTTTTTTTTCAGTTTGAGTGGGGAGAGCTGAGACAAGCCTAGAAGCCTGGTGTCAGTTTTAAACTCAGCATGTACAATCAGTTTAAAGTATCTCAGAATGTCCAAACTGCTGTAAATCCCTCTCTTAATTTCCACTTGCAGTGGGATAAAACTGAAATGATCTTCCATAGCTGTCGACTGTCACTCTTTTTGCAGATATAGGTAGTATTATCGCAGTAGGACAGAAACAGCACTGGATGCAGGAATGGGGTGATATCATCAGTGTGAAACAGTGGGGGTAGAGGATGCTCTAATAGAAATGGAGGAAGGGGCTTTGGGTGCACCTGCGAGTATTGTGCTCATGTATTTCTTTTAGTCCTTTTAAGCCTAATCAAAAGAGGACCATCAGCCACACACACACGTTTTGTAGGATATACACCGATGAGCCAAAACATTATGACCACCTGCATAATATACAGCTGGTCTTCCGCGTGCTGCCAAATCAGCACTGACCCGCAAAGGCATGGACTCTACAAGACCACTGAAGGTGTCCTGTGGTATCTGCCACCAAGACGTTGGCAGCAGATCCTTCATGTCCTTTAGGACAGGTTGCAAGTTGGAGCTGTCGTGAATCGAACTTGTTGGTCCAGCACATTGAAAACAGTTGTGTTGCTTAATACGTTTGTGGATATTTTTATTTTTATTTTTATTTTTTACATGATAAATTCAAAAGAACATCATTCATTTGAAATAGAAATCTTTTATAAATATCTTTACTTACTATCTTTGACTTCCCTGTGCATGATACTTCTTACTTTTGGAATGTCATATCTGCCAATATCAATATCCAATGTATTACATTTAGTAATTAGGGTTTCCTGGTTGTTCTAAATTAAGCGAGGTTCCTTTGTAGTGACATCATGCATTACGAGTTTATGGTGACTTTTGCAGTCTTAAAGGGTTAGTTTACCCAAAAATGAAAATTCTGTCATTAATTACAACACGAAAGTTGGGACATTTTTTAAATTTGAATAAAATGAAAACTAAAAGACTTTCAAATCACATGAGCCAATCTTTTATTCACAATAGAACATAGATAACATAACAAATGTTTAAACTGAGAAATTTTTACAATTTTATGCACAAAATGAGCTCATTTCAAATTTGATGCCTGCTACAGGTCTCAAAAAAGTTCGCACGGGGGCAATGGCTGAAAAAGCAATAAAGTTTGAAAAGATTCAGCTGGGAAAACATATAGCAACTAATTAAGTTAATGATATCAGGTTTGTAACATGATTAGCAATAAAAGGGATGTCTTAGAGAGGCAGAGTCTCTCAGAAGTGAAGATGGGCAGAGCTGTGAAAGAGTGCGTAAAAAGAATACTTTAAAAACAATGTTCCTCAATGTCAAATTGCAAAGGCTTTGCAAATCTCATCATCTACAGTGCATAACATCATCAAAAGATTCTGGAGAAGCTGGAGAAATCTCTGTGTGTAAGGCACAAGGCCGAAGACCTTTATTGGATGCCCGTGGTCTTCGGGCCCTCAGATAACACTGCATCACTCATTGGCATGATTGTGTCAATGACATTACTAAATGGGCCCAGGATACTTCCAGAAACCGCTGTCGGTAAACACAATCTGCCGTGCCATCTGCAGATGCCAACTAAAGCTCTATCATGCAAAAAGAAAGCCGTATGTGAACATGGTCCAGAAGTGCCGTCGTGTCCTGTGGGCCATGGCTCATTTAAAATGGACTGTTTCAAAGTGGAAAAGTGTTCTATGGTCAGACGAGTCCAAATTTGACATTCTTGTTGGAAATCACGGACGTCGTGTCCTCCGGGCTAAAGAGGAGGGAGACCTTCCAGCGCATTCAGTTCAAAAGCTAGCATCTCTGATGGTATTGGGGTGCATAAGTGCATACGGTATGGGCAGTGTGCATGTTTTGGAAGGCACTATGAATGCTGACAGGTATATAAAGGTTTTAGAGCAACATTAAACGAAAAATACGTCAAAGACGACCCCGAACTCTTCAGCAGCTGGAAACCTATATCAGGCAAGAATGGGACCAAATTCCAACACCAAAACTCCAGAAACCCATAACCTCGATGCCCAGACATCTTCAGACTGTTTTGAAAAGAAGAAGAGATGACACACCATGGTAAACATGCCCCGTCCCAACTATTTTGAGACCTGTAGCAGGCATCCAATTTGAAATGAGCTCATTTTTTCCGTAAAGTTGTAAAATTTCTCGGTTTAAACATTTATGTTATCTATGTTCTATTGTGAATAAAATATTGGCTCATGTGATTTGAAAGTCTTTGAGTTTTCATTTTATTCAAATTTAAAAAACGTCCCAACTTTTCCGGAATTCAGGTTGCGTCATAAGTGTTTGAAATGCTTAGAAATTTCAATGGTTCACGTGACTTTGGTAGTTTGACACACGCTCCAAACCACTGATTCGAAACAAAAGATTCATAAAGCTTCGAAGCTTCATGAAGCAGTGTTTTGAAATCGCCCATCACTAGATATTGTTGAATAAAGTTATTTTGTTTTTTTTGGCACACAAAAAAATATTTTCGTCACTTCATAACATTAAGGTTGAATCACTGTAGTCACATGAACTGTTTTAAATATATCTTTAGTAGCTTTCTGGGCATTTGAAAGTGTAAATTAACTTAATGTCAATGCAGGCCTCACTGAGCCATCGGATTTCATCAAAAAATCTTAATTTGTGTTCCAAAGATGAACAAAGGTCTTACGGGTGTGGAGCGACATGAGGGTGAGTAATTAATGACAGAATTTTTATTTTTAGGTGAACCAACCCTTTAACTAGACATTGCGTGTGAGTGGTGGCAAAAAAAACCTGCAGCCATGAGGCTATGCTATGGTGTTGTGAGTGGTTTCCAGGGCATGAATAAGTTTCTCCTCTGTGCAGTTTTTAGTGTGTTTATGTTTGGTTGCTGGATGGTTGCATACTTGCTTCCTTCTATATATTAATAATAGAGCAAAATTTGACAGAAAAGCATCACTAATCAAGAAAACTAAGGAGAGTTTCAAAGAAATTGTCCTCCAACTGATTGTCCTCAGCGGACACGTTCTCTCCTTAGTCTCTCTTCTCTGATTGAAATGGTTAATCTCAATCACTGCTTACTTCTTGACATCACATAATGATGTCATCAATCAGAGACCTCCTTAAGCGTGGGAGAGAGGCAAGCATCACGCTCCCACTGGTTTTCTGTAGGACCCTCGGGGACGGAGCGGTATGGTCTCCCCCAAACTTACCTGATGTTTCATCAAGCTTGCGACCAGATCTGCGACATCAGGGGATCCTAGTAACACTTTCACAGAGTTTTAGCATTTATGTGTGAGTGAAAGAGGTTTAGAATGTCACCTGTCGGTACGCAGGGTGTGTGGAGATGTTTGGGTTGGGATCAGTTACCTCGTATCTGAAGTACAACAGTGTAGAAAATCCAGAAAAGCTCAAAAGTCCTCTGGGAGTGTCTGTGGAAAGCTTTCTCACCACCCCTCTGGTTTTGATGGTTGTAGTCATCCAGCTTAGGGCAAAAGTGAGCTTCCCATGACCTGTAACTTATACACTACTGGTCAAAAGTTTATTTATTTATTTTTTACGTTTTTGAAAGAAGTCTCTTATGCTCACCAAAGCTGCATTTATTTGATCAAATACACAGTAAAACAGCAATGTTGTAAATTTAAAATAACTGTTTTTTTTTTTTTTTCATTTTAATATATTTTATTTAAAATGTAATTTATTCCTGTGATGGCAAAGCAGAATTTTCAGCAGCCATTACTCCAGTCTTACTCCAGTCTCCAGTGTCACATGATTCTAATATGCTCATTTGCTCCTTAAAAATGTTAAAAACCGTTTTTGCTGCTTAATATTTTTGTGGAAACCGTGATACACTACCATTCAAAAGTTTATAGTAAGTACTTTTTTTTTTTTTTTTTTTCTAAAAAAGAGAAATGGATATTTTTATTCAGCAAGGACATATTAAATCGATCAAAAGTGACAGTAAATACATTTGTAAAGTTACAAAGGATTTCTATTTCAAATAAATGCTGTTCTTTTCAAGTTTCTATTCATCAAAGAATCCTGAAAAATGTATTCCACAAAAAAAAAACAGCAAAAAATGTTTTCATTATTGATAATATTAAGAACAATTATTAATAATTGAGCACCAGTAATAACTGATAATATTTGAACATCAAATCAGCATATTAGAATGATTTCTAAAGGGTCATGTGACACTGAAGACTGGAGTAATGATGCTAAACATTCAGCTTTGCCATCACAGTGATAAATAACATTTTAAAATATATTAACATGTATTAACATATATTGCTCTTTATAAATGTAGCTATGGTGCGCATAAGAGACTTTTTCCAAAACATGAAAAAATCTTAATTGTTCCAAATTTTTGGCAGATAGTGTATGGCAGCAGATCTTTTAGAATACTATATTCAGTTGTGCGCTTTTGGCTAGTGTTGGACAATGCAAAAAAAATGCAAATGCATCAAATTGGTTTTTACTCCACCCAATATATTCAAGTCAACTTTCACACTTTACTCACTTGCATTAGCATCCCTCTGCCAGGTGGTGTCCCCATGGCTCCACTGCAGAACTAACTCAGCACTGGTGAAAACAAAAGCTAATGGCATTACAGCACTCTCTGGGTCTCTCTGATCAAATGCAGACTTCATCAGTCACTCTCTTCAACTCTATTGCATATTCAGATGTATGTGTTCTTGATCATCAAAGTGCATGTATAGGACAACCTGCTGTGAGCATGACGTCATCACAGATGTGCACAAACCATATGAGTACATCCTGCTATAAACTTTTTGTGCACCATACGCCTTAGTTATATGTGTGTTTGTATAAGCACACACCTACTTAAACTGTCTCTAAACTCTTAATGGATGCGCTTGCGTTTGCACATGTACTCTTTAAACCCCCTTCATCATTCCGACCCTGAAAATTGTAATTATAATGAATAATTAACGCCAGCTTAGAGAGCGCCTCATTACTGCCACTTAGCTTCCTATAAACATGCACACCTCTTCACTTTTATCCCCCTTTACTCTCTTCTGCTGCTGTCCAGATTTTAGACAGAGGAAGTCTCATTAAAATGCCAGTGAGTTTGCGGCCATAATGCGGCTGAGGAGGGAAGGATGCAAAATTGGAGAGAAAGAGCGAGCGAGGAGTGAAATCCCGGAGAGAGGTGATGGCTGCCCCCTACCATAATTAGGGTTAGCTGCAGCCATCGTTGTTAACATGCTGCCTTAATTTGAGAAGATGGCGCTCTCTCTGACCCCGCTTTCTCTCTCCTTCTCGCTCGCAATCTCACGCTTCCCTCCGCTTTGTGAGCTTCTCCTCCTTGATCCCTTGGTTCTTCACTCATTCTCTCTCTATAAAGCAATCCCCAAGCTATCATATCCCTCTTTCTTTCTCATTCTCTCTGCTTTCTCACTTTCTCTCCCTCATTCTCTCTCTTCCTGTCTATCTTTGGCATTACCTCTTCCATTTGCATTAGCTGAGGAGGGGGTCCCTCACTAAATCTTCTTTTCTATTTCTGGATGGACGAGTTCTAGAAATAGTGCAAGGTCATCATAATAATTAACAGCCAACTGAAATGGACAAATGAATCTTTCTTTCATTTTTTTTTTTTCTCCCCCTGTCTCAATCTGCTCTTTTCACTATGTAGCTCACTCTAGTTCTGAACCTAAACCCAGTGAACTACATCACTTCCTACTGTCTGCATAGGCTGCTCTCTTCTAAGGCATCCTTATTGAAATGGAACCTTGATAAGCAAATGTTTTGGAACAATTTACATAGGCAGCAACTTGTGCATTATACAAATGGCACTCCATAATACTCGACTAAACTGATTTCAGTAAAGGTGAACAACTTTATACTTAATCATAAATATACATAAAAATTCTGGTAAAATTATTTTGATCATTATTTTTGAATTAATTACACTTAAAAATATTTTTTATACTTTTCAGTATTTAATGAATAATTTATTTATACTATTATTTTATATTGTATACAGTACTGTTCAAAAGTTTGGGGTCAGTATGATTTTTTTTTTTTTTTTAAAGAAATTAATACTTTTATTTATCAAGGATGCATTAATTTGATCAAAAGTGACTAAAGACATTTTAAATCTTACAAAAAAATTCTATTTTAAATAATTGCTGTTCTTTTAAACTTTCTATTCATCAAAGAATTCTGAAATGTATCATAATTTCCACATAAATATTAAAAAGCATTACTGTTTTCAACATCGATAACAATAAGAAATGTTTCTTGAGCAGCAAATCAGCATGATTTCTGAAGGATCATGTGACACTAAAGACTGCAGTAATGATGCTTAAAATTCAGCTGTGCTGTCACAGAAATAAATTACATTTTAAAATATATTAAGTTATTTATTAAAACATTAAAATCATCACAGTGCATTCTGGGATTTCCTGTTTCACAAAAAGATGTATGCAACACTACTTTAGTATTCGGCCAAAGCAAGGTCGCTCAATGAAGATGTCTACCTTTTAGAACAGACTTGTCACCTATGTTGCCTAAAATGTTACCTGCGTAGGCAGCTCACTTGGTTTTAAAACAGAGCTCTTGTCTCCCCCTCATTCTCTATCTTCATTTTTAGTTCTCCACTGAATTTGCCCTTTCCTATCCATCACAGTCTGCTGTTTCAGAGCGGCTGGAGTGCTGTGTATGAGTTCTTTAGACTAAAGGAGGTCTCACAGAGCTCTACTGCTGCTTTGGAGGCTTATGTTGGTTTGAAGCACACAGACCAAACACTCCTTTCTCTAAACAACTAGCTCTGTTTCCCCTCATCTCTCCCCACAAAACATCAGACTATAAATACTGGAGTGCCAAGCCCGTTAGCTGGGGACTGGTATTAGGAATCAGGCCTGCTTGAGTGTGTGAGTGTGTGCTTGACTCAATCCCTCTTTTCTTTTTTTTTTTTTTTCCTTTTTTATAGAAAGCAGATGTATTATAGCTGGATTGAGCTCTCTGTTGGAAACAATGTATGAAATTGATGTTGCAGTTTGTACACTACCAGTCAAAAGTGTTAATGCATCTACTCATTCATTATTATTATTATTAATTTGCATTGCATTTTAGAATATTAGTAATTGTCAATTATAAAATAACAAAGTGAAGTAAGGGAATACTGTGTATGTATATACACCAACCAAATTCATGAGGTGTATGAGGTTTTTAAGATTTTGAGAGACAAAAATGTAGTTGTTTTGGTAGTTTGTCTGTCCATGTGCTCTTTGTGCTATGAATTATTTTTCTGTCTCACTCATTCCTTGCAGGAGATGTACTCGAAGGGCCTGATACCTATTTCAGCAGTTAAACAAGTTCGTGCTCTGGGTGAAAATAAGTTTGAGGTGGTCACCTCTGTAAGAACCTTTGTGTTTCGGGCAGAGAAAGAAGGTGAGCCTCTTTGCTATTCACGTTTGCTATCTCACGTTTCGACCCCCCTTCACTAATCCTTTTCATACCAATTCACTCCCACTCTTCATCTTTTATCATCTTTCACTCATATTTTTTTATCATCTTACCATCTATGCTATAAGATAAGATGCTCTGAGTAGATCTTCCACAGCACACAGAATCAGAGAGAGAGAGAAACCAGACTCAAAGAGAAGCTGAAACAACCAAGACGATGATGATGATGGCTTTAGATTTAAAATGTACAGTAAACACCCTGTTGGTGCATGTTGTTGCCACGCCATTGCCTGCATGTTTTATACAATATTTTTCTTAATATTCATTACTAAGCTGCAATGAAGCCTGATCTAAAGACTGTGAAAAGGCTCGATTATGGTTTTAATAGAGAGACATGTTTTTAAAGAGTAGCCTGGTAGTTTAACTGTAATTATTCAGGATCAATTTAAAACTGTGTGAGCATTTAGTGGCTCTGAAAGTTAGTTCTAGTTCTAGTGTGTGTTCAAAGCACGACGTCCACTCCAAAGGGAGTTATTCTCTATATCAGTTAGCACTGTTCTGAAGTCCCTGAAATGCCGCAATTGTAATTTTGAGTTTTCTCCAGGGAGTGTAAAAAAAGGGGGATTTGTTAGTCGTGTGTTGAAACACGTGGTTATGGTAATGGGCGTGACATTTCAAAAACACGCTTGAAGTGACTGACCAATCACAACACACTGGTCCATCCAACCAATCAGAGCACATTGCGCTTTTCGGAAGAAGGGGCTTCCTTGAGAATGGAACTAAATGGAGCGTTTCTTACAGACTGGGAAGAGAGGTGCTGTAACAAAGTAAAATATGTGGAAAATAATGTTTTTTTAACATTCAAGGGGGGGTTTTCACACACAGTTTCTGCCAATCTCATGTTAATCTTGAGTACCTATAGAGTAGTAGTGCATCCTTCATATCTCCAAAAGTCTTTAGTTTTATCATATTTATAAAAAATACATACGCTGTACCGAGTCTTTCCGAAAACAGCCGAGCGCCTGTAGGCGTGCCGTGTGAGCAGAGCTAAAGAGTGACGAGCACACGTAGCGATCATCTGCAAGCTATTAATGGTCAGCTAAACAAATGTATTTAAACACACAATACACCATTGCATTATCCCTGGATAACTTTTGAATCACTATAATGAATATAGCGTATAGTGAATGATGAATAATAAATTTATGAATTCACTACGTTCGTGTTGTTTACATTATATGCACTTAGGCGCCTATTGCCAACAAAACAGACATTTGAAGCAGTTTTACTCACCACCTGCGGTTCCGACTCATGACCGGGATCATTATTGCTGTGACCGCTCCATCTTTCAGTTTCAAACGATCGGTAAATCCAGCGTAGAACTGGGCCTTGTTTATGAAACCATAAGCGCTGATCCTTAGGGCTCGAGCAGCCATGGAAAAACACAAGATATTCTCCATTCATTTTAACCAATAATTGCAACTATCAGTTTCTATGATTATTTTAATAACAAATATCAAGAGCGCATCAATGTAATGCGTATGCACAAAACTCTCAGCTCCACTTAACTCTGGGTTCTTTGGGAAGCAAGGTTATCTTTCCCTCACAACCAAAAACACACTTCTTTGGTGACATTGTTGATTTCATGAAGTACCGTGACCTGTGCAGTGCTGCCGACGACTTCCGTAAAGCCAAACGCGCGTTGATGGACGTGCTCTTGCTCTCTCGCTCTGGTTGACGTGTGTGTGCGCGCTCTTCCAGGAGAAGGGCCCGTACAAGGAATTCCGACCCCTTTGACGTCACACAGCCCCATACTCAAAAAAAAAAAAGGCTGCGAAGTTTGAGGTTTTGGAAGAGTATTTTTGGCACAGAAATACTCTGTCATACGTCCAACTCATGTTTTGAAACTTTGGCGATGTTTAGCATGAGAATCCAACTCTTTAACAGTGTAAATAAGTCAGAATACATGAAATAGCATTAACCCCCCCTTTCAAGAATGAAAACCTATTCTAGACCCCTAAAACAAAGTCAAGGCTTTGTACATAATATGGCCTCTTAAAAGGAATTTTCTCCTACAATGGCATCAAAATGTATTTGGCCACTTAAACCACACTTAAAAATGTACAGTATGTCACTGCATTTCATTTGCAGATCCCTCTTGGTTTGATATTTTGTTATCTAATGTAATGAAGTTCAAACATTTTTAAGCATGCCATAAATCTCCCAATACGTTCTGTGGCCACTGTAAATCTGTAGACCTAAGCATGTCATATATGATTTGTCATTATTTGTAAACGGAGCAGTTGAACTTTCTCAAGGCCATTCAGACTGGTGAGATTATTTAACTTTTTTCCTTACCTTGCAGTAAAAAACAGTGTAAGTGTGAGGGGTTCGCCATGAGCCAATCAATTACCATGTTATTGACATGGCCTTTTGCTTTCCCCACCGCAATTACTGTGGTAAATCTTTGGCTAATAGCACTGCTGTGTGCCATAGTGTCTTAGAATTTCAGCAAATAATGGCCTCATCAGTACCTCCATTCTCCCCAGCTCTTGTGTAATGACCTCTGACCCACTGAAAGTGAATTACTCTGAGGGAAGTCAGTTTAGGCATGCATTTAACTGTACTTTCCACCATAAGAAGAATTCAGAGACAAACAGAGAGAGAGAGAGAGAGAGAGCACTGGTCCGATCTGCTCATGCATCTTTAAACAGCTTTATAGCAGTCTGAAAGAGTCATCAATCTTAAGATAAACACAAGAGAGGAGGAGAGAGAGAATGAGTGAGTGAATGAAAGAGCTGGATGTGGGTGGTCATGGGATGAGCACAAAAGATAAGAATGAGAATTAGTGTTAGAGATCGAGCACACTGGGAATCATTTAGATGCACAAGTGTGTATGTGTGTGTATGAGTGAGCAAACATTCATGACTGTGTACACTTTCTGGGGCAGTCTTCAGCTGTGCAGGTCTCCTCTTTCTGAGAGTGAGTGTAATATTTTCTGAATAACAATGTTTTCATGGAGAAAGGAAAAGAGAATCTTTCACAGCCACCAATTTTCGAGGTTTCAGACTTTATAGGTAACCACAAAGTGCAGTTTGTAACTGTGTGTGATGGTGTATTGAATCCATGGTCAATTTCATTGATAACTAGGGCTACTAACTCAGTTCATGTTTTTCAAGAAAGTGTATATAATCTGCAATCTTTGCTAATGGCAACTCGTGGGTGTTCAGTTCTCCTGTCAAGTTTTTTTGATCCAGTTATCTGAAAACAAAGCTGCTTTTCCACCATTGGGCCGAGCTATTCTAAGAACGGTAAGGAATGGTTTGTTATATTTCCACTTGGGCTTGTTTCGGCACCACACGATTATAAAACGTTCTCAGCCCGGAATTCTCAGCACATTTGGCTAACTTGTCACGGATTGGTCACTTGTCTGATGCCTGGATACCAGTTTTTCTTTAGCTGGCCAAGCGTGCTATTTGAGCGAATAAACACAAGTTAATAATAGAATTAAAAGTAATATCTGATCATCATTCATAACGTGGTCACTATTTACATCTCATCCCATCTGTATACTCTTGCTTTACCAAGGCAACGCCTGTTGGTATTACATTCCAAATAGCTCCGTTATCATCCCCACAGCGGAAAATGAAACCATATCTGTTTTGACTGGGTCAGATCGGCATGGAATGGAACGGTTAAGCAATGAGAACAGTTTGGCCTGACGGTGGAAAAGCATCAGGAATATTATGAAATATTATTACAATTTAAAATGACTTTTCTTTTTCAATATACTTTAAAATGTAATTCATTCATGGAATCAATATTGAAATCAGTTGTGCTGCTTAATATTTTTTTTGGAAATCGTGATACATTTTTTTTCAGGATTATTTGATAAATATAAAAAAAGCACAGCGTTTATTTGAAATGGAAATCTTTTGTAACATTATAAATGTCTACTGTTACTTTTAATCAATTTAATTCTTTAAAAGTATTAACTTCTTATTGACCCCATGTTGGGACCATGCTAACCAGCCAAACTGACCTTGATACACACACAGCCTTCTATCTGACATTTATCAATAAATGGAGAAAATGTTAATAATGGATTATATCATATTCATAAATCAAACCCAGGTGAAATGTTTAACAAAATTAAAGTTATTTACACTCCTTGGTGTTATTTAATTATCACCTATGAGTAAAACTCCATAAAGTGTGGGAAATGTTTTATTTTTTCATTATTGCAGGTTTGTATTTCAGTCTTTCTTTTCCTGTGCAGTGTGAGGAATACAAAATGAGATGTGTGAGTGAGGCAAGTAAAGAGCAATATTGCCAAAATCTACCTATCTCAGGTGGCTTTAGTTTATAGATATGCAGATATGCACATACGAGTGTCATTACTGAATCAAAAATTTGTATTCTATCCTTAAAAATAAACACAATCAATTAACAAATAATTAATCACAATTAAAAATGTAATCAGTTGACAGCCCAAGTAATAACACACACAGGGGACCAAAGCTGAGTTAGTAGACGAGGAATTGGACATTGTTAGACATAAAATAGAACTGAACTTAAGTTAAGAAGCCAAATATTGTTAAATATCTGATGCTCCAACACTTACATTGTGCCTAAAACTCTTTTGCTGACTACAAGCACATTTTAAGTCTCATCCAAATGACATTGTATGCAGAAACACTCATCTTTATTGAAATGAGATCCTGCTCTCTCTCTCTTTTACCCCCCGCCTCTTTCTCTCTCTCTCTTTTACCACCCTCTCTCTCTCTCTCTCTCTCTCTCTCTCTCTTTTACCCTCCCCCCCTCTCTCTCTCTGGATGTGGCAGGTGCTGTAGACCTGCAGAGGATAAGAGTATCCAGCTGTTAATGTTTTTTGGCTAGTGTGTGTGCTTGCACCGAATTTGTGCAAGCCCCTGTAGCCCTATTTAAACACAGCACAAGAGAACCCTCTCAGGCTTCCTTCCCCCATCTCACACGCACACACACAAACACAAACACAGAGGCAGACACAATACAATGAGACACAGGGGCTTTTGCATACTTGCTTTGTTTGCAGATTTAAAAGTTTATAAAGTATAACAATAATATTAGACACTTTTTCCTTCCTTTTTATTCCCATGGCATGGTGTCTCCACACGTACGCATGCATACCTGCGCATTCACTAACATACATCAAACAGAATGCAGTGTTCCTCCACAGGCACGCACACCACTTCTTACCTCCCTCCATCTTCTGTCTTCCCTCTAAGGAGAACGTCAGGATTGGCTAGAGGTTCTCCAGACTGCAGTGAGCTCCCAGTCCTCTATTTCCCATCAGCCTCGCAAAAATAACACAAACAAGAGTGGCTACGTCGAGCTGCGTGGCCTCAAAGGAAGAGTCTACCTCAGCCTCATGGGAACCAGCTTCAGAATCTGTAAAACAGACCAGGTAGATCTATATATCTTATTACTTTTTGATTTTTCGGGGCTTTGTTAAATGTTGATCTGAATTCATACTGCTGCCGCCCGCATGGGTTCAAAATGAGTGCCACAGCTCAACAACCATGTGAAAGGTCTCCAAGCCTGTGGGTCGCTTAGCGTTAACCAAGCTAATTATTGATTTCAGGCTATCTGTCTATCTACAGGTATCTATCCTATCTGTCTATTTGTGTGTTTATTTGTTGTTCGGTCTACCTTCAAACTTCATTGCACTTAGCCATTGCTTTAACCAGTCTGTGTAGCCCCTTTCACGCAACACGTTGATCCCAGAAAATTGCCATAAAATTGCCAGAGTGCCTTCTGTGTGAACACAGACACGTCCCGGGAATGATCCTGGGATGGGGACCTAGTAACATTGCCGGGATCAGTCCCGGAACGTGCCCTGTGTGAACAAAGGCGGTAATCAATGCCGTAAAGTGTGTGTCGTTGTGATGACGCCGAAGCTGAGATCATTTGCCAGTTTTTGGAACATGATGCGTCAGTTTATGATCGAATCAGAAGAAAAAAATGCATTAGTGTGGTTTCTCGAGAGAGAAATCACAGATCATAAGACACTGTTACCCCTCTTCCACCAAGGCAGTTTGAGTGCTGGTTCAGAGCCAGAGCCTAGTTTCAAATCAGTCTTTCGACACCCAAAGCACCAGCTCTGAACCAAGAAAAGTGGTTCGTAAGTAGCACCAAAACATTGCTGGTCTAGAAGTAAGAACCACTTGCGTCAGGGGCTGGGGGCGGGGTTACCGTGACCAACAAGAAACTTGTGGCCGCCATTTTTGAAATAGCAGCTAATCAAGCTAATAGTAGCTTGACTGTAATCTCCGGCTATACAAATTACGGCGAGCCGTGTTTGGATGCCAATGTAGGTTCGCAAAGCCATGAGCATCAGTAGTAACGAAACGTCCGCCATTGTTGATGGAAGGCTTGTTCGAGATGTATCGGAGCTGCGGGTCCGCGGGAGCGTTTGTAGAGCATGCGCCAATCGCTCTGTGAGAAGCCAAAGCATCTCGAACAAGCTTGGTGTGTTTGTGTTTGGCACTGCCACGCTAGCGTTGCTGTGAAAGATGAGACGTATACAGTGACATAAGACCTGGCTCTGTGCTGGCTCTCTAGTCCGTGGAAAGGCAAACCGGTTCTTAGAAGGCTGGCAATAGCACTAGCTCTGAACTAGCACCCAGTTCGTGCTGGTGGAAAAGGGGTATATGAGACATTACATTACAAACTTGAGACATTACAAGTCACATCGATGTCACATGTTTTTACGTGATCTTTATGGGACATGTGTGAACGCACACACAGATTCCAGAAAATCACTGGCAGTGTGAATGAACCAAAATCAAACGATACAATCAAACAAATCCCGGGACACATTATCGGGGTATTTTCCGGAATCTCTGTGTGAAAGGGGCTTATGTCCATCCATCCATCCATCATTACTCTATTATTATTTTTTCCTCTGTTAAATACTACTTTATTTATTCCTCTGTTGAATACTACTTTATTTATTCCTCTGTTGAATACTACTTTATTTATTCCTCTGTTAAATACTACTTTTTTCTTATTCCCCCATTGTTTGTGATATAGATAGACGTAGTTTTGTCATTGTCGTGAAAGAACTGAAACTTTCACACGTTTAAAGGTGTAGGACATGTGTTTTGTGCTCCTTCCTATGTGAATGAGCCCATATGCTGAAAGTGTAGTTATTACAATGCACACACAAGCCATAACACCTCGCATGCATATGTATGTGATCTATACCCAATTGGTCTCAATTTTAAATGAGATTAAGCTGAGAAGGTTATTCTGTGTGAATAGGCGGCACACACACTTTATCATCTCTGTTTGTCTTTCATTATTTTCCTTATTAGCACGAGCAAACATCTTTGTCTTCATTCTGCAAGGAAATTGTTTTTCGTCAGCCGATTTAGCATGCGGGAGGGAGAAGGAGAAAGAGAGCAGTGAAAATGGAAATTGATTGTATTGTTTTTGCATTAAATCCCCTCCGTGGCAATCACTCCGACAAGTGGTGAGAGAAACGGGAGGGAGTGGAGGAGAAAATGGCATAGGGCAAAAGGAAAGGAGTGAGGGAAAGAGGGAATGGAGGAGGAACTGGGCAGAGAGACAAGAACGGAGGGATAACAGAGGGAGGTGAAGACAGCAGTGACTGTTGAGGGATGAAGAAAACACAAAGGAGCATCAAGATGGAGAGAAGGAGACTGAGAGGGAGAGGAAAAAGGTGCGGTGGTGGGTAGCTCGGTTCATGTTCAGTGAAGTGGAGTATTTAATTTAACAAGATGAACGAGCTGCCCAGGATGCTGTTTTTTTTCCCCCTTCCCAACTTGGAGAGGATGAAGTGTGCTGCCCTTCTCTCATCTGAGGTCAGGCCATGATGTTTCCCCAAGGTAATGAAAGTCAACCTAACAGGCAAGCCCAAATCACGTGATGCCACTACAGTTTAGTGCTACATCGATTTTTGATTTCCTTGCTTAAACTATTTGCTCCAAAACAAAGAACACAAAAAGACTAAACACATTGGTGTTGGAATGGCACTTTGCAGGGTCTCTGATGGCTAAAGTTTAAAGTATAAAAGGACAATTAGAAGATGTCAGAGGTAGAGGTCGACCGATATATCGGGCCGATATTTGTCTTTTTTTAGTATATCGGCATCGGCCGATATCCGTGTTTAGTAGCGCCGATTTAAAGCCAGGCACGTCCGCGGGCAGCCCTGTGTTATTGGTGCGGTGGAATGTGCTGCTGCCGCATGTGATTTGAAACTTTTGGAAGATTTAACAACAGTACTGGGAGATAAAGGTAGCCTAAGGCTTAAATTCTGATATTTCAAAGTCCTATGGCCATATATTTACTATATATTACTAGTAAACTATGAAGTGTTGCTTCACTTAGTGAAAGAAACAACGGATAGCATAGAACCGTCGGGAACTGGCATAATGCTACAGCTGGTTGAAGGTTCGCTTACTTGTAGTTAACTTTAAGGTCTGTAGTCCAAAACTACCAGCAGCTTGCTTGCTAACATATTAGCCATACATAACATATTAGTTATAAGTTCTGTTTTATTTTTCCTGTATCTGAGTCGGAGAATTTCACTCTGTGCTTGTGGTGGAGAAGGCGGCAGCTCTCACAAACACTGCAGCGTGATTGAGGGCTACATTACTCCGACAAATATTGTCAATATTAAGAGGATTTGGCATTTCCAATTAATGTAAGCCTGTTACATTCTTCTAGTCTATTATTATTACTATTAGGTAAGCTACTTTTATTATTAAATTAATATTATAATAAATTTGCCCCGCAATAATTTCACAGCACATTACCGCATAACTGACGTGCTGTGAGGATAATAAAAGATTAGGCTATCAGCTCCTCTTTGAAAATGTTTTAAACATTTTTTAGGTCTATTATACAATGAATTAGACCTATAATTAAAATTATTAACAGTCTATAATATTTCCTAACACTGCAGTCATAAATGAAAATTAAGAGCAGCTTTAGGCTACTTCAAGCACCAACTTAAAAAAAAAAAAAAAAAAAAATGTTTAACACGAAATACTATTCTTCTCAGTTGTAAGTTTGCACGTTGCTTCTTGTGTGATATCCATTGGCTCCTCTTGGTTGAACCCCCGCGGATTTGTGCTAAGCCACTGCGCAGAAGTGTATGACGTTTGTTCGGAAGCATGGTTTGATGCAGACAATAGCCGGGTTTTCATCCAACTTTGCATTAATGAAAATTCAGCTCAAGAATATGCGCATCTGCGTATGTTTCCATCAACTGTGTAATGCGAAATGGACATCAGCCTAATAAAATGATGTGTTCCGACCAATGACTATAATATATATATATATATATATATATAATATATATATATATATATATATATATAGATAGATAGATAGATAGATAGTTAGATATATAGATATATAGATAGATATATCTATATATGTCGCACAGTTATTATCCTCATTAAACCTGTCTAACGTTAACTGTCAAGAATGTCAGAAATCACTAAGAGTTTAGCACTGTCCTTGCATACAAGGCTGTGCAACATGACAAAGTTTTTAATTGATTTTTATTTATAAAGTTGTATTTTATTTAAATGTATATTTAAGTTTACATTTATGTTCCAACACACTTGAAAAATTCAGCTTGATAAATGCTCTAAAACTTTTATGTAAATCAAGTCAGTGTTCAATAAATGATGTTAAGTTTAGAAATGTTGTGCATCCACTTATTATTAGTGTGACATTTTAGCATGCAAATGAAGGGGAAAACTTCAAGATATCGGCCCTAAAAATCGGCAGCACATATCGGCCATCGGCTGACCCTGACCTCTAAACATCGGCATCGGTTATAGAAAAACCCATATCGGTCGATCTCTAGTCAGAGGCAATTCTAGAATTTCAGCCTTAAGGGGTCTGAGCTCCCAATAAGACTGCAGGACACATTGGTCTAAAAATATGTTTTTTTGAACAGTATGTTAGGTTAGAGGGTTCAATTTTCTGTTTTGCTTGTTTTTAGAAGGTTTGTCATTGTATGTTTATAAGAGATACATTCATTTTGTTGGGTTTCAGGGAGGAATGAGGCCAGGACTCAGATGCAGGGAACAATGGACTTTTAATTAATAATAAAATAAAACAAAAACTGCCCCATAGGGCAATGGGCAAAGCAGGGCAGGACATGATAGATACATTCAACACAAACTGGCACAGGACTGAAAACATAAGGGGAATAAATAGGAGAGGAATTAAGGAGGTTAATGAGGTACAGCAGGTGGGGCAAATAAACCTATAATCAAATATCAAAAGTCAAATAGACAATAGACAGGAGAGCACATGGCACATAGAAACGAACATGACAAGTCATGTGCTCACACCAGACATGACAAAAACAACACAAAACATGACACGTGCACGTAGCCAATGAGAGCTTTCACCAACTGCGTGTCCACACAAAACATGACAACATGAAAGCACTTGGCCAAAGAAAAACACAAGCTATGTGCTACACAGAACAAGACAACACAAGAACTTCTGGCCAATGAAAACATCAACCAGGCGCTATACAAAAACACACGAGACGACGAGTGAATGAACACTCAACCTGTGCGCTCACAAAAAGAGACAAAACATGGAGCGTGAATACCAAACCCCGACACTGAACCAAAACCGAACTAGACAGAAGTGACGGGATCCGAACACCACTCTCTGCACATACAACATATCACGTAGATGAAAGCGCACGGCCCAAGCCAACTTGGAACTGCACGCTCACAGTGACAAGACAGTGGGAGTGTCTGGGCTCTGTCACCAAACTAAGAATAAACCAGACCAATGTGACAGAACCCTGACACATTTGCATTTATAGGGTTAGTTCACCCCAAAATGAAATTTCTGTCATTAAGTACTCACCCTCATGTCGTTCCACACCTGTATGACCTCCGTTCATCTTCAGAACACAAATTAAGATATTTTTGATGAAATCTGAGGGTATCTGGTCCACACATAGGCAGTAACATCATTGCACCTTTTGAGGTCCAGAAAGGTATTAAAGACATTGATAAAATAGTCAACGTGACTACAGTGGTTAAACCTGAATATTATGAAGTTACGAGAATACTTTTTGTGCACGATAGCAAAACAAAAATAACAACTTTATTCAAGAAATTCGTCAGTCCCCTGTTGCAGAGCTTCAGTGTTTATGTCTGAACGTGGGCTCAGTATTGGCCAGCTCCTGCGTCAGCATCATACGCATACGTCGTGCTGCTCACGTGACCAGATCTGGCCAATACTGAGCCGCTCTGCCATGAAAATAGCATAGCAGTATGACAGGGGACAGACAAATTTGTTGAATAAAGCCGTTATTTTTGTTTTGTTTTTGTGCACACCACTGTAACCATTGTAGTCTTGTTGACTATTTTATCGATGTCTTTAATATCTTTCTGGACCTCAAAAGGTGACTTAATGACAGAAATTTCATTTTTGGGTCAACTAACCCTTTAATTTTGTAATTTTACTGGAATGGAGAGTATGCTGTGGATCAAAGTTCAAACTAATTTCACACGTATCTGCAATCAAATAATTTGTGCTCTAAGCACTGAGGTGTCTTTACTAGCTGAGCAAATAATATTTTTTTTTTTACAAAAAAAAAAAAAAGGCTGTTCACACAGGCAGTGTTCCGTCTGAACTGTTTTTTATTGTTTTGTCTAGAGACCTACATCAGATGGACTTCTTTGGTCATTACATTGAGTTTTGCTATTTGAGTGCTCGCTATTCAGCTCTCGACACAAATCCTGCAATTTTAATACACCATATCAGGTTAAAAGTAGTTCAGCTTTGAGAATAACATCTCAAGACCCCTGTTCTTTGTTCCGTTTTGTAATGCTGTTTTTAAACCAGGGCCATACAACATTTAGAATGTGCGTACTGGAACAAACAAAAATTGGAGCACATACACACATAATGGATTGACCAACAAACTGTCAATCATTTTTTCTTTTTTGAATCTAAGGTGGTAATTCTAAGTGTTCTGCCCTAATGTAACCCTTGTAACACCACATGCAATCCACATGCAATATTTGTGAAAAGTTTTAATACCTTCTTTTGGCCAAATTCTAATGACCTCATCACATGTATCCTTGACAGAAAAGGCAATCCTATTGCAGTGAGATCAGTGGAAAAAAAATCTACTCAACATAGACAAAGTTGAAATGTTGTCTATACTCATACGAAAGACCTTGCAGTGTATTATAAGTAATTTTCTCTGTTCAATAGGGACTGCATTTGTGATGTCATTCTCTGGTCATGACCTCACTGCGGTTATAAGCTCTTCTGTTCATCAGTGTGTATCTCTCTCTAACTTTATTCAAATCTGTTCACACCAGACTCTCTCTTGTTAGATTTGGCATGTGCCACTATACTTTTGAGTCTCTCTGAGGGAGTTTTCCTTTTAATTACATATGACAAAATTGGTTTACTCTCTCATCGAAGATTTTAATGCACTCAAATCATGATACAGTCAGAAGTTTCTTCATTTTTATCTACTGTATAAGACATATTTCAGAAAAGTCTTAAAGGGATAGTTCACCCAGTAATGAAAACTGTCATCATTTACTCCCCCTCAAGTAGTTCCAAACCTGTATAAATTTCTTTCCTATTTTTCCTACTATGGTAGTACATGGGGGGCAAGATCTGTTTGGTTCATATAGAAATTCATACAGGTTTGGAACTACTTGAGGGTGAGTAAATGATGACAGAATTTTCATTTTTGGGTGAACTATCGCTTTAAGGCCACCAAGGATGATAACTATAACATTTTATCAATTGTGCTTATTCTATGAAAATAGGGAAGTCCACACCACAACTATAATGATAATGACACAGAGTTGTAATCACTTTCAGAATCTTTTTTTTCTAGCTGATCAATCATGACAATCCATCAACTTTAAAGAGCTTGAAAATTTTAAAGCAACAGTTATTGTGGACACTAATATAGTTATCGTTTTTGGTGTGAACGGGCCTTTACTTTGCAAAAATCATCTTGTTGAACCCCCTCAGTTGGTCTTCAATGCAACTTCCAAAAAAAGATTTATTTCTTTGATAATCAGTTTGCATGATTCTTGTGGGTAAAAGAGTGTGTGTCTTGAATGCTGTGGCAGACATCACATATTCACGACTATATTTGGTAAGTCCAATCGAGTTCACCTTTCACAAATCATTTGCTTTATATTGAAAACTGTCATCATCTACTGGCTCTCATGACACTCAAAACACAAAATAAGTCATTATCAAAATGCCAAATGCTGATCTCTTTCACACAGCTGTCAAGTCGCTATTTGCTATTTGGCTTGGTTCACTTAAAAGGGTCCCCTGCAAAGACTAGAAAACTAGAATAACATGTCTAAGGCCCATTCACACCAATAACAGTAACTATAAGGATAACTATAACTATTTTAGCATCCACGCCAACAAACGATAACGCTCTGTTTTTTTCCAAGTGTGCGCTGCAGGTTTGTCGTCTGCAGCTTTAAATACTCAAGTCCTTTAGAGTAGGATTGATTCTGATTGGCTGTCAATGTTTTTATCTATCTTCAGCTGGAAAAAATCGTTCTGAAAGTGATTTCAGTGATATTGTTTCTCTGTGTCATTATCATTGTAGTCATGGTGTGGATTTTATTTTATAATTAGAATGATTATTAGAACTATATCTTTATCATTACTGTTATCGTTATAGTTATCGTCTTTGGTGTGAATGGACCTTTAATCGTACAAAATTAAATAAGTTGCTTTAAAAAAGTTTTGGAGTGGCCCAGGACTTAAATAATAACTTGATTGAAATAATAATAATGATAATAAAAAATTGCTCGCTACACTTCATACTTATATAAAAAATGTCTTGAGAGGGTCGATAAAGTAGCCTTTGACTGTTGTCAGCTCCTTTTTTCTTGTTCCCTTGAGGATTTCATATCGCCATTGTCCTTGAAGTAATTGATAAAGTCTGTAAAGAAAGTTTGTTGCGAATTTTCTGCTTGTAAACTTTGTCATTCATTCAGACATCAGTGGATCAGCAGGTATTCACCCTCCAGTGAGCTCCGTGTCTGTTCTGTGCTCTCTTTGACCCTTCTCACACAAGTTTCCTTGCATTTTATAGTTGGCATTTTTTTTCCCCCTTATTCACTTGATTGACTCCAGCTACAGTGTTCTAAACAGACACACAAAATGTCTGACTGTGAATATGTTGGATTGTTTGTGCGGCAGTGACTGATCTGCTTCATTTACACTACTATGTATATTTTTTTATTTTTGTTCCTGATAATATATGTGGATATGAAAAGTTGAGTGTTTTATAAAGATTTTATTTTGATGTTTATGCTGGTTCTTCACAGGATTTTAATGCAGGGCTGGCCATCGCTGCAGTGGACCTGACGGCTGCGTGTGTGAAACCGGTTGAGAGGAAAGGATTTGAGATCACTACACCTTTCAAATCCTTCTGGTAAACTTCTAAATTATTATATACTGTATTAGCATAAGCCCAGAAAGTAAGAAAATCTCTTATCAAAATAAAATATTAGCATAAATTGACCAGTAGATGTTGCTTTAAACAGATTTCAGATGACCTTCAAACAGAATTAAGCCTCTACCTGGGCTTCCTTAATATCACTTTATGCTTAAAAAAACATCAAAGTTTCACTCAAGGTTAGACTTGGAGGATTAAGTGTTCTTAGTGTAAATATAAATTTATTAAATGCCTTCAGAATATGAGTTCAAAGATGCACTAAATTTCAAATACAGTTTCTGATTGCATAATCATTTTCAAATTTCATATGCTTTCATAATTTGCAGAATGGTTGTTTGGAAAATTACCTCCAAGAGAAATTACACAAAAAATTGTGCTGTATCATACATTATATAGGCTTTTGTTTCAATGCTGTGTATGTCAATATTGTGTATTTCTTTTTTTCTTTTTTTATATCAAACCATTAGCATAGCAACTTCAGATGATGTTGGAATCAACTGCAAGCAATAGTTGAGTCTTTTGAGTGTATTTTGAAGAGGAGCACTATTTTTGAATGAGCATTAACAGAGTTGCCTATGTAGACATTAGACAGTAAGGCAACTCACTATTGTTTGAAGTCATATTGTACCAGCAGTTGAAGTGTGGGATTGACCTATTCTGCCATTTAAATACTTTTGTTGATCTGCTCTTCACAACTGGATTGTGTTGAAGTGCAATATAGTTGGATCAAATGAGATTTCAGAGAATCTTAGAAAAAGAGTTGTTGAAGCACATAAGTCTGGGAAGAATTCTGGAAGGATGTTTTGAGTCCCCATAGTCCAGAGTCAGGCAGTTTGCTCCTGGACGAAACTCTGCACCATTTCTGCATTACCTTAGAGTGGGTATCCTACAATCCAAAAGTTCAAGAACATGCTGAAGAGTCCTCAAACAACATAGAAAGAATATAAAATGTGTTGATTGTAGAAAACAAAATGCTGCATTCACCCCAAAATCTCATTCTAAAATTAAGCTATGTTGGAGGGTGTATAATATTATGAAGTTGCTTTTCTTCTAATACAGCAGATGATCTAAATATTGAGAAAAAAAAAAAAATGAAACATTCAACATGGCCATCTTCTAAAACAGTTAGAATTAGTTAGGATTTGCTACTGATATTCATAGATACTTTTTGGCTTCAAATCAAAGCTTGTAATGTTATGATTCACCTCGTAGCTGGTTGGTTTATTTCATGGCTTATAACGCTTTATCAAAGACTTTTTTTAAATCCCTCTGGGAGAAATGAATGGAAAAAATACTTCCGGAACCAATGACGCTGGACAAGGGGGTGGGCAAACCACACTGATCCAATGGTCCAATCAATTCTTGATGGACAAAATCAAGTCCCACGCTAATTTTTTTTGTCTTGTTCAAGAAGCCACTTCACTCACATATGTCACAATAGGTAAGAAATGATCACAATTTCCATTTCATGCCGACTTTAATTTATTGTTTGGATATTTATTTACTTTTTAAATCACTGTCATTTTCAAGCAAGAAATGTCTATACCTTATTATTAATATCCCAAAACAAAGATGAAAATACGTTTGCAACCTTATAGAAAATAACTATGAAAACAACATTAGCCATTCCTGCAGAAATCCATAATACTGGAATTAGATATGCACTGATATATCGGCCAATAATCGCTATAGGCCAATAAAAGCACATTTTCACGCTATTGGCTATTGGCCGATAATTTAAAAACAGCTGATAGTCAGGGCTGATATATCCTGTCAATCAAAAGAGGGCAGAAAATGCACTGCGTTTGGGCTTTGTGTAAAGAAAATGCTAAAAAAAAAAACAGTTTGATGTTGAATATTAATAGTATTTATATGAATTGATAACATTCAGAAAGTTAAGAAATATTCATTTAATCTTCAGAATTTAGTTAATGTGTTAATATTAATTTGAGTAATGTGTTTGTTCATAACTGATACCAGTTAATCTAAAACAAGTTGATGAAATGGAGAGTTTTTATTTGCATTTCTTTCAAAATATAGTAATTAAAAATATAATGATTAATTATTAATTATAATGAAATTATCATTAATTTAAAAGAAGGTATTAAAGTTATCGGTATCGGCAGATACCACTCTGAATAATCCGCTATCGGTATCGGTGAAGAAATTTAGTATCTGTGCATCTCTACTAGGGGTGCAACGGTTCACATTACTCACGGTTCGGTTTGTATCACGGTTTTAGGGTCATGGTTTCGGTACGGTTTGGTATGTGCTATATTCAGGGAAAATAAGACTACTGTCAAATTAAAATAAAGAAAATAAGAACAAATAATCAAACTACAAGCAACAGCAAAAATCAATACAATAGAGCAAAGATTCATATAAAATAAGCAGTGCTTTTCAGGGTTTTTCAGGTATCTAACAGAAAATGAATAAAGTACTCAAATATAAAATAACACTGCATATTATCTTCACGGTATAAATTAAATAAAGATTAATCATTATTGAAGTTACAAAAGCTATTCAGTCATTTGTTGTTTGATTACCATTAAAAACACAGGCAGTAGTTCTTTCCCTTTAAGACATAATGCACGATCCAGTACTGTTACACATGCGTTGTATTTTTTCGACTGTTATAAGTTCACTTAAGACATAACCGACTATTGCTAGGATACTCGCCAAAATGGGCATGTTGACATAATTTTTGTGTGAATTTGTTCGTTCAAGTGCAAGACTTGAAAGAGAACTCAGTATTTGCGCGCTGGCTGAGATAAGCCTGTGCGCGCTTCGGATGAGCCGCGCATACACACAAATCTTCTCATAGCGCGCGCAAGTTCTCTTTCGCGTCTTGCTCATGAATGTTTAAATTAGCAAGGCTTAAATGAGTTTAGTTTAAACACGGATAGCAACGTGTGCTGTTCGTGTCTCACTTGCGCTCGCGAGCTATCAACACCCAAGTGATGACTGCGTAAACGACTACTCAGTTTACAAAGAGTGACAGATTTGATCTTCGCTGTTGTAACGTTTTGGGAAGCCAGAATGCGTATTCATCGGCTGAAACATACATTATCTGAACTCTGTCTATTTTACAAACCATATTAGGTTCGATTTTTTTTTTTTTTTTTTTTTTTTTTTTTTTTTTTTTACCGAGAACCGTTGCACCCCTAATCTCTACCTAGAATGTATTCATAGTATTTAAAAAAGTATTTATAAACTTTTCTCACAACTAGATCAGGAACTGTACCTGAATTGTTTTAGCTGAACCCTCAGTGTGTAAACTGAAACCTTTCTAATTACTATTATAGTTCTCTTACATATTTCCTCCCAATATCTAGTTTGTAACATTTCTCCAGGAGAGGTGAAACTTTTGCTTTGGTTCATTAGAGCGTACTTACTGCTTAGTATAAGTGATCGCACCAACCAAAATAAAATATGGATTAAACAGTTGAAGTTTGCAAAAAGATTAGTGTCAAACTGTTGAAACTTTTTTGCCTGTGTATAATGAAATTGAGTGCTTGCATGTGGACAGTGTGAGATTTATTAAAGGGAGAGGAAACTCAGTCGATTTCTCCTTTTGAGCCTTTTTAGTATCATTTTTTTTTTCAGAGTTTGTTGCCTGCTGTTATTTTCTAGCAGCCACTCTCTCATTATGACTGTCCTGCCGCTCTGATACTATCCATCTGAAGCACGCTCATTATTGATCTGTTTTTTCTTCCTTTCTTGTTCTTTTTTTTTTCTTTATAAACATCAGCTCTGTTATAACAGCTGTACAGTACAGGCATCGCTCACCTGTGACCCCACGCAAGCTGATGTTTCCAACAATGCAGCCATTTGCGGAGGCCTAATCGATGAGATGTTTTCGTGTTTGTTTTTTAATGATCCTTTTATGGCTGATGCAGTTCCCTGGCTAAAAAAAAAAAAGACACAACAATAACAACAACAAACAATGAAAAGCTATCGCTCTCTTTCTTTGGCTGGTGCGCACTGTTAAAGATTTTTCCTCTTTATGTTCTATCTTTGTTTTTGTGGACCGGACAGGATATTGATCTGTTTGTAGTTGCGTTCTAAACGTTGAGCGATGTGAGGCTGGCCGACTATTTAGTATTAGTTGTTGGCAAAATAATTGGAATTTTTCTCAGAAATGACATATCAAGGTCTCTGTGCTCATTTAAAATAATGGGCGCAGAGGGGGTCATAATGGAAATGGAAAGCAGATTCAGAGCTATTACTGGTTTTTACAATTAGGCTGCACTGTCTCATTGCTGCCAATCATAATGCAGTAACGAACATTTGAAAAACGGGTGTTTGCCGTTGTTATTTGCCTGCTACTTGACCTGAACCCAGTGGGACTCAAATTGTTGGGTTTTAGGTCAGGATGAAATTTAACAAGTATAACTTTGGATTTGTGTCCAGTTTTAGGTTTTTTTGTTTTTAATGATAAAACTATTATAAAAAGAATTATTATAAATATGTTGTTTTATATTTATCATAACATATTTTGTTTACACACACACACAGGCTCTCCATATTTTGAGTCAGTGCTGTTTGTTAGGGATTTCAGGTCCCATCTTACAATTTGACGGCACCAGATTTGGGCTTCATCTGTTAGAATTTAGGATAGTTTACCCAAAGTTGTGGACCATTCATTTTATCATCTCCATGTCATTCCAAACCTTTATGTCTTGCATCTGTGGAACACAAAAGAAGAAATGTGCTAATCGCTCTTTTCCATGCATTAACAATGAATGGGGATTAAAGCTTTCAAACTTCCAAAAGGACACAGAAGTGCCATAAACACATCATAAATGGTCTATATGACTTGTGCTCTCTAATCCAACTCTTCTGAAGTCATGATTCCCTTCAGTGAGATGTAAACATTGCAGACTTTGACCAGATTGATTTGTGAACATGGGTTATTTTTATGATACTTTTATAAAAGTCTCCATTCAAAAGTGTGACAGTCTTTAGAACTTCTCCTGTTGTGTTCCACAGAAGAAAACCAGTCGTACAGGTTGCTGTACCTTTAATGTCCATGAAAAAAAGCTCATTTGTCTCTCGTCAATAGTGTAGCAATGCATGAAGCACCGCTCAAATAGAAGTCACTTTCAAACCAACCAGCTTTCTGTTTGTCAACGCAGCAAATTTGTATGACCAAATGAACCTGATGCGAAATCTGTGTAGGGCAATCATTTGTCCTCACACAAATTTCTTGATTGCGTGGATTCCAAATGACTGGATTTTCTCTGTACAGCGGTAAATATGACCACAACATAAGACTGTATATCAGAAGCAGATGATTGCAAAGCTTTACTGGCACTTTTGTGCACACTAGGCTACGTTCACACTGCAAGCCTTAATGCTCAATTCTGATTTATTGCTCAGATCTGATTGTTTTGTTCAGCTGTTCACATTATCTTTTAAATGTGGCCAATATCAGATTTAAGTGTGAACTAGTGGTTACTGTCCTGATCTGACCTGACCTGCACAAAAGAACGATAACAAAGACGGCACGCAGCACAATGTCATACAGAAGTAAACACGGAGGTTACTGAAGTCAGCATTTATTTGTTCATTTATAAGGTTATATGCTGCAAAAGCCAGCGAATTTATGCACAAGTGATAAGGGGAATGAGGAGAAAGAAAGCAACGTATTTCTCATACAGTTTTTCCTCAAGTTTTACTTTACCTTCCACTGACTAACTTTGCTGCTGTCTTCCATATTCAAAGAACTACCGGTGTTTAAAATCTTTGGAGTGATGTCCATCAGTGCTGAATTGTGACATAATCTAGATTTAGATTTATGATATGAATTATGAATTCTGATAAGACTGTTTAGACTGAAGTCGCATTGCATAACATCAGACCTGTATCTGATTTAGGACCACATATAGAAATGGCCTAGAATGGAAAAGATCAGATTCCACACATTTTGTGCTGTTTACACTGTTATAAAAAAATCAGATCTGAGTCACATATGAGCAAAAAAAAAAATCTGATTTGGGCCACTTTTGCCTGCATTGTGAACGTAGCCATATACTTGACACAAAAACCCTTTCTTTTTTTCCCCCTGATTGCCTTTAAAAAATCATGTACTGTAAAACTGAATGTGTAATCAGTCTGATAAGGTGTTTATAAGAGTTCTGTATCATTTGTGTCAGTTTCACAGTGGAGTCGGAGCGTGAGCGAGAGGAATGGACAGAGGCAGTTCAGGAGTCCATCGTAGAAACGTTGTGCAATTACGAGGTGCTGGAGAAAGTTTGGTTCAACAAGTCCAACAGGAAGTGTGCTGATTGTCAGGCCCCTGAGCCGGAATGGGCCTCCATCAACCTGTGTGTGGTCATCTGCAAGAATTGTGCTGGTGAGAAGCAATTGTGAACACAAGATCAAGAACAAACACAAGACTGGAACATGAAACACACAATATCTTAACCATACTCATTGTTCTAAAGCATCAAGCAGTAAAAGTTCACGTGGGTTCTATTTCTACAGCATTGCACTGTGTAGTCCCGCCCACTGTGAAATCTCATTGGTCTAAAATTTCACTCCATATACACTACTATTCAAAAATTTGGGGTCAGTGCAATTTTTTTTTTCAAAGAAATGAATAGTTTTATTCAGCAAATCAAAAGTAAATTGATCAAAAGTGACAGTAAATACTTTGATATTGTTACCAAAAATATTCATATTTTCAATTTTTTTTTAAAAGTTTCAAATAAATGCTGTTCTTTTAAAATTTCTTTTTACAGTTGTCTCAAACATTATTTCTTGAGTGCAAAATCAGCATATTAGAATGATTTCTGAAGGATTATGCGACAGTGAAGACGAGTAATGATGCTGAAAATTCAGCTTTGTCATCATAGGAATAAATTACATTTTATAATATATTAAAACAGAAAAGAGTTATTTTAAATTGTAATAATATTTCACAATATTACTGTTTTACTGTATTTGTAGCATGAGAGATGTCTTTTCAGAAACATCAAAAACATTAAAAATCTTGCTGACCCCAGACTTTTGAATGGTAGTTTAACTGGACATTAAATATTAAATATCTTCTCACTGGTTGTGACCAGACAACTTGTTTGTCACTGAAAACTTGTCGCAACATGTGTGATTTACGAAAACAGTGTTGCATCATAGAAAATTATAAAACAACCACACAGACACACACACACACACATAGTTATATTTGCTCCGTACTTGTACTTTACAGGAACAGACTAAATGGTCTTCATAGCATAGTTTTGCATATTTTTTTTCTTAGTATAGTAAGGTACCCCACACACGCGCATATATATATATATATATATATATATGTATATATTTATTTATAAATATATATATATATATATATATATATATACACACAGTTTATATATATATATATATATATATATATATATATATATATATATATAGCTGCCTCTTGCCTTAGCCACTGAATATATTTAATCTCGATCTTACTCTGTCTCTGTTCCTCTGCTCTTTTTCCTGATATAATTGCCTTTACTTAGATTTTTCTGACCACCCTCCCACACCATAAATTAACTCATTATTTCAGATATGCAGCCATTTAATGTTGCATTAGGTCATGATATAGGAGGAAACACTGGCTGAACATGTGCAAATGGCTGCTAAATAAGCCATCGAGTGGGGAGACACTTTCCCTAAATGTGCACCACAGCCTTCATGGAATCTATGGCACAGACACTTTAATTAGCTGCGCTTCTGCCGCCGACAATTAGGCGAGCAAAAGTGTAATACTGGGAATATAACGAACGGCTAACGATTAAATGAGAGCAAATTGTCTTCGATAGGAGACGGAGAGCGTGTGAAAGAGAGAGACAGGTGAACTGATTTCTCTTTCTCACGATCCATCTTCACATTTATAATACTTATCTAGCGTTCCTGCCTGTTTTTTTTTTTTTCTCATTCACTTCTGTCTTTTTTTTTTTTTTACCCCGTCTCTCATCCTCTAACACACTCTATCAATCAATATCTCTGACTGTGTGACATATATTCAGGTTTGTCTGTTTCTTTACACGTGTAATTGCAATAAGCTCTTTCAAATGAAGTCCTGATTGGAGACATTCCTCAAGTGAGGCTGCGGTTACCATAGAAACTCTCGGTATGCACATTTTCCACTCTTCCTTTCTTTTATTAGTTTCAAATAAAGTAACAAAGAAAAATTTTTCCCACCTTTCTGATGGTTTTTATTCTCTTTTGATGCTTTAAATAAGATTTTGTTGATGCAAACATTCCATGTCTTAGAAGTTTTCTTAGATGGCGCTATAAAACCCTCAGTGAGTGCCCTTAATACACATACATACACAGACACTGACACGTACACAAAGCATCTTTAGTCCCGTCGGCTCTCAGGCGGCTCTAATGATCTTTGATGGCAAACTGGTACTTTAAAATGCTGCTAATTATGCTGGAAAATCACACACTCCATATTCAAATATGTGTTTCTCCCTGCCATGTTTAATTCATCTGTTTCTTGCATAAACAACAACTACGACAGTGCCTGGAGTTCAGCGAAATAAATGCGCAGACCAACAAACACAATTAATTACTTATGATTCATTAGCAATTAATGGCTTTTTCGCGCCTTTCATTTGCAATTATAGCTGTGGCAGGCTGGAGAAAAGAGTGCCTGGAAAGGATACGATGAAATTTATAATGAGCGTAACTCTGTCTGTATGTGTGTCGTACAAGTTGTGGCTTTATGCTATTTAGTGTGAAGTCATACTTAGTTTTAAGGTTAAGCAGTACACTTTAGGTTAACAGGAATTTTTAGCATCTGTCTATGTGAATTTTACATACTGTAATTTAAGGGGCTATGAAATGCACTATCAGATCTTTATATTATGTTTCTGGAGGTTAGTTTATAAAGTTAGCAAAGTTTTTTACAACATAAAAGTTCAAATATTTGTAAAAAATAATCATTTTCCTTCCTCATTTTCACTCTCTGTCACAAACCCTTAATTTCAAGGGATGTTACCTCTTTTCAGAAAACGGCCATTGCTGTGATTGGCAAACTTCATCACACCATATCCTCACACCCCTCCACAGCATGTATGACATGTGTTTTGATGCTTGAGATAGCCTGAGCTGTATATGTTTGAGCCCGAGTCAGATTAAAATGAAACAATGCAACCACAGCGATTACCTCTGAGGACAAAATACTTGGCACTGTCATAGCTTTCAATACAAGATATTTAGTGTCCTTTGTGAAATGAGACAAACAAATGGAAACATTCTAATTCAATCACTCAGGCACATCTTTAAAAATGCTATACATTTCCAGTAGTTTGATTGCTTCCAATATTCTTACTCCACAGCAGTATCGCTCTTGTGATTGATGAATTGACCCAAAAATGAAATTTCTGTAATTAATTATTCACCCTCAAGTCATTCTAAACCCGTAAGACATTCGTTCATCTTCAGAACACAAATTAAGATATTTTTGATGAAATCTGAGAGGTTTCTGAACCACACATAGGCAGCAACATCATTGCACCTTTCAAGGCCCAGAAAGGTAATAAAGACATGGTTAAAATAGTCGATGTCCAATAGTCATTCTCCTATGCTGTTGACATTGTAAACACAGTGCAGCGCTTCCGTGTTCTACGTCAGAACGCCCGCTCAATATTGGCCAATGCTGTACACATGAGCAGCACGATGTATGCTTGTGATGGTGACACAGGAGTCTGCGTTTTGATGTTGAACCCGGAAGTGCTGCACTGTGTTTACTATGTCAACAGTGTAGGAGACTGACAGGGAAGAGAAGAAATTGTTGAATAAAGTCATTATTTTTGTTTTGTTTTTGTGCACAAAAAGTATTATCGTTTCTTTACAACATTAAGTTTGAACCACTGTAGTCACATGGACTATTTTAACAATGTCTTTCTGGACCTCAAAAGGTGCAATGACATTGCTGCCTATGCATGGTTCACGTGAATTCCAAACCAGTTCAGCGGAAATCCCCGCCCTGCAACCAATTTCATTGGCTGAGGTTACAGTGACGGGTAGGTTTAGGGATCAGTGTTTGGTGTAGGCCAGTGGTTCCCAAACTTTTTAGAGTGGAGTACCCCCTGAGGCATTTACCATCCTTCTGCGTACCCCCTCTCTCTCTTAGATTGTAAATTTTCCATTAAGGGACAATATTTGCCCCCTAAATTGACTTTCTAGTGCATTTTTTTTTATCTTTATGAATACCTTTTACAACATTAATAATGTTTTAAATAAAAAAATATATATTTCAATAGAGAAATGAGCAATGCTAAAAACGTGAAAAGTGATTATTTTAAATACTAAAACCGCCAGTAGATGGTGGTAAGTCACTGTCTTAATGCGTGAGTCACCGAGTCATTCGTTCAGCGAAGCAAGTGGCTGTATTTATGAATGAATCATTGAATCATGACTTTCACGAACGATTCGTTCAAAGCCGCAGATTCGTTCTCGAAACACCGCTGTGTTGTAATTCTGCTGTTGCTTTCGTTGCAAAATAGAGCAAATACTGACAATACTGTGAAGAACATCACTTAATATTACCCTTTTGTTTATTGAACTGTTGTGTGGATATTTGGATTTGCATTCTTGCTTGTATAATATTATCAACATTAAAAACAAGAACTCACAAAAGGTAGGCTATGTTTTGTATCAAGAGTTTGAATCTTAAATTGATCTTTATGCACCTTTTGTGCCAGGCCATTTATTCTTCATGCTAGTAAGTGCTAAATCTACAGGTACATTGTCTAGAACGACAGTCATGTAGCGCGATTTGCTAAGACAGCAGACTCTGCACGCAACCTATATGCACCCATATGCGCGCTGCTTATTGGCTGTCATGTAGTTACAGCATTGTGCCTGTTAGAAAATACATGATCGGTTTTAATGTTATTTTAAGGTAGGGAAGAATTAAATGAACGGCAAAATTCGGCATTTTATTCGCGTACCTTCTCTGTCGCCTCACGTACCCCCAGGGATACGCGTACCCCAGTTTGGGAACCACTGGTGTAGGCAATCATTACTGTGGTTGACATGGCCAGTGAAATCTTTAGAATCGGCTCCAGGGCGGGATTTCCGCTGACCTGGTTTGGGGAAATCACGCTGGTGGTTCAGAAACCCTCGGATTTCATCAAAAATTTGTGTTCCGAAGATGAACAAAGGTCTTACGGGTTTGGAACGACATGAGGGTGAGTAATTAATGACAGAAATTTCATTTTTGGGTGAACTAACCCTTTAAGAGCACACCTCCTTGATTTACATACGTATGTTAAGGGGCACATAGAGGAAATTTGTGGCATCGCGAATGGGCCGATTTCGAATCCTGGCATTTCATGGAAAACAAAAACAGGGGAGTTAGCTTTGAGTATGCTTTTATTTTAGAGTAACCTCTTATATAGAGTAACCTCTTATATGTGTAAATATCAAGGACATTTTGATTTTCCATTTCATGATCCCTTTAACATGACCCCTTTAACACTGCCTGTTTTAGATGTGAATAGTTCAGATCAGTGTCTGTTTCCAGGTCAGCATCGATTCCTGGGTCCTGGTATCTCGAAGGTCCGCAGTATGAAGCTAGACAGCAGCATATGGACCAACGAGCTTATTGAGGTACAGATCTTTCATGGCAGTTATTTCTTACTATGAAATATATTTTCCTCACGTTCTGTTCTTCTCTTTAGCTGTTTTTAGAGGTTGGGAATAAAAATTCCAACAGCTTCTGGGCAGCAAATATTCCCCCAGAGGATGAGCTTTGCAAGCAGCCATCGACGGAGCAGCGTGCATCCTTTATTCGCAGGAAGTACAAAAAGAGGAAGTACAAGAAAGTTCTTGAAGGTGTAAACACTCAGGAGGAACTCAACAAGGTTTGTGTGAGAGAGTCTGTGTGCTAACATTGGCCCTTTGACTTAGTGTTGTTTTTTTTCTACCTCATTAAAAGACCCATTAGGCCTGGAGATGTTGATGTGTGTGTGTGTGTGTGTGTGTGTGTGTGTGTGTGTGCGTGTGCGTGTGTGTGTGTGCATCTGTTGTTGCTCTGGTTCACCTGGTAGCCCAGGTGTAAATTAGGGTTACCATGGTAACTGGCTCTCACCAATTTTCAGAACAGGTTGCCAGGGTTATGTTAACCATGTTAAGATTCTACTTTGAATCTTTTCACGTAGCACAAAATACGGCAACTATAATGCAAGTACTTAAAATTACAGTCAGAAAACAAACATTTTTGACAAAAGCACGTTAAAGAAATTGAACAGATGATAATGAATGTGTTATGAGTTAACAGGATTTCCTGTGCATAATTCATCATTATGCTGTATTTATGTGTGTGTGTGTGTGTTTATTGTTCCTACGGAGTTTGCCCGCATTACTCTTTCCTAAGCCAAAAGATGCTGTTTTTCCTCACCGTCAGCAGTAACACAGATCAAGCCTGCTTTTGTTTTCCGGAGAGGGGGGCAAAAGAGAGGGAACGAGAAGGGGAGAGAGGATTGGAACTGTGGATTAGGCGTGTGTGAGATGAGAGCAGCACTGGGGAGTTTTCAGGGGTTCTTCTGAAAAAGTTATGTGATTGTGTGTGTCAGAGAGAGACAAAGAGAGTGAGAGGAAGATAAAGAAAATAGTGAAGGTACATACAGAGGTGAGATTAGATTATAAATGGATGGGTACGTCTGGGACAGACACAAACAAAATGTTCCAGAAAAATCCTCCCTGTTCTCAAAGTTTTTGTTTAAGCCCTGATGTGATATATATGTCTTTAAGTTTTCATTTGAGTTCTTTTCTAATACTTTTATTCAGCCTGAAGTTTGAAGCAGTAGTCATCCTGGTAGGCAGTGGTTTTGAGTTCATGAGATATAGCAACAATTCAAAAACAATTCTTTGTGGGTCGGGTTTGGCCTAGAAAACAGTAAAACCTGAATCACCTACACTGATTATGTTTACATGTGCACCAATAATGCGATTATTTCCAATAATCAGAGTAAGGATGCTGCTGTAACTGGGTTTGCCTACGCTGTGTCTCTTTGTCTCTGGATGAAGATACGGAGAAGAAAATGCGCATCGAGTTGTGTTGACAGAGTTTGGCGATTCAGAGTGGAGGGAAAACAGAATAATGTCACGGAGTTCATTCATGAAGTTGTGTGAACGACACACGGCATCCGTGTACGTCCGAGCTCATCAAAGTGAATTGCGATTAATATACTGCGAAATACTGCGATTAAGGTGTTTACATGCTTGTTTCTTGTGATTAAAATGGGTATACGCCACATAGTTTAATGCGAGTATGGTTACTACGATTATGAGTTTAATCGTATTAGTTTCATCAAAGTATTGCATTTACTGTACATGAGGTAAAGATTAATCGCAATATTTCCAAAATCCCATTACAGTTGCATTATGAGGGTGCATGTAAACACACTCATTGGTACCAGCCAAAGTTAAATGCCTTAATAAGCATATTATTAATGTGGTAATGAATATGTTAAATGCAGAAAGGTTTATGTGAGGGTCAGATTTAGCAGATGGAAAATATAATTTGTTCAGTATGATAGAAGTCCCCACCATGATAGAAAACAAATGGATGTTTATGTGTGCACACATGCAGCTGTGAGCTTTATACAGCAGCTGTATAAACTACACCAATTAGATTCAGTGACTTCCAGTGGAAGTCTCTTTAGCAAATGTGACCTAGAGAACATGTAAGGGACACCCTTGAGGTTTATGTCATTGGAAGAACATTTTAAGGTCACCCTGACACTGAATAAAAGGGAACTGGTGATATGTTTTTTTTTGTTGTAATTTGTAAAGTCACATTGAACAATGTAAAATAAATGAAAGTTAGAATAAGATGAAAAAAAAAACATACAATTTTATTTATTCTATGTCACAGATCAAGTAAATGAGTGATGCTGATCATGTGACTATTTGGACATACATCTATGATCATTCTGGAGAGGTTTAACATGAACTTCTGGAGTTTATGCAGCTTGAGTGTTGCTGTCATTACAAAAAGTGAGACAAACCAAATACTAAGATATTCATATTATTTTTTTTTTCAGTTAATCTTTTCACTAACATTGTTATGCTAATAACATACATTACCGATGGCAAAGCTGAATTTTCAGCAGACATTTCTCCAGTTTTCAATGTCATATGATCCTTCATTCTAATATGCTAATTTGATGCTCAAGAAACATTATCAATGCTGAAAGCAGTTGCTGCATAAATTCTTTGATCTATAGAAAGTTCACATCATTTATTTGAAATAGAATCTTTTGTAACAATGTAAAAGATAATTTAATGCATCCTTACATAATAAAAGTAATCTGATCTTTCTGATCCCAAACTTTTAGACGGTACAGTAATTTATAATGAAAAATGTTACGTTATAAAATAATTTTCGCCAGTTTTGATTCCACTGTACTTGGTAGTGGCAGGTATCGGCATTGGAGTACATGTGTGTATGTGTGTGGTTTACTGTCTCAGTGTCCTTGTTCTCCAGCGGATCTAGCTTGTTTGAGGGGGATCGATAGCTTGGCTAGATCAGACTGTTTTAGATGAAAGCAGTGTTCGACTGAATTACTCCTGCCAACTCTCTCTCTCTCTCTCTCTCTTGCTCTCTCAGAGACACACACTATTGTATTTATTGACTCTTTTTCCCTCCATCTCTTTTTAATTGGACTGACTGCATTTGTTCTTTGGATGCCCCGTTTCCTGTCAATGTCAATGTTATTCCATACTAGGATTCCAAGTAAAGCTGCACGCAACAAATGTTTGTTTCTCATAGCCGCAAAGGAGCGGTACTTTTGACAATGTTGTTAGTTAATTCATCATAAGCTGTCAGTTTCAGTGTAGTCTTTTGTGTGCCCGAAAATGCTGCTGTGCTCTGCCTATCACTGATGCTCAGTTGTGATTTGTTCCCCTCCCCTCTGTGTGTGTGTGTGTGTGTGTGTGTGTGTGTGTGTGTGAAGGCCCTGTGTGCTGCAGTGGTTCACCCTGACGTCCTGCATACCATGGCCCTTGTTTTCAGTGGGGCAGATGTGATGTGTGCGACAGGCGACCCTGAGCACTCAACGCCATATCTACTGGCTCAGAAAGCAGGCCAGAGGCTACAGATGGAGTTCCTCTACCACAACAAGCTCTCAGGTGTGTGTCAATTCATTATGACGTGTTTAGAGCACTGTCCTTTGCAAAATCCTGTAAAATATGTGCCTCCACACATACACTACTGTTCAATTTTTTTTTTTTTTTTTTTTTTTAAAAGAAATGAATAGTTTTATTCAGCAAGGACACATTAAATTCACTAAAAATAACCGTAAAAACATGTATTTCAAACTCAAAAAATGTATCACAGTTTCCACAAAAATATTAGGTAGCACTGTTTTCAATAAGAAAGGTTGCCAGATTGCTTGATTACTGGACAACTATATTTAAAATTTTGTCTGAGGCATATAGTAAGGATATCAGACCTAGCTTTGAAATGGCTGTTTTTGGAGTACCTGAGCAAGGTGTGGTCATGTCTAAAAACTGTCAAGATGCTTGTGCTTTTGCATGTCTTTTGGCTCGGAGGAGAATATTACTTGATTGGACGTTTTTATTCTGTATGGACTCCGATGATCTCATATTTTGAAAAGGGTGCAACTCTTCCCCCAAACTAAATGATTAACGCCTGTGCAAGTTTGAACAAATAAATAAATCAGACACAATGGGCTTACAACCATGTCAATTTCCTCGATGTTTGTAATATCAGAACTTTGAGATTCTGTTTTTCCAATGCTTTTCCAATTTGTTTATTTATTATGTTTATTAGTTGTTGTGTTTTTTTTTTTTTTTTAAACCGTTCTGGGGTGGGTTGAGGGTAAGGGGAAAATTGTAAAATCAAAAGGAACATTGTTTTTTTTTTTTATCTGTATGTAATATGTCACTGTTCTTCCTTTAATAAAATATATATTAAAAAAACAAATAGTAAGACACAAATTAGTAAACTGGTCACTTTTTTTTTTTACCTGACTACATAGTGTGGACATTACCGTTCAGAAGTTTGTGGATTTCTAATGTGGATTACTAATAGATTTCTAATGCGTTTTATGCTTAAGAAACATTTCATGTCATTATCAATGTAGAAAACAGTTGCTTCTAAATATTTTTGTGGAATCTGTGATTTTTTTTTTTTTTTTTTTTTTTAGGATTCTGTAATAAATAGAAAGTTTAAAAGAACAGCATTCATTTTTGTAACATTATAAATGTCCTTATTTGTTACTTCAATTTAATGCATCCCTGCTGAATAAAAGTATCAATTGAAGTGAATTAAAATCTTGCTGACCCCAAACTTTTAAACATTAGTGTAGATCATAAATAACATTGTACTTTAAAGCAAAGTTTTATTGGTGTCCTGCTTTGCATTTTAATACACACTCTTTGTACTGACTGATGAATTCTAACTGGTACTCCATCAAATTTTCATCACAACTGGCATTTCACACAGGCTGATGGAGGACTTTAACACACACACATCCCTACCTCAAGACGACATTGCCCCTGAAAGTGTCTATAATTAGCTGTAGATTGTGTGTGTCATTACATTGCTCATTTGGGGCCTTTACAGGAAGTGTGCCAACGATCCTAATTAAGCAATTCTCCAATCAGCACAGCCACAAATGTTTTACAGTGTTCTGCCAATGTTTTGTTAAGCTTACAAACATCGTAACAACAGCAGGACAACATTTGTGTAACCTCTAAATCTGTGCGGAGATGTGGCCTCATTAACTTAATGGCTTGTAAATGTGATTCTCAGTCGGATAATTCAGTCATCGTCTTACACACATGCACACACATTCAACTTGCAACAAGTTCTATTGTTTTTCTCGGATTGCTACGGCCCAAATACACATTCACATACATTTGAATATATTACTTATGCAGGTTTTCTATTTGCATGTTTGAGGCATGTGTGCAGAGATCACCAAATTGGACTTTCCTCCATCCTATCTCATTATCACTTTTAATCCTCCTCGTTCCAACAGAGAAGTATCAGTAGCTGGAGGGAAGAGATGATTGGATAGAAAGATCCCTCAATTAAAAGGCTTTTCAATTAAAGTTATTTGAACTTTTTCCATGTTGGTGACTGGAAGTGCATGATAAAATCTTGTCGGTACTGCTGGCCTTCCCGAAGAAAATTGAACCTGAGCATAGTGGCTAATTGAATCAGAACATGATAAGGTAGTAGGCAGAAAAAGGGGTAAAAATTTAAAGTGGCAAATAGGGAGAGCAGATGAAGAGGTAGGGTGGAGAAAGGAAGCAGTCAAATCTTCTAACCTTGAGCTTTAATGTTTGGATGGAAGTTTTACAAGCCTTATAAACAAATAACCTTGGAAAATGAGAAAGAAATATATGAAATTTAGCTGTTAAAAGCTGTTTGACACCTTGAATGAAGACTGACTGGTTATCAAGACGCTTCTGAGGTAAATAGTTTTTAAAAACTTTGAATTTCACTTGAAAGAAGCAGGAATAGGGAGCTGGGTTTGCATATAATGCGACTGATCTCCATATAAACAGCATTTCTCGTCCTCACCACATTATAGGATTATTCCTAATCAGCTGTTCTTCTTTTTTCTTTTTAATCTCTCTGTTTTTCCCCCTCCTTTCTCTCTCTATAGATTTTCCTAAGCTGGAAGCAGTATTTAACAGCAGTTTTTCGGCTGATGTTCCTTCTTTTATGGATGGATTTCTGTACTGCTCTATGAATGCTGGCAAGGCCACTCTGGATAGGAAAGGAAGACCCGGTGAGTCTGTCCGTCCTTTTATTCGTCCATCCAAATGCCCACCTCCTCATTTATTCATTCATTCATCCAAGTAATTATGAATATTCATCTGCACTTCTTGTTTATCCTCACTCATGGCTGGAAATGGTTGCACCATAATTGTGCAATAGTATTGTCACCCCTACACTCGAGTACACCATCCTTCTTACACTAAATCCCCTCCAAAGATGTTATTCTTTCAAGTATGTTTCCCCATCATATCTCTGGCACCCATTGTGCTCACGTTGTTCTCCTCCAAACATCTGGAGAGGGCCACTGGTGGTTAGACAGAAGTTCTCTCTAGGGACGGGGCCAGTAAAGGGCCCTACATTAAGCTGGACTCTTGGTGGAGTAACACAAGCATCTGGAGCACATGTTGCACTGTAGGAGCTTGTTTTTTTTTCTTTCTTCTTCTTCTTCTTCTTTTTTTTTTCAGCTCGTCTCTATCTTGTATCCCGAGGGACATCTGTCTCAAGCTGTGGTAGCCCGCTTTGGTCCTCTGTCTGTTTTCCCCGATACCACAGTGTGTGTACGTGTGTGTTTATGAGCACTGGAAATAAGCAAGCTGTGTTTTAGAATTAGACTCTGATAGTTGAAAATGGTTTAATGCAGCTCTAAGTATCTTAAAAGAAAATGTGATGACTGTTTGAAAGTTTAAAGAACGTCTGTTATGATAATAAACAGATGCCTCATTACTCTTTGCACAAAAGAAACTAGCAAAGTGGATGAGAATCTGAAAACTTCCTAACTTGCCAGTTGTGCAGTGACAACTTTTTAATATTTTCTTTTTCTTCTTTTTTTTTGGAGAAATGTCTATAAACCACAGTATCTTAAAATGTATAGATAAAATTCATCCCCATGTGAAAAAAAGAAGTGCACTTAATTGTACTGAATATGCACTGAAAGACTGTCTTTATGAGTGTGTCAGTCAGTAGCGAAGACTTTTACATTGAAAAGACTGACCAGCGCTGTCAGTCACGGGAAAACCCCTTAACTGTTAAAAGGACAGGATAATACATCGGACATTTAAACAGATTTTTTATTATGAACATAGGACTGACCTGAAGGAAAATGCTAAATCTGAATGCCGGTAAACTCGCTCACTCGATCTTTTTCTCAGAATATATAAATGTTGATAATACATTTTAAGTTAATATATTTTGAATGTATTAAATTACAACTTTATCATTACAAATGTATAATTATATTTAAATACGTGACATACAAGTTTAAGTTTATTCAATTTGACATTAAAGTTTATTTTACCATAAATGCTTGTCAATACTTTAAGCAGCAACCTTACTTTAACCATATTTCAAAGACAATATAAGTAATAATTATCAAATTAAAAATAGAGATTATTTAAAGGTACAGTAAGTGAATTTTGAGAAACGCTATTGAAAATTTAAATCAACACCTAAACAAACAATTTTGTGAATATTTGCTGTCTGTGTGTTTTAAAAAAGTGTTTATACATAGTCCTGGCTGTGTAAATAGGAGAAAAAACAAATTGGATTGAACCGATTCACGGAGCACCTTTTAATATAAATTTAATCTATAATTAACATGCAGTTAAGTGTCTGAAAACATTACATACAGTTTGCACTTATATTCTTTTAAGTATTTTATTTATGTAATAAGTACTCTTTAAAAGTGTGCTTTTTTCACAGGGGTGTTTATAGACAAAAAAAAAACAAAAAACAATGTTTTTCAGTGTGGTATTACTTTTCAAACAATTTTCGCCTGGGAAGTGATAAATCAAAAAATCCTATCGCATAGGAGGAGGGACATGAGCCATATCAGACACCAGAATGTCATTGTGATGTGGGACTGGCCAGTTATCAACCACCTAGTACCACCCACTAGCAACTACATCTCTACATTTTCAACTCTCAGATCACCTTAGCAACTGCATAACAATGCCCTGGCAACCACCCGCAACACGCTAGCTCTTCAGACTCTTCAGAAAAACATCTCACTTATCTTCACAAAAATATAAAAATCTTTTAATTCTGGTCTTCTTAGAAACAGATAGTCAAAATTGTTTTTTATTAGTTTTTGTGTCTGATTTCTGCTGATTTAGAGAGTCATTGGTTTGCTGCTTCCACCTTTTATTGTTTACTGGTTTTGTTCTCTTAAGGCAACATTGTGTAAAATAGTCTTACACGGCTCTATAAAAGAATTGTAATGTCACAGCCGAAAATACCTTGTTATTTCATTTATTATATATATAAAAACAGTGTGGTGTCATAATAGTAGTCTCTTCTGAAATATTCAAAGGTACTACTTGACTACTTGCATTTGAACTTGTTTAATCAACTGGAAAATGTTGCTTGTGCCACTCCCAAAAAAGGAGTATTTTTTCAAAGCTATTTCTCTGAGGTTGCCTTTAAAACCTTTCACGCTAATGGTCTAAAACGCTCTATATAAAACCTAATGTCAATAATTTATGGTTTTGTCCTGGGGATTTTAATAAAAGCATGGTCTGCTAGATTCGATGCTGTCCGGTTGTTGCGCTGACTTCACTTTTAGGTTGTAGCAACATGTTTGTGTGTGCTTTTATCATAACAGAAGCAGACACTACATCCTACTAACAAAAAGTAGCCAACTACACTGAACCTACTTAAGGGGGCAATAACTTTTTATATCCACCTTATTCCTGACCTGCGTTTAGAATTATGGGTTGCACTTCTGGTTTGGGGAACATTAAAGCTTATCCTTCACTTTGACTGAACGAGCTTTCAATTTTTCTTTCATGTTTTATTTTCAGACATCATGAGAATAACGTAACGCTTGGTATTTTAACATAACATGTTATAACAAGAATATCTATGGCAAGAGCACTTTTCAGTCGCTGCTTTCTATCCTCATGATTATTTTCTTTTGTCCCTTTGCATGCCGCTGTAATAGTATGAAAAAGGGCAACGTATATTGCACATTTGTGGTCTGTTCTCCCGATATAATTTACGATATATCCTATTAATAATTCACTGGAATGCATGAAGAATCTCTCGTTTTTCCTCCTCAAAGCCTAACGTCTCTTTCCAGGGTTGTTTTCACAGGTAAATACAATTTATTATCTGTAAAAATGATGGAAATCACTTTGAAATAGTATCACGCAATGCTGAAGTTCATGAACAATTTTTATTAAGGCAACGTATATCACATAATACAGATATCACTATAGTTATATTTAACCCGTCTGTTATTACTGTGGAAAGAATCGCGCTTTTTCATGGCCTGTTAAAAGTACCTTGTTGATGCTTTTACACTTTTAAATGTACTTTTAATGTTCGTTGGTTGAAGGGTGAGTAGAATAATGTCATCTCATTGTACCCAGTTTTGAAAAAAACGTATTATTGCGTTCATAGAGCGAGCCTTTTACTGACTGTTTACAGCTTAATGGAAGTTAAACCCATAATTCGCGCAAAGCGTCATGGGGCGTAGGATATAAGGTGGATAGCTAACTATGTAATGATTTGTATTTATAATTTAATCTGAGCTATATTTTTCTGCTACACTGAGATACTGTGACGCTATAAAAAAATGCGATAAAAAACGCTATTAAAAATGTAGACAATGTAGCGTTGCTGCTTTTAGTTCTATAACACTGGATGTAACGCATGATCAGAAAATACCCAAAACCTCTGATTATAACGTCAATGTTTCAAATGTTGCTTCAGTGTTTTCATGCTTCAATGTTTTAAATATTCAATGTTCACTTTTCGTTGTGTTCATCTCCCTTCTCTGTTTCTGTCCATAGCAGTGTACTGTTTCTGTTCTCGTGTACTTACAGAGGTATATATTTTTTTTACCCAATCATGTCACTTTTTCTTCTCCTTTATATCTTACTCTACTTAAGCTCTCTAAACTCTCCTCAAATCTCCAACACAAAGATTACAGACAAAGGCACATACCTCCCATTTATCTGGCACTGACATTTTAAAAACAATTTATTTATAATCAGAATTGCAGTATTCAGAATTGAATTAAGAATTGAATTATGCCTTAACAATAAAATAACAATCAAAGATGATTGTTGAATAAATAAAATTATGTAAATTGGAGGGAGTTTGTCATCTGACCAATCTTAAGGATTTGTGAGACATCATTAACTTGTAGAGCCTCTTCTGTATTATTAAAACAAGGAAGACACAAGTGTAATAAGAAAATTTTATTAACAAGAGTAAGTCAACACAACTAATAAATGAATACCGTGAATGATAAAGGAATAAAGTGCATACGACGTGGCTATGGCAGAGTTATGTTATCTGTTGTTTCTCTGAAACTAATAAGGTGAAGAACCTTATTTTTCATCAAACAAATCAATGAAAGATTGTTTATTAACTAGCATCAGCTATATTCTACTGTAAACTAGAAAATCATATACTGATAATATACAAAATGCCAAGGTTTCTGGAAAGAGGTTTAATTAAGTGATATTTACATTCCACGTAATCGAGTGAGGAGTCCAATGGCGATGACTTCTTCCACTGGTTGTGCTGGATAACAATGCAGTGTGGAAAGGAGTCGGAATCCATTTCAACAGCCTTGAACATGAAGCTTTGTGAAATGCTGATCACCACTAAAAGAGTCCTAAAATCTGCAACACGCAGATGTGGTCCAGAAGTAGGTGCAGAAGGTCCTTAACAATCTGGAACAGGCAGTCGAAGGGTTAAAAGCTTAAAGGGTTAGTTCACTGAGCCACCGTTCGGACGTAATCACTGAAGCTCTGCAACGAAAATAGTGTACCAGTATGACAGTACAGACGAATTTGTTGAATAAAGTCGTTATTTTTGTTTTGTTTTGGCGCACACAAAGTATTCTTGTTGCTTCATAATATTAAGGTTGAACCACTGTAGACATGTTGACGGTTTTAACGATGTCTTTAGTATCTTTCTTGACCTCAAAAGGTGCAATGTCGTTGCTGCCTATGTGTGGATCAGATACCTTCGGATTTCATCAAAAATATCTTAATTTGTGTTCCGAAGACAAACAAAGGTCTTACGGGTGTGGAACGACATGAGAGTGAATACTTAATGACAGACTGAATGTAGTATGTCTGTTAATACCTCTTTCCTCACAGACTGGAGACTCAGAACATGGAATCTGTTTCTGTCTCCCCTTTGTAGGCTGGAGACATCTGTTACAGTCTCTCTAGATGGGAGTCTCAGAACCTGTTGATCTGTTTCTGTCTGAGACTCAGAACAGGGGTGTATCTGTTAATATCTCACTGGATGATCCGGAGACTAAGAACAAGGAGTGTCTGTTGAAAGGAGTGTCTATTGTGGTCCACCCTTCTTTCCCCTGTGGAACTCATTTGCATGAAGCACATGGAAGTCTTTAAAGTGTCTTTAAAGTTTTACCAATGCATTTCTCACTTTCCAAACCACCACCAGAATGCCTTTGGCAATGTTCTGAAGAGTCCGAACAAGATCAGAAAAGACTGAACTGTCATGCATGCATTCATTTATACATTAACAGCTGAATTTGTGCAAGATGTTGCACTACAAATAGCTGTCACTGAGCATACTTATTTCTCTGAAAAAGTATGATATGGATGTTGTGTAGTTTACATCAGTTTTAAGGTTTCTAAACATAGTTATGAATGGATTAGATGGATCATTGTGGCCTCCCTTTGTTTCAGCCACTGCTCTTGCATCCAAAAACTCCTAAAGAAGGTAGTTGGTTTAAACCTTATTAGCGATTAGTCTCAAGTTGGGTGCAGGGCAGAAACTGCCTGTGGACCAGTAAGAAGCCTTGTCCTTCCTGCGCTTGAGGTGTCTGTCAGTTGTCCTAGCTTCATTATCTGATGGTGTGTGTTGGACATTTGTTTGTGCTAGTCCACCAAGATCCAATTGAAATGTAGCAAACCGTTCACCACTGTTGCAGTAAGAATAGGGCCCTGCCAATGGAATGTGTTGTTCCCTACATCCTTTTATATCCATAAACATGTTTACATATGGTATACAGAAACATGAAACATATTTATATAATCTTGTTGGAAATGAGACCTAAAAATGTATAATTAATGGATATAATTCACTATATTTTAATTAATTAACTTTTACTTTATGGACCATGGTGGAAGATTGCTCTTATTGCTCTTAATTTAACAGAATGCTCTAACTTATTTTTTTTCTCTCTCTTTCTCTTTCTTTTAAAATGGAGCCAAAAAACATGTATCATGCTGGAAACCTTAAACAGAACTCCTAAATTACCTATTCTTGTTGCGTTGGATGAAATTTGAATTTCAGTTCAGTAAATTCATCTTCCTTGCATTTCAGTTCCATTTCCACATCCTATGGGGTGTCGCCAATTCAAATTCACAATCGTGAATTGAAAGCACATTCTTAAATTCTGAATTTTGCCCAACCCTGATGTGTGTGCGTGTTGTGATAGAGTGTGTTTTTGTGTGTGTCTTCACTGAGTTTCTGCTGACACCCGCAGAGGAAGCGTGCTTTCAGGGGAAGAGGAGAAAACAACCACATCTGCCCCTTTATAAATCATGCAGCGGCATTCCTCAGTGTGTGCGTGTACTTGTGAAACGCCCCATCCTCTAAAGGGTATAATGCATCTAAAACAAGCTCCCATTGCCTGTCGCTGCTGGTAGCTGTGTGTTTCAGAGCCGGGGCAACTTCTCAATTGAGGCTTATTCATTTCTTTCATCTGGATCAATGTTGTGACCCTTTCATAGCAAACAATGTCCATCCGCAAATGAAAGAAGTACCCCATGAGGTTTCCGCCTGTGTAAATGGTAAAACAAGATTATTTTGAGACATGTCTATTGATGACAAATCATCTGAACTGTGCTATACTCGGCTCCAGACACTGAACTCACATGAATATTAGTTACTTTACTCACACATTATAAACAAATGCTCACAATGATTTGACCTTTAGATTTTCTTTCTGATACCTCTCAACAGTTTTACACTGCACTTAAAAGCAGCACACATTTATTAATGGATTACAGTATTCACTTTGCGTAGTAGAAGCGTAGGTGCCAGTTTTGGTGCTGAGCCTTTCTTTTTTCAGCTCATAATTCAGTTCACAAAATGCGATTTAAACCTATTTAACAATCTTTCCAATATAGTTGTATTTGAGGCAATTTGAAAGTCTTCAGTAAACTACTTACCTCTTGTTTGAAGACTTTTAAGACATTTGTTGGGTTTTATGCACAGTTACGGCAGTTTCTTTTCAGTAAATCTGTCTGAATCCAGCTGATTTAATTTGTTTATAGCTTTAGTTTGCTGTTTAGTGTCATTCTGTGTAGATTAATTACCATCTGGTTGTGAATATGATCCCACTCCTCATGTTACATTTATCCTCATGTTTGTAATATATCTCAATGGCCAACTCCTGATTACAATACAGTAGCACAGAAATCACTTCAGAAATCACTTTATTTTCAGTATAGAGCAGGTTATGCAACAGAAACACAATGTGAACACACAATATGTGCCTGCTGCTGTAGTTGGATTGTCGCTTCCCTTATGTGTGTGGTTTGAAATAGGCCTAATTTTATATAGTTTGTTTAATATCAGCTTGTTTTTTCCAGTGTCTCATTATTCTGGAATTTGACATAGTTGAGATATTGTCACATTTGGACTGTGTTGTAGTAGGACTTTTGAATTAGTTTTGCACTATTCCCAGTTCAATTTCCTTTGTTTTTGTTCATCAGTTGCCATGGTTTTTGACCCTCACGTGTCCCACCTGTGTCTTGTTAATTATCTCATTTAGTTCCTAGTGTTTCTCTCTGTATTTATAGTGCTCATTTTCAGTTGTTCTTTGTCAGATCTCGTCTCACTATAGGTTTTGTTCTGTTCTCTGTGGGTTTGTTTCCAAATAACCTGTAGTGTTATTTGGAAAAAAAAAGTGTTATTTTGAGTTTATTTTGATTTAAGGAACACTGCTTTCAGATAAATCTAGCTCTTTTATTTCCATTTATTTGCAACCCCTTCATGACAGAAGATCAGACCTTTGCCAATGGATCTAGCAGCAGTTCAGATCATCCTCCTCTCCCAGGAGGAGCAGTCCATTGAGGAGCATATGCAGAGGTTTCAAGATCTGGTTGTCTCCTTTGTGCACTACGAAGACATCAGCCTCTGGCCCTCGAGGGACATTCTACAAGTAGGTTTTACATCAGTGCGGATCCCCTATCAACAACGATGAGAGTGAGAAAAGTAAAAACCTATTAGGTTTACATTACCGAGCCCGCCACGGATAAAGAGCCAAAGCCCCATTAAGAGATGAAGCCAGAGTTAAGGAAAGTCCAGTCTGACCAGGTGCATGAGCCGGCCATCAATCCCTTTAAGGAGCATACCTCCGAGGCCAAGTTCATCCAGGAGCCTAAACCAAAAGTGGAGGCCAGTTTTAAACTTCCTGCCTGGCCTGTATCGGCCAAGGAGGCCGTTTTTGAACTCTCTGTCTGTCCCATGTCGGACAAAAAAGGCCAATTTTGAACTCTCTGCCTGTCTCTTATTGGGCAAGGAGGCTGTTTTTTGAACTCTTTGCCTGTTAATTTTAGTTAATTAATTTAGACACGCGCAAACTGGGTGCCGGGATAGATGCTGGCACAGATGTACCTGCTCGACCACAATTGCTTCGAGGTTGCGCATTTTCTAAAGCAGAGTTACAAAAAAAAAAAAAAAATGCTTTTCACACCGCCACGTGAAATGCGGTATCACGCACAACCGCCCACACCACGATGACATAATTTTTGTGGCGCGCACCTTCGCACTCGTTCAGACGCGACGAGTATAAATCGTATGCAGTTTTTTTTTTTTAAATGTTTTCTGTCTCCGTCTCTTTTCACCTTTAGTATTTTACCGAATAAAATGATTCTCTTGAGCACATCCATCTTTCAGGCCTGTCTACCCATGTAACCTTGGATGATCGCAAGTAAAGACAGCCATGGCCTATGGGTGTATACAAATCTGAAGAAAATGAGCTTCACATAACAGGAATACTGGAGATTTGCATACCTTTCAGGGATCCTCAAGCCTCCTCAAGATGCAAGCACATGTTAAATGTGTATAGAGTATCTAAATGTGCAAATTTCTTGTGAAAAGACTATCATATCTCCTTTTTATCATTTTGACTTTTAAGAGGCTTGACCTCAGCAACCCCACCTGAAGCTTGTGTTGAGATATTGATGTGAAATTTTATAAATGGTTTCAGTTCACATAAAGACACTGATGAAGTTGACAAAGACCCCTGGCTCACATGCAGTTCAAATTCAAATATAATGACAAATGAAAAGGACACCTCTCTCCATAGTTTCTGGGAAGCACTGGTTCATAGATTATATATCCATAGCCTTGTAAACAAGAAAATGAAAAGACAGTGACAAAAGGGTTTTCACACACTTATTGTGGTGGCATTTGAGCTGGAGAGGTTCAAACAGATGAGGTGAAGAGGTTTGAGGGAAATAAATACCAGCAATTTATTGTACTACACAACACTCAATACTGAGAGACAGCCGCATTGGATGGTTGTTGATAGTAAATGCCAGCTGCGTCTGGACCCATGTGATATTGCCAAATGGTCACCAAATACCATCTCTGTCACCTGAAGTTTCTCACTGATCAACATTTGTTGTACTCTCACTTTAAAAGTTGAATATCACACTGCATGTCACATGGATAACCCCCCCTCGCCCATAATTTAGTGTCTCTTAACTCTCGTGCTGAGATTGCAGACAGAACGGTTTGTTCCCCCACAAACCCTTGCTAATTGGATTAATGAAGTGCCAGTATTGTAGATAAATCAGGTGAGGCATTGTCAGGAACAAAACATTGTGTCTCTGTAACACAAAGTTAAAATACATTGCTCTGTCTAATAGCACCCCTCCAGAAACATCATACAACCCTTTCCACTCAGAAAAAGACCATCAGCATTTTCACAAGACAAATGACAATCGTATTACATGTATATGAAGATGACTTATGCTTTGAATATTTTAGTGTTTGAGTGTTAACAAAGCGCCACAGTATTTCCAACGTAATAGTTGGAAAAAGAGTGTAACATCTCAGTTAAATATTTATAATGAATGGAAGCCCTTTCAGATTCATGAGAATATATTGAATTTTACTACTTATAGAGGATTTTCAGTGATTTGATATCACAGTTGATACCCCATTACAGCGTTAACATGCCTCGATGTATCTTGGATATATTTAAACTGCACTTTTCTGTGAATCAGGGTTTTAAAAGCTTGTTGGTAGCATTCATGTTTTTGTTGAATCTTTAAACACCTCTTTAAAGCCATTTGTACACACAAAATGAATTATCAGTGTTTTTAATAATTCTCATAATGAAATATCAGTTTTGTTTTATTAAATCCTTTTTAAATGCATCCTTTGGGAGGACACTGTTACTTGTTGCTTTGGTTTTAATTATTTCATCAGATTTATTTGAATCGTGCTTTGTAACTCAACACACTCTCAATATCGTTTTGTCCCTCGACGTGTACTTTACATGTCACAACCAGTTTTGCACCCAGCAAGTGGTCTGTGTGAGGAAAAGATGGTGTAGTGGGAATGGGGCTCATAATCAGAAAACTGTTGACTGGATGGACTGAACCAGTAGCAAGTGAACTGTACAAATAGGACACTAGGGATATAAGTGTCTGCTAAATTATTTATTACTTAAACACAACAATAATAAGCTAGATAAAAGTGGTTTTAAATGAGTACATTTGAATAATGCATGGCACTTGGCAGTTTTAAATGTAATTTATTTTAGGATATCAAAGTCTTGAGGAGATCCTTTACAGTTTTTTCTTTCATTTCTGGTTGATCTTTATGGATTGTAGGTGGTTTACATTTTTAAGAATTCTTTAAGGATCATTTTAGCTCTTAAGCTCCTTAAAATAGTAGTAGATAAAGTATTTATAACTTGTTTCAAAAAGTACTAATAACTGTGGGTTAATCCATCATATAAGTAGCTGTGAATCTGCTTTGAATTCTTAAGAACAGTGATATAGTATAGCTACTTATGGAAATTTCATTCATTATTGCCAGTGGACATATAGTTTTAAAGGCCTTCCTCAGAATACCAAGCAGATCCTAAAGTGTACCGAGTGAATGGAGAGGCTACTATAAACATGTTCTGAGAGGTTGGTGATATGTTGCTAGGGTGTTCTGTGTTATTAGGTGTTTGCTTACTGGTCCAAATCAACGTTGACTTTCTGACTTTCTGGTTTAAATATTGATTGCAATCCTCCTTTAAAGCAGTTGTAAATGTGCAGTCACTTTAGCAGAATTTCTGTAAAATTTCACAGGCGTTGTCACTAGTGTAGCAATGCATGAAGCACCACAAACAGAAGTCACTTTCAAAAACGGGAACTTTTTTGCCTTTATGTAATACTCCCTATTGTGCGGTTTCCTATTGAAATGATTTCGCCCATGAAATTTCGCCCACAAGATAAATATTGCTACATTTATGTTACACGTGAATAATACAACAAGTAGTTCCATCAAACCAAATTTCCATTGTACATTGGATGGACACTTATAAATGCTGCACAATTTGAGGTATCATTCAACAGTGCAGAATTTATGTGCTTAAGTTTGTTAAAATACCTAAGTATGAGCAATAACAGAAAGTACCACTAAGAATATGCCACTGAATCTAGTTCTTCTCAGTAGTTACATTTCATGTTTGTGTATTTGTATGTATGTTTCAGACATGGTCCGTCGTTGGTGTACGTTGGAAGGTGGATTTCTTAGTTACTATGACAACGAGAAGATCGCCACTCCCATAGGCCGGGTTGACGTCAGCGATGTAGTGAGCCTGGCCATCAACAACACTGAGAGCATCACCGAAACAGGGTACATGTTTCTCTTTCTCTCACACCCTTTTTTGCGCTTGACGACCTTTTGTGGGTTTGAGGTTACGGAAAGTGTTTTTGATGTGACCTCACCTCAAACTTTCCATACACTAACCAACATAAAGAAATGAGAGGAAACCGACATGCTAACCGACCTCTAACCCGATTAGTCTGACTCTCTGGGAAATACCAGTTTTTCTCTGATTCTTTTGCTCTCGCTGCTGTAACAAAAAAATCCCCCTGTCCAAAAATGTGGGCCACAAGTCAGAGCTGTTAAAGCCATTAAGAGAATGACCTTTCCACCTGGATTAATCTCCAGTGTTCAGCTGTTTATTGTAAGAGCAAAAGACTAACAGAGATTAATCACCATCCTTTCTGTTTCACAGCTGTATTCATGTGTGTGTTTCAGTCATTTTGTGTGTGTGTTAATTGCCGTTTCACACCTCCCTCAGGTCAGTGTTCACCTTTGAGTTGTACCTGCGCTCTCAGAGAGTGCTGGTGTTCGGAGCAGAGACCTCAGACGCACACCAAGATTGGACGCATGCCATCGCCAAGGTTACACTCACTCTCTAGCACACAAGTCTTTAAAGATTTATTACAACTTTACCATTGCAGGGATTTAGCATACATGTGCTGTTTCTGTGTTTAAATATGAATTGCCGCACTCTACTGTATACGTCGACTCTTGAAGGTCATTTATTGTGTCTTTGTCTGTGTTGTGTCGGTGTGTGTTAGTGTTTTTCTTGTGCAAGTGGATGTATGCTATTACTCCTTCAAACAGATCCATCTCACTTGCCTCTAATCCCTCACTCAAACTCACACACACACACATGCATTCCCATTTAAGTGAAGTGTGGAGGTGCTGCTAGTGTCTAGGCTGAAGTGTTTGTGTAACTCCACGAGCTCAGCTAGGGAATGTTCAAAGAATGTTTGTGTTTGTACTTCTATCTCTATATGCCGGTTTAATGCAACTCCAGGGTTAGCTGCAGTTTCTGTTTGGCAGAAAACACTAGAAACTTATTTGTGTGATCTGCACAAGCCCCTGACTTTTAAATGTTTTCTCTCTGCCTCTCACATGGCTGCTTTGTCTAATATTTTTCTCTTTCTTTCAGTGTTTTATCCCTGCAAGGGCAGAAGCTCTGCTGAGGCAGGACAGTGAGCTTATTGGCCGACTGCACTATAAAGAGGGTCATGACCTTTATCATTGGCGAATGGGATGGTTTGCCCTGGTGGGCTCAGAACTCTACTTCTGTTCTGGAGATGAAGATGAAGAGGAGGGAGTTCTTCAACTTAAACGCCTACAGGAGCTTAGTGAGAACAAATATGCACACATTCCAGTAGAATGAAAGATTCATCCACAAAAGTTCATTTATGTTTTTCCAAACCCATATGACTTCTGTCGAACACAACAGGCGAGTTTTTGAAGAATTATCATGGCCATTCTTTCAAAATAATGAAGGGACTGGTGCTGTTAATCTCTAAAATGCTCAAAAAACCCACCATAGAAGTATCATGAAAATGGTCCATGAAACTTGTGTGCTATATTTCAAGTCTTTTGGACCAATCTGATTGCTTTTCGTGAGGAATAATGTTATTGTAGTGTATTTATTTGCTATTAAAATATTTGATATAATATTATAATATTTTGAATTTGCTTTCATTTTTATATATTCAATTTTCATTTTCATTTTAGATTGTTTTTTAATAATTTTGGTATGTGCTTTTGTCATTTTTATTAGTTTTGTTTTAATATTTCTGTATAGCTTTATTTTTTTTTCAGTTTTAGTAGTTTTAGTACTTCAACTTAAAAGAAAATTACAAAATGTTGCTTTGACTATAGTTATATAATATTTATAATATTTCAGCTTCATAGCAATTTCAAAAACATTTAATTTTAGTTAACAATGACAACAATGGTGAGGAACAGATAAAAATGTATTTTAATTAAAGTTAATTTAAGTTCAGTTATTCACTGAAAATCTTATCTGTCCTTGCTTCTCTTGCCATTTTTGGGAGCTCATCATATAAGCTGCAGTGTTTTTATTAGTCAGACAATCAGTTGTTCTTGTTGTTCAAGTTTACAAAACCAGTTAGAATGGTTTGTTCTCAAATCGGTCTGATTCGATTCTCGAGGTCAGTTTGCTGATTCAGTGATCTGATTGCAGCGGGTAACAGCTCGCTGGAGAGGAAGATTAGCGGTGGATAACGACTAACATTTCGATCTGTTCATCAAAGAAAGAGTTGTATGGACCACTTTTATGATACTCCTATTGTGTAACTGCATCCTTTTTAAAACTTGTAACTGCATCCAGCACATTATTCTTCTTTTGTGTTCCACAGAAGAAAAAAATAATACAGGTTTTTTGGGTGAACTAATCCTGAAATTGATCTCTGAATGCGTGTTTGTATGTGTTTTGTATGCATATCTCCTATTCTTTCTATGTATTACATCAGTGACGTTTGAGATGAACTGTCACAGTAATGGTGTGAGACACCTTGAGCCTCACAATCATTTTCTTGAAATCTCATCTGAAATATTAGCCCTAGTCTTCTGTGCCACCTCCTCTGTCTCTTGCTAGTATTTCCTCATTGGCATTCCCAGTGTGCTAATGTTTGACTCGGTTCCCACGTCTCTAAAAGACTCGTCTGGTCACACGTCTCGCCTGTCTCCAAGGGAGACCACAGTTGCCGATGGCAATCGTGTTTGGGCGGGAGGTAGTTGACATGAGCTTGGCACCCATGGACCAGATTTGCAACATTTTCAATCAATTGCGCTAGAACGAGGCGGGAAAAATCAATGAATCTCTTTTTTTTTTCCTAATCCGTTCAAGGCCAAAAAAAGGGATCAAATCCAGAAAGCCAACATACTCAGGGCAGGATTAAGAGGGTGATGCCTCAACAGTTCGTGAAGCCTTGAAATGTAGCGTGGCACGCTAACGAAGCGTCTCCAGTGGTTTAAGATCTCTATAGCGACAGAACATATGGGCCTCAAAGGGCTGCAATTCTGTGAAATTAGATTAGGACACAGACATAGACAGACCAGCAGTTCACTGCTTGCCCTAGCTCAACATCTTTTACTCGCTTCTGCCACAAACAGAAGAGCAATGTCAAATGAATCCATTTAACAATGGAAAAGCTCTTATGTAGAAATGGCATCTGAAAGTCATACATTATATTTTGTCTACAAAGAGGCTTTTTGAAAGAGAATCACATAGTTTTTTGCAAGCAAATGCTTCAAAGCACCTCAAAATAGTTTCTTTAAGCATCCTGAATGACACTATGACAATGTTGGGTGAATTCAGGTTGATTGAGACACTTTTTTCCAGTCATCTCAATGGTAAAAAGTGTCCCAATCAACCTGAATTCACCCTATTTTTGGAAGAATTTGCTATGCTTGGTCCTGAAATGTGACATGCAAGTACATGCAGGTTCTCCATAAGGATCTGATGTTCTTGAATATCACAAAAGGTGCCTCATGTACAGTGGGGTCCAAAAGTGAGACCATGTTAAAAATCTAGGATGAAACTCAAATTTAAAACTAAAAATATAAAGAAAGATTGAAAATATAAAGAAAGAGTTTTGGTATTTTGAAAAACAGACACGTTATGGTAAAGAATAACTGTTTCAGTTTCTGCACATTTCTGTTTCACTAATCAAAGTAAACTGACATTGATCATGTAACTCTTTGTTCAGACGGTCAGATTGAAGCTCAAGATGCTCTTTGGATCATCTCAGATCATGCTGGAGGAAACCTTTTTTCAAACAAACTTGTTGAGTTCATGCAGCTCAAATGTTGCTGACATTAAAGCAAAAGTGAGAGAAAACAAATACTAAGACATTCTAAAAAGTCGTGCCCGTCTTTTAGTTCAACATTTGTTGGCTGTTGTAATCAAAACTGTTTTCACTAGTAGTCTCAGACTTTTGAGGTACACTGTATGTCTGATGGGAACTTTAAACATAATTACTTTGAAAATTGACTTCTCTTTCATCTGTTAACATTATCTAAACCCTCATTTAATGGAAAGGAAGCTTGCTCGCCACCTTTAATCTGAAGCCATTCCTCCTTTGTAAATGATTTCTATATATGTGTAAACAAGAAAAAGAGAGTCGAGAGAGGTGTTATTGGAATCTCAGTGTTAGCCCCAGCACAACAACACTGCTGGTTTAATTTAGGTTTTTTTTTTACTATTATTCCTTAATAAAAGTTTTAGTCCGTTAATGTTCATGGGAGGTTAAAAGGATGAAGTGAGTGCTGTTTGTTTTTATCAAACTGTGATAGTGAATGTTTGCCTCTTTTCAGTAATGGCTTTTAATAAAGCTTGTGTGCCCAAAAGCACTCTTTTACTTTAAAAAAAAATCATTTTCAATAACATTGGTAAACAAAATTTGCCAACCATGATAATAGCTAAAGTGCAACAATTAAAGTGCTTGTTTTTAGTACTTAAGTTATATGTTTTGATTGATTTTGGTTGAGCATGGAGTTGGAAAATAATTGAGTAATTTTGTTCTCACTTGACCTGTTTTGATTTGGTTTTGTTTTTATTACTCTGAAATGGATTAATCTCAGAATTTATTAAGTCATTGAGTCTATGAATTCGATTAATTAATTAAACCTAATACAAAGATTGAAAGAGAGTTTTGGTCATTGAATATGATTTGAAATATCGGTCTGGTACTTGAGGGAAACAGAGAGAAAAGAGGGAGTGTGGAAAAATGACGAATGTGAGAAAGATTAGTTGAAGAAACAGTGACTCTGAAAGTGTATGTACAACTGTGCATGTGTCTTACTGGGTTCAGTAAGGCAGTTTTCTCATGTACGGCTGTAGAAATTAATGACCAGCAGCACTCAGCTTTCTGCTCCACTTATTCCAGCTGGAAAGTTTACAAAACACTAAATCTCTCATCATTTGTTTCACTTCACATTTCACTGCTTTCTTTCACTCTTAATGCTTTTCATTTTAGTTAATCTAAGAGTGCTTTTATAGGTAATAGTGTGAACATCTTCAGCAAAGGTTTTCCTGTATTTTTTTTTTCCTCAGCTGTGTCCACTCAAATGGAGGGTGACGAGAAGATTCAGGTCTTACTTATGGTTGAGCGTGGAAGGTACAGTGAACTGGATACCTTACTGAATATCAGCACAGTCTTTTATGTTGCATTATGAGGTTTTAGTAAACATACACTACCATTTAAAAGGGCTGATTTTAAGTGTTTTTTTGTTTTTTTTGAAAGAAAGAAATTCAGACACCTAAAACTGATTAAACATAGATTGACTGTAAAGATATTTATAATGTTACAAATATTTCTATTTCAAATAAATGCTGTTCTTTTGAACTTTCTGTTCAAAACAGAATCATGAAATAAAATGTGTCACGTTTCCACAAGATATTAAGCAGCTCAACTCTGTTCATAATTGATGATGATAAAAAATCTTTCTGACCTCAAACTTTTGAACGGTAGTGTACAGCGAATGTCACAATGCTGTTATAGCTCTTTTCAGGGATTATTTTTTTTTATCATATTTTAATTTGTAAATGTGTGCTTTTGTGTGCTTTTTTTAAAATACAGAACTGTGTACGTACATGGCATAACCAAGCAGGATTTTGCACTGTGGCACTCTTCCATTCAGTTGGCAGCTGGGACAGACGGTATGGCTCTTGGCAACCAGCAAATGAATAAAAATGATGTTCCTATCATCGTGGATAGCTGCATTGCTTTTGTCACCCAATATGGTAAGTCGTTTATATTCCTATGAGATCTAATCATCTGTTTTTCATTTTCTAATTTTTGAAAAAGAGTTTATAAAATGTTTATATTGTAAGGAAGGACACTAAAAAGTTATCTTGCAAAGCTTTTTACCTTTGACCATTCCCCTCAGGTTTGTGTTATGATGGAATCTACCAGAAGAACGGTGACCCGGCGTGTGTGGCCCAGCTCCTGCAGGAGTTTACCAAGGATGCTCGGGTTGTTAAGCTACGAGCTCAAGACCACCGTCTAGAGGATGTCACAGACACACTCAAGAGCTTCCTGTCTCACAGTGAAGATGCTCTATTGGCTAAAGAGCTGTACCCTTTTTGGATCTCTGCCCTTGGTAAGTGCTGCCAACCACTTAATCTGTTCCTGTGAATGAGCATTAATTTGTGTTTAATTATAGATAAAACTACTCTAAAATCCAATGGGTTGTTATTGAAGGTGAATTCAGTAGTTCTTTAGCTAACTTTGCTGTTCTTTGTGTACTTTACTGTAAGTACCAATACCACAATGAGAGTTTCATGTAAATTTCACTGATACTATTGAGTTGTAGAGTGCGGTCCATACATGAATTAATTCCCATACCAGTCCAATAAAAAAGAAGTAACTATTTAGGATTTTCTCACCTTGTTTGTGTCGCTTCAATGTTTACGCTCATTTTTTGTCTTTGTCAGACTTCTGGCTTTAGATCATTTCTTCTTCTTCAGCCGTATATGTAGTGATTCTCCTATTGTCTCTGTTGGTAAAGCATGATGATAAGTGTGTTCCATTGTGTAATTTCGCTCTTTGCATCACTAAACAACACTACGCTACAAGCGTATCTACAGAGGTGGCAGCCAGTGAGTGTAAGGATTATCTGTCATTTCAACAACAACAACAAAAATAAATAAATAAATAAATAAATAAATAAATAAAAAATAAAAATACATAGAGGGGGTGACCCGCATCATACATAATTAAAACAATTTTTATAGAAAATTATTTAAAGTGCAGTCTTCATCTCATGTGAGTGTACACCATTCAGATGATTCTTCCCAAAACAATTTATTTTGTTAATGTGTTATACTTTTTAAATCAGCACCAAATTACTGAATACACCTTTAAGGATCTTGTTTTATCGTTTTCCAGTATTTTTTAGGTTTCATCTTGTCATTTGTGTAAAGCTAACAAAACTTTGTGTGTAAAAACAGTATATTTCTACATTAAAGTGTTTATTGTCCATGAATGCAGATGAACAGGATGAGAAGATCAGAGTGCAGAAATATTCATCCTACATTCAGAGTTTACCCAAGGTCAACAGGTCAACTCTTGGTGCCTTGCTGCAGCATTTGTACAGGTAATTTCCTCTTTTCGCAACAACACAATCTGCAATAACATCCTCTCAAGCCAGTAACATTTCCAGTTGGTATTGTGTTGATGAATTCTGGTTAAATAGCTCACAGTAAACATGGGCACTCCAAACCCTCACTGGGTATGTCAGATTGCTCGAAATATTTCTGTAATGACTGTAATTGTTTGAAGAAGGCTTAATTGGCCCTTTTGGCATATTTGGAGTGTAGCCTAACATTTCCCCCATGATGTACAATAATCGTTTTGTTGTCTTCAGGTCTACACAGCGTTTGCACCTGCCTGCTTTGTTTTTGTTGCTTATATATGCTTTCATTTAAATCTGCTCACTTCCTGTCATAGCTTTCTGGATAAAACTACCTTAAAGTTGTGCAAACAATAACACCGTGCCAATAAAAGCTGAGCCTTGTGGAGAATCCAACAGTTTTTACATATAATGAACACAGAGGGCTTATTCAGTGAATTCAGAAGTGTATATATGTGTTTACTTGAATGGACGGTGTGTGTTTACTCATCTATGATTTATGTAGGTCCACCAGTATTCATATATTTATGCACATATATTACATCTGCACAGGATCCAAAGGTGCTCTCACATCAACCAGATGAGCACACCGAAGCTGGCATGTGTTTTCTCCTCATGCCTGTTTCAAACGGAGGGACACACAGCTCAGGAGACCCGCGTGGTGGAGGACCTCATCAACAATTACATCCAGCTCTTCTCAGTGAGTTAAACGTGTGTCCTCTCTCAGGATTCAGACCTAGTTGATCTCTGTCACTCGATTCCCAAGAGCCTGCTAAATGTGAGACTGCTCCAATATTCACTTCCCTCATATTCATAGCATCGTATTCACGGTATGAGAGCCAAAATACATTTTCACAGTGCTGTTCTTATGATTTCACAGGTGTGTGGTGTTAATTAATTATTTATACCCTTATAACCCTATTGTTAGTACACAGGAGAGTTGATTTAGTTGTTATGGTTCTGCTTCATTAGTAGTCTCTTTGTTACAGAAGAATCTGATGCAAGAAATAGTATCTTGCTTGTATGTTGCTCATGAAAATACATAACTGATGAACAACAGGCCTGTCTGTGTTGAACCCCTCATTTGAAGAGGGCTATAACAAACTGGCAAGCTGTGGCTGTTTACCCATTACAGAGTATATGACAAACTTCATGGTGCTATAAACAGTGAAAAGCATTTCCATTCAACACCACGAAATGTGCAGCTCTAGTATAAGTGTGTGAAGAAGGGGATGGTGTTCGTGTTGCACTTGGACGCTTGCCTCTGTAATGGGATTTACAGTGATGCGCTGTGCTAATTCCCCCTCGGCACGCTCATACTTTCATAGGCCCCCTGGCTTCACACATACACGCACTTGTACTTTTAGGGAGAAGGAAATAAGGAGAGTGTGTTAAACGTGAAGTTTAGTGTGACAAAAAGCTATAATCTAAAGAAAAATATGAGAAATATGTAGTATAACATGATATGCTGGTGTAAATTAAAAGTTTACTATACACATAAACATGTTGTTTTTTTTTTTTAATTGTTATTACAAATGAGCCAACTGCTCAGTTTTTTTACATACTGCAAAGTAAATATCTAAATTTTCTCAAGCATTTAATAAAATATAACCTTTTTCTCCACAGTCTTAATGTTCTGATCAATTATGTATAGTTCCACCTGTAATGTTATACTGCTATATTATACCTTGCCGTTCAAAAAACTGGTGTCAATAAGATTTTTTTTAAAGAAATGAATATGTTTATTCAGCAAGGATGAGTTAAATTTATCAAAAGTTACAGTAAAGACTTTTACGTTCTTTAAAAAAAAACTATTTCAAATAAATTCTGTTCTTTTGAATGTTCTATTCATCAAATAATTCTGAAACAATGTATCATGGTTTTCACAAATAGTAAGCAACACAAATGTTCTCGACATTAAGCACCAATTCAGCATATTAAAATGATTTTTGAAGGATCACGTGACACTGAAGACTGAAGGAATGACTACTGAAAATTCAGCTTTGCCATTACTGGAATAAATTACATTTTAAAATATATTCACATAGAAAACATTATGTTAATTTGTAATGCTATTTCAAAATATTACTATTTTTACTTTATTTTTGATCAAATAAATGCAGACTTGATGCAGCATAAGAAACTTTGGCAACACTTAAAGACTTTATGTATAATGCATAAAGCATAAATGCATAAAGTATAAATAGTTGTAACCAAATGTATGTTATAATGCATTATATATTTTTATAAATAGTTGTAACCAAAGTTAAAATACATTATAATATTCACAGATTCCTTTACTTCTGAAATTGGTTGTTTGTTGTGTTTTAATGCATTATACTTTCTAAAGGTGTATAATAATGTATTATAACTGTGGTTACAATTATTCATGATACCATACAATGCATTATAAGCCATAATTAATGCAATAAAAATAATGCAGTATACGCTTTTATAATGCGTTATACATAAATGCTTTAGGTAAAGTGTTACTGAGACTTCTTTCAAAAACAATAAAAAATCTTACTGACCCCAAACTTTTGAATTGTAGTGTAATTAAATAAAACATTTAAAAAATGGAAATTTGCTTTGAGATCATATTTAACAGTGTTAGTAGTGTAAAAATAGCTTTAAGTGAGCATTAGATGATGGCAAAGGTAATCTAAATGTAAAAAAATAGGGTAAACAAACTTGTACAGTTAAATATTATCTTTAACTATTAAGTTTTCTGACGTGTCATTTTAAACGGGTCCTCTTATGGGATGCATTCTGAATAGTTTAAATGCCCTGTCTTTGCTGTTGGGGATGTGAGCAGGTCTGTTTACTGTGCACAGGGGCTTTAATCTCTGTTTATCTGTGCGGGTCCATTAAAACAGGTCAATGAAGACCAGGTTAGGCAAATGGAGAAAGAAAACAGCTTTATCACCAGGTGGAAGGACACCACAGTAAGTCACCCCTTTTAACCTTCCTGTTAAATAGGTGTTGGGGTGTGTGTGTGTGTGTGTGTGCGAGTGTGAGACAGAGATTTTTATAGAGTATGATGTTACAGTCCATAAATGTGTGCTTTTAGCTTTTAACCTGTTTGTGTTTGCATGTATGTGTGTACGTTTATACAGGTCACAGAATCACTTTGACCTGTATTGGTATTGTTTTGAGCAAATTAGAGCAAGCAAGCTCTTTGTGCTAGCTAACCTTTCCATCTCCTGCTTTATACCTCGCTGGCACAAGGAACAATTCGTACAGATAAGCTGAAAAACAGATTAATCTTCCTTTGTTTGCTGCTGTCCAAGTTTAAAAAGTTTCTGTGTATGTGTTCAAGTTGGGGCAAGGACAGTGTTTGAACTGGTCCATAGAAAATTCTTAAAGCATTTGAAAATCCTGTATCAGACTGTGCACAGATTTACACACTGAAACACACTACAGTACCAGTCTTTGCATTCTTTTTTTATTACTAATTTCCACATTTTAGAATAGTAGTAATGTCATATTTTTGACTTTTAGACCCCCCCAAAAATCTCAAAATCACTTTTAATTCATGAATTGAAATCATTATCATCACAGAAGAGATGTGTTTAAAGGGATAGTTCACCCAAAAATGAAAATTCTCTCATCATTTACTCACACTCAGGTTGTTCCAAACCTGTATAAATTTCTTTGTTCTGTTGAACACAAAGTAAGATATTTTGAAGAGAATTTTGAAGAAACTGAACAGTTTTGGGGCCCCATTGACTTCCATAGTATTTTATTTTCTACTATAGAAGTCAATGGTGCCCCAAAGCAGCCTGGTTACAAACTTTCTTCAAAATACCTTCCTTTGTGTTCAACAGAACAAAGAAATTCATACAGGTTTGGAACAACTTGAGGGTGAGTAAATGATAACAAAATTGTCATTTTTGGGTAAACTATCCCTTTAATTCATTTTTGTTTTAAATTGATTTTATAGTATTTTCCACAAATTTAATAGATCTGGACAGTGCATGAATGTCAAGTCATTGGCCCATTTATGTATGAAAAACTCTTTTTAAGCAAAAGCCTTTAGATCAGTGGTTCTCAACAGCCACCCATTGTCCAACACATTATTTAAATACACATTTAATACACATTATCCCTCCAAGATATTTTCTCTGGTATTTAATTTGTTTTTGTTTTTTTCCATTTTGTTATTTATGAAGATTCAAGGTTCTGATTCTGTATTTTCTTCAATAATTTATTTTATTTTTTTTTATTGAGGAGAAAAAAACTAAAATGCAGCGTTTGGCATATTAATTAAGTTATCTATCTATCTATCTATCTATCTATCTATCTATCTATATATATGTAAATCATTTTAACCCCCTCTGAAGTTTGCTTAGGCCCCCCAGTGGGTCCGGGCCCCTTGGTTGGGAACCACTTCTGTGAGAAACATGTATTCAGCTAGTAGTGTCCAAACTTTTGACTGATACTATTCATTGGGTGCAAAAATAACCATGTTTTGCTGTATGAAACAGAATATTTGAATAAAAGTGTTTATACACTGTTCTTATAGAATGTTACAGTAGCATATGTGTCATTTACGCTACATTTAAATACATTTTGCCAAAGCAGTTTAGAAAGGAAGCTTTAATCTCTGGTTTACATGAGCTAAGATGTTTGCCAGCTTTTGTTGTGTAATGCGGCTAAATGATGTGTGGGACTCCAGCTGTGTGTCATTTAGTCAGACACATACAGACACTGGTCTGAACTGAATGGGCTGTTGATTGCTTTTGTGTTTTATCCATAAAGACTGCTGTATACTGTTGGGTGCTTAGTTTCTTAGAAAAGCTGTTCTTTCTTTCTTTGTTTCTTTCTGTATGTTTATATGAAAGTATAAGTATTTAAATCTAAGTCATGTGTGTTTTGTCTCTCTGTGTACCTGTGTTAGCAGTTCTCTCCTGCTGGTGACCTGATATTTGAAGTCTACTTGGAAAAAAAGGAGCCAGAGAAGTGTTGTTTAATCAAGGTTTGTTTCCCTTCTGTGGTGTGTGTGACTGTCTGGCTGTCTGTGTGTCTGAACCTAGAGGGTATTCTGCCACAGACTAAATCAAACTGCAGTTAATCAAAGGCATGTTTGATTTAATTGTGAGAGTAATTGTGTTTTATCAGTATTCAAGATAAACCTCAGTTAATAGAGGTTGTTTCAGAGTGTTTTTTTTTTCTCTTGACACTTCTTTGATATCTTTTTTCCCTATTTCCCATTCAATTTTCCTCCAGCAAAAATAGATAAATCCTTTTGCAGAAGGAAATGAACATTAAAAAACACTGATAACAGATTGATACTGATGTCTGTCTCTATAAGGTGTCTCCCAACATGAGGTCAGATGAGCTTGCCGTCTGCACTCTGGAGATGAAGGGAGTGGAGGTCAAAGCTCAAGATCTTTGGACCACTTTTGAGGTCATTGAGAATGGAGAGATGGGTATGGTTACGCTGCTGTTAAATCTTTAAAATACACTAAAAACAATTAAAATCAAAACTTAAATGTAACTTATGAGTGAATTCTTTTTTTAGCAAATTATTAGAGCATTTAACAATGTTCCTCCTAAAGCTTACAGACACATTAAAATGCTTCAATAGCTAAGTGAATGCGCATGATTAGTACTATTATTATTTCATGGTGGTTATTATGAGAAACTATTAACAGATTGTGATGGCATTGGTGGGAGGGGGAGACAGGTGGTGCAAGAGTGATTTTTGCCAATAGCAAGCATTGTGTTTTCCTTTTTACAAATTACAACTTGATAATGGATCTATTTTGCACTTGAGTGTGTTTTCTAATCATAGTCAGATTGGCTGGCGATAATTACAAATTTGCACTACATAATTATGCTTGTGTGGAGGACAAACCCAAAGCACAAACAGTTTTTAGGGGGTGGTGATGAGGAGGATTCTTTTTTGTTTGTTTGTTTTTCCATGTTATCTGTATGTGTTATTTTTAAGTGAAGTGATATAAGAATATACAGTCTGGCCTTTTTGGCCAGAAACATATTCTACACATGTACACACATGCTTGTCCACCGCATTGCAACATACGTTCCATTGTATATACTTAGATGAATTGTGCCCTGACACATTTTGGAGCACAATGATGTGTGAAATCAAGCTTGCGCAGCTAGAAGCGTTTGTTCACATATTTGCATAGCATATGTTTCTGGCCTCTATTTCTTGGAGTCTCAATCAGTTGTAAAATAAGTCAGATGAAGATTTGCTTTCACTTATCCTACCTTTAATTTCTTTCTGTGCTCAGAGCGGCCCTTACACTACAAAGAGAAGATTCTGGAGCAGGTATTGGAGTGGAGCTCTCTGGAGGATCCCAGCTCAGCCTTCCTGCTCATTAAGAAATATTCTGGTTCTAAAATGACAGATTCCAACTCAGGTACCAACAATGAATGTCCTAATTCACCCCAGCAGATTGCTCCAAACTATGATTCAAAAATGAAACAACTATATTGTCCTATTACATTTACAGACATTTAATTGGGGCCACATTCAAAGATCAGCTTCTGGTTATGCTTAGAACAGTTCTTAAAGGGATAGTTCACCCAAAAATGAAAATTCTGTTGTTACTAAGTCAATGGCTAACCTACTGTCAACTGTCTGGTTACCAACATACTTTAAAATATCTTCTTTTGTGTTCATCTGAATAAAAAAAGAGACTCATACTCATACAGGTTTGGAACATCATGAGGGTGAATTGTCCCTTTAATTTCATTATATATTATATCTCATATTTGTCCAGCGTTGACAATTTCAGCATGTCTCAGTATATATGTATTCTATTCACTAAATGAACACAAGGAATAATGATATTGTCTATTTAATAGTTTTAATTTTTATGCATCAATAAAACAGTGCAGTTCACATATTTTTAGTAAAATACTAAAATGAACATTGTTCAGGTGAGGACCAAAACAAAACATTGAATTAGAGTTGAAAACAGACAGTTTGAACTGATTCCTGGTAATTAATCAGAATAAACAATGTTAAAGCCGTTTTCGCAAGTGAGGTTAAAACTGGAGACATCTGTCTTATGTTGATTTTAATAATGAAACATCCTACATGGAGACTCCCGTGAACATTTTCCAGTGATGACACTAATAAATCACTGAATTTAGTTTTTTGAATCGATTAACTGAATTAACTGTATAGCTATCAAAATCATTGTGAAAATAGTGTGAATATTTGATAAATCATCCAGTCCTAGTTACTACCAGTCATAAAGTTTTCTGATTTCATAACTTTTTACAGCCTCAGTACCAATTTCCTGATCAATTTTTCACTCTTGATGATGAATGGAGTACTTGCAGAAAAGCAAAGAAGGTTTTTTTTAGAGAGTGCATTTATACACTTTTTGGTTTCCTATTGAAACTATCAGTAATGGCAGAAATCATAATTTTGTACCTGCGCTGAGTAATAGCTTTTCTGCATGCCTCACTAAAGATATTAATATATATTAAGCAGTGCTGTTATGCAAAGGTTTATTCATTTGCCAGGATGTGTAATTGCTAGACTCTCAAATGTGTTAAGCTGGAAATGTGTTGCAGTAGAGATTTCAACTTTAGACATTTTAAAAATGTATGGCACTGCTACAGTTTGAAGCAGTGGGGCCACGCTGGTGCAATGCTACAGTATACATATAGTTTGTACTGTAAGTCTCATAAATAGTTCATGGTATGACTCAGTATGTCTTATTTGTGTTCTTCTGTGTTTGTGACAGATAAACTGAAAGACTTCATTAAAGGAGAGCAACTCAAATTTAAAGATGGTTCTTCCAAACTGCTATTGGGCAATAAGTTTCAGGACCGATACCTGGTGCTACAAAAGAAAAAACTGCTGTTATACAAGGACATAAAAGTATGTCTCTTATATTTTCTTATATTTTCTTTTTTTAACAAATCAAATTGTTTGCAGGGTGTTTAAGTATCTCTGCTCATGGTAATATTTAAATAGCTCCATCCCCACTGTTCATCAGGATCAGCCTCTGCTCAGTATCGCTGTTCACCAGCAGTCTGTCAGCAGTTGCCAGTTTACCAATTTAGATTTTCCAGCTTGGCATTTCATATTAGCTCTGTTTGTTTTCTTAGCATGCATTTACAGATGAAATAGTAATTAAAAAACACAGCGGATGTGAAATTACCTGCTTTGGGCCAATCACAGGGGTCTGCTTGTAATAAGCATGGAAGAAAAAAAAAGGAAACAAATAAACCCGTAATGGCTATTTTCATTTTGAATTAAAGTAATGTGGGACTTCTCATACCCCCTGAATTGAGTACAGTGATTTAAACGACTGCAGTCTGTTAGGTTTCTTTCTCTGTAATATCTCTTTTTACTTACTTTATTCACTCCGTGCACACACCGATCTGCTCTTCCTCAGGGGCACACGCTCCATGAGCTAAGACACAGTCTCCTAAAGAGTGCAAGATGTGTTAATAACTGATATTTGAGCAAAGTGTGAGGATGTGTGTATGTGTGTGTGTGAGACCGGGAGGGAAATGGAGGGAAGGCGGAGAGGCGAAGACACTCTGAATGAAGGCTGTTCTTTTCTTAATTAGTGTAATTTCTGGCTGCTGCAGAATATTCAGCTAATTATCAAGTGAAGAAGGTGGGAATTGGCTGTGAAGCAGAAATTTAATTGATATTCTGATGCCTTTGTTTTTTGTTTCGTGCATTTTTGTAAGTTAGGATCCTCGGTTAGATCTCATTTTGCCGCCGTTGATGTGTTCGCCTGTGCCGCTCGTGTTTTGCAGTGCATTACGTACGAAGTACATCCCTTCCAGGCAACAACAACAGTGTTGTCGGCACATGTAGTTTACACAATGCCCTTGGGCTCCCAACAGCTGTAAACAGGAAATTGCCATTTTTCCCCCCTTTTGATTCAAGTGAATGAGCTGGGGGAAATAAAGCAGTTTTTTTCCCTTTCACTCTACTTTTCTGCATACAGTATGTGCATCAGTTTTAGTACCTGGTGACTGTTTGGAAATATTTCTAATAGATATATAGCATTATTAGGTAGCATTTTAAAGGGTTAGTTCACCCAAAAATGAAAATTCTGTCATTAATTACTCGCTCTCATGTTGTTCCAAACCAGTAAGACTTTCGTTCATTTTCGGAACACAAATGAAGATCTTTTTGATGAAATCTGAGAGTTTTCTGTCCCTCCATAGACAGCTACATGACTATAACTATGACGCTTTAAAAAGTTCATAAAGATATCATAAAACTAATCCATATGAATTGAGTGGTTTAGTCCAAATTTTTGCTTATTTTCGCAGATTGAATTTAGGCTTTTTTTCACATATAAGCATTTATCAACTCACACATCAGTTGTGGTTAACGGAAGCTCTAAAGCATGTTTGCTTGACGTGCGAGAACTAATAAGGTTCGTTCTTGTGTGTTACGCAGCACGTTTGATCTTCCGGAAGAGGTTTGTTCTTGCGCATCAAGCAGGTTCGGTTGAGCTTTTGTTTATGTTTGCTGATCAATGTTTATATGTGAATAAAAGCCTAAATTAAATATGTTCATCATCTAAAGCGATCAAGTCTCTTCAAAAAAATTTGGACTAAACCACTCAATTCATATGGTTTAGTTCTATGATCTCTTTATAAACTTCAAAGCTTCAAAGTTTCAGTTGCATAGATAACTATGGAGGGACAGAAAGCTTTCAGATTTCATCAAAAAGATCTTCATTTGAGTTCCGAAGAACAAAAGTATTGTGGGTGTGGAACGACATGAGGGTGAGTAATTAATAACAGAATTTTCATTTTTTGGGTGAACTAACCCTTTAAACCTAATCCTATAGTAAGTACATGTAATTAATTAATATTACGTACTACTTAAATGTCTAATTACACTGTAACAAGGACACCTCAAAATAACCTAGTTTACACTACAGGACTTTAACCCTCTGGGGTCTGAGGATTTTTGGGGCCCTGGAGAAGTTTTGACATGCCCTGACATTTGTGCTTTTTTCAGTTGTTCATAAACATATTAATGGAAAAAGTGTCATTACACTGTATTCAGCACAAACTAGGCTACAATAATATGTGAGGAACATGTATGTACATGTTTGTGTTTTTGAAGGAATAACGTTTATGCGTGGTTATTGAAAAAACAAAAAACTTAAGTCACTGAAATAAAGCCAAAAAAAAAAAAAAATTAAATCTGTGTTCACAAGACGTCTGGGTATTGGAGGTTGTAGACTAGAGTTTTAGCTTCAAAATGATGTAAAAATTATCCTGCCTACTCGTTCATATAAAACAATATATTGATTTAGTTTTTGTAAGACACTTTTTGTCAAGAAACACAGTATGCATGGAGGCGTGAATCATCATGAATAATGAGGTAATTCACACCTGAGAAGACAAAAGAATCGCATAAAGAACCTCTAATGAGCTGCATAATAATGAGGCCCTTTAGTCAGGTAGGCTGTGAAAAAACCCTCTGTGATCATGTCTCAAGCTCATCATGGTGTATATTAAACATACAGAAAAAACAGCAATACTGTGAAATATTATTACAATTTAAAATGATGGTATTCTATTATATACTTTAAAATATAATGTATTTCTGTGATGCAAAACGTCTGAACATTCATGTTACCTCTATGGCATTTCATATAGCCTTTTAGCTTAAAAGCATGCACATTTGGAGAAATATTGATGGATTCTCATATGTTTATATCAATTTTCTATACAGAGGAGTAATATTTATTCAGTATTTATTGTCATCACTATGAACGCTGGATTCTGTGTTTTCAATTCATACTTGCAGCCGGAGGGCGCTCTGTACACCTTTAGTCCACAAATTAATCTAAAGAAGAACAGGACATTCAGGAACTAACGGCATGTCTTCCAGAGGTCTCTAACCATGGCTTTCAAGACAATAAATACACGATTGAGACGATGTATACATGTATTGCCTCAGAATTTGCGTCTGAATAGCGCTCGCTCCGTGGGCGTGGCCGCATTAGTGGATAATGAGCTGAATCACGGACTTCTGACATGTGTCTCTTTTCATACAGATTACATAAGCACAGAATTTTTATTTTCGATTTGACTTACATGATTTAAAACCTGACATTTCAACATTTCTTTAGACATAAGTCTAATTTTTTTGTGATTAGTATTCACTAAGTTACAGTTCATTTTCTGAGAATATCAGATTGGACTTTGTTCGGGAGACGACAGATCACGCATCATGTTAGTTTTCTTTATTTTGCAAAAAACACAACATTTTGTTTTTACTCTGAGTGTACACAAATAAAAGAAGATATTCCACAGATTAAAATGGTGTATAACTCTTAATTGTATGTGCAACATTGACGGATTATTTTAAGTCTCTTTCACACTGGTAAGAAAAAAACCGAGGTGGTGACCGCCGACCCAAGGGAGTTAAACGTCAGCAGATCGCTGTGCTGTTCAGACTACATGACTTCCTGTGGAGTCTTGAAGTTGTTGTGGTGTTCACACTACATGACACTACGTAAATGATCCGCAATAGGGGGCTACACACTACACGAGCTGACAACAACTCTGTCACCCAATGACTCTATCTGGTCCCCAAACCACATTTTGTCTCGAAAACACACACGAGAAGTGGAACCCCCTCACAAACACACACACACACACACACCGAAACACACTTGCAAATACATGACCAACCAAATAAAACACATTTTTATTCCGTTTCCATGAGCAAAAACTGAAATATACAGATACACAAGTGCCCCTTGAACATATCTTAATATTCTCATTTTTCCAAGAGTACTGTTGTTTTCTCCGTTCGATGATGTGCCTGATGAATTAATTACACAAAAGTTATTCATGTTTCGCGAAGAGTAACGCAAATACATTACCAACCAAACAAAAACACATTCGATTCATGAGTGTTGTAGGGAGTCATGCTCGGGCTGATATCTGATGATCAGTTTCGATTCACTAAATAAATTAATTCATTAAATACCTATTTACAATAATAAAATAACTAGAGAACTGAATGATTCAAATCAGCTCGAAAATGCTATCTCATGAAACAAAGGCGAATTTAAAGGTAGGCTATACTGTGTTATTTCATCAGTCAATCGTGAAATTCTGGTGGTTGAAAGCTTTTTAAATTCCAGTGAGCGTGCACGCGTAGAATCTGAGTGAGAGCAGAGACTACTGTGTATTTGCGAGCGCACGTCCATTGAGAATATCTCGTGTTTTTCCGTGGGTGCTCGACCATTTCCGTGGGTGCTCGGGATCGGCGCTCATTGCTCTCATTGGCTGTAGCTCGTCATGACACGTGACACCACAGGATGTCGAGTCGGCCGACAGCTCCAGATATTTGGCATGCTAGATATTTGTGTGGCGTCGGTGAGGCGTTGGCGAGGCGTCAGCGAGAGTCTTTGATGCCTCTTTGAGTAGTTCACACATAAAGATTGGCAGGCGCTGATCACTCGCTGATTTGCCCCTGATCACAGCCCGACCTGCTAAATATCTAGAGCTGTCGGCTGACTCGATATCCTGTGGTGTCACGTGTCGCGACGCAACAGCCAATGAAATATACACTGATGTCTATGGAAGAAGCAATAACAATCCATTCAAATAGCCTATAATTTGCCAACGTTTATTCATATCAGATACACATTGTGTAAGTAACTATAAAGCTCACTCTATTCTTCTCCCAGTTCACCGGCCACATGTATTTCGGTAAAGGAATTCACGTGCTGTAGCCTATAAATCCGACTGACAGGACTCTCTGAACTAAAGCGCAAACAAACAAGGCGGCGCCCATCTCGCGTTATAGATTAAGATCAAGATCATGATGGAGGTTTTTAAATGACAAAACACTTTACTTGCAAATATATGAGAATCGGAATATCAGATAGTTGATGACATGGTGAGAAAAGCGATACATCTGTCATACAGTGTGGCTGCGGTGTGTCACGTGACAATCATGACGCACCGTCATGGAAACAATAAAGGAAACATTCTAATGGTGGCCTTAACTCTGGGAGGTCAGCCAGAATATTTTAAACTTATGTGTGGAAGGGTCCATTTAATTTTAATTAAATTTAATTCAAAATTTAATCTAATTTCTTCCCATTTTCAAATAAGGTCGTTGGGTGACAGTTGTCGTCAGCTCGTGTAGTGTGTAACCCCCTGTTGCGGATCATTTACGTAGTGTCATGTAGTGTGAACACCACAACAACTTCAAGACTCCACAGCAAGTCACGTAGTCTGAACAGCACAGCGATCTGCCGACGTTTAAAGTCCTGTAGTGTAAACCTGGCATAACTTGCAAATCGGGCTTAAAATCCTGTAGTGTGAACTTGGCATAAAGCGTAATCCATGCAATAAAGCAGCATTAAAATGAGCTAGGTTGTATATACTGTAAAATATGTGTAGATACAGCGTTATTTTAAATAAATGCATTGTGTTGATTTTGAAACGTGTCATTGTTTCCACAGAGTACCAAGCCAGAAAGAGAGGCTTCAATAAAATCTGTTAAATGTTACTTAGGGCTACGAAGGAAGTTGAAACCAACAAGCAGGTAAATGGTCTTAAGTATTTATCTAGTGCTATACCACAAAAATAAATAAATAAATAAATTAAAGCAGTTATTCTCTTTTAACATTTAACAAAAGTGTTACCTAATTGCATCTTGCTCAAGTTCATTAACAAACTGGTGCCTTTTGCAACAATTTCTCCAAACCCTCTTTATAATCCTTATTTTAAATCCAGAGCACGTAGAGCCCACAAACAATTTTATGAAACAAATTATTCAGTATTAGTGTGGCCACATTGAAAGACAAGATGTATTAATAATCCTAAACGTGTAATTAAGATGGATTCTTAAATGTTCTTACATTAACTCTAGGTTCGTGTTCAAATGAGTTCCTAGTTCAGTCTTTATCTTTTGTGCCAAACACGCAGAGCAGCTTGGTTTAGTGCCAAATGCCCCCCTCAGAAACAAGACTATCACAGTCAATCTGAAAGAAGATTTATATCTCACAATTACTAAATTCATTAAACGTAATTTAGCAAATACACTGTACTATGTTCTTCTCTCTCCTGCTGGGAAAATTGTTAACTGTGGATTTGTTTCATTTCAGTAATGTTGTGTTTTTGTAATTTATGGCTGTTGTGTAATTTATGAGTGCGCTGAAGTCTTTTTTGCTAATGATCATTTATTTATAATTTTCCTTGTGAATGTATCCACGGCATGATTCTTACAATAGCATTTTACCCCAATTGACTTCCAATCTTTTCTGCATGTTATTTTTTTAATGTTACATTGAGGTATGCAAACTATTTTGCTTTTTTTTTTTTAATCTTCTTTCTTCAACTATAGGCACTTTTGTTCCTGTGGACTTAACAAAATGAATTTATTTTTGGCCTTTTCCACACTAATATGTTTTTGCTTGAAAATGCTTTTTCTTTCCATTTTGGCTTTCCATCCACATTGAGACAGCGTTTTTGTCAACAAAGCTGAAGCTTTTTGAAAACACTCTGTTTTTTTGTTTTTTTTTAAATACTCCTACGTTTTCGCATTGCAGTGTGGACTGTGAAAACGCAGGTATTCGAAAACGATGACACGTTTAGTCATGTGACGCAGATTGTACCCATAGATATATAGGGTTATATCGGCATTGTTGTGCCTGCTATTTACTTTCATAGTGTTGCTAAAGAGAACTTATCTTTGTAGAATCTTCATATTACATTTCTGCAAAGATTCTGCGGCAAAACGTGATGACAGTTGTGTTTCAGACTATACGATTTTGAGTGTGACCTGGACTCAACCATGAGGATAGCGTGAGGACTTTATTATGGTGTCATCACAAGCTTTTATTACGTTGAAATAAGGTAGTTTAAGAATGTTCAGATGTTACATTGTGGATGAGCAACTTTTGGAAAACACTAGTGTGGACAGGGAGCATTTTGAAACTAAAATGCCGTTTTCAAATGTATCTAAATGTAGACGTAGCCTTAAAAGACATTTTCGCACTCTTACGTCATTTGTTCATTCAGGTAAAAAAACCCAAGATAACCTAAGATTACACTCCCAGAAATTCTTAATTTGTGGTAAAGAACTTGTGGTTCATACACTGAATTTTTTATACACACATTTGGATAATATTTTCACACTTATGGCACAATTACTGTACAGCTTGATTAGAAACTAAATAACATGCAATATGCACATCAGCTGTAATATTTTCCCTGATTTTTGTTTTCTTTATTTTCTTGTCAAATCTTCTGTTTCATAATATATCTCAAGCAAGCTCTTCACAGACACTGTTGTCTCACTGGTACACAGGTGCACTAACTGAAATTTTAATAGAAGTAGAAGTGCTTATTTTGGTGGAAATGATGTCAAAACAGAAGACAGAAGTAATAATTTATACAAATCATTTGCACATAATAAATATTAATATGGTTTGGTTATTTCATTCTTTCTTGATATAATCAGTTTTAAAAAAAGAAATTTGAAAAGTAGCAAAAAGAAAATGAAGTTTTTTTTTTGTTTTTTTTTTATTCAAAAAGCACTAGGGACAAAGTGCCAGAAGTTGAAGAAACACATTATGCTTATTATGTGACCAGTTGTGTGGAAATAACAGCTGTTTTTTTTAGCCACAATCACCAAAATGCTGTGTGTGAGGTCTGAAAACATTTCATTTCGACCATTTAGACCATGAACCATGAATTAAATATATTAATGAGAAATAGGTCAGCAAAAAAGTTACATCTGTAAAAGTGTAAAGAATAACAGGGCATGTACCATTGATATAAATCTCTTACACAAGCAAAATAGGTCATCATTTTTATTGTGCTTGTCTGCTGGCTGCTAAAGTTAAGCTGAATTTAATGGTATCTTAGCACTTTAGAGGTTCTCAAGAGGTCAGACAGTGGCACCATCAGGAAAAGCTGAATGCAGTTGATGTGGAGAACCTGAATGAAATGCTGTGAAACTAATGCAAGACTTTTTCTTGTTTTTCTGACTAATTTTCAACAGTTGGGGATTTACTGTTTTTACTGAAAAGCAGCAGTGGTAAGTGCAATTAACTCTGTTCCTAATTGCTCATTCAATCATATGCCTCAGCACTGGTTTTAGGAAAAACATTTAGCTGGAACTGAATAATATGTGCCTTTTTTAATATATCAGCCTAAAAACTTACTAAGGTTTTGTACAGCTTAGTACTTGAAGTACAGAACTGCATGACAGAATTTCAAATAGGACACTTGATTGCTTCAGTGTTCTGACTATATGCATTTTCATCCTCCCTGAAAAAGGTATTTCTGCTGTAAAGGGAATGATTCTCAGCAGGACTGGGTCACCTCCATTATCAGAGTGAAGGTGAGTTTTCTTCGTTTTAAGTGCTGATAATGTGCAGTTAACATGCCCATTTGTAACAATGTTAAGAGGTTTTGTAATGCAGTTTTTAGATGTGTACTGTTCCACATCTGGAAATGCTTCACTTTAGCAACCAAAAATGAGGCACTTCTCATCAGTTCCTTTCATAAAGTACCATGATATCACCATCATTTTTTTATTTTTATTTTTTTGGACATAGAAGGTATTCTGTAAAGCACCTTGGAGTGCCTTGTAAATACCATAGTACGTGAATATGGCAAACATGGTATTACCATCTGGTACCATCCCTATACACCCTAGTGGAAAAGTGTGCTTAATGTTTTGAAAGTGCATTTGTAGTACACTTCAAATCTTAAAAGTATGTATATATATATATATATATATATATATATATATATATATAATGTACTTGCAGGTAATAAAATGGTAATGAAATAAAAGGCACTTAAATGAATAGTTCACCCAAAAATGAAAATTCTGTCATCATTTTCTCACCCTCAATTTGTTCCAAACCTGTATGAATTTCTTTCTTATGCTGAACACAAAAGAGGATATTTTAAAGAATGTCGGTAACCAAACAGTGAGTAAATGATGACAGAATTTATATTTTGGGTAAACTATCCCTTTAATGAGAGAATGTTTTTATGACTGTAATACTTTTAAAAACCTTAAGAAACAAAGTGCACTCTGTAATAATGTCAAATTAAAACTTTTACTTTTAAGTATATTTTAAATCTTTGATTTAAATATGCACAGCAAAAAGATTATAAAAAAAACAAAAAAAAAAAACAGTACACTTTTTTGATGAGTAACATTATAAACTAAATGTGGAATACTTGATTATAATTTAAACCTTAATGTGTTGTTCAATATTACATTTAAAGTTAATATATTTAAAATGTACTAAATTGCAACTTCATCATTACAAACGTGTCATGACAAATATATTTGAATACAATACAGACATGTTTCGACATATTGAGTTTTCCATAGATGCCTGTCAGTGCATTTGGCAGTAAAACCAATAGAAACAATAGAAGTAATATAAAGATGTACACAAGAGAGTCAAAAAACACTAAAAAGATCAGCTAATTGCATTTAATATAAATTTAAACTATAATCCATTTTCATATAATTTCACTTAACACACAGTTAAGTGTCCAGAAACATTACACTATTTTGCACTTAAGTAATAAGTATAATATTTCTGTAATAAGTACTTATTTTATTATGCTAAAGTGTACTTATAAGGTCCATGATATCCCACACTTCCTTTTTATAATGCTGCATTTCCTTTTTCCAGAGAAAGTTAGAAGAAAACTAGCCCTAAGAATTGAGGGAATGTTTTCAAGGTCGTCCTCCATGAGTATAAATCACATTATCTGGAAAGGTCTTTTAGCTGAAATAAGGTCATGCAGACTGCCACAATAACACTGGTTCCAGCAGACTCTTCTTTAGACAAGCTGGGCACTGCTACACGCAGAGGGCCTGACTCAGCTGATTCGGTATTAATAACTTAAACTAAAGGCAAGAGATGGCAGAGAAGGAGTAGATGATTTAACCATTGTTTAGATCTCTCCTCCAATCCACTAACCCTCTCAGATTTCTCCTGCCCCTCTCTTCAGTCCTAATGCCTCATCCTTATCTACTTCCTACAGGTTCACTATTTTCATTGTCGAGGTTTATTCTTGCTTTTGTGGTTTTGAACTGATACGAGGAAGAAAAATAAAGCACTTCAGTTCTTAATTCCCCCCCCCCCCCCCCCCCCCCCCCCCCATTCTGGGGAGGTGGGGCGCAGAGAGGTTTATTTCCCAAGCGGTAGAGTAAACGAGGAGTGGAGGGCATGTACCATAATTCAGTGTACATATTGTTTTGTCTCATTATTACATGCGCCAAAAGTGGTTGTGGAGTCCATGCAGGTAGATTAATTGATACTCTGTGCTCTGAGACTCTTGTAACCTCTCGCTGCTTCCATTTCACCCAGCATTCTGCTTGGCATGGTTTCCATAGAAACTGGAGAGCAGTGCTGGGTAGGTAAAGGAACAGGCAGATGAGACCTTCTGCTGCTAAAATGAGGGTGTAGACGTGAAGAACAACTCAAAGGCCATAAAGTCACAGTGGAAAGTATGAGCTGTCTTAGCGAGTGTTCAGCTCAGGAATAGGTCCAGAATGTTCCAGCACATTTGTTCCTACATCATTAAGGTCAGAAAGTTAGTGTTAGTTAGAGCTGCTTGAGAATATATGGAAGTTTTAAGTCTTTTGCTTGCCCGAGACTTAAAGCTTAAAAGTAAGGTATACATTTTCTGTCTGCAACTTTTTTTCACCTAAGTTCCCACTGTCATAGCAAATATTAAAATGTCAGGCAAAATTTGGATTTCCAGACCTAGAAATGTCATGAAAATGAATAAAATCCTAAAGTAAAAGTTGGAAGGCAGTACTATGATTTTCCTCATACATTAATGATGGTGTTTTACTAAATAGTTTCACCACAATGTCACTGTAATATTTTCATACTAAATTATCTATTTGCATACTTGCATATTGTGATTGGCTTTTCCTTGTGGTGATGCTCAGCTGACAACATACACTACCGTTAAAAATATCTTATGAACCCTAGACTTTTTAATGTTTTTGAAAGAAGTCCTGTATGCTCACCAAGGCTGCATTTATTTGATCAAAAATTGCGAAATATTATTGCAATTTAAAGTAACTGTTCTATGTTAATATATTTTAAAATGTAATTTATTCCTGTCATGGTAAAGCTGAATTTTCAGCATCATTACTCCAGTCTTCGTTGTCACATAATCATTCAGAAATTATTTTAATATGTTGATTTGATGCTCAAGAAACATCTATTATTATTACGCTAACATTTATTATATATACCAGTGGTGCTGCTATATATTTTTGTGGAAACAGTGCTACATTTTTTTTTTCAAGATTCTTTGATGAATAAACCCCCCCCCCCCCCCCCAAAAAAACAAGTAGCAGTTATTTGAATTGGAAATCTTTTATAACATTATAAATGACTTTACTGACATTTTTGATCAATTTCCTTGCTCCTTGAATTAAAAAACCTTAGTGACCCCTTAGTGACCCCAAGCTTTTTGTACAGTAGTGTAGACATTATGACAAGTTTATATGCTTTTACTGTCTTGCAAACATTGGTATTTTCTTTAGGGAATGAAAAACTATTTTCCTGTTTATTACACTCACTTGTAAAATAATTGAATATGTTGATGTTTCCACAGTTGTCATCATTGCAAATGTAGAAAAGTTTTTTTTTATTTTGATTTTAAAAAATAATAAAATAATATTAATTTTTTACGCTACATTTTGTGCTATATTACCTCGGCAGTAAATTACAAAGAAAAAAAATTAACGCTGCATGTGTGTTTCTAATACAATGGCTGAGGGAGTGATGGCAGATTTCTCATCATTCTCTGACTGCTGTAATCTATCTCTCGATATTTTGTCTCTCTTTTGGAAAGTCGTGGAAACACTATCATGGATTTTTTTCCTTTGTTGTTGAAGCAAATTGGAAAACGAAAATTATATTTGCTGCCATTCAAGTTTACCCAATTATGATGACTTCCGCTTCTGAGAACCTCGGAAATGTGAAAAGGGTCTATTGGCTGGAAATTGCTCTTTCTATTCCCTTTAGCTCAAACTGTAAAGCATTGCGCTAGCATTGAGCCAAAATCATCGGGTCGATTCCTGCATAAACTGATAAAATATGATCCTTGAATGTAATATTGATTTGGATGAGAGTATCTGCCAAATGCATAAACATAAATGTGCTTGCAGCATGAAGGTGACTTATGGCCTAAAGACCTAAAGCAGAGTGCGTCGTTACCTTATAACCTGAGCAGAAGGAGAACATCCACTTACAGCCCTGCACAGACCAGAACATCCAAACACCAGAGAGAGGTCAGCATTAAACCTGCTCTACACTCACATAAATGTCATAAATACTTAACAAACCTTTTCATTTAATGTTGCTTAATGAATTTTTGCTTCAATGAACACCTCTAAAGGCCAGCACAGTTAGTAATCGGACATGATCTCTATCTTTGTTGACAGTTAAACCATATCCATATCGTCTTGTCCACAAAATGGTTGTTGGAATTGGGCCTCAGGTCTATTCCCTGCATACAAAACAGCCTTTGACTCATATAGCTATGAATATCCATGCATTTTTTCCTCTTCTGCAGGTTAAAGGGAAGTCGGTCGTCACTACAAGTATAGAAGGTTCAAAGACACAAAACCAAATGACCACAGATGAGGGCAACCAATCAGACTCGATGAATAAATTGGCAAGGGGTGAGGAAACTCCATGTGTCTCCAGGCCTGAAATGGTGATTGATAACACACTCCAGTCTCAGCGAAGAACATCACTTCAACATGACCCCAGCGCTCTCACCCAGCTATCACAGAGGAAAGCCGTGTTGCCCAGCACAGGTGTGCAGTTGCCTCAAAACCTCATTAATGAACTAAGTACTGTTCTCAACAAAACAGGACGTGCTCTGAGCAAAGACAATTAAAACAGACAGAATGAAAGGTGTCTTGTCCATTGCACTTCCATTGTACATGAGAAAAATAAAACAGACCAGATCAAAACAGATCAAGCTGAGGTTGAAAAAGACACTACTAGACAATGATGCTCCAGTATTATCTAAAATCTCCATCGCTATGTCCGAAATCGAATACTTCCCTACTATATAGTATGCAAAAAACAGTACGCCAACAGAATAGTATGTCCGAATGCATAGTATTAGAAAAACAGTAAGTGAAAAGTACCCGGATGACCTACTACTTCCACCGAAATTCTGAACTACGCATTTGATGGACACTTTACTATTCCGTGAGGCCATGGGAGAAGATTTATCAATGGCAGTGAAGCAACGCAACTGACACTGGTAAATCACGTGACAGTAACAACATGGTGGATGTAGTACATCTGAATTTCATTCAAACTGGCCATATTCATACTATGTAGAACATAGTTTTTTAACGGTCACAAAGTAAGTTCAAATTTAAATAGTACCTACGATTTCGGTGCAATTTCAGATGCACCCTATATTGTGAAAGCTTGTTCTGAGATGTGAGGAATGGTCATTTTTTGCAAAAAGGTTGGAATTAGTTTAAGTCGACATGACATGAAAATTTACCCTTTTGAAAAATTCATCAAAGCATATGTTTCTTTTCTTTTGACCTCGTACTCGAACTTGATATTCTGGTAAATAATTTAGGTGAGTAATTTAAATCTTCTCTCTGGTAATGTAAGCCAGACTTCTCCATTTAATCCACTTAAATTCCACCCCTCCGAAATTTATTTATTTATTTTTTTCAGTCCTGAGACTTCCTCAGATGATATATGTACATGTTTTAATATTTAGATCACTTCTATTATTGATTGCTATCAGGATGTGAAGAGAGTTTCAACCAGTATAACAAAAGTGTTTATAAAAAATTGTCTACCTTTTAATGTTAATTTGTACGTATTTTAACATATTTAACATTAGTCTAGTATGATCAAACATTAACAATGAACAATTGTATGTTTATAAATCAACACTAAATTTAGATTAATAAATTATGTAGAAAATGCTGTTAGTACATGATACCTAATGCATTCGGAAATTTAACCTTATTGTAAAGTCATTTTACAATACAAAGTCATTTTAGTGTTATGCTGGGTACACACCACAAGATAATCGGGCTGATTTTGGGCCGATTTGTCCCCTTCCGACAATGAATCCTAGGTAATGTTCAGATTATCTTGATGGTTATACAGATTATCTTATCAGATTTTCCTGTGGTGTGAGGTGTGTTAAGAGTGACTGAATCTGCTCGGGAGAACGTCTGAGCCATTCCCGATCAGAAATCCTGATGTGTGTGGGGAACCCTGAGGGCAAACGCGCGCACACTCCGGAGATTATCACGTGAAACGAAACAATATCCAATCAGAAAGCGAGCTGACAGAAGACGGAAGCATAACAAACGCAGTCACGGTGCAGCACAAAGTAAAGACCATTTTCCCGCCATCTTCACCACTTCACCCAAACCCTTTTCTTTTTTCCCCCGTGAATTTTCTGTCAAAATCATTTCAAACACTATCATCGCAATTTCTTCCTGTCTATCATCCGCCATGTTTATTTTGGAGTCTCGAGAGATTTTGCGAGATTTCCCGTGTTCACAGTCGGGACTCTGGTTGAAAATCTGTTTGTGTGCTGTCTTTGTCACATTACGGCACACCACACACTATAGGAACAAAATGGTTAAATCTAGGATTTTTTGTCCTCATGTTTGTGGTCTCTCACATTTTGAAAATCTTATAAGATTTTAAAAATCTTTTAGTGTGTACCCAGCATCAGTTTAGTTCAACTAGTTTTAGTTCAATTTCGATAATTTCAGTACTTGTGCTTCAAGATCTACCAAGCTTGTTTTGTTTTTTTGTCTCAAGAGAATTTCATAGTTGGATACAAAAATAGCCCTGCTGTTTTCCCTCATTCACATTCCTCTGTTTTCATGCTAGCCGAGGTTGAAGACACTACCAGACAATGATGCTCCAATTGCATTGATCTGTTTAGAACTTATCAAACCTCCATGTAATGAAAGTGGTTGCTCAGAAGTGAGCTGAATTAGTCATTACAGTCTCACCACATGTTTTTTCAAGAGAATCTTGTGCCCATTTATAGTTGGATACAGAAATTACCCACCATTCCAAACCCTCCAAAGTTGTTGAATAATGCATAATAGTATGAGAGCATACACATTGAATATTGTCACCCAGTTTGATATTAAATATTTATAGTTGACATTTTATGTAGATTATGAATCACTTAACAGCTGCCTGCATCTCATGGTCGTTTTTAAAATGGTAATCATGCACTCTGCCTGTCGTCAAAACATGCAATATGCTAAAGTCCTATGACATGTGAATAAACATAGTTAAAGTTAAATGGTTCATACTCAACCATTCAAAAGTTTGTGGTTGGTAAGTTTATTTAATGATTTTGAAATAATGCTCACCAAATGCATTTACTGTATTTGATCAAAATATATTCTGAAATAATATTAGTTTAAATTTATTTTAAAATGTAATCTGTTTCTGTGATGACAAAGCTGAATTTCCAGCATCATTACTCCAGTCTTCAGTGTCACATGATCCCTCAGAAATCATTCTAATATGCTGATTTGCTGCTCAGGAAACACTTCTGATTATCAATGTTAAAATGTTTGTGCAGCATTTGCAGCAAAATAGCAGCATTTGTTTTAAATAGAAATATTCTATAACATTTATAAAAGTCTTTAACTTTTGATACATTTATTGCGTCCTTGATAAATAAAAGAAATTCTTACCCCAAACTTTTGAACTGTAGTGTGTATGTATTGTAAATATACTGTATAGATAGGTTGCATCAGCAGTGTTGAATTACTTGTTTGCAGTCATTTTATGAGTGCTCTCTCAACTCCTTAACGTCTGTATAAATATACTGCATAATTGCCCTTGGTTTATGGTCTGTTTGTAAGAGAATGCTGCTGCCATTTTGATTTGAGTGTTTTTGTTACTAAAGTGTTAATCAGGTTGTATTCCATGTGTTGTATTGTCTCTGTCTGATTTACTGCCTGTAATCATCCAGAGGTGTAAGTGACACACCTGCACCATCTCCCTCATTAAAGTTTTTACACTTGAATTAATTACCGTCTTTATAAATGACGACTGTCAGATGCTGACACCTTGAGCGTCGCCACATGTTAAGGTTTTGATTGAAACATGTCGCTTCTGTGCTCCTGTCACTCAAAGTGCATGTGTGTTTGTTCTCACCTGTTTTCACGGTGCTTCCCTCCTAAGCATTACTGTTACGCACATGCTGTCGCTTTTCTCTCATCTGAAGGTCACCATATGGCAGGAGTGTTGGGAATGAAGAACCTCAAATAATTGAAAACATTATGCGTGACTTTGACACACAAAAGAAGGTCGCTGTGTAGTGGTGAAATCCAGGCGTTTTGAATGAATTAGTTGGGCTGCATCTGTTACCTGGCAATTATATTGGCTACTGTTTTCTGAAAGTTTTATTAAATGTTTTGTTTTGCTTATTTTGATTGAGGACATTAATAGCCCTATATTTTTAGTAGCAAACAGTGTTGGGGAAAGTTACTTTTAAAAGTAATGCGTTACAGTATGCATTACTCCCCTAAAAGGTACACTGTAAAAAACAATAAGTAAAATGTACTTAATTTTTCTTTCGCAAGTTTTTGCATGCATATTTTTAAAGTAAATTTCAAATATGGAATTAAGTAACTCTACTTAACTAAGATAAGTAAAATTAACGAAGAAAATAAGTAATTTTAACTTGGCCAGTAAAAGGTTGAGTAATTTCTACTTTGTTGAAGTTTCTTTTGCAATACATTTTACTCAAACAATATAACACTGAATTAAACCATGCTTTTAAAGTGAATGCTTTACTTAGAAACATCTAACGCGCTGTGTGTGCGTCATGTTATGTATGTGTGGTAGTCTTGTCTTGTGTGTTCCAGATCCCATTGGTCCATCAGCCTGTCACTCTGATGACGTCCCCGGTTCACGCTGCCAATCATCTTTCAACGCCCCGGTTAAAAACCCCGTATCTCCTCCGCGTTTCCAGCTGTTTGGCTCAATTCGTATTTTCTATTTGGTTGTTTGCTTGTGGTTTATTGCGCTGTTTTTTTTTTTCTTTTGTCACGATATTGTTTATTGTATATTGTATGTGTGTTTATTACCTGTTTGAAGAGTCCTTTGTTGATTTTGTTTGTACAGTGTACAGTTGCGTTTTGCTGTCAGTCTTTCCAGTCGTCACGTTGTGTGTGAGGCTGGGAAGGTGCGGGCAGGTAAGTAAGTCGCGCGACATACATTGTGCACAAGTAGGACATTTTGTTTTCTGTATTAGACACACTAGGTTAGGAGAGAGTGCCACTCGCTGTATGTTTTTTTTGCTTTTTGGGTTAGACAGAATAGGTTAGTTAGGGCGTTTCTACGCCGAAGACCTTTTTCTTTCCACATTTTCTTTTTGGTAGTCACCTTAGTTTGTTAAAATAGCTAGCTGTGTTTTGTTGTATTTATTTCTTTGATTTGGCATCTCGAGCTCCCCTTCCCACCTCTGTTTTTGTTGTGAACTGTTATTTGTTTTTCGTACTTTGTAAATACTGTAAATATTGTAAATATTGATTACACCCTTACACTTAATCACTGTGCACCATTGAGCAATAAAGCACCTTACACAGAGTTTTCTTGTCTCTCGGCCTTCCTACCACTTCTGTATATGCATACACATACTTTCAAATGTTACTTCTTAAACTTCCCCTAACCAAACAAATAGAAAAACATCTGAAAGAACGTAACATGAACACAGAGACCTCAGTACTTGGTACACAATACAAAATGATGGTAACATTCGATGGGTCGTTTTGAGTGTGAATGCGGCATTTTAGAAAATGAACTCCAAATATCACAAAATGGCAAGTTATTAAACATAACCACAAAAGCAATGATAAAACAGTGTAAAAAAAGCTGGAAAACAGCGAAAAATCGACCTCATTAATTATTCAATGCCCAGTGCATGATGGTGCATGATGGGTATCAGAAAAGTTGAGTAGTTTTACTTAATTTTATAATGTTGATATTTACGCTTTAATTTCTACAAGCTTAAGTTGAGTACTAATATAGAATTTACTTAGTTTTTTAAATTCTTGCCTGAACTAACTTTTTCATATAAAAATTATTATATAGTATTTGCTTCACCATAAAACCATAAAATAATTTTTTACAGTGTAGGCTAACTAATTGTGTTACTTAATTGCTTTTTATGGAAAGTAGTGTTACATTACTCTTCTGTTAATTTTTCTCATCTGGGCTGGGCTTGTCGGTTTGTTTTTTAATAACAAAAAAAGTTCTGTTTTTGGCAAATGTAAAGGCCCTTGCACAGCAAAAGTGAAATGAATTCACTTCTCGGGCTGAAGGAAAACAAAATGACATGCGTTACTTTATTTGAAAAAGTAACTCAGATGTGTAGTTAGAAATGCATTACTTTGACTACCCGACTATTCATCGCTTACCATCTCGTGAGTGCTGTCATCGAGACGGCGGGACTATCGACTGACAGAAGGTGCCGTGAGCGTAAACAAACAATGACTAGCAACGTGTTTTGCTCTGTCTTGTCGTCAGAAAAGTGGACACATATCTGGATTAAATGCATATTAGAATTTCCCCCAAAGAGAACTGAGGTAACATGTTTTATTTACCTTTTTTCACTCTGTCGCGGTAGTCCCTCGAGGAGTCCCTCGTATTGCCATAGCTCCACCAACATCCACCTAGCAGGAACCACATCTCTCTTCGGTTTCTGCATGTTTGAAAGCATGTAGGAAGGCGCTTCTGTGCTTCTATTGGCCAGTATCACACATGTGACGGAACTCGTCGTGGTCGACTGGAGAAAATGCCTCTGTCATGACGTCCTGAAGCATCGCAGACGCAGCATCGATTAAGTAACGCAAGTTACTTGTAATTTCGTTACTGGTAGCAAATGTTTGCCTTCACACTCGTCCTACTACTAACTTTCTTGGACTGGCCAAACTACAATAATAGTCACGCCAGGAAAAAGCTCCCATATAACCTCCTCAAAATCCATTTAAAAAAGAGATTAAGCTAATATGACACAAACATTTGCTCATAAAAGATGCAGCATGTCCCTTTAGTCTGTTATTTCTCTGAGGCTTTTGTTTTATCAGTACAAAGACTATTCACTGTTAAGACTGAAAAGCAAGCATCCACCAAGCTTCCAGATTTCATCACTAATGCATAACCTTCCCTTCATGCTATTAGTCAGTAAACACTGAGCAGTCCAGGGAGATTACAACAGTCAATAAAGCAAGTTAGGTTTTTAATTTACGCAACAAAATAGGAAAGGTGGGACAGTGAGACACCGCAGGCACCGAGTGGCTCTTGTGGGACAATTAATGTTAAACTATTCAAATGATGGACTTAAGAGCTTAATTAAATAAATGATAGTGTGCTTTTTGCAGCAAGAGTGTTAAATAACTGGTGAGGCATTACAATGTCGCTTTTTCCTGACCTCTTATTTCTGTGTTTCTGCAGTGCATTAATGAACTATAATATGCTTATTTAAAACCTAATTGATTTTCTGTATACAATACACATGGAATACATTTATGGGAGTCTATTTCTGATTCAGAGTATTCAAAAATATAAAGGTAATTGTGACTTTATAAATTGTGACATCATTTCTTATAATTGTGACTATATCTCCCAATAGGAGATATAAAGAGATTTGACTATTTATTTATTTATTTATTTATTGTAATTGTGACTTTATATCTCCCAATTGTGACACTATGTAACACTATTGTGAATATATATACACTAAGTTTGGGCTAAGTCAGACTTTTTATTTTATTTTTTATTTTTTGAAAGAAATTAATACTTTTTTTCAGCAAGGATGATGCATTTAGTTGATCAAAAGTGACAGTAAAAACAATGTTATAATTGATTTCTGTTTCAAATAAATGCTGTTCTTTTGAACCTTCCACTTTATTTCGATAGTCCACAGACATTCTACTAACTTTGCAACTAACTCTCATTAGAGTATTAGTAGACTGTAGTAGACTGTTAGGTTAGGGTTAGCTGTTAGAGTTTGGGTTAGTAGTTGACATGTAGTTGCAAAATAGTCAGTAGAATGTTTGTTGGGGGACCATCAAAATAAACTGTCAGCAGATATTAAGCAGACAGTCTACTAATACTCTAGTGAGAGTTAGATAACATGTAGTTGCGAAGTTAGTAGCATGTTACCAAACCTTTTATTCATCAAAGTATCTTGAAAAAAATGTATCCTGGTTTCAACTAAAATATTGAGCATCCCAAATGTTTGGAACATCAATGATAGTACACTCAAAAATACAGAGCCCCTAAACGGACATGTGAAGAAAAAAAATTAGATGGGAGGAAAAATTATTTGGCAAATGTTTTGCATTCTCCCAAGAAACTTTGCGTTCGCTCGCAAAATGTTTGCGTTCCCCTGAGAAACTTTGTGTTCGTTCACAAAACCTTTGCGTTTGTTCGCAAAACTTTTGTGTTCTTTGTGAGCGAACGCAAAGTTTCTCGTCGGAGCGCAAATGTTTATGCGAGGGAATGCAAAAGCATTGACTTATCATTTTTCCTCCATCTCATATTTTTTTTTCTTCATCGTGTCCTTTTAGGGGCTCCGTAGAAATCAGTTACTTTAAAGGGATAGTTCACCCAAAAATGAAAATTTGATGTTTATCTGTTTACCCCCAGGGCATTCAAGATGTAGGTGACTTTGTTTCTTCAGTAGAACACAAATTATGATTTTTAACTCCAACCGTTGCCGTCTGTCAGTCATATAATACATGTCAATGGGAACACAATCTATAAGAGTCAAAAAAACATGCACAGACAAATCCAAATTAAACCCTGCGGCTCGTGATGACACATTGATGTCCTAAGACACGAAACGATCGGTTTGTGCAAGAAACCGAACAGTATTTATATCATTTTTTTACCTCTAAAACACGCGAGACATCACTTCCGTCATCAGAACGCATTCAGACCTCACTAACCGGATGCGCAACGCCACTGACATGCATTATACGACTGACAGACGGCAACGGTTGGAGTTAAAAATCATCATTTGTGTTCTACTGAAGAAACAAAGTCACCTACATCTTGGATGCCCTGGGGGTAAGCAGATAAACATCAATTTTCATTTTTGGGTGAACTATCCCTTTAAATTGCAATAATATTTCACAAATTTTGATCAAATAAATGCTGCCTTGATGAGCATATGGTACTTCTTTCAAAAATAATCTTAATGACCCCAAATTTTTGAACTCTAGTGTATCTCTCAGTTCTGAATTTGATCTCACACTGTGACTATTTCTTATTTCAAAGTTTCTCACAATTACAGCTTCTATAGTATTGCTACTGTATACACAAAAAATCACAGATTAGATTTATTCATCAGGTCTGTAATTGTAGGCGCTAACTTTTTACTGATTGCTGTCCTCCCACTAACATACGTCCACTCCGATGAAATCAAATGGAGACAATTGTGCCCACAGCATAAACAAAGACACAGATCTTCATGTGGATATTGGCCACTCCAATTGGATACACAGCAACATTGCTGCCTGCTAGCTAAGAGGAGATGGGCCGATATTACATTCAGGACTGGAAAAACAAGAGAACTCTGTAGACAATGTTTTTAGTGATACAGAAGGCTAGCCGAATAAAAGACCGCAATCTTATCTGCGAATTATGAAAATTGCATTCATCACACTCTGGTTGTTTGTGCACTTCGATTACAGACCATTGCGGCAATTTACTGTATTATTCACACTTCGGCGCATCCGCTGCCTCTGTTCTCCAGCGCCTTCCGCAGGCCTCAGAGGTTAAATACCCATTGTTACGTTATAAGCTACACCTAATCAAGAGAGTCAGAGCATAATGAAAGCCGGGGAACATATGTGTACTACTAACAGATAATAAACTGATATTCCCTCTAAATTATTCATGGATGAGATGAGATTTAGGGGGTTATGAATCATTACAAGCCTTATCTTATCAAAATTAATAACCCTAATGGTATTGCACCAGTTGTTCAGCTGGCACAGGAGCTCAGATTTTGGATCATAATGTGCATCACCACAATCCATCCCATCCCATTATGCCTTTTATCTGATGTAAATAAAGCAACTCTCGTCGGACAGCAAGATCTCTGATTGGCTACCGAACAATAATGGTGGCTAATTAGCAGCTGAAAGACAATATAGGGCTGATGGGAGATAATACCAGCACCCACACGCTGAAAACGCTCAAAAAAAGCAGATGCCTTCAACACTGCTTGTATGTAAGTGAGAAAATCAGAAAGAGAAAGAGGTAATCAAAGACAAGAGCCTTATTTAGATATTAAAAAAGAACTGTATTATTAAAAGAAAAAAAAATGTTTGAATTAGACAAAATATATTGGTTTAATATACATAAGCCAATGCTTCTACATGTACATCGGACTGTTTAACCTTGGCGATCAGTTATTAGTGTTTTTTGTGGCATGCATAACTGTGGGTTGGGTAACTACGGCAACAGTAAATGATTTTTATTATGCTAGCCTCTGACATCAATTTGTCACTGACTGCATCACTGCTGCCCTGTACTTGCATTTCGATAACAAACTTTGGCTGCGTTCATTCTGTCATATTTATGCTGCCAGTGCTACATCCAGCGCAAGCCAGACTAATACTTTAACCTAATTTGTCAGAGCATTTATCATCTTTTTACTCTCTCTCTCTCTCTCTCTCTCTCTCTCTCTCTCTCTCTCTCTCTCTCTCTCTCTCTCTCTCTCTCTCTCTCTCTCTCTCTCTCTCTCTCTCTCTCTCTCTCTCTCTCTCTCTCTCTCAGTCTCTCTGTCTAGATGTCTAGCCTTCAGTTCTACTAAAGACTGAGTCACAGCAGTTTTTTTTTATTTTTTGGCCAGCCATAATTGAAAACCACTCAAAAACATTGCTATAAGATAAAATTTATCTCAGGTCGCAGTGACCAAAAACTTCTGCCTTGTTCAATTGAAACCCTTTTCCCTAAAGTTGCTTTTAGCTGGCAACTTGAACGCCACTCAATCAGTCTCTGTGGGGAGTCGGCTAATTAAACTGGAGTCAGTATTTTACGGGGGGAAAAAAGAAAAAGAAAAAAAGTGGAAATTTCAGATATCTTGCCTGAGTACTGGCTGACTTTTAGTAACCCTCTCTGTTATGCAGTCACGTTTCTGCTATTTTCAAAAACATTATAAAAGGTATAAAAACATTAAAAGGTATAATACAGTTGCAAGAAAAAGTATGTGAACCACTTGCAGAATCTGTGAAAATGTTAATAATTTTAACAAAATAAGGGAGATAATACAAAATGCATGTTATTTTTTATTTAGTACTGTCCTGAGTAAGATATTTTACATAAAAGATGTTTACATATAATCCACAAGACAAAAAAATAGCTGAATTTATTAAAATAACCCCATTCATAAGTATGTGAACCATTGATTCTTAATACTGTGTGTGGTTACCTGGATGATCTACAACTGTTTTTTTGTTTTGTGATGGTTCTTCATGAGTCCCTTGTTTGTCCTGAACAGTTAAACTGAGCTCTGTTCTTCAGAAAAAATCTCCAGGTCCTGCAGATTCTTCAGTTTTCCACCATCTTCTGCATATTTGAACCCTTTACAGCAGTGACTGAATGATTTTGAGATCCGTCTTTTCACACTGAGGACAACTGAGGGACTCAAACACAACTTTTAAAAAAGGTTCAAACATTCACTGATGCTCCAGAAAAAAACATGATGCATTAATAGATGGGGGGTGAAAACATGTGGAATTTGAAGATCAAGGTAAATTGTATTTAATTTGTCTTCCGGGAAACATGCAAGTATTTTCTGTTGCTTCTGAAGGGCAGTACTAAATGAAAAAAAAAAAAAAAAAAAATGATATTCAAGCAAAATAAGAAAAATTTGGACCTCTTCATCCTGTTCAAAAGTTTTCACCCCCCGACTCTTAATGCATCGTGTTTCCTTCTGGAGCATCAGTGAATGTTTGAACCTTTTTTAATAGTTGTGTTCGAGTCCCTCAGTTGTCCTCCACGTGAAAAGATGGATCTCGAAATAATTCAGTCACTGTTGTAAAGGGTTCAAATATGCAAAAGATGCTGGAAAACTGAAGAATTTTTGGGACCTGGAGATTTTTTCTGAAGAACAGAGCTCAGTTTAACTGTTCAGAATAAACAAGGGACTCATGAACAACCATCACACAACAAAAAAACAGTCGTAGATCATCCAGGTAACCACACACAGTATTAAGAATCAGTGGTTCACAAACTTTTGAACTGGGTCATTTTGATAATTTCAGCTATTTTTTTGTCTTATGGATTATATGTAAACATCTTTTATGTAAAATATCTTACTCAGGACAGTACTAAATAAAAAATAACATGCATTTTATATGATCTCTATAATTTTGTTAAAATTTTGCACATTTTCACAGATTCTGCAAGTGGTTCATATACTTCTTCTTGCAACTGTATATTTTAGGTAATATATAATATATTTTAAATAAGTATGTTTTTAATATATTTAACATTTTACAGATAGTTGTCTCGCTGAGTATTGGCTGACATTTATTATCCTTCTCTGTTATGTAGTCACAGTTCTGAAATTTTCTAAACTTTTCCTGCTTTAGTTTTCACTCTAATAAGTCTTTCTCTCCTGTCTTAATTAGCATCATCCACTAGTGTTTACGCAGACAGGCGATTCAGGTCATAGACAAACTGGGACGGTAGTGGCTCGCCTGATTATTTTTCTGCATATGTTTGCAGTCTTGAAGAATAGAAGGTTGGATAAAAACTTCCATCTGGTTTCTCTGTCTTCATTTTCTACATGAACATGGCACAGACAGATGTCCACTAGAATGGGCTCTAAATAATAAATGAACAGAGGAAACCAACCCAATAAGGGTCAACACACTGTTGGTCTACATGACAACACTGAAAGATACAGTGGCCCAATAGTGCACAACACAAAGGAAATTTAAAAAAGCATATATAAATTAACAACAAGCCACAACACAGCGAAAAATGCTCACATTCCTTTCTAAGCCACCAAAGCTAACAAGGGCTTCATACAGTACTAGAGGTGAACCACTGTACCAATCTTTTTTACATATAGAAACCCTTCTGCATTTATTGCTTTTGAAATTAGCCAGGTACATGTGAATTTAAAGTCTCAAGGGTCCATAAAGCATTGGTATGGAAAAACTTCAAAATTTGGATTTAGTTAATCCATTGCCTCTAGTATAGAGCTTGTATGTTACCTTTAACACACTCTCTATGTGTTGCATCTGTTTCTGGTTTTGAGTTGTTAGCCTGTTAGTTTTGCACTGATCCCAGTTCAGTTTCCTTTGTCTCTGTCATAGGTTGCCATAGTGTTTGCCATGTGTCTCATCTGTGTCTATGCCGTGGTCCCCCAATATTTATGCCATGGTTAATGGAAACATAGAATTAGGCTATTAAATAATTATATACATCGCATGTTCAGAGCTGTTCCCAATCGAACTGAATGGACCAATTATCAGCGCAATATGACTGAAGCCCAGTTTATTTAATTGTGAATTTGTGGCGCACAAATCACATACTGTGCTCCAAGATTTGTACAAGCTGTTCCTATCGTGTTGGTGATGATAAAATGCGCAATCCATTTGAATTCTATTGAGAATTTACAACTTTAAAACTCTATAGAGAAAGTGAAACTATCTAAAACAGCCACATAAACTAACAAGACATGAAAGAGGAGAAAACGTCATCCTGCATTTTGTAGAATTTATAATAGATAATCTGTTAATGAAATATATTTTTCACTCTAGATTTATATTACAACTGTGGCATGTTGTAGCTATACTTTCTAAAAGTGCAAGTTGCAATTTCTCTTAACAAATGCTATAATCAATAAAAAAAGTAAATGTTTAGTAAAGTTAGTTTGACTTCCCATGGCACTTTGAAGTAGAAAGTTGTGTCAAACTGATGAGGTTCCAGGTGCTTAAATAATATAAAATACATCATATATCCTATGTAAACAAAAAGTAATTGTTAACTAGGCTATTACTTTACTGTAGTTATCACTTTGAATGCCGACATTGAATGTGTGGATGATAGATAAGATACCACAAATACCATTTTGCAAAAATACACAAACAAAGAAACAAACAAATAAACAAGTAAATCTCATGAGGAAGCACTTCACACGTCAACCCTCCCACCCCCACCCCCTATTTCCCAAAAATATATTCTTTTTTGTTTCATAGAAAGTCATACAGGTTTAGAACGACATGAGGGTGAAAGCGGAATTTTAATTTATTTGGGTGAACTATCAAGAAAGTTAAAAAAAAAACAAAAAAACAAAAAACAAAAGAGGAGGACTTAGAAACCAAGGAGTGCCGCCATGATGAAACCTCACTTTCCACGGCCAAGACAAATATCCACAGCTATTTATCTGCTGCATTTATCAGACCTGCCGCCTGCTTTTTATCTTAATGAAGGATTCTGTTTACACATGGCTGCCCATGTCAGTCCAGACCTCACCACAGCTCTCGTTTCCTCAGACAGTAAATACTTTGAATAAATGAAACAGGCCGAAAGCTGAAGCAAACAGATACCCGCTACAGAAGGAGATGTGCTACGACCATTTCTCATATCTGCTAGGGCTTGAGAATGGAAGCCATTGTGAGCCTGCCTCTGTAATTTGTCACATCAGCTTAAGTCTGTAGCTTTCATTGGGTTGAAAAACGGAGACGGTCCACACCACAAAGAGCAATCAACCAGGCTTTGTCCTCTGTGTTGCCATGCTTTTCCTCATTGTTTGGTGAACGAGGGTGGCATGTATCGGTCGGTGCAGACACACAGTTCAGGTTCGTCTCATTCCACTCCCTAATTCCCTAGGATGTGCCGCAATATGTCGTGAAAACAAATTTGAGTACTAGGAAGGGTCTTTAACGACTGAACATTAATGGCTTAAAGACCTGTGACATGATTTCAAGGTCATTCATTAAAACAGCGGTTCCCAAACTTTTTTTCCTGCGCACCCCCTTCTATGTCCCAACAGGGTTGGTGCACCCCCAATCCCCACTTCAAAAAAAAAAAAAAACGCAACAAAGCTTTGTTTTATCGCCATATAAAGACTCATGTTTAATCATGCGCAAATAACCAGAACACGCATGACAATAACAACATCAACAAAGTTTCAATATAATGCATCAAAGCTACGCACAAGCTTCCACTTTTAAGAGGACGAGTGACAGACACAGGCTCAGTAACAGAAAGCACAGTTATTTTCAGCCGCGTAAAAGAAACATTGCAGCAATAGGCCTATTAAATGACCGTGGAGCTAGCATCATCATCATCATAACACAAGTGCATAAAAGAAGAGCAGTGCGTAGAAGACAGTAGCTGTCTTCTTCTACGTTTCTATCAAAAACTAATAAATTATAGTTTTTTATTTAAAATAAAAGCGATTACAAAGGAAATGTTTACTGTTTTTTTGTTGTTAAATGTTTTTTTATTGTATGGAAAAATCCCACTTAAAAAAAACAGACCGCCATTACATTTTTATAAATATATAAAAAAAACAATATATTATATACACTCATGTATGCATCTGTGCATCTGTGACCATTGATCTGCGCATGTGCAAAAAACAAGTTACTCTTGGCCAAAAAGTGAATATGATTACATTAACAGATTAGGTTAAAAAGAGAAAACAGAGGTGATGGGGTCTATTGAGAAACTAAGTAAATGAGGATTAATTACTGAGATTAGCACATACTTGTGTGCAGAGCAACTCTGAGCTCACAAATTATTGTCTAATTACAATACCAAAACCATTTTCTACATGCAGTAGAGGAAAAAGAGATGTTGAGAGGTTACAGATGAAGAACATGGAACAGGGTGAAGTAGATGAATAGCAGGAAATGAACAAATACACAGAGTTCAACATGCTACTGCTGAAACCATTAAGCACAATGTTACATCAGATACAAGCCTCACTTTATCTCTAATTTTTTCACATTTGTCAAGAATGAACCACATGCTTGTTTTTTTCGGTTCCACAAAACAGATTCAATCAACAGAAGCTTCTAAAACCTAATGGTCTCAATACAATGCTAGTCACAGTCTATCATCTCCATTCGACACGTAGAATCTTTTGCTACATGCTCAAATAAGCAGACAGGCTTTCCATATTCACTGCAATTATATTATGTTAGATACAACTGCACATCCTGTCTGACTCTCTTTAATTCAGTGAAAAGCTGTATGTAGCCTCACGCTAACAGGAAATTGAGTTAGTACGGCAGTATTGATTTGTATTTACTCTAAAGCATCACTCCACAGACTCACTCAGACAGACTGCTTTTAGCTTCCTAATTCTTCAATATAGAGCCAAAAGTATGACTGAGGATGTTAATTGGGAGATTTGTGGTAACAAGCATTTGAAGGCAAGAGACGGGTAGAAATGGTACAGAGTGACAAAGAAAATTACACTGGTGAATAAAGAAAAAAAGGTGAAAAAGCAAACAAACAAAAGCGGATTAATTATTGATAACATGCTAAGCATATCTAAGCTCATAAGTCAGTTTATTCATTAAACTTTGTCAGTATTTGCTCTCCCTCATGTAGTTCCAAACTTAAAAGATAAATTTGCAAAAAATGACAAAAATAAATGTCATTGTTTTTTATTGTTTATCAAACATTCTGAAAGTGATATTGTTTCTCTGTCTTTATTGTTATAGTTGTGGTGTTGATGTCTCTATTCTCAAAGAATTAGAAAGAATATTTAAAGTTTATAGTTATCATTATATTTATTGTCCTTGATGCGAATGGGCCTTTATTCTTCTGAAGCCATAAAGAAGATTTGTGACCAAAATTAGTGTTATTCACTGAAAACTTGGCAAATCTCTTCTTGGTGATAGTGATGACTGATTCACAAATGAATCAGATTTTTTCAATGAATCTGTTGGTCCAGTTCATATAATGTGTGATTGGTCTGTATGATTCATTCACGGAATGGACTGATTTGTTTCTTGAGTTGACTCACTAACTCAATGATTCATTTGCAGTAGTTAACAACTCACAGGGGAAGATTAACAGTGAATAATTTTGTCTGTTCTTCACACAAAGCTATTGTATGGCTTGGAATGTTTGGGATGGCCTTGGCTTGGCATGTAGCACATAAGTTAAATGGACAAATTTTATGCAATTGACAAGTTTTATGGTGATTTTGTCTCTGTTTTAAAGCTTAAAAGTGCCGGTCCACAATCATTGTAATTTAAAAATTTCATTTTTTGGTTAACAGCTCCTTTAAAACAGATTTATAGGGATAAATCACCCAAAAATGATCATTCTATCATCATTTACTCACCATCATGTCATTCCAAACCTGTGTGACTTTCTTCCGTGGAACATAAAAGAAGATATTTTGAGAAATGTCTAAGTGTTTTTTTGTCTATACAAGGGAAGTGAATGGTTACCTGTTTGGTTACCAACATTCTTCAAAATATCTTTTCTGTTTCACAGATAAAAAGATTGCTTTTGGAACGACATGAGGGTGTGTAAATGATGACTAAATTTTCATTTTTGGGTGAACCATCCCTTTAAAGCTGAAATCTGTGCTATATGATGTCCACAGACATGTTCACACAGTTGACTGAGAAAGTGATCAAGATCCAGGGTGAGAGATGTATCAGCTGGAGGTCAGTTTCATGACTGCAGGGCTGTTGTTGTATAGAACATGGAAAGAGTTGTGCACATTTTCATACACGCTCTCGGTGCGGCTACACTTTTATGTCCACTGACATCCACTCTCTCACAAACACTCACGTCACATCGAATTATGACACATGATAGTTATTTTTCAGGCTTTTTTCTTTTTTTTACTTTTCACATGCACCCATTGCCTCCATCTCCAAAAATCAAACACATCCATTCTCCGGGGTCTGTGTACCATCTCCACTCTCATTTGCCACAGGCTGTGTTTACTTAATTTCCCACAAAAAACACACACTCTCTCTTTCATGTGTTCTTTTCCGCTCCTTCCTTTTTCAAATATGGAGTTTTGTCACCTCTGCCATCCAGTCATGTGTCAGTTTGCATGAGCCATCTTGAGCTGCCAGTATGCGAATTAAACCAGGACAGTCTGTTCAATCTGAGAAGCATTTGATTAAATATTTTTGCATTTGTTTAAGACACTACAAAGCAAAACTACTGCTTTTCATGCACTAGTCAATTTTGAGATTTTAGGCTATTTTTCTTCCAAACCATGTCTTCTTTCAGACTAGTGGGTAGAAAACATCCCTAATACACATTTAAGTGTTTATTTTATTACACTTTATTTATTTGCATCTTTAGAATTTGATTACAAATACATATCTTTAAAGACTGTTTTATCAAAATGAGTTTTTTTCTCATGCACTGAGCTGGAAAACTCCACTTCAGTGGCACGTACATACACCAAACTCTTCAGTTGTATTCCTATATATATTCTGAAGTTTTCTACTGAGGGATTTGTTCATAGATCATTCACTTGGTTTATATAACGTTTTATTCCTAAAAACATGGTGAAATATATTTTTTTTAGGCTGTTGACAGCATTTTATGATTTATGAAATTATAAAAGAGATATACTCCTCTGTAAAAACCTTAAACTCTAATATTTCTATATTTAAACATTCATTTCAACTAAACAATACAAAACAGCTGTCTTTTTGCACTGTGAACAATCAACCGTGGAAGTATGGTGATATCTTTCCTAAATATTTGCCCTATTCACCTGTGGTGTCTTAATTTGATTGCTGTACATCTTTCATATTCATACTTCACAAAAACATTGTGAGTGAGGTAGTGTTAATTTGAGGAAGTTAGCATTGCATTATGTTTACATACATGTAGTATCACATTATATAATGCTTATTTCAACAATGGAAGCACAAACTGAGGGTCAAGTTATTTGTTTTTTTTAGCTCAAAACAGGCCTTAGGGAGACTTAAGCGTCTTTGTGTGTGTACGTGTATGTGTGTGTGTATTCGAATGTGTGAAAGTGATAGAGACTGAAATGATATCTCTGGAAGCTAAAGAAAGAATGACCCAAATTTCTTTTGACATGTGTTCACAGCTGCCACTTAAATACTCCCTGCTTTCCTTTAAAAAAAGCAGAGTTGCCCTCCCTCTGTATTGCTCGTTTTTACTGTCCTCTTACAGTCAACAATCTTTAACCCTTTAACTGTGGCAACAAGAAATACAGTATTAAGGGGAAAATTCATTTTAAAAAGTGAGTAAAATAATAGATTTGGTCACACTTTATTTTAATGTATCCTTACAACGTAATTACACAAATAAGTAATGCATGCTATTAATTAACAACATGTACTTATTATAGATTTAGGGTTTGGTTTAGTGTTAGTTACATGTAACTTTCAACAAGGACAAGGATTTTTGCCACAGATTCTTGTTTTTTTTTTACCCTGACTTTAAAAAAAAAATTGACCTTGACTAATTCATTGAGATGTCCATAAAACCTAGAAGAAATGCCATCAAAGTGTCTTAATCATATCTATGGAACTGATTTAAAATAGCTTCTTTCTTTCACATTTCAAACATTGCTTCTTACTGTTCAGACACAGAAACATCTCACATCTCCATCAGTGATTATATATAGTTATGCTATATATAACATTAATGAACATTTCTAATTACCTCAGCTGTGATAATCAGCTTGTATTATCTACAAATGACATTTGGCTTGGTTGAGCAGGTTTTTTTTAAAATATTTTATTTAATCATTTTATTTAAAATTTCTCTTTTTTGTAAAGACAATAATCCATGCCTACAAAACATTTGGGCCCTTTTAGTGAGGAAAGTTGCAGACGCAGCCTGTGAGGCAGACGCACGGTGATTATTGAACGAGTCTCTTTATAAACACTCCCCGACCCTTAATGGAGGCTTTTTAGTAGCTTCCTTGCTGCGATCAATTTGGTCCCCACTAACAGTCAGGCTGAATTTGTCAGCGGACGCTAGGCGGTTGGCCTGGTGTGATTGGAGGCCTACATTTCAAGGAGGATTTTGGAAGATGAGGCCAGTTATTGCACAATTAGACAAGCAAATTAAAAGTGGCAGAAACTGTGAGCTTGCCCGAGGGGCTCTTCTACCCTTCACTCCTCCAACTTCCCTCCCCTCTGTTCTTGCGTTTCTTCCAGAGAATTCCTTTCCTCCATTTGTCGTGCTTCGTTTTGCACTGGCACATTTTCTCTCTGTGCAGCTGCCATCACTTTATGTCAGTATTTCTTTCTGTTCTCTGGCTTGTGCGGGTAAACTTTTCTTATAGCCCGTAAGTGTGATGTGTGTATGTGTAGGTGTGTGTTCTTGAGGGAGAACGGTATCTTTTTGAAGGCAAGGTGAACTCTGCTGAATTTCATATTTGGTCTGTGATGCGGAAATACCATGAATATATATCTCTCTCTCTACATAGTGTATTGCAACAGAATCACCGTTAAACTTAAGTCAGGAGAGTTTTTTTAATGGAAACCATGCGATTTGGGAATTCATTCCTATTCCTTTCAGTACCCCTGGCAAGTGTTTTTTCCACCATTGCGCTTATTTCTTTGCACCGCTCCCACTTGAGCACCTTCCATCTCTGCAGCTCCAGCATTTGACTATACGTGTTTATGTACAAAATGAAAGAGTATCTTATTTACAATGTTCCGTTGACATTTCAAGATGACCTTTATACTAAAAAATTGGGCAGGGAAAGCAAAGCATCCCATTAACTGCTGGTTCTGTGCGCTCCGCCGATTTTAAAGTCCATTACGTTTGTTAGCCTCCCAGCGCATCAAATCTAGACCATTGTTATAGTCAGACTACCAAAGGCTAATTGCTATTTCGAAGAGGATTCATAGGTATTAAACATACATTTAGAGTGCTGTTTGTCTGGGTTTTGACCGTGAACAAGTGTGTCTCAAATAAATAAGGTAGAAGAGTGTGGAGTAGTTGCGTTTCTCATTGCATTATTGACTCCACAGAGGTTTATTGGATAACAAAAGTAAAATACTGAGTGATCTAATTTAATCAAGTTCTAGCAAGCATTTTCAAATACAGTTTTCAAATTTATGCAAATTTAAATACAGATTTCTTCAAATATTTAGCATGTGTGATTGAGAAACTGGTGAGTGAATCAGAAAACCGGGGAGAAAATGCTATACCAATTCAACTAAAATAAGGGATTCCTATACCGAGTTCACGGTTGGGCTGACATGGCAGCTGCTTTACTTTGCTGATTGTGCTCACAACAGCTAAAAGAAATGGGAAGAAATAAGCTGTGTTAAGCCATTTTAAAGAACGCCTCCAGCAGCGCAGACACAGAGTAATTGAATGAAACTCTGTCCGTGGTGCTGAAATTAGAGTATTTGGGCATGAGACTTATAATACAGTGCTGTGAGACAGCAGAGACCAGAACAAAAATAACCTTTTGGGTTTTTTTTTTTATTATTGAACCGAATACACTTTATATTCAATTGACTTGAGGCATGTTATTATATATGAAACACCTATATGATTTCAGCTTTAAACAGAAGGTCATAATAGAGCAAGGACATATCAAATTAATATTTAATGTATTAAATGTGTACAACAAGACATAATTTAACATAAAAGAATAATATGAAGAACTCTGAATTTGATACCATATCCAAAGATGCTGTTAAAATGGCAACTGTTAAGCATGTGGGATTGAGAAATTGGTGAATGAATCAGAAAACTATGTACTGTATGCCCTATAAACCTTCAAAGTTTTGTACGCATTTTTCCAAAGCATTCACTTACAAGGCTCAATCAAACTTTGCTTTTCAGGTTAAAAATTGGAGTCATATGAATTCCACTGTATTTTAATTATACTTCAATATATTCAAATTCAAACTGCATCCTGTTTGACTGCCTCAACACAAATTTGATTCAAATTCATGAAGTGAGTTTGTATTAAAAGGCATTCTCAGTTCATTTAGCATTTAGTCATGTATATTTTGGATTACTCACTTGTCTTCTGTAGGGTCACAGGGTGTCCATCCCAGTGTAACCCCTCACCCAAATCCTACTCGGACCCTTTAACCTGGGTCTCCAGCATGGGAGTCAGACGCTCTAACAAGGAGGCTGAAGGCTGCAACCTCTAGTGTCGCTAGAGCATCTCTTGAGATCAGAGGAGTGAGTTTTACTCACACAGTGACTACTAGCTGGCCTCCGTTACACTCACCCCCCTAAACCTGACTCCCATCCGAGTCACGGCACCAATGTAACCCCTCACCCAGGTCCTACTCGCCCCGCTCTGTGCGGGCCTCGAACCTGGGTCTCCGGCGTGGGAGTCGGACGCTTTAACAAGAAGGCTAAAGGTTGCAACCTCTAGCGTCAGTCGCTAGAGCATCTCGAGATCAGAGGAGTGAGGTTTACTCGCACAGCGACTACTAGCTGTCCTTCGTTACACTCACCCCCCTAAACGTCAATCCCACCTGGGTCACGGCACCAATGTAACCCCTCACCCAGGTCCTACTTGCCCCGCTCTGCGTGGGCCTCGAACCTGTGTCTCCGGTGTGGGAGTCGGACGCTCTAACAAGGAGGCTAAAGTCTAAAGTGAGCTTTACTCGCACAGTGACTACTAGCTGGTCTCCGTTACACCAGCACGTGTGCACTGTAAGAAAAAATCTGTAGAAAATCAGAAAAGGTACTGGTAATTTTCTGCCAGGACATTATCTGTTAAGTTTACAGATATTTCCTTAAACCCTAAAACACAACGCAATGCATAATTCACACAATATACTCGCATACATTTGAATTGCAGGAAGCTCTCGGAAAGTCCTTATCACCAAAATAAGTCTTAAAGGAGGATCTGAAATGTCATATATTCATATTGCAGATCAGGCAGCAGTAGGCCACTCCTTCCTTCTCCAAAATAACTCGCATGAAATCACATGAATTTCCTGCCAAGAATCACAGGAAATGACTTCACATCTGTTTTTATATAGACTGAGAGAGAGAATCTCAGCATCATCTGGGAGGATGAAGTGGCCTGGCAGTATCTGTACTAGAGTTCAAATGAGCTGTGTAAGTCTGAGCCTGGTGAAACCTACTGGAATGAGATGATGAGCCCATGGAAGTATAGAGGAAGCCGAGCAGCGGGGAGCAGGCAGACAGGAAGATGCTGTGAATCAGAGGCAGGAAACTCTGAATCTCAGAATCAGGTAATCTCAATAACGGATGACCGCCTGTGTTCAGGAATTCAATTCACTCTGGAAGCTTCGGTATAAACAAGCGGGGGAAGATCGGGGTGGCTATTCTGTTCTCTCTATAGCTTCCTCTTTTTCACATGGGGATGAATTGATCTGTATGTGGAGATATTAGGGTCTTCCTGTGGCACACAGATAATTCAGGAGCAGCGAGCAATGAGGAGAGAGAGAGAGAATGTCAAGATGCCTTTGTAGAGAGAGAGAAAGAGAGAGAGAGAGAGAGACAGACAGACAGACAGACAGACAGACAGACAGACTGCACAGTATAGTGCTCCTTTGTCTCTTTCTTGAGGGAGAACTACATTATCTTATGATGATTGTGGCTTTATTATGATCTAATTATTCAGTCTAATGCCAGCACTGAATGTGATGTCATGCTGTGACAAGGGATGACCAAAATTATTGAAATGATGTTCTCTATTTCAGTACTCTCTTACTATGACAAATTAATTTATCTTTATCTACTTGCTATTAGGGCTGGGTATTGATACACATTTCCTAATTCAATTAAATTCTCTTGATTCAATTTGATTCAGATTTGATTCAGTTTAGATTTCATCATCCATTTTGCTTATAGGAAATAAATCTCTATTCTGAATATTAGATATTGCTGTTTATTATATAGAGAACCTTCTATCATGGTACATTATGAACATTTTAATTTTAAAAAATGAACAACAGGGGACTAACTATGCAGTTCAATTGTTATTTATTTAACAGATAAAATATTCAACAAAACCAAAAACTAATCTTTAAACTATAAGCTTAAAATTGAAAAACTGGTATTATTACAAAGTATAAAAGTACTAACAATTAAAAACCTCATGAACTTACGTTATAAACTCCAAAAGTTTGTGATTATAATGAATAATAATGAATAATTGAATGATTGAATAAAAGAACCTGCTCAAAAGAGTAATTTGATCCTGAATGAAACTACACCAGTTGCCTGTATGTTTTGATTCACTAAAAAGTGCCAGTTCATTAATAGCCATTTGTTTGTGAATCGCAATTCACTGGTTATGCTGTATTTTGATTAACTGAAAAGAACCAGTTCATAAGACTCATTTGTTTGTGAATCGGAATTTACTGGTTGTGCTGTATTTTTTTATTTCTTTTTTATTGCACTAAAAAGACTTTGTTCATATGGTGAGAGCCATATGTTTTTAGTTCACTAAAAAGAACTCGTTCATACAGTGAGAGTCGTCTTTCTTACTCCCTTTTCCCCCAGCTCAAAATCAGGTTTCATTTTCTACTGTATTTTTAGTGTATTAAATGTCTTTTAATACGCTGAAATTCTAAAAACAATAAAGTCATGTTTATTAGTCACTTGCATTTATTAATGTTTTGTCTCACTGGAAGAGATGGACTGAGCAATGATGGAGAGAGGTGAGAATGAGACAATAAGAGAGCGACGGGGGAGAGGAAAGGAGAAACTCAATAAGATGAAACAAAATCAATGGCTGGATGCTGAGGCTGCATTTTGAGGCTCTGGAGACGATCACATACGCTCATGGATTTGTGCTCTTTAAAAAAGAGAGCTTTGAGAGTGGAACAGTAAAAAAGTGATATGTTTTCATATTCAGAATGGAAACAAAAAGGAAGCGCAACTTAAAACTAAAATCAATAATTCATTTCAGGGAAAGCGTGTGCAAGAAAGAGAGTGAGAGGAAGATGGAACTGCAAACAAATGTCATGCTTTAAAGGAATGACAATGTTGACAGGCTATTAAATGAGTAAATATTTCATGTGTTTTTAACCTTTAGGTGTGTGTGTGTGTGTGTGTTATTCAGGTATACCCTATGTTATGGGGACAAAATGTCCCCACAAAGATGGCAATATCCAAAATCCTTGTCCTTGTGGGGACATTTTTGGTTCCCATGAGGAAAACAGCTTAAAAATCATACAGAATGATGTTTTTTGAAAATGTGAAAATGCAGAAAGTTTTCTGTGATGGGTTGGTTTAGGAGACAGCTTGTACAGTATAAGTCTATGGACATAATGTGTGAGTGTGAAACTTTTTCAAGTGTTTTGCTCTTTTATATGACGAAGTCTACAGTTCAGAGTCCCATTTATTTACAAAATTACTAGAATTAGTACTGTTCTAACATGTTGAACACTTCAAAAAACCATAACCCTTTCGTAAACAACTCAGGGTGAACAGGTGCATTGGAAGCAGATGAAGGAAGACTGAGAAAGATAGCAAGTGAGTGCAGTGGAGGAAGGAATGGCTCTAAAAAGCATCTGAAGAGCTTGTCTAATGGACAGCTATTCTCTCAGTCCTTTAGTTATTGTAGTTATTTAAGATAGGAAGTGTTTTTTTTTTCTTCCATACATTGGAACTTGATATTAACTGAAACTTTTTGGTTACCAACGTTCTTCAACATATATTAAGAATGTTGGTTTTATATATTATTAATAAAGGCATACAGGTTTGGAATAACCTGAGGATGAGTAAAGCATGACAGATTTTTCATTTTTGTCTGAATTAACCCTTTAAGACAGAATTATATATCATACACAAAACTTCATTACTGAAAGTAATGATAATTTACTGTTTACAGAAAGCGAATCAGAAGTTGGTTCAGTAACTGTACTGACATGATTAAAGGGTTAGTTCACCCAAAAATGAAAATTCTGTCATTAATTACTCACCCCCATGTCGTTCCACACCCGTAAGACCTTTGTTTGTCTTCAGAACACAAATTAAGATATTTTTGATAAAATCCGATGGCTCAGTGAGGCCTGCTTTAACAGCAAGACAATTAACACTTTCAAATGCCCAGAAAGACATATTTAAAATAGTTCATGTGACTACAGTGGTTCAACCTTAATGTTATGAAGCGACAAGAATACTTTTTGTGCGCCAAAAAAACAAAATAACGACTTTATTCAACAATATCTAGTGATGGGCGATTTCAAAACACTGCTTCATGAAGCTTCGAAGCTTTACGAACCTTTTGTTTCGAATCAGTGGTTCGGAGCGTGTATCAAACTGCCAAAGTCAAGAAAAACTATTGTGAGTTCATGAGTTTTATTAAATGATTCAGTAAAAGAATTGCCTCATAAGAGTCATTTGCTTATGAATCGGACTACACTGGCATGAAAGACATGTTTTCGTATCATTGTTTTGCAGTACACTGTCTTCTCATTTCCTCACATTTAATTTAGACTGCAAGCTTGAAACTAATTTCTTACATTTACATTTATGCACTTGGCAGACACTTCTGTCCAAAGACACTTTCATTGCATTCAAGCTACACATTTTATCAGTTCATGCATTCCCTGGGAATCAGCAAAATTTCACTGATTATGGTTATCTTCTAGATATGACCATTTTAAAGACATTAAGTTAGTCAAGAAATTTGATGCAAATTGCATTTAAGAGTTGCATTTCACAGTAGAAAAAGGTCAGTACCAGGGGAATATGTGAGATTGTTGTAAGTGGAGGAAATGGAATAAGTATTTGGGATTAAAGGAATAAAAATGTGAAGTTAATGCAAGTGTCAGAAGCCAAGTTTAATATCAGACAAATGCACACACATAGACACACACATCACTTTCAGCGGTAATGATCGCAGAGCTGCAAACAAACACTTTTTCCTTTCTGTTTTAGAAGCCGGTCATGTAGGAAGGGCACTGAGGCCTGGTAAGAACCGTATCAATATTTGAAACAGGGGTTGGGCTTCACTCAATATTCCTGAGCCTCCTGCTGAAAGAGAGAGAAAGAAACAAAAGAAGGGCTAATTGAAAAGGACAGGCCTACACAGATCATCGAAGGGTCTGTCTTTGTCCGTTTTTAATGTTTTGGCATTGCTTGTCTGCTACTCTTCACAGCTACACAGAGTTTTACTAAAAATTCTGTACTTTGTAAAACACAGAAAGAGCAGCGGGTCAAATGGCGATTGCGCACATACACGTGCAAGCATTCCTCGCTTGCTTCAGCACGTATAGCTTGAGGATGTAGTTGAAATATACACCGAGCAGACAGGTCTCATCTCCCATTTGGCACATTTGCTGTTTCTTTAGAAAACCAGACGACTGGAAAATAACACAACAGGCGGTATGGTGAAAAAAGCAGGAGGACGCAGGTTCAAATCCCACTTGGGCCACCTCCTCTGACCCCTGTCATTGTGCCCTTGACTAGGGAACTCATCCTCCGGCTGCCCTGTGGTTGCACTCTACTCCATCCCCCTCACTCGGCGGGTCACATGAGAGTTAGCGATACATAAAGAAAATAATCCTATAGCACCTGGTCAACGTAGCAAAGAGCGATGGGTTAGAAGGAGAAGAGTGCAGAGGGAGAAATAGATGGTCAAAGTGAGCAAGAGAAAGAGAGAAAGTGATATAATATTGATGAGAAGTGCATTGAGAAGAGAGATTGGAATGCAGGACATGTCAGACGGGGCAGAGATGGCTGAAGCTACACAGGAGAAGAAAAGCGCCAGAAAGAGAAGGAGAGAGAATAAAGACAGGGAGGGTTTTACTGTGGTGCAGGGTGCTGTGTAGTCTTTTACAAAGCTTTTTGAAGTTGAGCAGTGGGATTATGGGAATGCTTCCTCAGCACCAGCAAGACGGATCGCTCATTCTGTACAGAGGAGAGCCCAAATCCTGCACACACACACGCGCACACACTTTCCGAGCGCTAACCAGACCCCTTGAATCTGTAGCATAGAGGGTCCAAATCCTATATGCACACACATTTTGACTTTCTTTATCTCCTTCTCTCACTGTCCAGACTCTGTTGGACTGAAAATATCCACATAAATGGACACAGACGGGATGATATTCCTTCACCTTCCTCTTGCGATTCAATCGGCCCTTATTGGCACGGGTTTCGGCATCCTCTATTGCCAAGTACATTAAGAGGAAAGCAATGGATCTTTCCTATCGTCTCTCTCTCTCTGTCCGTCCGTCTGTCTATCTCTCTCCCCCTCGGGCCAGATTGCATTGTCATGCTGGCTGTACCTTCGCGAAGCTCTGCTCTCTTTTTCTCTCCTTCAACCCTTCACAAACTCGCACAAACACACGATCTTGCCAGACTGCTTGGGTAAGATGTGTGCAGGCAATTTGCCCGAATCGTGTGGCATCAATCAGTGGGACAGAGAAAGAGAGAGAGACAAAAAGAGGGAGAGAGACTAAAGCAGTGAGTATTGAGAGATTGGACCCATTCATACTGAGGCAGGACGTTCTGCCTACGGGCTCAACACAAAACAATGCATGATGGGAGGAAGTGGCCATCCGTGTCAGGGCGTAACAGCGCTGGGGGAGAGAGCACCATAACTCACACACACCCTGCAGATGTATTTCTGTGAGTGTGTGTGTGCGATAGAATAGGGATGGGCTGATGGACGGGTGGAGAAGATGGTGAGGAAGAGGAGAGCCTGAAGGAAAGAAATAGAATAACCAGATCATGAGAAAAAACAAAGTTTGAAGCTGTCCAGAGCTGTGATGGGCTATCTTTAGTTTCCCCCCAAAATATCTTGAATGTAGTTTTATGTGGTGGCAGTCTTTAGCCACTGCTTGTAAAATATTAAAATAATGCAGTAATAAAATATTGTACAAGCAGAACTGTGTTTTATGCAGATACAATAAAACAGTGTTTAGAGAAAGAACTGTCATCTTCTCTGCCCTTGGTAGTTCTAATAGTGCGAATAAGGCATGTGTTTAAAAATGAAACTTCTGTCATTATTTACTCATCCTCATGTTGAGCTCTGGGGCTTCTAAGCTCCAAAATGACAAAGAAAAAAGAAACAAAAATGTAAAACTTTCATAAAAGTGGGCTCAGGCACAATATTCCAAGTCTTTTTCCATCATGAGAGAAGTAGCAAGTCTGATTCCTAAAAAAATCTTTTGATCCTGATCTTATAAATTAACTGGTTCATCCAGTTCACAAAGTGGGTCTAGATTAAAGATATTGAATAGATTCAGAAGACTAGGAATGTAATGTAATACATTAAAGTTGGCATGAAACAGAAGTTGTGTTAGTCCTTTCTAACACATCATCAGAGAGAAGAGCTGCAAGAGGCAGGGGCTATTTTGATTAAAGATTATGAGGGCACATGAATAAAATAATAATAGCCTACTAATAATAATGTTGTGCACGGATAAATAATTTATAATAAGTACCGCAATATCCATAAAAAAGTCAATTTTGATTTAATGGCGATTTAAAGAGACATTTGATAGCCTACTTTTATTTTATTTATTTATTTTTTTTGATAGGCTACATTTTGATACTTTTATGATAGCCTTTATGGTGCTTTTTGGTGCTCATTTTGGACCTATAACAGCCCCGGTTCTCACTCATTTTCAGTATGTGAAAAAGAGCCGCAAAGATATTTGTTAAAAATGAACCTTCTGTGTACTACAGAAGAGAGAAAGTCATATGAATAAATGATGATTTTTGGTATACTGTTTCTTTAATAGGAAAATGTTATATGACGTTATGTTATGCTTTTATTATAATTCTAAAAGTTAGCATTTATTTGAGAAAAGCAGATGCTAGATAACAGATCACAGATCTTTCATTAGAGGTGTTTATCTCAGATTTGAGTCTGCGTTAGTACCTCAAATGTCCACCAGAGGGCGATGACAACACACACTTTCGTCTCCGTAAAGACCCCAAACCAGCAACGCCAGCGTTTTAATAGCAAAAAAATTAAACAGTTTATTGAAAATCGTATGGCATAAGTCCACAGAGAAAATGTAATGTCCTATGGCCAATAGGTCTACATCAAATAATATTGTAAATTAATTAATTAGTACCATTTTCATTTCCCCCCACATCTAGGGATGTTTATTCTGAATAAGTGTGCAGCATAAAATGACGCGATTGGCTAACAGCCAGCTCATTATGAACGATGGACGGTGGACATGACAGGAAACTGAATAGAGAGCTTAAGCTATGATAAACACCGCACACACACAGACGCACACACACTGAGGCACTACATGTCTGCAAGCGGTGGAAGAAAGACATGTTGAGAGGTTCAATAGTGAGACAATGAGATTATGACTGTACAGAGAGAGGAAGCAGTAAAGAGACAGGACATGATACACAATGACCATGTGCATTCTTGTTCTTTTGGAGAAGCTGAAGGCACCCAAGGCACCCAGGCACAATCCATAATAATCAATACTTATGTAAGTAACAATGCTTTGAAATAGAATGCCTTTACAAGTAGTTAGAAGACTCCTTACTAATCCAACTTTATAATAAACTTCTCTTCATAGGCATTACTTGATGCCTGTGCATGTGTGTGTGTGTGTTGTGTGTGTGTGTGTGGTTCAGTAAATTAACAATGCTCATATGCTCAACACAAACCTATGTTAGCCTACCCTATGTCATTGGGGCAAAATGTCCCCACAAAAATATATCTAAAATCCTTGTCCTTGTGGGGATATTTGTGTCCCACGAGGAAAACAGCTTATAAATCATTGGCTACTAAGTGATGTTTTTTTAAAACGTAAATATACATAATGTTTTGGGTAGGTTTAGTGTTAGGGGATAGAATATATAGTTTGTACAGTATAAAAATTGTTATGGAAAGTCCCCATAAAACATGAACCCAACATGTGTGTGGAACTGCAACCTATGTAAGGCATAATCCACAGCTAGCTATGCAATAAGTAAGCAATAAGGTACGAGAGGCTGTGCTGTATCGTGAATAAGTCACGGCTGAAGGGCGTTGTTAGGCACGATGCAAAGCGGAGTGACTTATTCACAATAAAGCACTAGTCTCAAGTACCTTATTGCTTTTATAAAACGGTTACCACACAATACAAATATTAAAGCCAAAAAATATGTATCAATGCAACTTTCATGAAGTAAAATCACTAAAAGCCTTCCTTCCACTGGAAAAAATAGTCCCTGACAGTGAACAGCAACAGAAGTTACATTATTACGCCTTTAGATGGCGGCAAAGAATGTCTTTATAAGTGTGTCAGTCAGTAGTGAAGACTTTTATTGCAAAGTCTGAATTGCTGTGAACACGGAACAAGACGCAACTGACAAATGCTTTGACTAGCGCTGTCAGTCACGGGAAAACCCCTTAACTGTTAAGAGGATGAGATATTGCAGCGGACATTTAAACTGATTTTTTATTATGAACATAGGACTGACATGAAGGAAAATGCTAAATCTGAATGCAGGTAATAAACTCGCTCACTCGATCTCTTTCTCACAATACTCTTCTACATAATACAGTAAGCTTCAATGAACAATATCAGTGGTTGCTAAGGGTGTTGTGTAGTGATACACAGAACCGTTGGGTGAAGCGGTCATAGCCGTGTTTTAACGTGAATAAAATCAGAATCAAGTACAGGAACTAACCATTTTATAAATGATTTTAATGCACAACCTCCAGCCAATCAGAATCAAGTTTTCAGACAGACTGTGGTATAAATTATATTAACTATATTACAGCACACTAACAAATTATATGTTGGTTATTTTGAATTTGAATTCCCTTTATAATTCTCTACTGGCAAAGCTTTGGAAATCAGCATAAAACAAGACCAAAATACATATAAATAATCCAAACAGTCGTTTATTGAACATACTGTATGGATGAATGGCAGTGAATGCTGGTGGATAACTTGCATTTCTTTTTGTTGCAGGTATAGTGAATGGTGACGTTAGTAGAAGAACTGGATGAACACAGTGTAATCTTTATGAATACAGGTAATCTTTAATCCACAGGTTTTAGGCACGAAGATGAAGGAGCTCATTGGAGAGATGAAGAAAACACAGGGGAAATCAACACAGGAGATAAAAAAGGCTTACTAGCCGAACCACCAAGGTAAGTAGAGCAGGTAAGGAGTCTGTTTCCATTTTCAAGGCCAGACGATGAGTGAGAGGTGTGCACTTTAGTACTGGTGCTGAGGGCTGCGGTGATGAGGAGCAGGTGACGGTGATTAGAACTCGGGAGAGAGAGTGAGCACTGTGTGTGTGTGACTGGAGAGCCTGGCGTGACTGTGACAACTGACACTTGCCCTGTCGGACCAGTCCTGCATTGTCACTTAATTTACATTCGTTGATCATACACATTATGTTTTTTTTTTACCTTGCAAAATTATATGTTTGATTTTCATATTTGTGTTGAGCATATGAGCACTGTTAATTCTTTCGATTAAAATGTCACCAATGTAGTTGGCTAACAGAGATAAAGTTGTGTTGAATTTGGGAGAATGATTTGTGACAGTCTTAGAATCATCAGTTACAATGGATTGAATAAATCCATATGTTTTCTGAAAAAATGTGTTGATAGCTTGTCATCAAGTTACATTATATACATTAAACACCTTGAGGTCACACATCGCAGTGATTTTACCACGGTTAAGGGAGTTTTAGGCACTCTGCATTTGCATGAAGAGGAACACCCTATACCTGTAAAATGACTGTAACTTGCCTTATTGCTGTGAAATGCCTTTAGTGCCTTATTGCTTTATTTGAAAACAGATTGCAAACGAACACCAAACCAGCTGTACCACCGACACTGATGGCAAGTTAAGTCCATGGATTCATGTTGTTTACTTCCTACCATTTGTGTTGTTGCAGCAAAAATCAAGGATTGGCTTAGTCAAGGTTTTTCTTGTCTTCAGCTGTCTAGTTTTGGTGCTCATGTGCCCATCTTCCTGTTAGTAACTGACAGGTGTGAAACCTGGAGTGGTCTTCTGCAGCTGTTGCCCATTCCACTACAAGACTCAACACATGCTTGGTAATGGGTGATTTCAGCTACCTCTCTCAAATACTTGATGTTTTACCCACAGAACTGCTGCTTCGTTTTTTTTCCTCTTTTTTTCAGCAGCCTTCGCTAGTTTTCCTTCTTGAGAAAATCTAGACCTTATCTGCATATTCTATATATTGTGATGCTCCCACATGGTTTCTCATTTCCATGCTTGATTTCATTAGTATTCATGGGTATTTGTGTGTAATGTTTGCATTTTTGTATGTATGGTTATACCATACTGTATGAATGTCAATAGTGTACATTATGAATTGTACTGACAGCATCTAAAACATAAAATGCTTTATGTTTGCAGGTATAGGCCTAGACATTGAACAAATTTAATGAATTTTATTGCTTTTAATGCATTAAAATCAATCTGTTTATCCAACGGACAAATATTCATGAACAGTTGGACGTCTCTAAAGTTGGTCATATACATTACCATTCATTCTGCATTTATTTGATCAGAAATACAGTGAAAACTAAATAACTATTTTCTATTTTTAAATTTTTTTTAAATAGAATTTATTCATGTGATAGCAAAGCTAAATTTTCACCAGCCATAACTCCAGTCTTCAGTGTCACATGATCCTTCAGAAATCATTTAATATGCTGTTTTGGTGATAAAAAACATTTCTTTTATTATTATTATCATCATCACTGTTAAAAACAGTTGTGCTGCTTAATAGTTTTGTGGAATCTGTGATATATTTTCTTCAGGATTCTTACTGAATATAAGTCTTTATTGTCTTTACTGTCACTTTTGATAAACTTAATGTGCCCTTGCTGAATAAAAGTATTAATTTCTTTAAAAAAAAATCTTGCACAAAATATTTTAAATGATAATGTAAAATGTTGATTTAAGTACATTTATAAAGTACATTTCAGTGTCTATGCAATTGCACAAAATTAGTTGCTAGAACTACACTTTAGCCATGAATATTTATGATTACTAATGAGATCATGTTAGGTTTTCTGTTTTTAACTTGCATTATTGAGCAAATCTACTAAACTTTGGCCAGTTATGTTACATATGTATTTTGTAATGCGTAAACAGCCATGATAGACCAGTATGCTTATCAGTGTGTGACAGTAATGACAATCACTGAATAGTGAATTTCAAGAGGATGAGGCCTGGGGATAAACCATTTTGAATCTAGTGCTTCTGATGCGTAAGAAACTTCTCATGCTCAATTGGTTGACCATGTGACTTTGCTGGTTGAGATCTAGTATAAGAAAGGTGTAGAAATCACTGATGCCTGCACTCTTAACATGATACTAGTGCTGCTTTAGCATTTTGAGATTTATACTGGCTCAGTCAGATTTACAGAACAGATTTCCTGGAACTTTTCCATTGTGCAAACTCTCTCAAACTTTTAAAATGACTAGCTGTATAGTTTTCAAGATTTCAAAGTGGACTTTAAACTTAAGCAGCTGCTCCTTCACTTCGCTGCCTGTTCTTTCACACACAGATTAACATATTGTTCGTTCCTCAGTGAAGACTTATGAGGCTGTAGTAGACAGTGGGTCAAGCCATACGGTGGAGCAGCGATGGCGTCATTCCAGTTTTGAAGATAGAGAGTTATTCATTTCACCATTTAAATCCTGTCCACTTGATTGCTCTCCTGTAAGGTGTTTTTGCATTGGTTTCATTTAACTTTGCTAAAGCAGTTGCATCGCTTGGGGCTGTATGGATCTGTAATTGACTAATATTTGTTAAGCAGAAGAATTTATGAGACAAAATGTTGTAATCACCAAAATGATGATGTGTTTTAGAATGATTATGAATAATAACAAAGAATAAAATAATGACGGTTTTAGCACCCGAGGTGTTTTAATCATTGCTGTATTTTCTCTTAAAATAGGCTCTTACTCTCTCTCAGCTCAATTTTACAATTATTGGCTAATATAATAGCTGAGTAATTTGGCTAAATCAGTTTTTTTATCACCTAAAAGTACCAGATTTTGAAGGTCATGATACAGAGTATAGCTAGACAGTTTAAGTGCATCTGAGAAGCCATTTTCAAATTTGTGCTCGCTATAGAGAAAAACAACTTCTGTGTTATGATGTGATCTAAAATGACACGCGTGACTTTCTTTGTTGTTTGTGTCAGCAGACAGATGTTGAAGTGAGACGAGGACAAAGCTCCTACAGTTAGCAAACATTTTCTGATGTCACTCACTATGTTGGAGGTGTGACAGACCTTTCAGCACAGGAAAAAGTGAAGTTGTTCCGACGTTATCATCCGCAGCTGCCCTCTCTGAGCTAAAGCATGTGAAGTAGAGGACACACACTCACCTACACTGTCTCACTTTACTGCACACATTTTTGCATCAAATTCACGAGGAGGCGGTAAGTAGTTTGGTGTGCCTGAAGGGCGTAGAAAGGCAGACACACACACACATATGCGCTGAAGTCCACAGGGGTAAACCACATTTGATGAATGAATTGGCAACACACTCTTGTTTGTTCCCCCCTGGCATCGCTCGTCAGAATGTCATGACTCAGTACAGGCAGAAGCAGGAAGGTGTTCGTGTGACTTTGTAATGCTGCCACCATCTCACAGGTCGTTGCCAAGCCACAGGAGGGCTTCCCCTTGGAGAAGGCCACACGTACCTGATTTCTTCCTTTGGTTCGGGTGAAACCCAATGGACCTGTAATATCTTATTGTTCTCACAGCTGGAGAAAATGGTGAAGATATGTTAAAACGGAAGGAGGGTTTCTGAGAATAAGAGAGAGGAAGGTTGTCAGGCTGAGAGATGACATTCATGCCATTATTGAATAAAGAGAAGGGTAAATAAAAGTGATGGGAGGTGAAAAAGATAGAGAAGTGAAAAGGGCTATCGGTGCCCAGCAGACTGTGCAAAAAAATGGAGTTGTGCATTTCCATCAGATTCTGAACATGGTGTTGACTTCAATCTCAGGGGGAATTCACTAAGAATGAATTGTGTGTGGAAAGCACTTTTGTGTTGATTTTCAAATCAAGTAACTGTGCCAGTGTGCCCCAAAACTAAGTTTACATGGTGTGATGGATTTTTTAAAAACTAACCATACTTAACTATCATTACAGGCCTAACATTTAACTCTTGAGAACAGAAAAGTATTTACCAAAGTTGATTGTGTCGAAACAGTGGAAACTTTGAGAAGCTGACAGTATATAATAGTATATATAATAGTTCCATGACATATTGAGTAATCAATGAACTAATAACCTCATGGTTTAGATGATTTTATGATTCTGATCTAAATTTGCTTTGCCAGTAACAGAGGGAGTAGAGGGGTCTATGGGGAAAATCTACCACAATGACCTGTTACATGGCTTACATGGAACTTTGTGCTGTGGTCCAGACACCTGAAGCAGCTATGTTAAATGTGTAAATAATCTTTTGATTATTTTTTTTATGTATGCAATCATCTCTTTTTATAGATGCACTACATTAATTGTAGCAGGCAAATCGCTTTCGTGCATATCACAGCACAAACACTATTTGCGCTGAAATACTGTTTCGTGATTTCACCCCAGAGTATATCTGGACTCATTATAAGTGTCATTGTGGTGCATTTAAAGAATGAAAATAAATAAATAGCAGCAGCTAAGGGATGTTGTGCCATGTGCTCTGCTTCCTCATCTTGAGAGCAGCTTGAATTAATGGTGATTCGACAGAAGTGTTTCACTAGTGCACTACAAATCAACATGCTTTTTCCTTATTTTTCCAGATTAAAATGGAAAAACATAAGTAGACTTTCTCGCATCAAATCCAAACTTCTGTGAAAAGGCTAAATGCAGTAACTACTTTGTCTAAAGTGAGTTATTATTGAATTCTTCAATCTTAAAAATAAAGGTTATTTATTGGCCTCAATGGATCCATGAAGAACCTTTATCATATGGAACCTTTACATTATACAAAAGGTTCTTTGTAGTGAAAAAAAAAAAAAAAAAAAAAAAAAAAGATTATTAAAATGTTCTTTTAAGAACTGTTCGCTGAAAGTTTCTTTAGGGAGCCTAAATGGTTCTATGCAATTGCTGTAAAAACCTTTTTATATGTTTTTAAGAGTGTTGAACTATGAACTATACTGGGATTCAAAGATATTGTAGTATGAAAATTAATACTTTTGAAGGGCACTGAAGTGTTTAATCATTATCAACATAAATATATTTTTTAATTAACCCTATAAATGAGTTCCAAATGACAAATATTGTTGAGCCCTACACTTTTCAGGGCTCCAAAGCTGTAACATTGGATGGTAAAAAGTAAAGACAAAAAGAATAGGGTTATCATTCCTGAATGGAATGCAGTCTCTCACACATAGGCTACAGCACACATTCTTTCTATTCTGATTAGAAAGAGCCAGAAACTCTGTCAGATGCGGTCTTTGTTAACTTTGACTTGAATGGACGTTTCTGCAGATTTAAACAGTGGCATACTGTATGAACAAGCTCATACCTTTAAAGAACATCAAAAGATGCATTTGAACTGTTCTCCTGGCCATTTTGAACAAGAGCAAAAATTGACTAAAACTTGCTTGACTGTGCGCAGCACATTACAATATTGAGTTCTGATTGGTCAATCACTGTCCGTTCAGTCGCATCAGACTCTTGGCTCTCCAATGGGCTATCTCTCACCATGCTTTCCAGTCTTCTGCTTTCTTTTAAAGTCTATGCCTAGACCTGTGTCACTTTTGATGGTGTCGAACCAACATGTTTTTTGGTGGACTCTTTGTCTTGTTCCATGAACTGTGCCAGTTTGGTCATTTTTCTCTCAAGTGACATCTCTGGTTTGATGCTCTCCAGGACCTCTGTGCATGCTTAGCATTGTTTTGTTCCATTAAAAGAATTCAGTGATGGTTGGTTTTGTTCAGTTGTGAGATCTCAATCGGTTTCATTTCACTATGAGATTTCAGTGACGTTCAGTTTTGTTTCTTTAGGAGATTTCAATGGTGGTCGGTTTTGTTCTTTTACGAGATTTCAGTGACAGTCGGTTTTGTTCCTTTACGAGGTTTCAGTGACGGTCGGTTTTGTTCGGTTATAAAATTTCAATGACTGTCAGTTTTCAATGACGATCAGTTTTCTTCTCTTCATTACGAGATCTCAATGATGGTTGGTTTTGTTCCTTTACAAGATTTCAATGACAGCTGGTTTTGTTTCTTTACGAGATTTCTGTGACGGTCGGTTTTGTTCCTTTACGAGGTTTCAGTGACAGTCGGTTTTGTTCGGTTACGAGATTTCAAAGTAAGTCTGTTTTTTTTGTTATGACATCTCAATGCTGACTTAAAAAAAAACATAAAAAAAACAGACTTTTGGTCCTTCAGAAGATTTCAATGATAGCTGGTTTTGTTTCTTTACGAGGTTTCATTGATGGTTGGTTTTGTTTGGTTTCAGTGACTGTCAGTTTTCAATGTTGATCGGTTTTCTTCTGTTACGAGATTCCAATGACAGTCAGTTTTGTTCCTTTGTAAGATTTCAATGACGGTTGGTTTTGTTGTTTTAGGAGATTTCAAACATGGTCAGTTTTGTTGTTTTATGAGATTTCAGTAATGGTCAGTTTTGTTTGGTTACGAGATCTCAATGATGATCGGTTTTGTTCATTTGTGAGATCTCAATGGTGATTAGTTTTGTTCTATTAAGAAATCTCAATAATTATTAGAGTTCAATGATGGTCGGTTTTGTTTCTTTACAAGATTTCAATGACAGTTGGATTTGTTCGTTTTCGAATTTTCAATGACTGTCGGTTTTCTTCTGTTACGAGATTTCAAAGAAAATCTTTTTTTTTGTCAGGACATCTTAATGACAGTCGATTTTGTTCTTTATAATGCTTTAATGATGGTCAGTTTTGTTCAGTTACAAAATTTCAATGATTGTCAGTTTGGAATCTCATAACAGAACAAAACTGATCGTCATTACAAAGACAGTTAGTTTTTCATCATGAGATCTCAATGATGGTTGGTTTTGTTCCTGTACAAGGTTTCAATGACATTCCGTTGTGTTCCTTTACAAGATCTCAATGATGGTTGGTTTTGTTCCTTTACGAGGTTTCAGGGACAGTCGGTTTTGTTCGGTTACAAAATTTCAATGACAGCCGGTCTTGTTTCTTTACGAGATTTCTGTGACGGTCAGTTTTGTTCCTTTACGAGGTTTCAGTCGGTTTTGTTCAGTTACAAAATTTCAATGACTGTCAGTTTTCTTTTGTAACTAGATTCCACAAATAATTCATTTTTTCATTACAAGATCTCAATAATAGTCAGTTTTGTTCCTTTACAAGATTTCAATGACTGTCAGTTTTCAATGAAGATCGGTTTTGTTCTGTTACGAGATTCCAAAGACAGTCAGTTTTTCATCATGAGATCTCAATGACGGTTGGTTTTGTTCCTGTACGAGATTTCAATTACATTCTGTTTTGTTACTTTACAAGATCTCAGTGACGGTTGGTTTTGTTTCTTTACAAGATTTCAATGACAGTCGGTTTTGTTCTTTTACGAGGTTTCAGTGATGGTCGGTTTTGTTCGGTTACAAAATTTCAATGACTGTCAATTTTCAATGACGATCGGTTTTCTTCTGTTACGAGATTCCAAAGACAGTCAGTTTTGTTCCTTTGTAAGATTTCAATGACGGTTGGTTTTGTTCCTTTACGAGGTTTCAGTGACAGTTGGTTTTGCTTGGTTACAAAACTTCAATGACTGTCAGTTTTTTAAATGACGATTGGTTTTCTTATGTTACGATATTCCAAATACAGTCGGTTTTTTCATTACGAGATCTGAATGACGGTTGGTTTTGTTTCGTTACGAGATCTGAATGACGGTTGGTTTTGTTTCTTTACAAGGTCTCAGTGATGGTTGGTTTTGTTCCTTTACAAGATTTCAATGACAGTCAGTTTTGTTCGGTTATGAAATTCCAATGACATTTGGTTTTGTTCCTTTATGAGATTTCACTGACTGTCGGTTTTGTTTTTTTACGAGGTTTCAGTGACGGTTGGTTTTGTTCGGTTACGATATTCCAAAGATAGTCAGTTTTTTTGTTATGACATCTCAATGACAGTCAGTTTTGTTCCTTTACGAGATCTCAATGATGGTTGGTTTTGTTCCTTTACGAGGTTTCAGTGACCGTTGGTTTTGCTCGGTTACAAAATTTCAATGACTGTCAGTTTTCAATGACGATTGTTTTTCTTATGTTACGATATTCCAAAGACGGTCAGTTTTTTCATTACGAGATCTCAATGACGGTTGGTTTTGTTCCTTTGTAAGATTTCAATGACAGTTGGTTTTGTTCTTTTATGAGGTTTCAGTGATGGTCGGTTTTGTTCGGTTACAAAACTTCAATGACTGTCAGTTTTCAATGATGATTGGTTTTCTTATCTTAGGATATTCCAAAAACAGTCAGTTTTTTCGTTACAAGATCTCAATGACGGTTGGTTTTGTTCCTTTACAAGATTTCAATGACAGTCAGTTTTGTTCAGTTATGAAATTCCAATGACATTTGGTTTTGTTCCATTATGAGATTTCATTGACTGTCGGTTTTGTTCTTTTACGAGGTTTCAGTGACTGTTGGTTTTGTTCGGTTACGATATTCCAAAGACAGTCAGTTTTTTCGTTATGAGATCTCAATGACGGTTGGTTTTGTTCCTTTAGGAGGTTTCGGTGATGGTCAGTTTTGTTTGGTTATAAAAGTTCAATGACTGTCAGTTTTCAATGACGATTGTTTTTTTTATGTTAGGATATTCCAAAGACAGTCAGTTTTTTCATTGCGAGATCTCAATGACGGTTGGTTTTGTTCCTTTACAAGATTTCAGTGACAGTCGGTTTTGTTCGGTTATGAAATTCCAATGACATTTGGTTTTGTTCCTTTAGGACGTTTCGGTGACGGTCAGTTTTGTTTGGTTACAATATTCCAAAGACAGTCAGTTTTTTTGTCACAAGATTTCAATGACATTTGGTTTTGTTCCTTTACGAGGTGTCAGTGACGATTGGTTTTGTTCAATTACAAAATTTCAGTGACTGTCACTTTGCTGACTATCATTGAGATCTCATAACAAAAAACAAACAAAAACTAAAAAACAGACTTTTGGTCCTTCAGAAGATTTCAATGATGGCTGGTTTTGTTTCTTTACGAGATTTCTGTGACGGTCAGTTTTGTTTCTTTACGAGATTCCAAAGACAGTCAGTCAGTTTTTACATTACGAGATCTCAATGACGGTTGGTTTTGTTCCTTTATGAGATTTCAATGACATTTGATTTTGTTCCTTTACAAGATTTCAATGACAGCTGGTTTTGTTCAGTTACAAAATTTCAGTCACTGTCAGTTTTCAATGACGATCAGTTTTGTTCTGTTACGAGATTCCAAAGACAGTCAGTTTTTCGTCATGAGATCTCAATGATGGCTGGTTTTGTTCCTGTATGAGATTTCAATTACATTCTATTTGGTTCCTTTACAAGATCTCAGTGATGGTTGGTTTTGTTTCTTTACAAGATTTCAATGACAGTCGGTTTTGTTCCTTTGTAAGATTTCAATGACAGTCGGTTTTGTTCTTTTACAAGGTTTCAGTGATGGTCGGTTTTGTTCGGTTACAAAATATCAATCACAATCAGTTATAAATGACGATCGGTTTTCTTTCGTTACGAGATTCAAAAGACAGTCAGTTTTTTCGTTACAACATCTCAATGACATTAAGTTTTGTTCCTTTGTAAGATTTCAATGACGGTTGGTTTTGTTCTTTTACGAGATCTCAATGACGGTTGGTTTTGTTCCTTTATGAGGTTTCAGTGACAGTTGGTTTTGTTCGGGTACAAAATTTCAGTGACTGTTAGTTTTCAATGACGATCGGTTTTCTTATGTTACGATATTCCAAAGACAGTCAGTTTTTAGGTACGAGATCTCAATGAGGGTTGGTTTTGTTCCTTTGTAAGATTTCAATGACAGTCAGTTTTGTTCTTTTACGAGGTTTCAGTGATGGTTGGTTTTGTTCGGTTACAAAATTTCAATGACTGTCAGTTTTCTATGACGACTGGTTTTTTTATGTTACGATATTCCAAAGACAGTCAGTTTTTTTGTTACAAGATTTTTAATGACATTTGGTTTTGTTCCTTTACGAGGCATCAATGACAATTGGTTTTGTTCAATTACAAAATTTCAGTGACTATCACTTTGCAACAACAGTTTTGTTCTGTTATGAGATTCCAAAGACAGTCAGTTTTTTGTCATAAGATCTCAATGACGGTTGGTTTTGTTCCTTTACAAGATTTCAATGATGGTTGGTTTTATTCTTTTACAAGATTTCAATGATGCCGGTTTTGTTTCTTTACGAGATTTCTGTGATGGTTGGTTTTGTTCCTTTATGAGATTTTAGTGACGGTCAGTTTTGTTCGGCTTCAGTGACCGTCAGTTTGCAACGACAATCGGTTTTGTTCGGTTACGAGATTTCAAAGTAAGTCTGTTTGTTACAAGATCTCAATGCTGACTATCATTGAGATCTCGTAACGTAACATAAAAAAAACCCCAAAAAAACTGACTTTTGGTCCTTCAGAAGATTTCAATGATGGCTGGTTTTGTTTCTTTACGAGATTTCTGTGATGGTCAGTTTTGTTCCTTTACGAGGTTTCAATGACTGTCAGTTTTCAATGACGATCGGTTTTCTTCTGTTACGAGATTCCAAAGACAGTCAATTTTTTCATTATGAGATCTCAATAACAGTCAGTTTTGTTCCTTTGTAAGATTTCAATGACGGTCGGTTTTGTTTGGTTACGAGATCTCGATGATCGGTTTTGTTCATTTGTGAGATCTCAATAATGTTCAGTTTTGTTCAATTATCAGAGTTCAATGATGGTCAATTTTGTTTCTTTACAAGATATCAATGATGGTGGGTTTTGTTCCTTTACGAGATTTCCATAACATTCAGTTTTGTTTTTTTACAAGATCTCAATGACAGTTGGTTTTGTTCCTTTACAAGATTTTAACAACAGTCAGTTTTATCCTTTACGATGTTTCAGTGATGGTCAGTTTTGTTCATTTACAAAATTTCAATGATTGTCAGTTCTTAATGACAATCAGTTTTGTTCTGGTATGAGATTCCAAAGACAGTCAATTTTTCGTCATGAGATCTCAATGATGGTTGGTTTTGTTCCTGTACGAGGTTTCAGGGATGGTCGGTTTTGTTCTGTTACAAAATTTCAATGACAGCCGGTTTTGTTTCTTTGCGAGATTTCTGTGACGGTCAGTTTTGTTCCTTTACGAGATTTCAATGACATTCGGTTTTGTTCCTTCACAAGATCTCAATGATGGTTGGTTTTGTTCTTTACAAGATTTCTGTGACAGTCAGTTTTGTTCCTTTACGAGATTTCAGTGACAGTTGGTTTTGTTCGGTTACAAAATTTCAGTGACAATCCATTTTCTTCTGTAACCAGATTCCACAGATAATCAGTTTTTTCATTACGAGATCTCAATGAGAGTGTTCCTTTATGAGATTTCAATGATGGTTGGTTTTGTTCCTTTACAAGATTTCAATGACAGCCAGTTTTGTTTCTTTACAAGATTTCAGTGACAGTCGGTTTTGTTCAGTTACAAAATTTGATTAACTGTCAGTTTTCAATGACAATCAGTTTTGTTTTGTTACGAGATTCCAAAACAGTCAGTTTTTCGTCATGAGATCTCAGTGATGGTTGGTTTTGTTTCTTTACAAGATTTCAATGACAGTCGGTTTTGTTCCTTTGTAAGATTTCAATGACAGTCGGTTTTGTTCTTTTACGAGGTTTCAGTGATGGTCGGTTTTGTTCGGTTACAAAATTTCAATGACTGTTAGTTTTCAATGATGATCGGTTTTCTTCTGTTACAAGATTCCAAAGACAGTCAGTTTTTTCGTTATGAAATTTCAATGATTGTTGGTTTTGTTCCTTTACGAGATTTCCATGACATTCGGTTTTGTTCCTTTACAAGGTTTCAGGGACGGTCGGTTTTGTTCGGTTACAAAATCTCAATGACAGCCGGTTTTGTTTCTTTACGAGATTTGTGACAGTCAGTTTTGCTCCTTTACGAGATTTCACTAACATTCGGATTTGTTCCTTTACAAGATCTCAATGACGGTTGGTTTTGTTCCTTTACAAGATTTCACTAACATTCGGATTTGTTCCTTTACCAGATCTCAATGAAGGTTGGTTTTGTTCCTTTACAAGATTTCAATGACAGTCAGTTTTGTTTGATTACAAAATTTCAATGACATTTGGTTTTGTTCCTTTATGAGATTTCACTGACTGTCGGTTTTCATCTTTTCCGAGGTTTCAGTGACGGTTGGTTTTGTTAAGTTACGATATTCCAAAGACAGTTAGTTTTTTCGTTACGAGATCTCAATGATGGTTGGTTTTGTTCCTGTATGAGATTTCAATAACAGTGTTTTGTTCCTTTACAAGATCTCAGTGATGGTTAGTTTTGTTCCTTTGTAAGATTTCAATGACATTTGGTTTTATTTCTTTATGAGATTTCTGTGACGGTCAGTTTTGTTCCTTTACGAGATTTCAATGACTCAATTTTCAATGACAACCAGTTTTGTTCTGTTATGTGATTCCAAAGATAGTCAGTTTTTCGTCATGAGATTTCAATGATGGTTGGTTTTGTTCCTGTATGAGATTTCAATGACATTCTGTTTCATTCCTTTACAAGATCTCAGTGATGGTCGGTTTTGTTTCTTTACAAGATTTCAATGACAGTCAGTTTTGTTCCTTTGTAAGATTTCAATGACAGTCGGTTTCATTCTTTTACGAGGTTTCAGTGATGGTCGGTTTTGTTCGGTTACAAAATTTCAGTGACGATCGGTTTTCTTCTGTTACGAGATTCCAAAGACAGTCAGTTTTTTCGTTACGACTTCTCAATGACAGTCGGTTTTGTTCGTTTACAAAATTTCAGTGACTGTCAGATTTCAATGATGATCGGTTTTCATCTGTTACGAGATTCCAAAGACAGTCAGTTTTTTCGTCACAAGATTTCAATGACTTTGGGTTTTGTTCCTTTACGAGATTTCCATGACATTCGGTTTTGTTCTTTTACAAGATCTCAATGACGGTTGGTTTTGTTCCTTTACGAGGTTTCGGGGACGGTCAGTTTTGTTTTGTTACAAAATTTCAATGACTGTCAGTTTTCAATGATGATCGATTTTCTTCTGTTACGAGATTCTAAAGACAGTCAGTTTTTTTCGTTACAAGATTTCAATGACGGTTGGTTTTGTTCCTTTATGAGATTTCCATCACATTCGGTTTTGTTCTTTTACAAGATCTCAATGACGGTTGGTTTTGTTCCTTTACAAGATTTCAATGATAGTCGGTTTTGTTCCTTTATGAGGTTTCAGGGACGGTCAGTTTTGTTCGGTTACAAAATTTCAATATCAGCCAGTTTTGTTTCTTTACGAGATTTCTGTGATGGTCAGTTTTGTTCCTTTACAAGATTTCAATGACAGTCGGGTTTGTTCCTTTGTAAGATTTCAATGACAGTTGGTTTTGTTCCTTCACGAGATTTCTATGAATTTCAGTTTTGACTCTTTACAAATTTTCAATGATGATTGGTTTTGTTATTTTACAAGATTTTAATGACAGTCAGTTTTGTTCCATTACAAGATTTCAATGATAACCAGTTTTGTTCTGTTATGTGATTTCAAAGACAGCCAGTTTTTGTTCATTATAAGATCTCAATGATAGTCGGTTTCATTGTTTTATGAGATTTCAATGACGGTTGGTTTTGTTCCTGTATGAGATTTCAATGACATTCTGTTTCATTCCCTTACAAGATCTCAGTGATGGTTGGTTTTGTTTCTTTACAAGATTTCAATGACAGTCGATTTCATTCTTTTACGAGGTTTCAGTGATGGTCGGTTTTGTTTGGTTACAAAATTTCAGTGACGATCGGTTTTCTTCTGTTACGAGATTCCAAAGACAGTCAGTTTTTTCGTTACGATATCTCAATGACAGTCGGTTTTGTTCCTTTATGAGGTTTCAGGGACGGTCGGTTTTGTTCGGTTACAAAATTTCAGTGACTGTCAGATTTCAACGATGATCGGTTTTCATCTGTTACGAGATTCCAAAGACAGTCAGTTTTTTTGTCACAAGATTTCAATGACTTTGGGTTTTGTTCCTTTACGAGATTTCCATGACATTCGGTTTTGTTCTTTTACGAGATCTCAATGACGGTTGGTTTTGTTCTTTTACGAGGTTTCAGGGACGGTCGGTTTTGTTCAGTTACAAAATTTCAATGACTGTCAGTTTTCAACGATGATCGGTTTTCTTACATTACGATATTCCAAAGACAGTTTTTTTCGTTATGAGATCTCAGTAACAGTTACTTTTGTTCCTTTACAAGATTTCACTGACTGTCGGTTTTCCTCTTTAGCAAGGTTTCAGTGACGGTTGTTTTTGTTAGGTTACGATATTCCAAAGACAGTCAGTTTTTCCGTTACGAGATCTCAATGATGGTTGGTTTTGTTCCTTTACGAGATTTCAGTGACATTTGATTTTGTTCCTTTACGAGATTTCAATGACAGTCGGGTTTGTTCCTTTGTAAGATTTCAATGACAGTTTGTTTTGTTCCTTTACAAGATTTCACTGACTGTCAGTTTTCTTCTTTAGCGAGGTTTCAGTGACGGTTGTTTTTGTTAGGTTATGATATTCCAAAGACAGTCATTTTTTCCGTTACGAGATCTCAATGATGGTTGGTTTTGTTCCTTTACGAGATTTCAATGACATTTGATTTTGTTCCTTTACAAGATCTCAGTGATGGTTGGTTTTGTTCCTTTAGGAGGTTTCGGTGATGGTCGGTTTTGTTCAGTTACAATATTCTAAAGACAGTCAGTTTTTTCTTTAATAAGATCTCAGTGACAGTCACTTTTGTTCCTTTGTAAGATTTCCATGACATTCGCTTTTGTTACTTTACAAGATTCCCATGACATTTGCTTTTGTTCGGTTACAAAATTTCAATGACAGACGTTTTTTTTCTTTACGAGATTTCTGTGACGGTCAGGTTTGTTCCTTTACGAGATTTCAATGACATTCGGTTTTGTTCCTTTACAAGATCTCAGTGATGGTTGGGTTGTTCCTTTACAGAATTTCAATGACAGCCAGTTTTGTTTCTTTACAAGGTTTCAGTGAAGGTCGGTTATGTTCGGTTACAAAATTTCAATGACTGTCAGTTTTCAACGACGATCAGTTTTTTTCTGTTACCAGATTCCACAGATAGTCAGTTTTGTTCCTTTATGAGATTTCAATGATGTTTGGTTTTGTTCCTTTACGAGATTTCACTGACTGTCGGTTTTGCTCCTTTATGAGGTTTCAGTGACGGTCAGTTTTGTTTGGTTACAAAATTTCAGTGACTTTCAGTTTTCAATGATCAGTTTTCTTCTGTTACCAGATTCCACAGATAATCAGTTTTTTCATAACAACATCTCAATGACAGTCAGTTTTGTTCCTTTGAGATTTCAATGACAGCTGGTTTTGTTCCTTTACGAGATTTCATTGACTTTCGGATTTGTTTCTTTACCAGATCTCAATGAAGGTTGGTTTTGTTCCTTTACAAGATTTCAATGACAGTCAGTTTTGTTTAGTTACGAAATCTCAATGACGTTTGGTTTTGCTCCTTTACGAGATTTCACTGACTGTCGGTTTTCTTCTTTTGTGAGGTTTCAGTGACAGTTGGTTTTGTTAGATTACGATATTTTCAAAGACAGTCTGTTTTTTCGTTACGAGATCACAATGACGGTTGGTTTTGTTCCTTTACAAGATTTCAATGACAGTCGGTTTTGTTCAGTTGTGAAATTCCAATGCCATTTGGTTTTGTTCCTTTACGAGATTTCTCTGACTGTCGGTTTCGTTATTTTACGAATTTTCAAAGACGGTTGGTTTTGTTTGGTTACGATATTCCACAGACAGTCAGTTTTTTCGTTATGAGATCTCAGTGACGGTTGGTTTTGTTCCTTTACGAGATTTCAATGACATTCGGTTTTGTTCCTTTACAAGATTTCAATGACAGTTGGTTTTGTTTGGTTACGAAATTTGAATGACATTTGGTTTTGTTTCTTTACGAGATTTCACTGACTGTCGGTTTTTTTCTTTACAAGGTTTCAGTGACAGTTGGTTTTGTTAGGTTACAATATTCCAATGACAGTCAATTTTTTTCGTCATGAAATCTCAATGAGGGTTGGTTTTGTTCCTTTAGGAGGTTTCAATGACAGTCAGTTTTGTTCGGTTACAAAATTTCAATGACTGTCAGTTTTTAATGATGATTGATTTTCTTATGTTACGATATTCCAAAGACAGTCAGTTTTTTCGTTACGAGATCTCGATGGTTGGTTTTGTTCTTTCACAAGATTTTAATGACAGTTGGTTTTGTCCTTTACGATGTTTCAGTGACGGACGGTTTTGTTCAGTCACAAAATTTCAATGACTGTCCGTTTTCAATGACAATCACTTTTGTTTTATTATGAGATTCCAAAGACAGTCAGTTTTTCATCATGAGATCTCAATGATGGTTGGTTTTGTTCCTGTACGAGATTTCAATGACAGTTGGTTTTGTTCCTTTGTAAGATTTCAATGACAATCGGTTTTGTTCTTTTACGAGGTTTCATTGATGGTCAGTTTTGTTCGGTTACAAAATTTCAGTGACTGTCAGTTTTCAATGATGATCAGTTTTCTTCTGTTACGAGATTCCAAAGACAGTCAGTTTTTTCATCACAAGATTTCAATGACGTTTGGTTTTGTTCTTTTACAAGGTTTCAATGACAGTCGATTTTGTTTCTTTACGAGATTTCAGGGACGGTCGGTTTTGTTTGGTTACAAAATTTGAATGACAGCCGGTTTTGTTCCTTTATGAGGTTTCAGTGATGGTTGGTTTTGTTTGGTTACAAAATTTCAATGAATATCAGTTTTCAATGACGATCAGTTTACCAGAATCCACAGATAATCAGTTTTTTCATTACGAGATCTCAATGACAGTTAGTTTTGTTCCTTTACGAGATTTCATTGACATTCGGATGACAGTCGGTTTTGTTCGGTTATGAAATTTCAGTGACATTTGGTTTTGTTCCTTTATGAGATTTCACTGACAGTCAATTTTGTTCATTTACAAGATTTCCATGACAGCCAGTTTTGTTTCTTTACAAGATTTCTGTGACGGTCAGTTTTGTTCCTTTACGAGGTTTCAGTGATGGTCGGTTTTGTTCGGTTACAAAATTTCAATGACTGTCAGTTTTCAATGATGATCAGTTTTCTTCTGTTACCAGATTCCACAGATAATCATTTTTTTTCATTATGAGATCTCAATGACAGTCAGTTTTGTTCCTTTGTAAGATTTCAATGACAGTCGGTTTTGTTCTTTTACGAGGTTTCAGTGATGGTCGGTTTTGTTCAGTTACGAGATTCCAAAGACAGTCAGTTTTTTCATTACGACATCTCAATGACAGTTGGTTTTGTTCCTTTAAGAGATTTCACTGACATTCGGTTTTGTTCCTTTACAAGATTTCAATGACAGCCAGTTTTGTTTCTTTACGAGATTTCTGTGACGGTCAGTTTTGTTCCTTTACAAGGTTTCAGTGATGGTCGGTTTTGTTCGGTTACAAAATTTCAATGACTGTCAGTTTTCAATGATGATCAGTTTTCTTCTGTTACCAGATTCCACAGATAATCAGTTTTTTTCATAATGAGATCTCAATGACAGTCAGTTTTGTTCCTTTATGAGATTTCAATGACAGTCGGTTTTGTTCTTTTACACGGTTTCAGTGATGGTCGGTTTTGTTTGGTTACAAAATTTAGTGCCGATCGGTTTTCTTCTGTTACGAGATTCCAAAGACAGTCAGTTTTTTCATTACGATATCTCACTGACAGTCAGTTTTGTTCCTTTACGAGGTTTTCACTGACTGTTGGTTTTGTTCTTTTACGAGGTTTCAGTGACGGTTAGTTTTCTTCTGTTATGAGATTCCAAAGACAGTCAGTTTTTTCATCATGTGATCTCAATGACGTTTGGTTTTGTTCATTTACAAGATTTCAGTGACAGCCGGTTTTGTTCATTTACAAGATTTCCATGACAGCCTGTTTTGTTTCTTTACAAGATTTATGTGACAATCAGTTTTGTTCCTTTGCGAAGTTTCAGTGACGGTCGGTTTTGTTCGGTTACAAAATTTCAATGACTCAGTTTTCTTCCGTTTCCAGATTCCACACTCAGTCAGTTTTTCCATTACGAGATCTTAATGACAGTCAGTTTTGTTCCTTTACAAGATTTCAATGACAGTCGGTTTTGTTCCCTCATGAGATTTCAGTGACGGTCAGTTTTGGTCGGTTGCGAAATTTAAATGACATTCGATTTTGTTCCTTTACGAGGTTTCAGTGATGGTCTGTTTTGTTCGATTACAAAATTTCAATGACTGTTAGTTTTCAATGACGATCGGTTTTCTTATATTACGATATTCCAAAGTCAGTTTTTACGTTATGAGATCTCAATGACATTCTGTTTTGTTCCTTTACAAGATCTCAGGGATGGTTAGTTTTGTTTCTTTACAAGAGTTCAATGACAGTCAGTTTTGTTCCTTTGCAAGATTTCAATGACAGTCAGTTTTGTTCCTTTACGAGGTTTCAGTGATGGTCGGTTTTGTTCGGTTACAAAATTTCAGTGACTGTCAGTTTTCAATGACGATCGGTTTTCTTCCGTTGCGAGATTCCAAAGACAGTCAGTTTTTTTTTTATGATATCTCAATGACAGTCAGTTTTGTTCCTTTGTAAGATTTCAATGACGGTTGGTTTTATTCCTTTACGAGATTTCAATGACAGTCGGTTTTGTTCCTTTACGAGGTTTCAGGGACGGACAGTTTTGTTCGCTTACAAAATTTCAATGACAGTCGATTTTGTTTCTTTACGAGATTTCTGTGACGGTCAGTTTTATTCCTTTAGGAGATTGCAGTGACATTCGGTTTTGTTCCTTTACAAGATCTCAGTGATGGATGTTTTTTTTTCCTTTACAAGATTTCAATGACAGTTGGGTTTGTTCCTTTGCAAGATTTCAATGACAGTTGGTTTTGTTCCTTTATAAGATTTCAATGACAGCCAGTTTTGTTTCTTTACGAGATTTCTGTGACGGTCAGTTTTGTTCCTTTACAAGGTTTCAGTGATGGTCGGTTTTGTTCAAAATTTCAATGACTGTTCAGTTTTCAATGATGATCAGTTTTCTTCTGTTACCAGATTCCACAGATAATCAGTTTTTTTCATAATGAGATCTCAATGACAGTCAGTTTTGTTCCTTTATGAGATTTCAATGACAGTCGGTTTTGTTCTTTTACGAGGTTTCAGTGATGGTCGGTTTTGTTCAGTTACAAAATTTAGTGACGATCGGTTTTCTTCTGTTACGAGATTCCAAAGACAGTCAGTTTTATCGTCACAAGATTTCAATGACCTTTTTTTTTTGTTCCTTTATGAGATTTCCATGACATTCGGTTTTGTTCCTTTACGAGATTTCAGGGATGGTCGGTTTTGTTCGGTTACAAAATTTCAACGACTGTCAGTTTTCAATGACGATCAGTTTTCTTCTGTTACTAGATTCCACAGATAATCAGTTTTTTCATTACGAGATCTCAATGACAGTCAGATTTCAATGACAGCCGGTTTTGTTCCTTTACGAGATCTCAATGAAGGTTGGTTTTGTTCCTTTACAAGATTTCAATGACAGTCGGTTTTGTTCGGTTACGAAATTTCAATGACAGTCAGTTTTTTCGTTACGAGATCTCAACGACAGTCAATTTTGTTCCTTTACAAGACTTCAATGACAGGTTTTGTTTTTTTACAAGATTTCTATGACGGTCAGTTTTGTTCCTTTACGAGGTTTCAGTGACGGTTGGTTTTGTTCGGTTACAAAATTTCAAAGACTGTCGGTTTTCAATGACGATCGGTTTTCTTATGTTATGATATTCCAAAGACAGTCAGTTTTTTCATTATGAGATCTCAATGACGGCTGGTTTTGTTTTTTTACAAGATCTCAGTGACGGTTTGTTTGTTCGGTTATAAAATTTCAATGATGGTCAGTTTTCATTTGTTATAAGATTCCAAAGACAGTCAGTTTTTTCGTCATGTGATCTCAATGACGGTTGGTTTTGTTCCTTTACAAGATTTCAGTGACAGCCGGTTTTGTTCCTTTACAAGATTTCAACGACAGCCGGTTTTGTTTCTTTACGAGATTTATGTGACGATCAGTTTTGTTCCTTTGCGAAGTTTCAGTGATGGTTGGTTTTGTTCGGTTACAAAATTTCAATGACTATCATTTTTCTTCTGTCTCCAAATTCCACAGACAGTCAGTTTTTCCATTACGAGATCTCAATGACAGTCAGTTTTTTTGCTTTATGAGATTTCAATGACGGTTGGTTTTATTCCTTTACCAGCTCTCAGTTAGTTTTGTTCCTTCAGTCGGTTTTGTTCCTTTACAAGATCTCAATGACGGTTGTTTTTGTTTCTTTACGAGATTTCACTGACTGTTGGTTTTGTTCTTTTACAAGGTTTCAGTGACGGTTGGTTTTGTCCGGTTACGAAATTTCAATGACTGTCAGTTTTCAATGACGGCTGATTTTCTTCTGTTATAAGATTTCAAAGACAGCCAGTTTTTGTTCATTATAAGATCTCAATGATAGTCGGTTTCATTGTTTTATGAGATTTCAATGACGGTTGGTTTTGTTCCTTTACGAGATTTCAATGACATTCGATTTTGTTCCTCTACCAGATCTCAATGAAGATCGGTTTTGTTCCTTTAGGAGATTTCACTGACTGTCGGTTTTGTTCCTTTATGAGGTTTCAGTGACGGTCGGTTTTGTTCGGTTACAAAATTTCAATGACGATCAGTTTTCTTATGTTACCAGATTCCAAAGACAGTCAGTTTTTTAATACGAGATCTCAATGACAATCAGTTTTGTTCCTTTTATAAGATTTCAGTGACAGTCAGTTTTGTTCAGTTACAAAATTTCAATGACTATCAGTTTTCAACAACGATTGATTTTTTTTCTTTTAGAAGATTCCAAAGACAGTCAGTTTTTTTTGTCATGAGATCTCAATGACGGTTGGTTTTGTTCCTTTACAAGATTTCAATGACAGTAGGTTTTGTTCCTTTACAAGATTTCACTGACTGTCGGTTTTGTTCTTTTACGAGGTTTCAGTGATGGTCAGTTTTGTTCGGTTACGAAATTTCAATGACTGTCAGTTTTCAATGACGTCCGATTTTTTTCTGTTACAAGATTTCAAAAACTGTCAGTTTGTGTTCATTATAAGATCTCAATGACATTCAGTTTTGTTGTTTTATGAGATTTCAAACATGGTCAGTTTTGTTGTTTAATGAGATTTCAAACATGGTCGGTTTTGTTCGGTTACGAGATCTCAATGATCGGTTTTGTTCATTTGTGAGATCTCAATGGTGGTCAGTTTTGTTCTATTAAGAAATCTCAATAATGGTCAGTTTTATTCAATTATTAGAGTTCAATGACGGTTGGTTTTGTCTCTATACAAGATTTCAATGACAGTCGGTTTTGTTCCCTTACGAGATTTCAATGACAGTCGGTTTTGTTCGGTTTCGAATTTCAATGACGATCAGTTTTCTTCTTTTACCCAACTCCAAAGACAGTCAGTTTTTTCATTACGAGATCTCAGTGACAATCAGTTTTGTTCCTTTATGAGATTTCAGTGACGGTCGGTTTTGTTCGGTTACGAAATTTCAATGAAATTCGGTTTTGTTCCTTTACAAGATCGTAATGATGGTTGGTTTTGTTCCTTTACGAGATTTCAGCAACGGTCAGTTTTGTTTCATCATGAGATTTCAAAGACGGTCGGTTTTGTTCCTTTGCGAGATCTCAAATGACAGATGGTTTTGTTCCTTTACAAGATCTCAATGATGGTTTGTTTTATTCCTTTACAAGATTTCAATGACATTCAGTTTTGTTCCTTTACAAGATTTCAATGACATTAGGTTTTGTTCCTTTACAAGATTGCAATGATGGTTGGTTTTGTTCCTTTATGAGATTTCAGTGACGGTCAGTTTTGTTCTATCATAAGATTTCAAAGATGGTCAGTTTTGCTCCTTTGCAAAATCTCAAATGACAGATGGTTTTGTTCCTTTACAAGATCTCAACAATGGTTTGTTTTATTCTTTTACAAGATTTCAATGACAGCCGGTTTTGTTCCTTTGCGAGATCTCAAATGACAGATGGTTTTGTTCCTTTACAAGATCTCAATGATGGTTTGTTTTATTCCTTTACAAGATTTCAATGACATTCAGTTTTGTTCCTTTACAAGATTTCAATGACATTAGGTTTTGTTCCTTTACAAGATTGCAATGATGGTTGGTTTTGTTCCTTTATGAGATTTCAGTGACGGTCAGTTTTGTTCTATCATAAGATTTCAAAGATGGTCAGTTTTGCTCCTTTGCAAAATCTCAAATGACAGATGGTTTTGTTCCTTTACAAGATCTCAACAATGGTTTGTTTTATTCTTTTACAAGATTTCAATGACAGCCGGTTTTGTTGCTTTATGAGATTTCAGTTATGGTCAGTTTTGTTTGGTGACAAGATCTCAACAATGATCAGTTTTGTTCAATCACAAGATCTCAATGATGATCGGTTTTGTTCAGTTGTGACCACCATCTCAATGGTGGTAAGTTTTGTTCTATTAAGAATTTTCACAATCTCACAAAATCTTTATATATTATTTATAGAATCATCTCAGCATTACCAAGCTTGTTAACAAGCAGAATCTCTGAAGGAAAGAAGAAATTCATACACTGATATGAATGGGACTGTGATGAATAGCAAATCACAACTTAACTTCATGCTTGTAAAGAGCATCTTTTTCAATTGATGGCCAGTTTGTGTACTCTAACAAAGAATGTGTTTGTATGCAACATATAAATTGCAAACATTTCATATATGTCACTTATATATGTTTTATAGTGCCCAAAATTATCCAGAGCTGAACACTAATGGACATTGATAGTAGAATTCCTGTGTCTGCCGAGCAACTGCCTTTGAGATGAATGGCAATGCTAACAGACAGGTATTGCAGATCTTTTGCACTTCCCCCACAAATCAATGGACAGTGTTATTCCCTACCACACTTTTACTGGATACAAATGAATATTTCAACTTCAATTCAACTGCTTTTTCATCTCTCTAACTCCTGAGTAAGTATTTTTTAAATGATGAAAAAACTTTGATATTTTGCTCCCTCTGGTTCTTTTTTCTTCTCTTCTCTCTGATCCTCTCCAAGGCCACCTGAAGCTTCCAACTCCCAGTCTGTTCTTTGGGGTTCTTGGATCCTTTACAGTCCCCCCACCAACCCACCCCACCACCAATCGCTCTGAGCACACAAACTCAACAAAGACAGAACAAGGCAAACATGGCAGATCTGTAGGAAAGTGTGTTGGAATGTTCTCTGGTCCTATTGAAGTGGTTGTTTTGTTATTTCCACCAGCTGTCAACTGTCCAAAGCCGAGCATGTTAGACATGCATTTCCCCCTGTTTAGCTTCAGCACAACTTCCCATGAGACTGCAGCTCCACCGTACCAAAGCGACATCACTACATCAAAGTCAGGCAGACTTTGTACGTCCATCAAATGCTTGTGTTTTTCCACCTGTGATTTGGAACACTGAAACTCATGAAAACAATGTCCCTGTAGAAAACATTAAACTTCCTTAAACTGTTACGCACAGGTGTCCAGAGTTTGCGTTACTGGTAAGTGGGAATTTCACTGGTGTATTCTATAACAAGAAACTTCTTAAACATACAGTTGGCTTAGAAACTTAGAATGTGGAGGGGGCTGAAGATGTTTACATCCTACTGATTGGTATACCATTTTGTTTGGCAGATTGAAATCATGTTGAAGGCACAATATGTAAAGATTTTTGGATTAAAATATCCAAAAACCACTAGAACAATATTATGTTGTGTACTTACATTATCCCAAAAGTTTCCAAGAATGTTTAAATTCAGAGAAATAAGCAATTTTAACCAGTACACGGACCATGTCCGTGCGTTGCCTATCAATGGCACCACACCCACGTTACCCTCAATTTCAGGTTTTATTTTGTAGAAACCATGGAAACACCAAAGATGCTTTAATGTCTTATGTGTTTTATTAGACAGGTGAGCAACTGTTTGGATACTTTCATCAACAGAAATCTAATCATTGTTATATATCTCAAAACAGTAAGTCTTATTGTTTAAATCTCATTTTCTTGATTTACCACGAGTACCATGTTTTATCATGTCTAATATCGATCTAGCTTACTGCAGTGTGCAACAAGTGTCTCATAGTAGCTGCCAAGTGAATGCACAGAGTAGCATTATCATTATTTCTCATTAGCAATTGCTCCAGCGGCCTCGTTCAGCTTCAATGGCATTTAGCCACACCCTGCTCCATTCTACAGTAATGTTAATAAATCTTTAATACATTAGCTCATCCATTAATATGATTTCTGCCCGAGTGTTGTCTGATTCTTTTCCACCGGCTGTAGACGTGAAGACAACACCACCCATAATTTCGCGAAATCAAGGTGTCATCAAGCTACGCCTTTGTTTTGCATAAGCGACCTCTAGCAGCGAAAAACTACATATTGTGCCTTTAAGAAGTAGGTGAAAATATCTGTCAAAGGAAACCTTGACAATGTGCTAAGTTTCCCCTTGACTTAATTAAACTGCAGTGTAGTGTGACGTTTGCTGAGAGGTGAGAAAGAGTAAAAGAAAAAGATTTGAATGGAACATTTTGGAAATATTTATTCAGCATAAAGTAAAGAGAGAAAAAAAAAAAAATTGAATAGGCTCCCCCCCTCCTATTACTACATAACGTATTTGATTTTAATTATGTGAAATTGTAATTCTCCAAGCAACAGTAATGTGGTACCTTTTTCTGTGGTGACTTACACAAATATCTTGCCATTTCTAAACGAATAGAAGTGGTACACCTCATTATGTATACAATAATCTCACTAATTAAAATGTGCCTAATTATTACAATGTTAAATTATTTCCTTGCAAGCATAATTAATATAGGCACATCAGACTATTATGCATATCAGTAATTACCTTAATATATAAGTTAATTAAATATCATTCATTTTGTCAGTTATTGTTGGTACTTTCTTCAAAGGATAGATACAGTTGACACATAGTTTTACTCCTTCTATAACTACATGTTTTACATTGCAGTATACATGAATACTTAATTGTTTGTCAAGCTAAACTTGGTATTAACTTAGCCTTTTGCCGAAGTAGGTGAAAAGGAGAATTGCATCTTGAAGGAAATAGGAACCTATCAACCTCTTTTTTCTCTTCTCAAAATTAGTGTTACTCTGTGATGTGTTTTGTGTTAATTGGTATTGAGGGTGAGATTTGGCTTCTGCTGACAGAGCGGTGGGCCCACATGCTAATTGTGTTATCTTAACAGGAGGCCAACGAGATGTGCAGTTTGTTAATATTTGCATCGGCAGCATAACTCTCTCAGGAGGACCAGGGCAGCACTGAAGGGCCTGACCGAAACATGCAGGAGAGGGTTGGAGGTCGAGGAGATTTTGGACATCTTGTCCCACCCCTGGTGAGAGGGTTGTGGATGAGTAGATGTCTGACAGGGGTTTAGGGATGTGAGCCAAAGTAACAGAGTAAAGCTAGACAACGAGAAAAAGAACAGAGAGAGATCAGCACGCATTTAAATGCACAAACACGCTCTTGCTCTCTGGCCATGAGGAGTCCTTAACGATTATCTAAAGATTATATGGTTTTAATTGAGGACAGAGTAATTACAGTAACATGTTGGCCAAAAGTAAAATATTCATATTTTGTATCTTAAGGTGGGCACCTAACTAGCAGATATGCAGTTAAAGGCTTCATTTACAAAGTTGCTGGAGAATCAGTGGGAGCCAATAAGAATTTTATTTCAAAAACAAAAGTGAAACATGCTATTGTTGTTACAGTATTTTTACGATTCAAGCAGAACCTTTTTTTCTTTCTTTTAGCTTTCTTTCATGTAAGGGAAGTAATAAAAAAAAGCAAAACAGTTATTGCATGAATTTAAACAAGGTATATCGGCTATATACACTAAAAAAGTGGAAAAACAGATCGTCTGGTTTACTCAATTATTATTTGTGATCTACACAAATTTTACACACCTCTTTTTTTATTGCTTTCGAATAATGTAATTCTTTAAAATGAGAAATGTACTAAATTAAATTATGCAGGGTGGATGTGAACCGATCAAATATTAAAAAAAAACAACAACAACTGATGTTGACATTAATGAAATTGCTTCACAGCATCCTTTCCATGGGACTTTTTCAGAGAAAGTAAAACTGTTGAAATTGTTGAGACTTGATAGTGTTTAATGTTTGATTAGGCTGGGATTTAGAACTGTTTCATTTACACAGGGTTTAAAATTGTGGTGAAGAGTGGGGCTTTTCTTCGGCTTTGGATGCGTACATAAAGTGAATGTCTTCGCTGCTTAACTCAAGCATGTTAATATGTGCTATTGTTTGCTAGCATATTCTACTGGCTATATATATATATATATATATATAGGCTATTTTGTCCTATTTTGTCCACTACTGTACACTGTAAAGATAATGGATTCACTGCAAACCCCTACTGCACAACATATACTTTCTATGGCAAGTCTAAGAAGACAAAAACAGTGGCACACATTCACAGTTACTCCACAAATTGCATCTTAATTCAGCTTATTACAACTCTGTTTGTGTTGTACTCCTTTTTTATTTCGGCAGACTTCACAGTGATTTGCTGACAAAATGAGGCTTTGCAATATGTGACAAGGACTCATAGAGAAATGTCAGATGCAGTCGTTTAATCTGTCACCTCTCTTTCATTCCTAATCGCCGAGTGTGACAGACCACTGACATACAGGGGCCAGATTTCAACTAAAACAATGGGTAAAAGTGACACCCCGTAGTAAAACTGGGTTGTTTCAAGTTGGCTTGTGGAACATCGCAACCAGTGGCCACTTACAAGCACACCAATTGCTGTCTGAAATGGTGCTTGATGATCACATATAACTGTCAGCAAACTGTCGTAAGCTGACAGTCAACATAATTTTTTCCAGTTTAATATTCGGTCCAGTTACAGTCTGATGCATGGCATCTTTTCAAGAGTAACTTTGTCAGTCAAGGTTTAGAGATAGACTTGCTATTTCTAAATCAAAAAGAAAAAGCACTAGGCTGAAACTTTTGCTCTCTTGTCTGTTTTTAATACACTCTAGTTTTTTTATTTTTTTTTTCCCTTTTTCACATGCAAAAGAAAAATTAAAGATATATTTTTGATAGACCTTTTTTGGTCTGAATAAATTTTTTTTTTTTTTTTTTTCCAGTGTGTGGACAACTTCTGCTACATGGTTTGTTTACAATAAATCAGAAAGAAAACCAACAAGTATCTGTGGTCCTGAGATATGTCTTTTCTGGCATAACTCCTATTTAAAATGAGTTTTAATTCTATAGACCAGCATGATGGTAGCCTAATGCTTAGGAGCTGGAGCACTAAACTAAAATATTGCAGGTTCAAATCTAAGTTCTTGTGTAGTCAGATGGTCCTGAAGGATGTTTTGGTAAATTGTGCACTGTGGATTAAAAAAAAAAAAAAAAAAAAATGTTTATAGTGTATTACATGTATAAAGCTAGGATAGGCTTTTGTTTTTTTTTGTTATTTTGGTTGAAAGTCTCTTCATATCCTGATAGCAATCAATAATTAAAATGGGCCAAATATTAAAGCAAATATATCTTCTGTGAAAGTCTCAGATCCCCAAAAAAAAAAAAAAAAAATAGGATGCCCTACCTGCCTGTCAACCGATGCATTTGCATAACTCATGTAGACATCACCCGTCATCAACATGTTCAGAGTTGTAAACGCATTGCTAGTCACAGCAATAGAAAAGTGAGAAAAATAGAAAACCGGCAGACGCATTTTACAGTTCCTTTTGAACCAAAACAACAAGCTTACAAAACCGCTTTAAGTTCTAACAATAACTGTGGATAAGTTGTTTCCATTATTATTGTAATGTTATGTGCTTTGTGCTGTAATGTTGTCTCATATATGTACAGTTGAGTCTATTTTAATTACAGTTTGTTAATTTTTAGTTACAATTTGGTTTAGTTACAATTTAGTCAGAAGTCTTCTTGCTTAAAGACTTAAAGGTGCGGTAAGCAGATTTTGAACAACGCTGTTGGATATTGTTGATATTTAAAATCAACCCAAACAAACCCACCCCTCTCTTCATTGCTCTGGCTCCAAAACTCACACTCCAATCCCAACAACCCTGCTCTGAGTCTCGAACCCTAGCCCAATCGCTACTGGCATGTGAGGCAAATGCACTAACAATGACGCTAAACACTGCATTCTCTAGCGGTTGTCATTATGCAGTGGTTTACCTGCACATCTTTTACTATCTGGCCACTGTTACACACACAATGTGAGTGAATGTCTGTTTATCACAGCTGACGCACAACAAAATGCTTCACGAAAAATAAAGGATGAATGAACGACAAGGAAGCACAAAAAATGAACATACAGTACACAAGAGTAAATAAAAAGCATTCATTGTTAATCGCAAACAGCACAGCAGCTCCAGACAATCATAACCGTGTTACTCACATGAGAAGCGGGATCAAAGCAGCCTCCGTGTCTGTTTTCAGGCCTTCCGACTTAGCTGTCTCCAGCACTGGAAAGCTTTTCTAATATAAACGCGGGTCCTAAAGCGCTTGCCCAGTCATAAACATTCATTCCAGTGATATTCTTTTGAGCTCTTTTGTATCTCTCATTCTGCATTTTTTTTTTTCTTATTTTCAAATCTCCCTCTTGCTCTATCTCTTTCCTCTAACCGTCATACGCCCCCTAATGCTGATTGGTTACGTGTTTGTTGTTGGTGTCGGCCCGACTAACTTCCAAACAGTGTATTTGAAATTCTACTGAGTCTACCTTTAAACACTAAAAATCAATTAATCAATTAAATTTCTTTTAATTGTCTACTTTTTATAATAAACAAAAATGTAAAGGCAAATAAAACATCAATAAAGCATAAAATTCAATAATCACACTGGGCTTCTAGGCGTCGGGGGTACTGACGTATCAACTCAGTATCCAAAGAGGCAATTAACTCCTCGGTCTTTGATAGTCCTGCTGTTTACGTTAGGTCATCTTCTTGATTGACATATATTGTAACTTTCCAAGATTTCCAAGATCCTTCTTAAGGCCTCACAGGTGCAAGCTGTATGCCTCTTCATGTCCTTGAACTCCAGTAAAATCAACCAAGATGGCTGATGTCCTTTTAAGTTTCTAGGTGTAGAACCACAGTCCTTTGTGTCCTTGAAGTTCGTTTGAGTTTAATACCACATTTGAGACCAAATATTCATAGTGTTCAAATCTGGACTCTGACCAGGCTAAAACATGAGTCTGATTGAGTATTGGTTGTCTTTGCAATTTGGGCAGGAGCATTGTCTTGTTTTAAAAAAAATGACATCTGATCATTCCTCTTTAGATAACAACTTTTCATTTGTGGGAAGCAAGCCATTCTGCAATATTCTCCTGTACACCAAAGTATTAATTGACTTAGCTCACCAATACCAGCAGCTAAAAAGGCTCTCCACACAATGACACGTCTTCCTTCATGCTTCATCCTGTCTTTTTTTTTTTTTTTTTTTTTTTGAGGCAGCAATGGCTTTTTCCTGCATTTGCTTAAATTTTGCTGACCAATAATTTGTGGTTTAAAAGCTTAGTGTTTAGCCATTTTGAGCTTGCATTTTTTATTTTATATTTATTTATTTATTTTGGCCAGGAGTGTGTGTGTGTGTGTGTGTGTGCGTGTGCGTGTGTCTATGGAAGATGGTCATCCATGCATCAGAAAAACAAATCAACACAAATTAGTCTTGCATTGATTTGTTTTAACTGAATGGTTTATGACATGACTTGTGACCTCAACAGAAAATAAGCTAGATCATTCTAGAAAGGCAACATTTTTTTTTTTTTTTTTTTGTCAGCCAATTTTTTTTCAAGTACTATACCCCCTGAGATTTTAAGTTAATATTTCAATAATTTAACAGCATATCGACATGTTCATGGTTCTCTGGTGTCAGACAATGGTCACATGATATGTAGGTAAGCGAATAAAGCAAATAAATAAAATTTTATTGTTTTATTTTTTAATTATTTATTTTAATTTTTTTTTTGTATTTAAGTAATTATCAGCTTTCTCCCATGAACCCCCAGCAGTCCGTGAAACCCAGTTTTGGAAAGCATGAATTAAGATATTGAGCCTAATTAAACAAAAATACACCTTTGATGCATATTATACAAAAAAAAAAGAAAAAGAAAAAAAGAAATGATTTTCTTAGTTAATGGCAACAGTGACAGTTAATATAATTAATTTAGTAAACATATATAACAATTTATATTATATAGTCTGTAATTCACAATAATATAATATATCAGCGATAGCAGCAACAATATGTACCTATTTACACGCTGTTCCCTGATATAATTACATATCGGCACTGTTTATATCATAAACTATTTATATCATACTAATATAAAGTGTGAACAGAATTTTGAGCAACAATGATCATAATAATATGTATAAATCATGGGCCTTCCATTCATTTTTTACCAAGTGTCAATGCTAGAACACATACAGGTTGTGCTGGTGTAGTGTGATTATGCCATTGCAGGGTTATTACATGACCTTTTTCTGTGAATGCAATAATTATGAACAAATCCCACTTTTCCACTTTCTGTCACTGCTTAATGGGTTTTCAATTGCCTTTAAAAAGCTGTTTTGCTGTTTTTTTTTTCACCCCATGTCCCTTTTTCTCTCTCTTCCTTTTTACCCGAACAGTTATTTTAGCCTCTTTCCCATTCTTTGGCACTTTTATTTTTCTCACCTCAGCTGGAATCATTACATTTGTACCTTTTTAGCAAATGAAGGTTTTTATGGAAACAGAAGGTTCTTCAATCTTGGATATTTTCCAAATTATGAACTGTAGAGGTTTCTTATTACTGTACTTCATGGCCATTGGTTTATTTTGGGTGCTGTGCTATTGTGGTTATCTGTATTTATAGTAAATGCTTTGAAAAACCAACCTGAACAAACTCAGCTGGAGTCAAGATAGATAGACATATATGTAGTTTATTGATCTCTGAGGGTGAATCCGCATGTACAGTCCAGCACTCCACCAGCTGAGCTTTCAAACACATCAGTTTAGACAAGCTCCTCTTCACAGTTATTCCAGTACATCAAAGCATTTACAAGGCTAGCTATGACATCTGCCATTTAAACTATAGGTACAATAAATCTATAATGTGTTTAATTATTGTTATTCGTAATAACCTAATATTGCTATGATGTTTACTGGAGACATTTCTTCAGCACTAGACATTTTTAAACTCAATGATGTGTATAAAATTGTGGCATGATATGATAGAATAATATGGCCTTATCTATCTCATGTCCCTTGTTATATTCATGCTATTTTTAACTGTGCAATATTGGGCATAATCGTTGTGGAGTCCACTGATGTCATTATTTCTGCTTGCTTACTCCCTGTTGACAGTGCTCTCCAACACCTCGGACAGACTGACAAACTCAATCACAAAATGGATTGCTGTGGACTGGAGGCTACTGATGGCTTATGTTGGATGGTATGCAAATTAACAAACACTACATTTATTATGTTTTGTCCTGTAGTTAATACCTCTGATCTTTAATTTGAGAACTTCTGTGTAATTGTTTGAAAAAGATAGTATTTAAAAAAAAAATGGAGACAGAAAAAGGCAGAGTTTGCATGACATATTTCAAACAAATAAAAAATGACCACTTAAACTATTACGTGGCTCTCTGGAATATCATTGGTCACTGAAAAAATTAAATAAAATCAGTTACATAACCTATTATTTAAAATACCTATAGTATTTTAAATAACTTACCCAAACAGCAATTCCAGCAGTAAAGCTTTAGCTTCTTTGTTGATGCTGTCATCCAGCAGTGTCGCTTAAAGAGTTAGTTCACCTAAAAATGAAAATCCTGTCATTAATTACTTACCCTCATGTTGTTCCACACCCGTAAGACCTTCGTTCATCTTCGGAACACAAATTAAGATATTTTTGATGAAATCCAAGAGCTCTCTGACTCATCCATAGACAGCAATTTAACTACTACTTTCAAGGCCCAGAAAGGTATTAAAGACATTGTTAAAATAGTCCATGTGACTACAGTGGTTCAACCTTAATTCTATTTTTTTGTTTTATTTAAAGGGCTATTAAAGAGTTAGTTCACCCAAAAATGAAATTTCTGTCAGTAAGTACTCACCCTCATGTCGTCCCAAACCCATAAGACACATAGGCAGCAATGTCATTGCACCTTTTGACGTCCAGAAAGGTAGTAAAGACATGAGTCAACGTGACTACAGTGGTTCAACCTTGATGTTATGAAGTGACAAGAATACTTTTTGTGCTCAAAAACAAAAATACAGCTTTATTTAACAACTGCTGTCATGCGCAGTTGACGTAGTGAACGCAGTTCAGCACTTCCATGAAATAATTCATTTCAGTTCATTACAACCATATCAAAATGCCAAAGAATTTAAAAACATAAAATAGTAAATATGACATATACTGTACAAAAATACACCTTTAAAACACTTAATCAATTTGCTTACAAAGTAGCGAAATGTAAAAAACAGCCCAAATCTCATTTTCAAAAATTTAGCACTTCAATTTCTAGTCTTTGTAATGAACACTTTGTATATTTTAAGTTGAATGAAAAAATTCAGAACTTGAAAGTTGTCAACTTTCAAAAATACTTGGAAACAACTAAATCATTTTAGAGTGTGATAGGCCGTTTTGTACTTTGTAATAGTCTTTCTTCTTTTTTTAAATATTTCAAATATTATTTGGTGAATATCTGAGTAAAAAGTTGGTCGATACTGTATGCTTCTTGTCTGCGTCCTGTCAGGGTTTACGGCTGGCTGGCTGTACATTATCCTTTACATATCAGTGCCAGCCTATTCTACAGTACCAAAGATTTTCATTCTAATAGGCCTGGATTGACCATAAACCAATATATCTCTGACCCACACACCTCTTAAGCTCATGGACAAAAAAAAAAAAAAAAAAGGAGCACAAGGAGACAGAGAAAAAAAAGCAAAACAATGCACTTTGATCACAGCTGCATTGCATTTCTCTGCCTTTTATCTGTCCAGGGGAATTGATTTTATGGCATCCATAACCTTCAATGGCGTTGAACTTTGAAAAGAACCTTGGAGTGATACTGAGGCTGCTGTCAGGAGAAATCCGAAAGGCTTTACTCTGACATTTTTATTCTTTTCTCTCCTCTCCCTCTTTTCCTCCATCATTCTTTTTTTTCCTGCCCATGGGGGCAAAATGCTAATTCTCTCAGAGGAGTATTTGGAATTCTGCTTGCCTCAGTGACTTTGCTTTGCTACCGGAGTTGGATATTGTCCATATATTCAAATGGTGTCCATTGTGCATTTGATTTACATGGCAGGAGTGACTTTATGCTTGTTTGTGTATGTGTGTGCATACCTTAATGCATAAGGACCATGCGTGCATAATGTAGTGATACAGGTGTCATTCCTGACAGCATGTTTCATGTTCCCTTTCCATTGCAAATGGGCACTTGCCAAGTGAGCTGTGAAGGGCAGTGTGAAGCCTTTGGCAAATTGCTTGAGGACAGACAGGCACCGCCTTCTTACTACCACAGTAACAGGAGAAGCATTGGATGAACCAGTGAGTATGACTGTGTGTGTGTGTGTATGTGTTGGAGTGAATCACGTCTGCCTGTGGTGATGCTCCACTTGCCTTCCACTTTCCAATTATGCAGGGAAAAGATGAGAGTGTATGAGTGCATGAAAGTCTGACCCTGATAACTTGGCCATACAAAAGGCCATGTGGCACGATTAGCAGATGCAGGCCTGGGTGCATGAATTTTATTCCCATAACAAACAATAGACAGTGTTCAGTGCCCTTAAAAATTGCAGGTTGTTGCACACATTTACATAATAATATTAAGTAAAATCTACATAACTTTGCAACATAATATTGAGTCAGTGAGCAAATATAACTTTTTAGTGAAATTTTTACTTACAAATCTATATTTAAAGACTCTTTGTAAATATGGGACACATTCTGGAGTAATATTTATGTACTTTATTTACATTATAATTTTGTAGAACTTTAATTTCCACAAGCCTGAACTGAGTAGAAAAAATGACTTCTGCTCAATATTTACATTAAAGTTATTCATTTACAGACTTACAAATGAGGAATACAAAAAGCAATAAATATTTTCTGCTGTAAATATTGATCAGTGATATTTAATTTCTTCATAATAGCATTATCACTCTTTGGAGTGAAATGCTATTTTTGTTACAGTACATTCTGTATGGTCTACAAAATCAATTGTATGTATTGCTGTGGCCTGTAGGTCATATTTTTGTTCAATGAAATATAAGTAAAACAAACATTGACTCCTAAAACCACTTATAGAGATATTGTATTTCACATAATATTGTGGCCACAAATTAAGAATTTGTTCCCAGTTTATTCATTTGTTTCCTCATTTTAGGTAGATCATGGTCACGTTGTACTAATTTTAGTAAAATATTGGCCACGTTTTAGCAGAATTAGTGTAACATGGCCACAATTTACCTAAAACGTGACAATGAATTAATAAAACGTGGCCATGATTAAGTCATTAATATTAAGAATAATTATTTTTCACAATATCTTTTCTTTCTCTGTCATGTTTCTATTTAGTTTTTTTCACTGTCTTACATTACATTATTACAGTAATGTAATATTACAAAAAACAAAAAAAAAAACAACAACAAAAAACAAACAAAAAACATTTTTCATCAGAAATACAGCACTCTGGGTGGACATTTACAATGACTAGGATACCTTCCATACCTGTCACTGACAACAAAGTCCACTTCTTTGCTATTCTTTGCATTTTTTTTCAAGCAAAAGGCAGGAATATCTCCATAAGTTTTACAGAGTAACTGATTTTAGGATTAAGATGGTAAAACTGCACAGTAGACATAGTTCTGTGTCCAGGGGGACTGTAGCTCTGTGTATAGCAGGGAGTGCATCACGTACAGCCTGCTTGAGGCTGCTTTAGGGCATAGCTATGTGCCGTGTAAAAATGTGCCCTCAATCACATTGCATCTAAAGAGAAACGCAGAGATCCCGGAGTCATATTTATAAAGTTTGACTGGGGTAATGAAGAGCTGGTGGAGAAAATTATTATTATTTTTTTATATATAGTGAACCTAGAGTTCATTATAGATGCTACTCCATTCCTGCACAGGTCTCCCCACAACTGCTCCTTCAGTTCAACGCCCAGATTTCTCTCCCACTTTACCAGAGACTCATCAGATTGACACATATAGTTTGTGGAGAGTGTGAACACAGACCTGAATGTTTGGGTTTTCAGCATGAAATGTTTTCTCAATAATAGAAATTGTTAATACAGTCTTGTCCAGTTATTGTCAGGTCTAGAAGAGATTAAACATTTTAAGATTAAAAACTCACATACACTACTCTTCAAAAGTTTGAAGTTTTTTGTTATTTTTGTTTTTATATTTTAATATTATTTTAATATATTAATATATAGGACAGTAATATCAAAAGTGACAATAGTGACTTTTATAATGTTACAAAAAACTTTTAAATAACTGCTGTTGTTTACTTTCCATTCATTAAAGAATTCTGAAAAAATACTGTAATGGTTTCCACAATAATATTTCCACAATAACTGTTTTCAACATTGATAATTATGTTTCAAGAAATGTTTCTTGAGCACCAAATCAGTAAATTACATTTTGAAATAGAAAAAGTTATTTTAAATTGTAAACATATTTCACAATATTACTTTTTATTATGATTATTTTTGATCAAATAAGCCTTATTAAGCATAAGAAACTTCTTTTGAAAAAAAAAAAAAAAAAAATTACAGACTTCAAGCTTTTGAATGGTAATGTACTTTAGTTAAACTGTTTAATGTACTGTAGTTAATCAGGTTCTGCTGTTCTTTTACTGTCCATTTGAGTTTTGTCAGATTTCTGAAACTTTTCAAGAAGCACCCCAATTCAGTTTGTACCGTGTTGAATTTTGGACTGATTTTTATTAATCCTCCCACCATTATTCTCTCTATTCACACTTGTTTTGGGGTGCTGAAACAGTTTATTACAGAAGTAACATGCTTGTGAAAGTCATATAGCATTTCCTTTCTGTCTCTCTTCTCAGACTATCATCTGTTGGTTCTTATGTCAGTTCATTCAGAGCTGAATATGAATAATCAAAACAGGAATCCAATCTGGTAATTAAAGTCTACTTAAATACCTACTTAAAAGCTTGTAAAACTCAACCTACATGGATGAGATAGTAATACTGTAATATATTATATGGTTCGTATTTGAATTTTGGCCTTTGTGTAGGCTTCAAGCCTCTAATTATTGGGCTTCAAAATCATTCTGGGGCTTTGCAGAACTCTTTGAACTCACCTTTGCACAAGGCAACACATAAATCCTGCATTTCCCTTAATAATGAAGAAAGTTTCTCAGCTCAAATGGCTCCTATTCTCTTTTAAGAGGTAGTGAGAGAGCGTAATCAAGGAAGGTCAGTGACCAGTCCAGGGCCGGATTTATGCATAAGAATTATTAGGCATGTGCCTATGCTCATGCCTATTGCAATTACAATGAGGAAAAATAATATTTTTAAATAATATTTTTAATTATTATTATTATTTCACTATAATGCTAAAATACCACTGTTGGTGAGAAAACTCATCTCCATATTTCAACATTTTATTTTTTCTTCATATCATAAATCTAAATCATTAGATACTACTGGTCATTTATTACGTCTGTCTGTGGGTTACATATATATAAGGCTAATGTTTCATGTATTTGGGGAGCAGAGTGTCAAAAATGTATTTTGCCCATGTCATAACATGACCAGTCCAAACAGAGATGACATTCTGTTGTTAAAAGAGAAATAAACGAAAGAACAGAGAGCGAAAGCAAGTAAAAAGGTAGAGTGCCTGAGAAAAATAGTGTCTAGTTTGCATGTGTTCAGCAGTGATAAGCAAAGACCTATCTATGTTTTGCTTAATGAGCCGGTCTACAGAGTGCACAAAGATTCTCTGCACTGCTGCTGCAGGAGATCTGAGTCACTTTGGAGAAGCTTTGCTTCATCATATCTAATTGGTGTCTTGTAAACTTTGGTCCCAACAGACCGGGACTCTGTGGTTGCCCTCCAGTCCCTTCTTGTTTCTCTGCTTTCCTGCTGGCTCTCCCTGTGTATCTGCACCTTGTTTTCTAAAACATCCACAAAAAATATTTGCATCTTCTTTGTATGCTCCTTTTCCCACCATGTCTCTTTCTCAATGATTCCGATTATCATTAATATCATTAAATATTATCTCTCTCTAATTAGCGCATACACTGATTAAGCAAAGCCTGCACAATTTGTGCTGATAATGATTAACTGTATTATTATTAGAATTTTTGCAGATAATAATGAATAGTAAATATTCTGGAAGATCTATATTTGTATAGATTGTTACTGCATTTTGTAAACACAATATTTTCTTTACATTCTTAAACATAACAATGTTCACTTTAATACAACATTTAGCAACATTAGATTCAGATCACTTTGCCTTATTGACAAGCAAAGCTGCTCTCCTCAGTTGGTCCCTTTGGTCTGTGCTTTAGAACATCAAAGATCTCATTAGGAAGGTTAGCTGCTCTACTCCTTAACTTCAAGATTGTATCAACATGCCTTTAACAACACACTCTCATAAATAAACGGCAACTCTAGCAACATTTATCCTGCAACTACAAAACGTCACTTTTGTTTTGCATTTCAAATGCCACTCTGGATTCCATGACTTTACCTAAGGATAAACTTTAAAAAGTTCAAATAAATGAAAATTCTGTCATCATTTATTTTTTTATTTTTCTGTAAGACGGAAAAGGATTTTTTTTTTAAATGCATGAGCTGCAGCTCCAAAAGTACACTTTGACTGTTCTCTTTGTGCACGATATTACCAGTTTTTAGAAGATAACTTTGTGTGAAGAACAGACCCAAATTTAGCACTAAAGTCTGACATTTGTTACAAAATATCTATACTGTATATTGGATATCTAATAGTATAAATTATAATATTTATGTTAATGTATTGATATTATATTAAAATACATAATAATATGCAAATGTTGCTCAGGCTTTGATGGAATCCTTGATGGAGTTAAAGTGACAATGTCACGAGAGTCAAGTTTTGGTGGTGCAGGATAAGACATATGACTAGCAGGAAGGCAAATTCTCACTCTTTCTTTGTCTGCATCACGCACACTATCGTTCAAAATTTAGAGTTAGTCTGTAAGATTTTTTGTAATGTTTTTGAAAGAAAATATTATGCTCACCAAGGATACAATAATTTAATTACAAATAGTAATATGTGAAATATTTTTACAATTCAAAATAACTGTTTTCTGTTTCAATATAAAAGTGATGGCAAAGCTAAATTTTCAGCATCATTACGGCAGTCTTCAGTGTCACATGGTCTTCAGAAATCATTCTAATATGCTGATTCGGTGTGCAAGGAACATTTATTATTATTTTTTAAATGTTTAAAATTGTTGCTCTGCTTTTTTACTTTTTATTTTCAAGGTTGTTTGATGAATACAAATTTCAAAAGAACAACATTTATTTGAAATGGAATATTTTTTTATTTTTATATCCACTGACGTTAAAGGGTTAGTTCACCCAAAAATGAAAATTACCCCATGATTTACTCACCCTCAAGCCATCCTAGGTGTATATGACATTCTCCTTTCAGACGAATATAATCAAGAGTTATAATGTCCAGGGTAATCCATGCTTTGTACTGGGAGTGGATGGTGCCCCAAATTCTAAAGACAGAAAAAATGCACTCATCCATTATAAAAGAAGTCCACAAGGCTCTGGGGGGTTAATAAAGGCCTTCTGAAGTGAAGCGATGCGTTTGTGTAAGAAAAATGTCCATATTTACAACTTTATAAACCGTAATCTCTAACTTCTGCTAGCTGCCGTACGCGCGATCACGAAAGAGTGGCGTTCCAGCTTGTGACGAAAGACGTATGCGCAGCGTGAGCTCCGGTAAGAATATACTAGTCTCACGAGAACCAAGTTGTGTACAGCAAAGGAAATCCACGTGAAGAAGCGAATTATTTGAGCTATACTCTACATTTTATTAGTGTTAAAATACTGATTTCTTGTGAATATCCGAGTTGCTTCAACAAAGCTAAATTCTTGAGATTACGTGCGCCGACATCAAAGGGAGATGCAGAGCGCTGTGCGTGACTGGCTGCCACTTCAAACCTGGATGGATTGTTTGTATGTTTTGCTGCACGGATCAGATTACTGCTTTATTTGTATTTCTATATCACCATTTACTGCTTGAAATCTGGGTGTGTTGTCTCCCTCTTAGCCTGCTGTTTTTGGTGATGTGACTTACGGGGTTTGGCTAACGTGGTTTTCGCTAGTGATTGCCATTTACTCCGACAATATAAACATGCTTCGGCCAACAGTTTTTCAGTTTGTTTTGCTGCTGCAGCCTCCTCCATCTCCCGGAGTTCCTGGTCGGTATACTCCGGTTCAAACAAATATGGCTGGGCAAAAAACAAAGTCTTCTCTTGGCTTATATCGAAATCCTCCAACATTTTTCTTAAGAAATCGTAGTTTTGTACTTTTAATTCGTGACCGGTAATTTGTTTTGCTCTCTCCTTTGCACTTCCGTGTTCGTCACCGGAGCTCACACTGTGCATGCGTCCTACGTCATAAGCTGGAACTGCCACTCTCTCGTAAATGCGCGTATGACAGTTAGCGAAAGCTAATGGATGAGTGCGTTTTTTTTCTGTCTTTAGAATTTGGGGCACCATCCACTCCCATTATAAAGCATGGATTAGCCTGGACATTATTTAATATAACTCCGATTATATTTGTCTGAAAGAAGAATGTCATATACACCTAGGATGGCTTGAGGGTGAGTAAATCATAGGTTAATTTTCATTTTTGGGTGAACTATCCCTTTAAGGTGTTCAAAGCATTTCTAAGGATACTGATTGTTAGAAGGCAGCTGTCTGACTCGCGAATGGGGACAAGGTGTGTGTAGCATTAGAAACACATTATTAGCTGTTTGATAATGTAGTCAAGCAAAACGCTAATCATATTAATTACCGTTAAACCTGTCTGGCGTTGTAAAAAGCGATACCATTGTGCAGCGTTTACCTCAGTAAGTTGAGTAAAAGTTCACAGAGTGGATCTCTTTAGCACGTGCGAGTGAGTGGAGGCAGGGCTAATTAACATATTCATAGGTCCGCGTATAATAAATGAGGCAAGGGTGTAAAGTTACATTCTAGCTATTTTAAGGCATGAACAAAAATGTTTTTTTATTTTTTTTTTCACAGGATGAAAATTTTTTAAATGTGTCATTTTGGTGATCAAAGCTGAGTTTTAAGAGATAAGATTATTGACTACAGGGGGACTTTAACAATATAAAGACTATAAAACCTGTTGTGGTTAAACACACTACTGGTTGTGTCATGCAAACATAATAATATGCAAATATTGCTGAGGCTTTGATGGAATCCTCTGAATTAAGTCACGTGTTGGTGGAGTAAAATTAGAGTAGATATTACAAGAGGAAAGAATAATACTTAATGCGTATCTTCTACTGTATTCCACTAAAATCTTGGCATGCAACAGTAACCAACAGGCATTGCTCAATGTGGCCTAAAACTGCAAAAACCAATAAATAGCGCAGACCATCAGGCTGGCAGCGGCTTAACCAGCACGGGCATCAGGGAATGGAACGGCATGCAGCCCTGCCAATGTCTTTGTCAGGGGAGGGTGAAGAGAGGACTGATGGGTTGGAGAAAAGGGAAAGGACACCAAATAGAACATCCAGGCAAGGGAAGCCCTCTGATTCCTGGCCTGGCATGGGGGAGTCCAGACAAGGGTTGGCTGTAAGAGATGGCGAGGGGGTTTGGCTCTTTCAGCCGTGGCAGGTTCATATCGCAGCAGTCCCAGGTTTTAGCATAGACAATGCATCTGTTATACCGCACTATCAAAGGGCTCATGTGTGACTGCAGAGACATTTCTCTAGGTCAGAGAGAAGTCAAGAGGTTCCTTCAAAGACAAGTCTGCTCAAAGTGTCTCTGTATGATTCAGTTATGTAAATTATTGGAGCAAGTGAAATATCCATCAGAAGACATGTTTAACAGTACATTCTGTGCATGTGGGTGTGCATATGCTTCACATTCTCACTCCGAACTCATATATTATGCACTCACAACTGAGATTGTGTTTGCTTGCATAAAAAAAACTGGGACAAACGTGCCTGTTACTACAGCAAGATAAAATAATGCATGACTATAGCCATGTGACTCATATGTGCCAAAGGGAGAGATTAACAGTTTAACACAGCACTGATTTATGGTAGTGTGTTTCAGATATCGCACCTTTGTTAATACTGGCAGGGCATGAGGCTCAGTGAGCCGTAAAATTCTCTCGTAAAAGCCTGAATGAATGTATACGGAGGATTCTTCTGCTGGCTGGAGATCTAACGTTTGCTATATATTTTATTTGATATCACAGGTTGCTGTATTTGAAAATAACAATGTAATATAAAAATGAAAATAAAGTGCATTTAAATATTTTCTTTCCTCCATGAGCTCTAATTCAGTTTTGTTCTCATGTGGACTATGCAAACCCCACTATGTTTTTAAAAATATATTTCAAAATATAAAAAATGGCCAAAATATATTGTTAATATAGATTCTACAATACATTTATATTGATATATTTCTGATTTTAATTACTGTAATGGGGCAATGGGTGCTTTTTAAACTGCCCTTGACTACACCACTCCAATTTTATTTAGGTAGGAGATCCCAGAACACCTGAGGGCTTCCCGCACGGCTATTCAATTTAATGAATATATTTAAGGTAGAATTACTATAAACAAAGCCTTACTTTTATTAAATACATTACCCGGCCAAAAAAAAAAAGAAAAAGTCGCCATTTGGATTTTAATAGGCAAATACTTAAGAATCTATGAATGGATCATTATTACAGTGATTATTATGTTTCTAGCATGTTATATGTTTGGCAACGGTTCTTTTAACCCTTAAAGATGGAGTGTCTAGCTTTTCATTTCTTAAACAACCATGTAGGAAGACACATCATAGCCATATTCCAGGATGACAATGTCCAGATTCACCAGGGTTAAACTTGTGAAAGAATGGTTCATAGAGCATAAAGAATCATTTTCACACATGAATTGGCACCTCTGAGTCCAGACCTTAATTTCATTGAAAGTCTTTAGGATGTGCTGGAAGAGACTTTACAGAGTGCTCCCCTCTTGCATTGTCAATACAAGATCTTGATCAAAAATTGATGCACCTCTTGATGGAAATAACATCACCACATTTATTTCCATTGAGAGGTGCATCAATTTTTGGTCAAGATCTTGACAATGCAAGAGGTGAGCACTCTGTCTCCTCTAGCACATCCCAAAAACTTACACGGAGGTTAAGGTCAGTGCCAATTCATGTGTGAAAATGATTCTTCATGCTCCCTCCCAACAGTTCTTTCACAATTTGAGCCTGATGAATCTTGACATTGTCATCCTGGAATATGGCCATGATACATCTTAATACATGGTTGTTTAAGAAATGAAAAGCTACACACTCCATCTTTTAGGGTTAAAAGAACCATTGCCAAACATATAACATGCTAGAAAAATAATAATCACTGTATTTGCCTAATAAAATCCAAACAGCGACTTTTTTTTTTTTGGCCAGGCAGTGTACATGGATTTTGGTTTTATTTGATTTCACTCAAAAGCTGGCCTAACTTGCTTATAGAAGATGGAAATACAAGTAACTCTAGAGGGTAATATAACACTTAAAAAATAAAATAAATACAATAAAAATACAATGAACCCCAGAAAAATACAAATTTCTTAAAAAAAAAACAAAAAAAACAAAAAACTAATGCACAAAAAAAGCTCAAACACATACTGTTTTTTTCTTTTTTTTTTTCTTATTGTGGTAGACTGATATCCAATCCAATTTTTGTGCTTTCACATACACTGAAGGGCACACTGACCTCATGCAATCTTTTTTTTCATGACATGGACCTTTGACCAGTCATTATCATAGCTCAATTCAAATCATGCCTAATTAGCTGCACAATCAATTGGCATAAGCACCTTTGTGCTTAATGTGTGATAATCGCATACTGAAGTGTGTGTAGGTGATTTCATTTTCTTTCATCTGATAGAATGTCATGTTCTGTGACCTTTATGCTGTTTATGTCTGCAGTCTTCCAAACGAGTCAGTAACCAAGCCAAGCTGGACCTTCACTGAAATTCACAATAAACATTTCATACTTTTCTCTTCTGCCATCTTTTCTAAAAGGTATTTCACCCAAATACCTGTAATTAGATGAGTGACTGTGGGCTTCAGTCACTTGTTACCATGAAGTGGCACAATATTATTGGATTTGGTGTATATCACTTTCTGTCATTCATTTGCAGCTTCTATCAGTGACATTCTCACAGGCTAATATAGAGCTAACATGATTGCTTGCTTCTTTTTTCTCTGTCTGATTCATTTGTTGCTGTGTATTAGCAGGCTGTAGAAACCTGGCTGGGTCTTCATCCTTCTAATGTCATTACTGTGATGGAGCCATTCATTTCATGTCACCCTTTATTCAATTGGAACTGGATTGAAATGAGTCAAGATGTAAGTAACTATAGCTGTGAGGCAAAGGCAGAGCATTTGGACTGAAATGTTGTTTCTTTAGAGGCCACTTCTCACTTACAAACAGTTATTTAAAAAAAAATCTAAAACTTCAAACACAAAAACTTAAAACTAAATGAAGAGTTTGGTTCCAAAATGCTATAACTCCATTTTGATTAATTTGAGTAAAAAGGTGTTTTCTTTACCAAGAAAGTGGCAAGATGTAAATCACTATTTTGTTTCAAACTTTCACATAGCATCTTTTGGTTATAAAAACATTAAAAATTCAAATCTACATTTTGATTTTAAAAGGATTTAAAATGATTATTTTTTCCCCCAAAATGCAATACATCCATGACACGTTTTTTTTTTCAAAATGCAATTAATCAATCAATAGAAAAGTTATTTTTCATATTGAAAATACACAACAAAGTAAGTTGATTCACATACATGACAGCCTCTGAACTTTGTCAATATTATCTTATATACAGGCATTTGACTAAAAATACATTCAATCGTCGCTCCCAAAATTAGTTCAACGAGTCATCTTGTTAATATTATAAATGAATTATGTCTCTGTTTGTCATTACCGATTAAAGAGAATCTGGCGCCTCCGCACGGTTAAAATAAACACATTTACCGAGTACATTGGTATTAAAAATGGCTTTTAAAAACTGTCCTTGATTCAGTTTTGGGGACCGTGACAGAAGTTTGATGCTGTCGTGGAACAAGCAACAGTCGGCATTTTTCCTACTCCCGACTCGAGTGCCTCATCTTCTTAATCTCCTCACATAAATGATTAAATTTCGATGGCTTACGTTTCTTCCCCACCGCAGAAACCACCACAGGTTCATCAATGCCGTCAAAATTATGAATTTTTCTGTTTTTGTTGATCACAAAGTACAAAGCAGATTAGGAAAACTAGGATGCCGGGTGTATTCAGAGTGCCGCCATTACTGTTTACAGCGCGTGGAATGGTGCGCTGTGATTGGTTGAGCAGATATATTGCACTCTGCAGAGAAAGGAGACTGGCGTTTGTCGCGTTTTGGAAAGAAAGGGAGAAAACATGACTGAATAACACGACTGAAATCGCATTTGGCGCAAAATTAATAAATGACTTTTCAATACCGACCAGATACAATACTGATTTTGGCGGAAACTCAATTTTTTTTTTTAAAAATGGCGCTTATCACATTTTGGAACCAAACTCTTCAAATGTTAAAGGGTTAGTTCACCCAAAAATGACATTTCTGTCATTAATTACTCACCCTCATGTGGTTCCGAATCCGTAAGACCTTTGTTCATCTTCGGAACACAAATTAAGATATTTTCGATGAAATCCGAGAGGTTCTGACATAGAAACAGGAAGTGCTGCACTGCATCTAAAAAGTAAATTGCGTCTACATTGACCGTTGTCTCATTCTTTAACAGTCCGCCTGGAAACAAAGCCTTTATGACGCCCAACCCCCTCATGAAAGAAGAAAGCCGTCGTGTTTACAACTGTGACAATGAATGCTTATCGGGATCAACTAAACGCTGGATTTTCAAAAGTATGTGAAGTTTGCAGCACCATTGTTGTATTGTTGCAGTAAACTTGTGCAACTTTCTTTAATGAATAATTTATTAGATGCACACTGTCTGTTATCATAGGCACATCAACCCTAAACATGACACGGAGCAAAACAAACTGTGATTGGTTGCTTTACATGTCGTTCAGACTTCTTCTTGGTGGTCCTTGGCCAAAGAAAGCTGCGATGATGTCCAGACCTTCTGCCTTCAGTCTGAAGCCTGGCTATGTGAGACTACCTCGATCAAGTCATCCAAGACGTCATCCAGTCATCCCTTGTCTCCTTGTCTGATCCCTTGTGTTTGTGTGCTCTGGAAAACCTGTGAGACAAGCCTAACATTTATATAAAGCCTTCGAGTACTTCAAGTAACTATCTTCTCACCTGTTTGTGGACTGTGTTCCTGCCGATTCACCAATAAACATAACTGTTTGAATTTATCCATCTCTCTTCTGTCATTGCCTGTATATGACACATACATTAAAGTCATATAAGCCTCATACTAAAAGTAAAAAGCTCTGGCTTCAGTTTCATTTAGTTTTGTCTTAGTACTATGTACTAAATTACAGGGGTAAACATCAACAAAGCCTCAAGGGTAACAGTGTCATTAGCATAGAAGAGGAAGCCAGTTAAGCTCATATACACTGCATCAGCAATTAATAATAATAATAATACTTTTGAAGCTTGAATGTTTCAGTTCACATTCATTGCACCAGTACAATTTTTTATATTTATTTCATTTAATTTTATTTGTTGTTTGCGTGGGGAAAAAAGTACCAGGGGTTTGGAACGACATGAGAGTTAGTAAATGATGACAAACTTTTTTTTTTTTGGTAAACTATTCCTTTAAGACAAGAATTTATTTTTCTACAAACACATTGTGGAGACACGCCAACTAACCATATTCGAAACAAAAACTTTTCAAATTCTAATAATAGGGACATGTTTTTCTTTCCACACACATCTGCACATTTTTAACACCATTTCAGACTCTTCCAAAGTGACATTAAAGCGTGATAGCGAGTACAAAAGCTGTCTCTTCTCTGCTGTACCCCTGAAGCGTTAGGTAGGGCTGAACAATGACAGCTTGTCCTTGAGTTATTAATATATAATTCTACCTAGGTTGTGTCGGAAGACTGTTTCTTTAGATTGGCTTTTTTCTTAAATAAATCATTCATTATGGCTACCATCAATAATTAATATTCTCGGAAGCCCTAGTCCTTTATGTAAATAATGTCATATGTAGGAAGGTTACCAGCAAAAGCCTGCAGAGAACAGCAGCTTCTGAACTTCTGATTGTGAGCTTACAATGCAGAATTCTCCAAACCTCTCTCTACTATTTCATGTTTTAATTTGCGGTCTCAATGTTTATTTCAAATGAACTGTCTCAGTTAACAATTCCTATCTGTCTGTTCAAGCTTTTATAGATTTTCTATAGACAGTTTTATAGATGTGTAGGAACTTCTCTTTGTCTTCCGAACGGTCTCTGTATCTCTTTCTGAAAGGATTTTTCCTCTCTTTTACACACACTTCCTCTCAGTTTACACAGAGAGAATGAATCTGGTATAATATGTAATAGTGTGGTTAAAATGGCCCTGGCTTAGGAAGGAGCCAATTTCCTCAACAATAGAGTGTCAATCAGCAAAATTCATGCTGAATTAATCTCATAGTTTTGAAGATGGGCTGCTCTGCCTCTCTGAATGAGAATGAATCCACAAGGGTTTTATTTTTATTTACAAAGGGAAATGTTACAAATGTGAAGCCAACATAAAGCAAGTGTGTTACAACAGGTAGGCTAGAGTTAGGGTGTTAATCAACAAGAATAATTTAAATGTAATGCATTTTTATTTCAACCTGTGCATGATAGCTATGCATTCAATGCATTTTCGATATTTGTAAAAAAACAACAAGAAAGTGTTTAGCACAAATACCAATTTTAAAGAAATAATAATAAAAAAAAAATCCTCATTATTTCCTCACTCTCATGTTGTTTCAAATCTGTATGCAGTTTTTTTTTTTTTTTTTTTTTTTTTGAAGAACACAAAATGAAAGCCCTGTCCTCACTGGCCACCATCGTTCAGAGCTAGTGTTGTCATTCCATCATGTGTACAGTGTGTGTGTGTGTGTGTGTGTGTGTGTGTGTGTGTGTGGTGGGGCGGGAGAGAGAGTAAAAATCAAAGAGGTGGTGTGTTTAGCAGCTAATGGATGGGTGATCATCGGTACACCCGGAGGATGCGAAATATCTATCACAGTCCATTAATGACAGCACCTTAGTGACACACACCAAACACACTGTCACATTACCATATGGCCTCTCTCTAAACACGCAAACGGCTCCAGTCATCCTCAGCATTGTGAGTGGTTAGTGTGACATTCAGTAGAGCAGGCCCTCTGAGAGAGAGGCCATCTGCTTTGGTGACAGTGGTCTTTGAATGTCACTTGGGTGATGCCAGTAATGCTGTGTGTTTCACTCTCACTGATAGCATTTCTTTGTTGCTTCAAAGCTCTAACTACATAGAATGTACCGCACATACCTTATATTTAGGTTTAGAATTTTTTAGGGTAAAAACACAATAATTCACAAAAACTGTTGTTTCATTATGACTCTGAAGTTACAAAGCAAATGAGAAAATCAAGCAGGAAATTCTCTCTCCCAGTTCAGCCAAAATAGAAATGGTCATCTATGAACTAATGCCTTTTGTTTACCAACAACCAGAAAGATGAGTATGAGTATTGTATATTGGAAAACTTGAGTGAACTAAAAACTGCTCAAGATTCAAGATTTTTTTGCTTAATAATATGAATAGTTCACCTAAGATAAAAGGTTATTTTGAAGAATATTGGTAACCAAACAGTATTGGTTACCATTGACTTCCTTTGTATGACAACACAATTTTTCAAAATATTCTCTTTGGTGTTCTTCAGAAGGAAAGAAAGTCATACAATGACATGAGGGTGAGTAAATGATGACAAAATTTTCATTTTTGGGTGAACTATCCCTTTAAGTGGTAGGAAGCAGCTGACAGGATTGGATTGCTAGACACTATAAGAGAACATCCCAATCGAGTGAAGGGATTTGTGGAAACTGTGGTTCCTAATTATCGTGGTCCAACATTTGCCTTGCATTTCAGAATGAAAAGACAAACATTTCAGATGAAGGATAATCCACTTCTTACCTCTGAGACTGTGTTATGATCTACATGACCTTATTTTTATTGTGAGTATTAGGCTTATCATTATTGATTATCACTATTGTTGTGCTATGATATTGTAATATTTACAATTATATAATCAGAGGAGAATATAAAAGTTTATGAAAGTGTCACTCCAAAATACAATAGCAAAATATATAAATATGTATAGTACTTTTATGTTACATTCATACCCATTATGCGAGCTGTCTCTTTAATACCAGTTTATATACAAGTTGTTGCTGATTGGGCTGACATTTTTGACACACCCACCAAACAAAGAAAACGTATCTCAAACCCGTTGCACACCGTTTCCAGGAAACATGTTGTTCAACCCGGAAACCGTAGCAAAACGTTGCACACCGGTTTGAGCTTGAATGTGCCCCTGGATTCAAACCAGTTGAACTCAAATGCCAATTACCACTGAAGCATGTGTTAACCACAAGGCCACGTAACTTGTTTCCCAGTCACCACACTTATACTGAAATACTCAAAACTGCAGTTTTCAACTGCTTCCACATCACACTATGCTGAAAGCTGCGATAATACTGTAATAATTTCCATATATATATACACTAAACTGCAGTTCTACTTATAAATGATGACGCATGTACTTCAGTTTCAAACTTTGTCCAGATTTGTAGTTCCTGCATTCTTGTACTGTTACAGCTGTTATCAAGAACTGCACTATGCACAAGAAATTTTATGTAGATATTTTAGAAAATTAGTTTATGCACAACCTGAACATAACTACTCAAGCTGTTTGAAATTAATCAACAAAATGGCATTATTAAAGAATATATATGTGCGCCTGTGTGTGGTCAAGGTATTACATAAAATCATATCTTTGGAAAGTCCGCATAATACAACCCGAATTCCGTAAATGTTGGGACGTTTTTTTTTTTTTAAATGTCTGGGCATCGAGGTTATGAGTTTGTGGAGTTTTGGTGTTGAAATTTGATCCCATTCTTGCCTGATATAGGTTTCCAGCTGCTGAAGAGTTCATGGTCATCTTTGACGTATTTTTCTCTATAGGTGAAAGATCTGGACTGCAGGCAGGCCAATTCAGCCCCCGGACTCTTCTACGACGATGCCATGCTGTTGTAATAGCTGCAGTATGTGGTTTTGCATTGTCCTGCTGAAATACACAAGGCCTTCCCTGAAATAGACGTCATCTGGAGGGGAGCATATGTTGCTCTAACTTTCAGCATTTATATTGCCTTCCAAAACATGCAAGCTGCCCATACCGTATGCACTTATGTACCCCCATTCCATCAGAGATGCTGGCTTTTGAACTGAATGCTGATAACATGCTGGAAGGTCTCCCTCCTCTTTAGCCCGGAGGAAACGGCGTCCGTGATTTCCAACAAGAATGTCAAATTTGGACTCTTCTGACCATAGAACACTTTTCCACTTTGAAACTTTATTTTAAATGAGCCTTGGCCCACAGGACACAACGGCGCTTCTGGACCATGTTCACATGGCTTCCTTTTTGCATGATAGTGCTTTAGTGGCATCTGCAGATGGCACGGCGGATTGTGTTTACCGACAGTGGTTTCTGGAAGTATCCTGGGCCCATTTAGTAATGTCATTGACTCAATCATGCCGATGAGTGATGCAGTGTCGTCTGAGGGCCCGAAGACCACAAGCATCCAATAAAGGTCTTCATCCTTGTCTGTTACGCACAGAGATTTCTCCAGTTTCTCTGAATCTTTTGATGATGTTATGCACTGTAAATGATGAGATTTGCAAAGCTTTTGCATTTTGACATTGAGGAACATTGTTTTTAAAGTATTCCACAATCTTTTTTACGCACTCTTTCACAGCTCTGCCCATCTTTACTTCTGAGAGATTCTGCCTCTCTAAGACATCCCTTTTATAGCTAATCATGTTACAGACCTGATATCAGTTAACTTAATTAGTTGCTAGATGTTCTCCCAGCTGAATCTTTTCAAAATTTCTTTTTCAGCCATTTGTTGCCCCCGTGCCAACTTTTTTGAGACCTGTAGCAGGCATCAAATTTGAAATGAGCTCATTTAGTGGATAAAAGTGTAAAATTTCTCAGTTTAAACATTTGTTATGTTATCTATCTTCTATTGTGAAATATTGGCTCATGTGATTTGAAAATATTTTAGTTTTCATTTTATTCAAATTTAAAAAATGTCCCAACTTTTCCGGAATTCGGGTTGCACACAAAAACCCAACATAGGTGTGTGTTCATTTTGCTCATTTGTTCATTTGTTGTTGATTTGTTCAACTGTACTGCAGTCGTACTGTATTGAGTGTAACTTGTATTGCACTGAAATAGCAAAGACTGAACCATACCAAACTGAAAATATACTACACTGAACCATACACTGTAAAAATGGTAACCTAAAAATGTAAACATTTATATTCACTAGTTTAATTTATGTCAAAATTATTAACATCACTAAATCCACATTAATACATTGCTTTATACCACCAAAATTCATTTTTATGGGTTAAATCAAGGAAATAGCTCTTTATGGTAACAATTGCAAGTTACCACTATAGTGTATTTATACTGTAGTGAACCGCTATTATATTATGTGGATGGTAATTAGCACAATTAGTCTGAACAGCAGCTGTACAGCAGACTACAAATATACTTTACTTGAATGTAGTTTTACTGCAGAATACTAATTAAGTACAGAAGTTTAAAAGCATTTAACTGCAGTAGAGTTGTATTTTGCAGTACAGCATCATTGTACTCTTCCTGTATAGTTTGCAGATTATTTTTCTAATGTTTCAAAGCAGCTTTACAAAGAATAGTGCCCTACAAACCCCCCGCTGAGCAGCAACAGAGGCAATGAAAAAAAAGATCTTTAAGAAGATGAGAAAGAAACCTTAAGAGAAATCTAGTTCATCTCTCTCACACACACACATGCACATACTCGGCAATCAGTTGATATCATATGCCTATCTTTTGTAAAGATTGCTAAAAATTTCACATTATGCAAATGAAAGTAAACTCTCAATAACCAAGAAGGCCTATTTTGCTCAGGGTTTCCTCAATTAATCTTTGTATTTCTCTCTCTCTCTCTTTCTGTCTGCACACTACACGACTCCACAGCAGCCACCACTTTTGTCATGTTAATGTATCGCCGTGTGACGACAGGCGAATAGGATTTACTCTACCGGCTTCTCCGCTGGAATGAAATTGCAGTCTCATAAAACCTACTTTTAAAGGCATTGTGAGAGAGCGCTGAGGGCAGTATATTAAACTGCAGCGGATTAGATTAAGAGGAGGAGAGGGGTGGACGCGGGATACGGACGAAAAGATGGAAGAGATGGAAGAGAACGGTGGCGTCCTGCACATCCGGAGTGATTGAAAGTCCGTTGATGGTCCTTTCTGATTTGAGTTTAATGTGATGTCATAAAGGAGATAAATGAGAATGGCAGTTGAAGACCGGAGGTGTGAGATGTGAGTATTTGCAAAGCACAGAAACATAATTTACTTGGTGAACAAAAAATTGCTACGAAAACCAAAGTGCCATGCGTTTCTCATACTAATATTACATTAGTAATCACAGCGATATTTCCATGTCTTCGCCACAGTGTAACATATGCAGATTAATGCACGCCAATATCTGTGAATGTTTACCTTGTACGTACTTAGACGACAAAACTATCTCACCCCAGGCTTTCCCCTCTTTGCTCCAAAGCCTATTTGCTGTGGCTCACAGTGGTCAGGAATCACTGTAAAAAATGCCTTGAGTTGATTTAGAGCCCAAATCCCTCTCAATCATGTCACATTTTGCACTTAAAGGGCCATTCAGCACTGATTCTCCACACTGCAGTCACTCTCCCATACAGCGGACATTAGTGAGCAGAACCAGGCTTCTATTAGAGATCATTTAAAGGCCATTTTCCCCGCACAGCCACTTGGACAGGCGTTGACAGGGCACCTCAGCGAATCATTTCACAACCTCCACTAGCCCTTGGTCCCAAATCCTCAGCAAGCTATTTTATCATCTTAAAGCTAGCATTTCTGCCAAGGCTAAGCGGTGTTGTCACTTGCCGCAGCGTAAGCTAGTGCTGAAAGCTGTTTTAAAGTATGTTAGGTGTAGAATTTCAAACTTGTGCGCAAGTGTGATTGGTTTTACTCGGCCGTCACGCCTTTAATTTTCTCAAGCTTTGAAGGTCAAATTTGGTCTCAGCAATGTGTCACAGGTTTCAACACTAAGCTTTGGACTTTTCTTGAGATGTAAACAGAGGATTTTGGTTTTAACTGAGCGGCGGAGTTCAATACACCCATGCTGGTATGCATTTGAGTTGTGTTGTCTTCAGCCAAAATTTTGCAAGGCAAAATAACTTGTTTCTGAAGATTGTGCCTTTCATACTAATCTACAAGGAACACAATCAAACATCAAAGCTGTATTAGCGCTTTTGCAAAACTGACGATAAAATGTTCAAATCTTGAATGGAGATCCAAACCAAAAAGTTTGGAACGTCATTTAAACATGCCCACATGGTCAAGTCATAATGCTTAGGGTATATAAACAGCTACTTACCTCATCCTTTTGACAATTCTTCCAGCGTCGTCCCCACGCATATGCCGTGAAACTGTCTGCTGTAGCAAAGCCTGCGATCTAAACCTCTGAGGATGAAGTACTCAACCCACCATGTCTCAAAACTCATTCTAGAGAGCCCACGCAGCTACGTACCTGACACCCCTGTTACGTGTCGGAGATGCTAGCGTGCTTGTGATTCTCTGACATTCCTCGACATTGCTCCAGGTGCCTCTCCTCTGCACTCAAGAACACTTTACTGCTTCTGCCCTTCAAACTCAGTCTCTTGCACCGTTGCTCACAGCGGGTGCTTCCTCAACTGAATCCCAATTCAAGTCCTTCCGTTCCTCCTCGATCCAAGTCAACTACCAATGGACGACTTCTTATCTGAAACTCGCTGTCAAGCTCCTGGCGTCCCACACACCCTTCAGATTAACTGTCCTCATGTGCTAAGAGTCACCACCACCTCTTCTAATTGTGTGGCTGCTCAAACTACAAGGCAAGTGAGGAGTGAGCGGCAACAGCTTCACTCTCAAATTCCCTTCTCCACTCTCTTTTTCAACCTGCGGAGGCCTGCTGTTAGCTACTGCATGTGGCACCTAGTATGTTTCAACAACTTTGAGCTCAACTGTTGTCACACTAACTGCATTGCAGTGACAAAAAGTGCATCTTAAACTTTAGGCATATTTCTAGGGATATGGGCTAGTTAATTTAAGGGAACTCCAAGCCCCCCTCTCTTTTTCCAAAGAAAAATATAGAATAATTAATGTATTTAAGGTTAACTTATTGACCTTAAGTCAAGAGGGTTTGCAAGGGTCCTCTGTAATATAATTTACTCTTTTACTTTTTCTTTCCCCATTTCTCAAGTTATGTTGCTTGCACCATATTTTTACACTGTACATATATTTAAAAATTACCTTTATGTAATTACATCTGTGATTAATATTTGTTGTTACATCTTAGTTACCCTTCCCTTAACCAACACATAAACCTAACCATACTATGATACCTGTCTCTAACCTTACCCATAATCCACCTCAATAGCAGTAAAATGTTTTGCAATACATAAGCACAATGAGAACATTGCACCTAACAATTAATTTGTTTGATTAGTGCATAATAGTTAAAGATATAATATAAAGTGGCACCAAAATATCAAAATTAATTCAGAAAATAAGTAAAATAATGAGTTAAGCATTATATATGACAAAAACGAGTATCATTTACAAACCTTTAAATAAATCTTCCCACAATGCTACACATAGGACCTCTTTTCCCTCTTTGGTCCTCCATGCACAACATATTTGGGTTGCCTTTTCTTCTTGTCTTTTTTCTTGTATTGTTGAATGAGGCTGACTCTCAAACCAGTTTACAAATTGGAATTCATCAAACAGTGGAATTTACAAACTTTCTTTCATGACAAATATCTCTTGTCTCAAAATCATAGCTGATCAGGACCACTGGTTTGCAGCTACATGTCAAGACAGTTCAAGGTGTATTGTAACTAAATAATGAGCACTGTGTAAACTGAAATACTAGAAAATCCAGGTGAAATACTAGGCAGACATTATGCAGAGGGCACATTGCGCAACCACACAACATGAAATAATATGATGCAATATACCAGAACATACAGTGTCTGCAGGATATATGGGTAATGTAAGGTCCAATATGATGTAAACAAGAATAACAAGTGTCCTTCCACCTCCAAGCTTTATTATAAATCTCAGTAATCTTATGTATCTTTAATGTCCTCCTCATGTGGAACGTGGACCATCAAAATAAAGTTTAACCCAGGGTATTTCTACAATGTCATAGGTAATGGAAAACTTTTTTTTTTTTTTTTTTTTGCTACTTCCATGCTGGTAGGTGTCAGTATAACTATCGTATTCACCAGCAAAACATTACTTTTTTTCTCTTTTAAGTACAGTATCTACCTTTTTTCTAATGACCCTACTGTGTTCTAAATTATATGTGGCACTTCCAGTTTGGGGAACTTCCAAGCAAGATGACTGAAACAAATCACTTCAAATAATAATGTTGTGCTACAAATAATGCTTATCTGTTAGTTTAACCGAATGAGTCACTGGATGTATTTGTGTGGAACATTTTGTAACAACTGTTAAATCATTAAATCATTTTGTTTTAGCTACATAGTATAGCCTGCTTGAGCCCGTTGGCAAACATCTATTCATACTGATATTTTCCAAAGTGTGATTTCAGCTGGCACAATGTATCTCCTCATGCATGACTTGTGTGACAACATCAGTGAACAGCAGGAGATTGGTTCACATGCAGAGGACAAATGACAGCCCTTCTTCCATATCTGTACAAAGCTAAACACATCTCTGTAGTGACAGGGTTGGGAAGCCATTTTAAAAGCCCTTGCTCTCTGATGTCCCCACAGTTCACACAAGATACGTCACAGTACAGTAGAGGACAAAATATGATGGGGACAAACTTAAAACAAGCCTGACTTCCCTCATGTTGACGGCTAATGCAGTATTAGCGAAGGACAATTTCTGATGATGAAGTTAATATGCGCTGCAGGTTCAAAGCCCCTGTGAAAACTTCTCAGTCTTTTGAGGTGCTAACTAAAACCTTACACTGCAATTTTTTGACATTTCTCAACTCTTGTGATAAAGTATGACATGTAGCAAAGACACCTATCCTCTTGCCTTTCCCTCATTCTTAACTTCAGTTCAATCATGATTTCACATTTTCTGACTTCAACTCGAGTTCTCACTTTATCACACTTTTGTTCTCTCTTACTTTTGAAAATGTCATTTTTCTTAGTTAGTTTGGCTGTGGTTAGCTCTAACTCTCTCTCTCTGTCTTTCTTTAGCTTTCTCTCCTCATTCACTCTCCCACCATTTCATGCATCATTTCCCTGTCTAATTGTAGCTGGCTGAAACCCTTCCGCACACTCCAGGAGTGTCTTTTCCTCTTCAGCCAGCACTATTCAATTAGCCGTGTCTTGCACAGCACTGTGGTTCAGGGCAGAAAGCATATAGTATCTGTGACCCACCCAATCCACTACATAGCATCACTAACTTTAACAATAGCCCACCTTATAGAAGGTGTTTGCATGCTGTTTTTTAAAAAGTGTTATGTCTGATTTCATGTCCCAACATTAAAATCAACCTACAAAACAAAAGACCACTAATATTCTGCCAGATCATGGTAAGATAATAACTGTCAGCTGTATAACAAATACCAGCAGTATCATATTTTAAGTGTTAGCAGCAGATCGAGTATTCGACTACTTGCCATAGGTGCAGTGTCTTCATCCCATGATTCTTAAAATGGTGCCATTTTATATAATCAAGGAGAGGGAAACAGTTCAGAGACAATCCAGTAGCTTTTGTCTGATACTCTAATCTAACAAGTTACACCAACTAGTTTAGTAACTGTTTAGGCCTGCAACTAGTTAGTGACATGGAAAATGTGTATTTTTGGTGAATTATAAAACGGTTACTTCCTGTCCTTGATTCTGATTGGTCAATAGCTGTGTTTTATTCATGATAAAACACGGCTATGACCGCTTCACCCAACGGTTCTGTGTATCACTACACAACACCCTTAGCAACCACTCTTAGCAACGTAAACTGTTTGTTCAATTGATATTGTTCATTGAAGCTTAACTGTATTATGTAGAAGAGTTTTGTGAGAAAGAGTTCGAGTGAGCGAGTTTATTACCTGCATTCAGATTTAGCATTTTCCTTCAGGTCAGTCCTATGTTCATAATAAAACATCTGTTTAAATGTACGATGTATTATCTTGTCCGATGTATTATCTTGCATTGTTACATATTTTTGGCTTTAATGTTTGTATTGTGTGGTAACCGTTTTATAAAAGCAAAAAGGTACTCGAGGCTAGTGCTGTATCGTGAATAAGTCAAGGCTGAAGGGGTTGCTTTGCGTCGTGCCTAACAACGCCCTTCAGCCGTGACTTATTCATGATACAGCACAGCCTCTTATACCTTATTGCTTACTTATAATGTCCAAATATGGATTTTTTTTTTTTTTTTTTTAAATGGTACTTTCAGAATACTTTATATGAAAGGAGACATAAGCAACATCTTAAAACAAAAAATCTCTGCAGAACAGCTTGTTATATGCACACTACAAATGATTTACAGTAATGATTCTTAGCATTTCACATACAGAACACAATCATGGTGACACTCAGTATCAAATTATTAAGAAAAGAGATGTGCACAACACATGACGCATAACCAAAGGGAACAACAAACACGACAACACAAGTGCAAATAAAACAGTAAGCAATGAGGTAATCTGCATGATTTGTTTATGCTGCAATGCATGCTGGTAAACAGAGTCTGGCATCCTGCGGAAATCACAAAATTGAGGAAGGTGGGGGTTATGGCACAGTAATTATCAAGAAAAAAAATGAAAACGCCATACTTCATGCTAAAACCCTTGATTTAGGTCATTCACATTTCAGGAACTAAATTCTTGCAACTACTTTTCTGGGTGACTAGTTGAGTAGTAAAAATGAGCTGTCATGCAGGCCCTACTAAGGAGAAGGAGGGAGGGTGGGAGTGATGGTGAAAATGAGGAAATGAGGGAGAGCTCAGAAATTATGGTACAGAGTTTGAAGGAAAAAAAAAAGGAAGATCAGGGGGATGCAAAAACACAGATTATTCCCCTTCCCAAACTCATCAGTGTACCACTGCCTCACACAGCAGGATTTAACACACACACACACACACACGCACACACGCACACACGCACACGCACACACACGCGCACACACACACACACACACACACACTGAGATACCCAATGTAATTATCAGCTACTTAATGATCACTGCACATCAACAGAGGCTCCATCCATTCATTACAAGTGCTGCTGGAGCCCCCCCACCAGGCTCTGGAGACATCTTATCTCAGCACAGACCACTCCATGGGCCTAATTGAACCCTATTAACAAAACAAAAGTGTACCGGCTGCTGCGATTACTCCACAAACTGCAAAGATGGAGGACGTGTTAGTTATTTATTTTTTTATATGTGCACTTTCAATCCCTCACAGGCTTATGACATTAAGGCTTCTGTTGTGTACAGTGGAAAGATAACACAGGGAAATGGATTTGAGGGCAAGTGCAATGAGAGGTTTTTAAAGGTTCAGTGTAAAATAGGATTTTTTTATCCTACGTAGAGGAAGGGTGTGTGTAGATATTTGTATAAATTAGGGATACCATTTTGATTAGACTTTAATTAGACTTTAATTAGTCTTTGGAAAAATATGAAAAAATAGTCTCACATGGATTTGCTAGTTTACTATGGCTTAGTTTAACTCTGTTGTAAAGACAGACAAATAGATAGATAGATAGATAGATAGATATATAGATATTCATTTTAAATAAATAAATAATTGGTTGGGTAGTCTTATTCAGATTGATATGTCTGTCCTCCTTTTACAGTATGACTGCAGAGAGAGAAAAGGTTAAAAGTAAAATGAGATAACGTCTCTCCATAGGATGCACTGACATGTTTGACAAGTACCATCGTCCCTGTTAGACAGTGATGCCATTTCTTCTGTTTCTTTACTCCCTTGCCTCCCTCTATATTCCCCTCCCTCCCTTTCCCTCTGCTGTCTATCTCCCCCTCTAATAAATTCATCCTAGCATTCCACTCTGCTCTTTGACCTGACCCTGAGCAGATCTCTCTTGCCTCATGCTGAGGGAATCAGCAGTACTCTTAAGTGGCCCAGCAGGCACCTGACGATTTGCCCTTATGGCAGGCACACAGTGTATCTTGCCCGAAACCACCAGGCACAGGAGATTGTGAAGAAGACTTCACTTTCTTTTAGAGTCAGATCTAAGTATTCTGTGGCACTGTAAATCCCTGTAATGTTTAAAATAATCCAACATACAGTCAAACCAAAATTTATTCAGACACCTTGAACATTTCATTCATTATTACAGTTTATTCACTATAGTTTAAAAAAATGGCAATAAAATATGACAAGAACTCAAGAAGTTGACAAGAAGTTAAACTGTGTCAGAAAAAAATTATCTTAATTATGTCAGATAACACTTAAGCAAAACATGTTCAGGTCAAAGTATCTGAATAATTTTTGATTCCAAATTTTTTATCACAGTTTACTTTATTTTGCTATCCTCACTTACATAAATAGTCTCCTGCACCCAATAAAATATATCAAAAATATCAAAAACCTCTGAGTAATTTTTGGTTTGACTGTATGTCAATATATTTTAGAATCTATAAAAATCTATAGTCATTTTTTGCATATTTAAATTATATTTAAAAAAAATTATGCCGTATGGGTCAATGTAATTAGGCTATTTCATTTTTTTTTTTTTTTTGCTGTATCTTTTCATGTCTCTGTGGCTGATTTTGTGCTCACATACTTGCATTCTAGCTCTTGGGAAAGAGGGAGCTTAGTAATTCTATGTTCAGGAAACAGATCAGAACCATTGTTCAGTTTCCAGCAGTAAATTCTGGAACATCTTTAACATCTGAACATCTTTAATATCAATTTTTTTTTTTTTTTTTTTTTTTAAAAGATACCATACTCTCTGTGTCAAATCTCACCAAACCCCTGGGAACCTAAAGGCCACAACTTCCAAGACAACAACCCCTTCATGCTCTCAGCTCCCCCATGCCATAAATACCTCTTCATCAGGCAGCCCCTTCCCTCCACCACCCCTTTTCCTATCTCCATGGCAGCTGAGATGAGGTAGAGCGCCCCAGCTGACAGGTCTGAGCGATTGATGTTTGAACAATAGCCGACCTCCTTGAGCAGGGAGGCTGGAGCAAGGGAGAGGCGAGTACATTTTTAAAGAGCAGAAGACGGCTTGATTGATGTGCTCCCCATCCATTGCTCCTGCCTAGGAGCAAGTAATGGAGTTGTGTTTAACCCTGGTCTCCTGGGGAGGCTTTAGGGAGACGTGTGGAGATGGCATTTGTCAAGAGCAGAGAAGGCCTGGCTTAATCCATGGCTGCTGGGCTTTCTCCAAGAGAGCTTCATACTTTTATATAAAACAGAGTTCACTTTAGACCTGTTTCTTGGTCGATTTTTCAACAGTTCTTAGCCATAAGCTGTACTGAACATGCATATTGAAATTGTTGCTGCCTTTAATAGCTTCTCACAACGCATGTACCTATTTGTAATTTGGAAGTTTGGTTGAAAGAAAAGGGTGCTTAGTGTTTAATTTTGCTATAAAATATTGCCTGCAGCCTAGTTTGAGCTTTGAATAACAAGGAAAGCAACACACCAAGCTATTAAAATGGCCTGGATGACATTTTTTACATAACCTGGAATTACCACCTCATCAATTTCACAATTAATGTTTAACACAACATTGTTTATCTTGCTGAAAAGGTCTGAAAAGCATATTTGAACAACAGCCATCCATTAGCTGTTATTTCACTCATTCCTACTTGTTAAACTTATAGAGGTATGTGTGAAATACTCTGGTAAAGTGCACAGAGAGCCTATTAATCAAGAGCTGAACCGCCTGTTTCCTTCCACAGTTTGAAAGTAATAGATGTTTATTTCTTTTGCTGGTATGTTTTGGAGAAACAAAGAATGCAAATGTTAGTTCTCAGTGGGGGACTATTTCTTGCTGACTGTTTGCTGTTGAAGTTGACTATCATGCTATTGATTTTGGCCCATGGCCCTAATCCACAACTATTCCTTTGTGTTTGATATGTATCTGAGATGACTGGCACCTTAGAGCTGGCAGCTAGCATCTCTGTCTGCCTTTGAGTGCACAGTGCCCTCAGAAAATAAAATAAAAAGTAAAGATGGACAAGGACATATACCATATGAAATCTTGTATATAAAAAAAAAGAGCAGTAATAATTCAAATAAAAATGAAACATTTTACTAAATAGGGATTTGAGCATTATTTAGGATAATGAAGACAACATAAAAACCTCTAAGACCAAATTATTTGATCCCAGGCTCACTGAAAAAGCTTGTGACAACATTTATGCAAAATTATAATATTATATTGTGTGACACTTCTACTTTCAAAGTAAAATGTCCAGTGAGTGGAGCTAAAAATGCATTGTTTTATCCAAAACAGATCTGGCAAAGTTTGAAGTTGGTTGCTGTACATATTGTGCAAAAAATTAATCCTCTATTGCGTGAAAATAACACTGCCTTCACTAAAGCCTACCCTAAACCTAACCAATAGTGTTAACAAAAGCAAATGTGAGGGAAAAAAACAAAAAACAACAACATTTGCTAAAGTAACCATGCCATTTTTTCTTGCTTCTACAAGCCTTTGTGCTCTTTTACCAGGTGAGCTACCGAGCAAGTTTACTACATCAAATAAGCTATATAGTAAACATGTTCTGAGGTCATAACATAGTATTGTGTGAGGAACCATGTGAAAATGTGTTTATCAATCGATAATTTGCCCCTGCATTGTAATTTGTGTGAGGAACCATGTGAAAATGTGTTTATCAAACGATAATTTGCCCCTGTAATTTGTAATTTGTGTGAAAAGGAATAACAATTATTTGTGTTTTACTGCCACTAGTTTTTATTTCAGCTGGAAACTGTGGGGAATTGTATGTATAGGTACGTTTTTGGAGTTCTGCAAAAATGTAGGCAGAGGCATGTATTTCCAATTAGCTTAGGTTGAACTATATTTTTCAGTGTATAGTACTCGATATTGAGATGCTTACAATATCCAGAAATGGTTTTTAAGCATGTATGGGCCAAAAATACATTGTATTCTTGTTGTATTATGCCAGTAGTACTGTCAGTATTATTACATACTTGACAGTGCCTATTTATTTATTGCATCCCATTATGCACATTATGCCAGCTGTGCCTACTGTCACTGCCTTATGACTAATGTTACTCAGTTACACACATCACTGTGCGTTATATATAGTGTGTTATGGTGTTAAGTCATGATTGACAGTAACATTAGAACCATTTAAGTACTGTTAAGCACATTTTAAAATGAGCCGTAACTGTCTCAAGTACTGTGAACATTTTGTAATCACATCTTTATATTGTTTATATTATTTGTAGCCTATTTGATATTGCTATTTACAACAGTTCAATAAACATGAAGTTAATATTGTAACATTCATTTTAGACATATTCTGTACATTTTGTATATTACATTCTACAATGCCAGTGTTTCGACCACTTACGTTTTTCACTTATAATAAATTTGTGCATATGCCAGAGTGATTTGAATTGATTTATATGTATTGACCTTTAAATGGAATGAAGGGAAAAAATAGCCATAAATGAACTCTAAACAGTTAGTTGAATGCTTTCTAAAATTCTGGTTAGAGAATTCAAGCATTTTGACCAATTCCTGCAATTCCTTTTTTTTTTTTGGATCTAGCAAGTGTTTCACTGGAGGACAGGTATGAGCTTGAACAGGGAACTAAGAAATATATGACAAAATTTCAGGTTGTTGAAATAAGAGGCAGGTTCTGAGTGGCAGACAAGTAGAGAGGAATGAAGGTGTGTGGGAACATGGGAGAAAGGGAGTAAAGGAGCATGGAAGCAGAGCTAGCAGCCTGAATAGTGAAAGTCACCACTAATAAAATCTCTTCGGTCTGAGGTCAGCTCAGGGCAGCTTCAGATTGGCTCTGTCACAGAGTGGGGAAAACACTCACAAGCCACACTCATGTAGGCCTAAATCTATTTCACTGGCACATTCAACTATTTATCCTCAGAGAGTGACGGATTTGTCTAGGCCTGTTGGTCTTTCTTTCTAATCATCCTCTATGAGTTCACTGTGTATTATTTCACAATCATGTCACTTTTAAAGTAATGCATCCATTTGCATTTTCAAAGAACAATCTGCAATTAAGCAACATCCCATGAGCAATAGTGCTGTTCTACATAACATTTAGCATTAGCATGATTGTGATTGTGATATTACTTTTGTACAATCATTCTATACACTGAAAGTCAGAGTAACCATATTTAAAGGATTAGTTCACTTTCAAATGAAAATTACCCAAGCTTTACTCACCCTCAAGCCATCCTAGGTGTACATGACTTTCTTTTTTCTGATGAACACAATCTGAGAAATATTAATAAATATCCTGACGCATCCAAGCCTTAAAATGGCAGTAAGCGTTACCAAACGAGTATGAAGAAAGTGTCTCCATCCACATCCATCCATCCATCATAAATGTACACACGGCTTGGGGGGGATGGGTTAATTAATTAATTATGAAGTAAAATATCTAGCTTCCGCCAGACCGCCTTCCGTATTCTACTTACGAAGAAAGTGTAAAACTCTAGCAGTTCAAAAATCTTACACTACGTCCTACAAGGCCCTATTCAACTTACGGAAAAAGGGTAACTGACGCGATGCCAGTTTACACTTTCTTTGTAACTTGAATACGGAAGGCAGTCTGGCTAGATATTTTACTTCATAACTTGTTAAATATGGATTTTTTTTCTTCTTCTTTTTTTTTTTTTTTTTTACACAAACGCATCGTTTCGCATCAGAAGGCCTTTATTATAAAAGCTCAAGGACCAGAACTAGCGAAATGCTACAAAGATGAAATGCTAAATCAAAACAAGAATAACCCAAATGTAATATTGCTTTTTTCATATTGCTGAGATTTTATATAAAGTTATAAACAGTGTTAGTATCTAGGTCCGTAGTTATCTTCAACAAACCATTACAAACTACTATCTGGATATTTTGGTTTTAAATGTGTCCTTAATTAATGTAATTCACCTCACATTTCATATCAGGTGTCTTTACAGAGCTTGCGTACACGGCAGCACTTCATTAGAGAGAATATGCAGTTGCCGATGCCTTTGAAGTGACTTCACAAGAGTAGGTCAGATAGTAGTGTTTAATGAAGTATGCCAAATGATTGCAGAAAGCACATAAAGTCAGCGTTTCTTTTGACATTAAACCTAACAAGGAGCTCACGATCCCTTTGATGCGACAAACCTTTTTCTGGGCAGAGATTTGGTATTTTGTTGAACCGTGCTCATCAATAACAGACCTTAATATTATGAGGAGATGCATTTGAGATCCAGTAGTATTACAATATGCAGTCTAGTCGTAGTTTGCAATGTTATAGTAGTAGCTACAGTAAATAGGATGACAGTATGATGACAGCTAAGGTTGCTCGCTCAAGCCATGTCAGGTCCTTTTATATTATTGTGACACTGTCATATCATAGATACTGTAAATATGTCTAACGTAGAACACTTTCATTACATCCAAGACATTTGAATGCGTTTTGTTTGTGGTATAGATTTTAACAATACTAGATGAGATACACTGCTAATTGAGTGCTGCAGATAGCAGCATAATGTACCTCATTAACTAGCGCTGACTGAAACGTCCCAGGTATGTCTTGATGGCACATGCTAATAGGTTTCTCAAAGAGAGTATGTTCTAAGAAAAAGTGAGGAGTCTAATTAATTTCCAGATTCTGGCTTTGATGTTGTTAATGGCCTCCAAACTTCATTAGATGAGCAGGTTCGTCGTTGCTCCAGAGATGCTGTACTAATTTTAGACTTGTTGTTCTGAGTGGCTGCATTGGCTTGAGTTTTCAAAGTGCACCTTACACCCTGAGAAATTTCTATGGGTAAAAATAAAAGCAAACTCTGTAAATAATGCTGATAGAAATACCTTGTTAGTACGTGTCCTTCTGAACCCAGTCAATATTTCACAAATATACATGCCAACGGCCATATGGAATGTGTTTCTGTGCTCCTCTACTCTTTATTATTATGTTTATTTCATACTGCAATGAAATGATCTTATTTGCTATCATATTACTGACATCTCATTACTTCGATTGATTCATATTGAGGCAGAAAAACTTTTGGTGATCATTTATTTACCTCGAGAGAGGAAACCAATTAAATTGACTGGAGGCAATAAATGCCTCTGAGCTGAACTGTAAATCTCTAAATGTGTCTTCTTGTCATCAACATGTCTCACTAAGTGTTTGACCCTTCTTACAGTGCTTGCCCTTTAACTAGCAAGGTTACCCCCATATTAAGTTATTGGTATTTATTATGCTGAAAATCATGTAGAGTCAAGGCAGATTGATTGCTAATGAGAGTTAGGGCTGAAGGGGACAAAATCTGAATTATATTTTGTTTATGATTAGTGGAGACCTGAGCCTCTTAATTACAGATGAAAGCATTGTGCAGTGCTGTCTATATCATAACGCTTTCATTATCACATATATGCTTTATCTATCCTTTATAGCAAACATAAAGCTTCTAAGCCTGATCACACACTGCAATCATCTCTGAAAATCTAGCTTATTCAAGCTAATGAATGGTTAGAAGAAAACATGAAAAGAAATATAACCTTGTGAAAAAGAAATGCATCTAATTGTACTGAATATGCACTTGTAGAGTACTTCAGATCTTAAAAGTTCATTTATTTATTTATTTATTTTTAAATGTACATGCAGATAACATAATATTAATGATATAAAAGGCTCTCTTCAGGATACGAAACAAGAGTAAACATACATTACCACACTTTTAAAAAGTGCACTTTGTAATTATGTCTAATTAAAAGTTTTACTTTGAAGTACATTTTAAATCATTCCCCTGGTTTCACAGACAAGGCTTAAGCTAGTCCCAGACTACAATGCATTATTGAGCTGTTTTAACTGCAAGCAACTTGCACTGACATATGCCAGTGCCACTGTTTTGTATCAAGATGCACACTGTTAATGTTTTTTTTTTTTTTTTTTTGTTCTCTAAGGCATGTTTATAAAAACTACTTAAATGTCGTAATTGAACTAAGGCCTAATCCTGGCTTAATCTGTGAAACCAGGCTATTATGTTCTAATAATCTTTTGTTGTGCATTAAAGTAGTACACTTGCGTATTTTGAAGTGTTGACTAACATACTAAAGCACATGTAAAGTACATGATTTTAACTGTTAAGTGTAATTCAATATTTTAGTTAAAATATTTTAAATGTACTAAATTGCAACTTCATTACAAATATATCTAAATACATGACATACAAGTTGCAATAGAAATGACATTAAAGTATATTTTGTTTTACCATAAATGTTTGTCGGTACATTCTTCAGAACACTTTAACCAAATTTTAAAGACAACATAATTATGAAATGACAAATAAAGATGTAAACTAAATTACATTTTAATTTAATGCAATTAACATGCAAACATTACATTCAATTCTTATATAAGTATATTCTTTTAAAAGTATATTATTTTTGTAAAGTTATTTTTTAAAGTATGCTAGAGTATACTACTTTTTCACAAGGAACTACTGTAGTGGCCAAAAATGATGACTGGGCTAGTAAAAATGGACATCCTCACTCTTTATTTAAGTATTATTGCAAATTTGTTTAAGAATTTGTAATCATATTACATATTTGGACTTGGAGTCAATAGTTTTATTTGTGATAATGCCAGGCTGTCATACAAAGAAATTATGAACACGTGAGGAAAAACAACAAAATATTAATAAATGATTATGTTGCAGTCAGTGTATGCTTTTTCCTGTGAGCTTTTTGTTTTCAATACATTTTTTTTTTCTTTTTTTTTTTTTCTTTTTTGCAGAGTAAAATAAAACCTGTACCTGTGACTTGCTTTTTTGCCAAATAATTTTGTCAGATAAATACCTTAACCAAGTCTAGAGTTTTGTTTTTTCTTCATATTTAAAATATTTTAAAAATGTAAAAATAGTTTCCTCATATTTTTATGGTTTACAGTTTTTTTTTTCTTTTTTTTTTTTATTGCTTTGGCGCAATTTTCACAAGCAATTGGTACATTTTCAAAACTCTTAGTTATAATATCACAACAGATCATCAAAAGTGCACTTTTTTCAAACATTCCAGCATATTTTCAATTTTGTTAGTACAATACACAAAATCACAAAGTTTTCTGTGATGGGTAGGTTTAGGGGTATAGGGTTAGTGTAAAGGAATAGAATATACAGTTTGTACACTATAAAAACCATTACGTCTACAAATGTCCCCATAAAACATGGAAACCCAACGTGTGTGTGTGTGTGTGTGTGTGTGTGTGTGTGTGTGTATGTGTGTGACAGAGAGATTTGCAATTTGTGAACACAGAGCAGGATAAAGTACAAGGGAAAACAGGGAAACAGTCAATGACTGTATAACATCAGATTGATCAGAGATACATCAGAAGAAGAGAGACAGATGGCATCAAATGCAGCATTTTACATTACAGTATGTATGCTATGTGATACTGTAAACAGATTAGCATGGTAGGGACTGCCACATTACTATAACTCACTCTTATAAAGCTCATCTACAGTATAGATAAATATGGTACAGTGAGTACATTTACTGTTTTGGGAGCAAACTCTGTTCTAGCACAAAACCTCATGGTCATTTTATAACTTCATCACACTTTTTGATAACACAGTGTATAGATACTATTACAAACATAATGGATTTTATGCCAATTATGTAAGTTAGGTAATGTAAGTGTATTTTCTAATATGGCATCTGTAACCTGTGTAACTAATTATTTCAGCAACAAGGGTGATTTAAAACATGTTTCTTGCATTGTTTGCCATTGAATGAACTGATTGTTAAAAGTACTAAAATGAAAGAAGAACATACTGTTGTTTCGGTGATTAAATGTTTTCATTACATATCACAATGATCTTGTGTTCTGAAACAGTGATTATGTAGAATGAAAATATGTACAACTAGAATGAGAACATGAGATCAGGTTTTGAAAGAATGATCGGTTTGGATTTTTTTTGGATTGAAAATAGCACCAAAGTGAATAATAATAATAAAAAAAAAACTGTAATAGAATTTGTCTCGTCATTAAAAAAAACAAGAAAGAAAGAAATCATCACTTTTGGCCACTTAAAAATAGCCAGTCTACATTAAAATAGCTAAACCAAAAGCTGTTGTTTAACGAAAGTAGCTAATTACACTACAAACTACATGGAAAAATGGCTTGCTCCTTTAAGCTGCTTTCTTTTAAAATAATAAATGTTAAAAATTGTAAGCTGTAATTTGATCTAGAGTGAGCTAGTAAGTGAGCTAAACCTGATAAAATCTCACAAAACTATGAAAAGTCCAGAAGCCCCCCTTTAGATACAATATATAAATAATAATAAATATAATACATAAATAATAATAAATAAATACAAGTAAACCTGTGTGTGTGTGTTAATAAGAAAATTAGTGGTTAAGAAAATACACCAGATGCAAGGCGTACACTGCTACCCTGCTTTTTAATCAATAAAACAACATAGGAACTAAAAAAAAAAAAGAAAAAAAATTCCCAGTCACGTCATTGCTAAGACATGTATTTAGACTAACAGCTTCATAGCGGCACTACTGCCCAACACAGGTAGGTTTAAGAAAACAGGAGGTGGTGGAAACTGCTGCATTTAGCAGTTTCAGAGGGTTAGGTGAGAGATTCAGAGCACTAATGAGTTTGTAGAGTGAACTATTGGGAGTTCTTGAACTGATCGCTGAGGCACTGGGACATGCTGACACTTCGTTTTGCTTTCTATCATTTCTTTCCTCCCTTGCACCTCTTGATAATCTGGCTGCTGCAACTAGCTTGAAAATTATTGACTATTATCTATGTGGTAAAATATGACTGGTGTTATTACTGGATGTGTATGTCATCTACAGTTGAAGATATATCTACCAATTAGTAATCTTGGAAAATAAGACCTTACTGCAAAAATGGAGTAATATTGACAAAAAGTCCACTGTGTGAGCCACAATATGCATTTGTACTAGTTTGACTTTTGACAAAGTTATTTGACGCGCTTACACAGAAACTTTTCTTCTGATACATAATTCAACCTCATGTCGATTTACATTTAAGCTATCAGATTCTAAAACATGCTGACAAAACCAGAGAGGTCAGTGTGGGAAATTTCAACTCCAAACACTAGCATACGAAACAGCTCATCAAGGTGAAACTTCAGGAATGCTTCAAACGTTGGAAGGAATCCACTAAGAATGAATGGTGTCCAATGATAGTGATGTTTCCAATGTTTTAGAGCTCTATTCACTAAAGGAATTATGTAAATCAGGTAAACACATTATTAGCGCTGAACAATTACCCATTTTGCAGGCCAGTTCTGAGTGCATTGTTGTCAAGGACAAAGCAGTCAACTGTGATCTGGCATTCCTTGTGAAAAATATGTGCACTTAATTGTATTGAATGTGCAGTGTACTTCAAATCTTAAAAGTATATGTTTTTAAAAATGGCCATTTAAGTGTACTTTTATCTCACTTAAGAGAAATAAAAGGCTACTTTAGTGTATTTAAAGAGAGTGCATTTTTTGACTGTTTCTTAACATCCTTAAAGAGGTAGTACAAACTCAATACTGTGTCATGGAGTTGACACTATGGGAATTAACTAACCACTATGCTATACTGAACAAATGCCTGCTAGTTTTGCTAAAAAAATACCTGTGAGCTAAGCTGTAGCCAAAGATTGCCATACAGTGCACCTAGTGACAATGGGCCTCATTTACAAAATGTTGCACAGAAACCGTCCTAAATTTGATCTTACGATCATTTCTCAGATGTGCGTACGTGTGATTCATAGAATGAACGTACACACAGAAAACGAGCGTATGACTCTCTTTCAGATGTGCAATCTATAAATCGAAAATGATCTTGAACTTGCGCGCAGCTGAATGGTTTCAGTTCTCCGCGTTGTAAACGACACCTAATTAATGTCATTTACATATAAAAAATCAACAGTCATCGTCCAAATCCTTAGCGAGCTGCAAGAATAGCTTAGATTTCCAAAAACCTGCACTAATCTGACAATGAAAAGTGTGTACGTCTGCTCAGACCCTAACGTGGCTCTAAGCACTTTTCCACATCAAAGACAGTTTTTATAAATATGAGCGTTGGCGTGGATTTAAGCGTACGCACACTATAAGATCAAATCTGTGCGTATGCACGCTTCATAAATGAGGCCCCAGGCACTAACAGCCCAAGGCAGCATCTGCAGCTCAATACCCCCCTATTATTATTAACTATATAAACTGTTAAATAGATCACAGACTCACTGTGTCTATCATCAATAAGGAGGGGAAGGCTCAAAGACTGCCACCCGACATGAAATATCGATATTGTGTTAATTAAGGGTGTGACAATATACTGGTATTGGCGATAACCGTAATATTTAAAATGAGTAGTAAGCATTAGGGATGGTAAGATTCACCGATTCGCATCGGTGCATCGGCATAAAAGTTAATGACGCGATGCATCAATTTCATCAACTGTGTCTCGGATACAAGGTGGCATTTGTATCGCGATGCGTCGTTTCTAACATATTTGCATCGGTAAAAACTGATTTATTTATATATAATTATTAGTACATGCGCTATACTTTTATTATTTAGAAAGTGACCAATAATTTGTGACCAATATTTTATATGTAGATTAATTTCTCCTCTCTAAACTGTTTCTCAAGCGCATTCTCTCATCACCTCTGCTGCTACATGAATATGACATATCACAACCTACACTGTAACAATACAAAGCAGGTTGAAAATCAGCAAAGTTATACTAAGTATACTTTTAAAACGTGCATTTTTGTAATAATGTCAAATTAAAAGTTTACCATAAATGCATGTCAGCAGAACTTTAACTCTCTTTCTATCTCTCTCTCTATATATATATAAAATAAAAAAGAATTACCAAATTACATATAAAGATGTATTTAAGTCCTACATAAGTGGGTCAAAGGACACTTGAAAGTCTGATGTGTATGCACCAGAAAGAATAACAATTAACTTAAATATGGCGCATCACTATGTCAGCACGTTTAGGGCCTGGCTAAAATGGATTACCAGGATAAGTGAATAAGACCCCACGCTTAAAAGTAGCACAGCTGTTTAGAGCAGTCACCCTTTATTTTATATAGTCGATTCAAATCTGTTGAAAGTGACACCGCAAACATCACAAATGTAAATTAATGCACACACTCACTGTTTGTGCAGACTTAATCTTTTGCACTCACATTACTCTTGTTTATGTTTTATCGCTCTCACTCTCTCTTTCTCCTATAAATAAATCACAAATCTCATCCATCTTTAATTAGCATCAAATCATGCAGAAATTTTCCAGCGATGAATTGACATGACCAATCATGATTACGGCCTGCTTTAACTAAATGGAGGAGAGCTATTTATGTTAGTGGCTTCAGTGCGGGTCTGACTCGCAGTACTGATGTTTATAGGTCTCGCCTTCAAATTATTGAAGACTATGAAGTGTGGGATTGTGACAAGTTTATCAAAAGTCTCTACTTATAAAAGCACTATTTTTTCTGACCTCACTGTCAAGTTCTCCAGTGAACATAAGAGACAGTGTTGATATGTGGGAAGACTTGCTAAAAAACATGGCCCTGCATTTACAGTATGTGGGAGTAAAAGCAGACATTTAAATTCATAGAAACAAGACACAGAGGTAAAGAGAGAAAAAGAACCAGCTTCGTATACCTGAGAGAAACTGAACAACAGAAGTGTGTAGGAGAGGTCAAGCCATTTAAATATGCAACTATTGGAGCTCATTAATTACAATTCAGTTAAGATTTTTTTCTTTCTTTTTTCTGTGTGGTTGCAGTGCACTGCTGTGACGCGCCTCACTGAAGCACATCACCGGTGGGACTGCAGAAATGCTGTCTGTATAGCACCTGTGTTCCTGTCAACCTATGTGCTTGTATTAGAATGCTGCTGTCATATATTTGCATTATAATTGCCTGCAATGCTGCATTAATCTGGCTTGACTATGCGGGATGATATTATTATTCGACTTTATCAACGTGTATATATTTGTGTGTATATATTTGTTTGTGTGCATTTTGAAGAGACAGGCAGATAGACAAAGAGATCTGAAAAAAGCTAAGTCTTTGGATAAAGCAGGGTTTGCAGCATTGCGATTATTATTATTAATGAAAACCCATTAACTGCATTTTCAATAAAAAAAATAAATAAATAAAAAACCCACTGACATACTACAATTGAAACTAAATTAAATACATGTTCATTATTCAAAAACGTAAAACTGGAAAAATTAAATAAGAAGCTAGCAAGAAAGCAGGCAAAAACTAAATTACAAAAAACAACAACAAAATTGACAAAATAAAATTATAATAATCCTGGTGTGATTTGTGTGTATATCAGATTCAATTCTATTTTACGAATAAGAGCACAAATGTGTTGCCCTTTATCACTGTCTTTGACCTTAGCTTGAAAGTCACATGTGCACAAAGCTTACTATTTAGACATATTTGGAAGATTATTATGCTCAAGTAAGCAGTCCCATTGTCCTCTCTCTCTCTCTCTCTCTCTCTCTCACAAACACACACACACACACACACACACACACACACACACACACACACACACACACACACACACACACACACACACACACACACACACACAGATGTACCCCCAGGGACAGTTCCTGCAGACAGCAGGGAGAGCTTGTTCTCAGAGCTGCTCAAAGTGGCTGCACAAATTAAGCTTGGCACATCCAAGACTTAACATGTACGGTACACAGCAGCTATGGCTGTGTCCACAATCAAAATACGTGATGAAACATTTAAAAGCTACTTCCTCTAACCTTTGCAAGACTGACAATTTATTTAGTAGGCTGTTTAAAATTCTACAAAGCAACAGCAGTAGTCCAGATGCTTAATAAAAATGGTGCAGGTGGAGGAGTGAGTCTGAGGGCATTTCCTGCAGCAAAGGAAGAACACCACCACAATATATCATTACTTTTGAGTGGAAATATCCCTCCATGGTATTAATACTTCTCTAGTTTTAGTTTGCATTTTAATTAGACAACTTCAAAGTGGCCAACCTAGGCTCATTGGAAATACGTGCCACTACCTACATTTTACAAAACTCCAAAAACACACCTATACATGCAATTCACTGCAGTATTCAGCTGAAATAAACACTAGAGGCAGTACAACGGCAATAACTTGTATTCCTTTTTACACAAACTGTGATTATGGGGCAGATTATCAATTAATGAAGACTTTTTTTTGCACAGATTCTTGCACAGTACCATGTCATGACCTCACAACACTTTTACCATACTGCATGATTTGTAAACTAATACATTTTTAGGTTAGGTTAGGTCTTTATTGTCATTGCATATGTTTATACAATGAAATTCAGTTGGAGCAATCCGATTTGCAGCATTGAAAAAATAATTATTATTATTATTTTTTTACATTTTACATTAAAATACATTACACAAACAAAAAATTACACATTTTGATGTTTGCATCACATAACCAGCTCCATATTTATGGCTATTCTAACATAGTAAACTTGCTCATTAGCTCACCTACTATAACATTGCACTTGTTATGTGGAGAGCTCCGGTATGAGTCCAGTGATAAAACAAAAGATCTCTTTTAGAAGAGACTTTTAGAAGAAAGATAAAAATGTCATAGCTACTTCAGCAAATGTTTTTATCTCATATTTGCTTTTGTTAACACTATTGGTTAGGTTCAAATTACTTGTTCAAATGACTAAGTCTTGTTTGGTTCGATTGAATCGAACTCAAGTTCGTTTCCCCCCTTGGTACAGATCTTTTGGGCAAGTGTGAATACAGCAATCGCACTCGGGTGTGGACCAAACAACCATACCGAGACCCAGCTGAAGAGGTGGTCTCGGTCTGGTTCCAAACGAACTCTGGTACGGTTCTCTGCTCGAGAATTTCTGTCCAATGAATGGATGACCTTAGCACATGTGTGGTTTTGTTTACAAATTTTGGTTCACTTGCAAAAAGGGCAGTGTGAAAGCGAACCGCACCAAAAAAAAAAAAAAAAAAAAAAATCAACATTGTATTTGGTCTGGACCAAAGCAAGTGAACTAGCAGACTTTCCTGGTGTGAATACACCCTTAATTAAAATGAGCTAAAGCAACACAGTTGCTATACATTTTGTCCTAACTTAATTTCATTGTGTTCAATCTACTTAAATACATGTAAAATTGAAGTTTACTTAATCCATTTGTGTTGGGATTACATGAATAATTTTTGTTGCATTTAACTGAAAATGGTCAGATGATTTTTAGTTCCCAGAACACTTTGCACTGGATCAGGAGAGTAAATGTTGAAATTAATTGTGATTTTATGTGTTTTTGAGTGAAGGAAAATACCTCTTACTGTTTAATGTTCAGTTATGTTTTATATTTAAAAGAGTTTCTGTTATATGTTGTTTTTCTGGTTACCATTGTGTTGAAGAGTTGAGCTTATGGTTAGGTTGTGGGTGGCTTGTTGGCATGTTGTCATGATACTGGAATTTCTAACTTCGATGTGATACCTTAAAAAATATTGATATTCAATACCATTTTCGATACCATGGTGAAAACAGCCATATAGACTGCCATACAGATAATTTGTTATGTCAATTTTTTTAAAATTTGGGTAATTTTGTTGTAACGGCGTACACAGCACAGGAAGGCTTTATTTAAATCACTGAACTACATTTACAAAAAAAAAAAAAAAAAAAAAAAAAAATCAAGAAAACAGTCAGTAATAAAATAAGAACAATTAAAACGGCAAATGATAGTACAAATAAATACAATAGAATAAAGAGACAAATGAAATAAACATGGATTTAATTTTTTCAGGTGGCTCTAACAATAATATTCAGGTAAGGAATACTATAGAAATAAAAGTAAAATGAGTGATTTTTCTGTTTAGTCTTTTGTTCTTTGATTATCATGACAGACAGCAGCAGGTGTATTAGGCTGCTGTCACTTTAAGAGCTTATGCACAGATCCAATATACTTTTACATAACATGCATTTTCTCTCAACTATGTTCCAAAACTAACTGTGTTCACCTGAATACTGGGCAAGATGGGAATTTTGACATAATTTTGCATGTATTTGACCATTTAAGTGCAATAAGCCATGAAAAAGAAATCAATTTGGTACTCACAACACAAGTTGTTTTAGAGGTGGCTATATTGGTGCACGCGCTTTTGGTGTAAGTGTGAAATATTCGGGAATTACTAAAATTATGTGCAATACAAGCAATATTCAACCGGAGCAAATGAGACGAGTGAGCGAGAGAAGGCAGGCTAATAGGCTAATAATTTCGTATATAATAAATTACTTGTGCCTCAGAGCAGGCAGACGAAATTCAATAAAGTTATTAAGCGGATGTCTGCTGTGTAAGACAGGTCTGGGAGTTAATTATACTGAACCACTTTGACAACAGACATTGCTGAGGCATTTCAGAACAACCAAGACAGCATTTCAGATGCTTTGCAATGAGATCGGTCTGCTAGTTAGTCCAGTTATGTCGTCCCATTGCAAAGTCACATGACTTTTTTTGATGCACATTGAGGAATTTATTCGATAAATGTGTTTTCATCGTAGTTTATGTGCAGGTTTTCTTATCGGAAAAAAAGTTTATCTGTCTCAATTGAGAGCATACGTTTCTTTTAGCACATTTTTATGCGATATGTCAAAATGCGCTTAAAATAGGTGAGTGGAAACATAGCTGGCACCACGATCAATGCTTAAATGAATCTGCAGCGGTCAGCTGGTACAGGTTGGAGCTCTCAGAAATATCCCATTTTACAAGCTGTGATTACTAGCTCAATTAGGACGTGAACGCTTTTTACAAGTTGAAATCTCGTAATTATGATACAACATGGCGTAAACGCACCTTTAATCCCAAAGGAACCCACAATTTTACGTTTCAGCTTTTCCACGTGGTAAAAATGCATTGAATAAATTCAATATAACACTACATAATACAGCTCAACATGGAAAATCTATCAAAATCACGGTGATTTTAGGTGATTGTTTCACATCTCCTAGTTAAGTTACGCATGGAAATTGCATCGATTGAACTGCGAATAAAATAATCTTTTAAAAACTCGACAGTTACTTTTAAACTGGACATACATCATCACTGAACGTTTATGAATCTCTCAAGTGTCAATTTTGATGGTCAATAAAAACAATTTTACATACCTGTAGAAAATGACGAGATCAACACAAATCAATTGCTTTGATTTTTTGCCAGAACGTAACTTCCTCATCACTCTAGCGTGATGCGCCACCTACAGGCATCTTATAGAACACACTTAAATTCAAGTAACATTAGAACACTTTTAAAGGGGGGGTATCACACACAGTTTCTGCCAATCTCATGTTAATCTTAAGTACCTATAGAGTAGTATAGCATCCTTCATATCGCCGAAAAATCTTTAGTTTTATCATATTTATAAAAGATACATACGCTGTACCGAGTCTTTCCGAAAACAGCCGAGTGCCTGGAGGCGTGTCGTTGTGAGCGGAGATAGAGTGACTAGCTGTCACAAGCACACCCAGCTTTTGTGTAGAGATCGGCTGCAAGCTATCAATGGTCAGCTAAACAAATATATTTAAACACACGCAATACACCATCGCGTTATCCATGGATAACTTTTGAATCACTATAATGAATATAGCATATAGTGAATGATGAATAATGAATTTATGAATTCACTACGTTATTCATTATATGCACTTAGGCGCCTATTGCTAACAAAACAGACATTTGAAGCAGTTTTACTCACCACCTGTGGTTCCGACTCATGACCGGGATCATTACCGCTGTGACCCATCTTTCAGTTTCAAATGATCTGTAAATCCAGCGTAGAACTGGGCCTTGTTTATGAAACCATAAGCGCTGATCCCGAGGGCTCGAACAGCCACGGAAAAACACGAGATATTCTCCATTCATTTTAACCAATAAAAACATGATTGCAACTATCAGTTTCTATGGTTATTTTAATGACAAATATCGAGAGCGCATCAATGTAATGCGTGAGCACAAAACTCTCAGCTCCACTTAACTCTGGGTTCTTTGGGTAGCAAGGTTATCTTTCCCTCACAACCAAAAACACACTTCTTTGGTGACATTGTTGATTTTGTGAAATCCTGTGACCTGTGGACCGCTGCCGACGACTTCCTTAAAGCCAAATGCGCGTTGATGGGCGTGCTCTTGCTCTCTCTGGTCTACATGTGCGCGCGCGCCCTTCCGGGAGAAGTGCCCGTACAAGGAATTCTGCCCCCGTTTACGTCACTCAGGCCCATACTGGGAAAAAAAATTTGGAAGAGTATTTTTGGCACAGAAACGTCATATGTCCAACTCGTGTTTTGAAACTTTGGCCATGTTTAGCATGATAATCAAACTCTTTACCAGTGCAAATAAGTCAGAATGCATGAAATAGCATTAACCCCCCCAAAGAAAAGAAAAAGAAAAAAAAATTGGGTGTGCCTGTTATTACTAATAATAATTATTAGTAGTAATAATTATTAATAATGTATTATTAATAAATTATTATTAACACTATTATTAATAATTTTGTCTTTCACACTTAACCTAACAAAATTGCCAAAATAATGATTGTTCTCAAACTGGTTTCCCAAACACACCCCCTGTCTACCATTGCTCGATCAACCAGATGGTCTTGCTCCATTATTTGTAAGGGTCGGGATGCTCAAACAGTAAATAGTGTCACAAAGCCACAATGTTTACACTTTATAGGGAAGTCAACCAATGGTTTTTCCTTATAGTTGTCTATTTGTATTAGGAGAAAATATTTAAACCTGAAATCAGTATCATCACATTTAGGCCCCTATTCTAAGCATAGAATAGAGCGACATTTCTAACAGGGACAGTTCACAAATGAAAATTCTGTCATCATCATCATTGTTCCAAACCATTCAACTTTATTTTCTTCTGCAGAACTGAAAAGAAGATATTTTGAAGAATAATAGTACCCAAATGTTTTGGTAATCATTGACTTCTATTATATATATATATATAAAAGGAACAGAGACATTTCAGGTTTAGAATTACATCTAGGTGAGTAAATGGTGATAGAATTGTCATTTTTTGATGACCTATCTTTTTAAGTGTCTTTTTAAAGTATCTCTTTAAGTGTCATTAAACTCATTAGGCCGGATGAAGGGGGTTTGGAAAGCATGAATGATTTGTGTCCTTATTATGTATTTCACTCCCTGTCAAGCAACAGTGAAATGTAGACAGCCCATTCATATGAAGTTCATAGTATAAATGGGGGTGTTTACAATATACATTAGAAAACTGTAGAAATACAGATCGTGTGTGTGTGTTATGTCACATACTAACTCAAAATGGTGATACTCGTCAGGACTAATTGGAGGTAGACTTTGTTAAATAATAGAGAGTATAAGTGCAATTAATCATTAATGATTTAATCGCTACACAAGATGTCTTGGCTAGTGCTAACTGTAACTGTCAGGGACATCATTTTATGTTTCACTGTAATTCCAGATTTAGGAATATAAAATCACACATGGTCAAAACATGGATACCTTTAAATGTATATAATGTGTGTGAGCCAAACACTTATTTTCATTCAGTGTTTCTAACCATCAAGGAAATGTATTTCATAAGGAAAGTTTGCCAGCAACAGGTGCCCTGTTGCCATGGTAACTGCAAAAACAACCTAATGAAGGATATCCATGATTGGCTAATTGTGCTACTCGAAACAGCAGAGACTGAATGAGATTTGGACCTTTATCTGGACTGTGGCATATGGAATAGTCACCCCTCACACACACTCACACACATGAATGTTAATGCTTCAATTATGAAGTGATTATTTCGAGATTGCAACCCACAGAATGTCTCTATCGAGGCCTCTTCAAATTGTTTCATAAAAATGTCTGGGTCAGCAGTGGTTTCCCATATGTACCTCACAGGTCATCACTATTCTGCCTGTGCTAAATCCGAACCCTCCTCCTCCATCTTTATAAACAAAACCAATCCTCCCGTTCCCATTTGTGTTGTCTCTTTGACTCCATGACCCCAACTCCACCCATAATGAGGATGGGGATTCTGAGTCCTATTCTAAATGCATTAGGACTGTAAACACATCACAAACGCCTAATTGTGTTTATGCTGCTTCGATTTTTTTTTTGCCTTATATTTTTTCTGGCCCAAGTTTTTGTTTGCTGTGACACCAATGTGACCAGTGGCCCATTATGAATTCTGAACAAAACCTCAATAAGGGATCTCACAAAAATCCCCAACACCTTTCTGTGTCACCAGATAATTACAACATAAATGCAGCTCTGCCTTTCCATCTGCACAGTGATTGGTGGTAAAAGGGGCTAATTAGCATGCGACCACACCATTCAACAAAAATTTGTTTTTAACAATTGGCCTCAGTGCGCACGGCCCTCCCATAAGCACTTATGTTATTAATGGAACAAAACTGAATTCAAAGAGGTACACATGTCAGACGCCGCTTTTCGGCCACCACAGTCGCTGCTCTGGAGAGACCACATAAAAGGCAATTATGATTTTGAGTAAACCTTGGGATATTGGGAAACCAAAAGTTAGCATAACATTAACACTTTTTGATTTGATTTGCATTAGATTGGTACCTTTCGAGATCCTTTGTATTCTGGTGTGTATTCCTTGTCTCTTGTCTTTTAAAGAATGAGCCATGTTGATGGACTTTTAATTACCCATGAAGCTTTTCCTTTCAGGGATCACACGACTGGATTCTGAAATAATCAATTCATTTGGGTCCCTTATTACTTTTTAATTTAAAAGAAGAGAGCAAATCATCACACTGAATGAGTGAATGAGCTGAATAAACTGGTCTCAGTAAGAGGATTTTAAAGAGGCAATGACTGCAATGGCTGCCCAAAGGTCTGTGTGTTGTTAATGTGTTTTAGTGTTTAATAATAATTAATAATTTGTTACATTTGTATAGCTCTTTTCTCTGTACTCAAAATGCTTTACATATAGAAGGGGGGAATCTCCTCAACCACCACCAATGTGCAGCATCCACCTGGATGATGCGACGGCGGCTATATTGCACCAGAATGCCCACCACACACCAGCTTATTGGTGGATAGGAGACAGATGAAGCCAGTCAGTATATGTGACCCGTGCTGGCAAAATGAGTCGGAATGTGCATGGGCTAATTATGGCAAAACAAGTCAAAAATGACAATTTTGGTCGAATTTGAGGTTTTCACAAAAATGAGTTCATTAAGGCCTCATCTAGCAATCCAAATGCTTCAAATAGCAATTAAACATCTAAAAGTATCTTTATTTGTATGTTTTCTGAGATACCTTTCCTTTGTCCATAAAAAATGCAGTTTTTCTCTGCTCGCTTCACCACTCGCACTTCCCCTCAGCAACTTCCTCATTAGTCCAAGTTTGGTTTCATATTAAAGCGCAGTATTCCAACTTTGTGAATAGTGAATTTTTGATGGTATGAGTCTGAACCAATGAAATGTGATTTTTAAAACTCATGCTGATGTAAACAAATCAATCTTACTCACGCTGACTGACAGACCTGAAGCATGCGCACAAAGACGTCTCAGACAGAGAGAGAACTTCTCTTAACAGAAGTTCTGAAGCACAAAACATCAATCACACGAGCTAACCCAACAAACATAATGACACGTGATAGATGTTTTGAAACAACAAACTGTTACTTAATTATATTTCAGCATTAACATACATTATAGGTAACATAAAAAAAAAAAAAAGTTGTGTTGTTTTTCATAAATACCAGTAGTGATGTTGTACGAAGAAAACGCTATCATGTTGTAATGGAGGCCAGTTAGTAAGAGCTGTGTGAATAAACCTCACTCCCCTGCCTAAGATGCATGTTAGCAACTGATGCTAGAGACTACAGTCTTTAGCCTCCCATGCCGGAGACTCTGTTTGAATCTCGCTCAGAGTGGGTCGAGTAGGACCGGTCACAATGTCACCATCAGAATTTCAATGTGTAGTGAGCCAGGGTCCTTACTGTCCTTACAGGTTCCCCGAATTTGTGTTTAGGGATCTTACATTTATCTACAAAACGATAAAAGGGAAATTTTACATCTTTATGACATGAAAGATTCGTAAATTTTTTACTTTTTTCGCTGAAAAAAACTTAAGTATTATTACGTTTTAGTGCTATAAATACGTCAATATTGTAGTTTCAGCACCTTTCTAAATGTACAAAAATGTACATTTTGTGTCTTTGAAAGTTACGTATTTATAAGTATTAACAATGAGACCCGGCTGGATTGAGATGCACTCAAATGGATCATACTTTCAAAGGCTATGCTTTTTGCTGTACGCAAAGTATACTTTGGGCTTTAAGATGCAGTGACATTTACCATTGTTAGGCAAATTTTTACAGGGGAAAAGTAATCATTTTAATGGGAATCCATGCAATTTGGAATTTCGTGTGAGGGCAAAAGATTTCCTCACAAAGATTTTGAAACGGAATCAAGTTGGTTACACATATTCGCCACATTAACCAACAGAAAGCTGCTTGGTTTGAAAGTGACTTTTGAGTGAGCTGTGCTTCATAGAACACTACATTATTGACAATAGACCTTTGCTAATGTGACTGCACCTTTATATATGGTATAAATAGGAATACATTACACTTCAACTGTCCTAGAAATACCTCACAGATTATTTACTGCCTGTGTATTTAACCAAAACAGATTACAAGGAAGTAAATCCTTCAAAAAATAAGGAGAAATGGGAAGTAGGAATGAGCAAAATTGTGTGTGAGTGTGCGTGTAGAGAGAAAGAGAAATGGGTGAATGTGTGTATCAGAGAGGCTCATCAGCTCAAGACCTAACAAGGATTTATTTGAACTCCATCTCATCCTGACTTGAAGTCCCAATGACACTTCCAGATAATGAGCCTTAAGATATTTCTAAAAGATGTGTGATTTTTCTTCTCTCAGTCTCTCTCTCTCTCTCTCTCTCTCTCTCTCTCTCTCTTTCTTTCTGCGCTGTAAGGATTAGGTTGTGCACTAATAACAGATCTTGTCGCTCTTTTTAAATGGAGCATCTGAAGGGCTCTTAAACCTTGGAAGCTTTGATGAAATAATGTAATCTAAACTCCTTGACACAATGATAGACCACAGCTGTGGCTTTGAGCACTGTTTTGACTTCCTCTTGGACATTTTCACAACAAAACACTTAAGTTCTTTAACTGTTACGCTTCACTGTAATGCCAGAACACTTTTAGTATTCATCAGACTCTGCATCATATTATTTTGTAAAGTAAAACGGATGGAACTATAAAGTAAGTCTGAAATATTTATTTATTAAAATAAAAAATAAATAAAATAATGTGTTTAGTTCAAAGACTTACCTGGAGAGAGCTATTGCTGTCATTTTTTCATTGACACAGGAAACATTTCAGGCCAATCACCTCAGCTGTAAATGTCATATGACAGACCATGTGACATGTTGCGTAGTAACAGCATCTACTGTACAAGCAGAGACTAACTACAGAAGCTAACCGGTAACGCTTTAGAATACTGTTCCATTATTAATGAATAACTAACTACACAGGAACACATCAGTAACACCCCCCCCTACTATATACAGGTTCATAATTAATATGAATAATGCATAATGTATAATTAATTCTAAGATGAAGATCATGGTAGCATTTATAAACATTTGAGGTTTTTGTAAGGTTTTGACTCAAATGTTACTACATCCTTCTAAATGAATTACTAATTATTTGGATCAGTGTTCTAAGTGAAGATCATGGTAACCCACTAGTAATGACTCAATATTACCAAATCCATTGGAAAGAATTACTATCCAAAACCTTACAAAAACCTCAAAAGCTTACAATGATTTCAATCATTACTAGAGTTATCATGTTTTTCACTTACTGATCCAAATAATTAGTAATTCCTTCTGAAGGGTTTAATAATACTTGAATCATTACTAGTGGGTTGCCATGATCTTTACTTTAGAATACATTATGCATTATTCCCATTAATTATAAATCTGTATATAGTAGTTCTTAGTAGTCCTCTGGGAGGAATGAAAGAATAGTAGTTACTGATTAGCTAATAATGAACTTCCACATTCTACTAAGCACTATTACTTACTAATGCGTTGAGCAGTTTCTTGCAGAGATGTTCACAAGTCCTTGCGGTCAAGTCTAAGTCAAGTCTCAAGTCTTTGAGGTCCAAGTCCAAGTCAAGTCTCAAGTCTTTGAGGTCCAAGTCAAGTCAAGTCTCAAGTCTTTAGTGGTCCAAGTAAAGTCTCAAGTCAAGTCTTTGTTCTATTTTTATCAATATATTTTTTTTCAGCTAGTTGTTATTGTAATTAACAGTGTATTTAAATAACAAAACAGCTTACTTTTACTTTAAAATTGTCTAATAAAGCACACAAAATACTACTTAAATCATTTATAGCCTATTACTTTCTAACTTTATACAAAAATATACCATTTAGAACCACCGCAAGGAAAAAAGTGCTGTGTATTTTGAGCTGTATGAGTTGCTGCAGTTTGCTGTAGATCTCAAGCAATGCTGGAAAATGTAGTCTTCCAGTGAGCGCCGGCGGTAACAAAACCTATGTATAGACAAGCATTACAGTAAACAAAACAACGAACAACATTTCCATCTGTGTGTCTCGTTTGTGATAAGGCAATATAATAACGCACTGCGACTTAAACAGATCTGTGGAAATTAGTCGATGGACAGGGTCATAAAATACAATTTAACATGGTAAATCTGGATATTATATGCATTATCAAATACTTGGGCAAAAAATAAAAAATGACATGTACTTGTACATGAACATGTACTTCTTGAAAATGGACTACAAGCAAGCCTCTGCAGCTGTGTAACACCGCAGCTTCCCTTCGGATTAATTGATTGCTTTTCAAATGAAATGACAAACTTTATCGCAAGGTAAGGCTTGGCTATATTGTTATTATTTGTTGCTAATTTAAGTTTTCTAATGGGTGATGAATTTGCGTGCCTTCAGATGCGTCATGCGCTCGATGGCTTGGTGTGTTTAGAGATGATTTGTGATATTCGCTGCTGCAACACATATTTGGGAATGAATAGACAGTAAAATGTGGTGTTTTGTGCCATCGTGTGGGGTAGTAAATCGAGAACGTAATCGGGAATGTCACGCCAAAAGACTTGTATTTTTTCACAAGTCTCTGTCTTCAAGTCCAAGTCAAGTCTCAGGTTAATAGTTCATGAGTCCAAGTCAAGTCTCGAGTTAGTAGTTCACGAGTCCAAGTCAAATCGCAAGTCGTTTATTTTTGCGACTTAAGTGCGACTCGAGTCCAAGTCACAGACTCGAGTTCCATCTCTGGTTTTTTGTTACTTAATAGTAGTTATTAGAGTGTTAATTTTGCGCCTCCTATTTGTTCCTGTGTAGTTGTTCATTAATGACTTAACAGTATTCTAAAGTGTTACCAGATAACCAGCTAATCCCTAACCCCCTGGTTTAGTTTGCAACATGTGGATTGTGTGACATAACCTTGCTGAAATAGTGTTAGTTTGAGTGCAGTAATTTTTCAGGACAATGATGTCACGGTCACCAGGTTCCCCCTCTCCCAAATCGTTTAGTCTCACCTGCATTCTAATTGCACACACCTAGTCATCATTTACCTACTCATCAAGGACAGCATTTATACTCTGCTCACACACACACTCTTTGTCTGGTCTCGTCATTGTTTACCAAAGACTGTTCAGATGCTCGTATTGATCTTAACTGTTGGAAATACTTACTTGGATTTTTCCATTGTTGAGTCATTGTTGTTCTCCATCGCCTATCTGCTTCTTTGTTGCTCTGCTGTGCTTACTCCCTCAGGTTGGTCTCCTCGTGTGTTCGTCTCACCTCCAACAAAGAACTGTTCATTTCAAGTTAAGTGTTGTCTTTGTTTCATCTATCATCTATATACTTACCTGCATTTCCTGACATCCCACAAACCTTTTAAAATCCTGCCTGTTGAGTTCATCTACAGTCTCCACCTCTGAATCCCATGACAAATATAAGGCAACAATGAGAAAGATGAAATAGCTGCAGTCAGGGCCTAAAACTAACTTTTTGCTACACCTGCCAGTAATGAGAGACACCAAAAGTTTAGATACTAGCCTAACTAATATATAATTTTTATATATTGTTATATATTTTGGTAAACAAAAAAGGAACAAATAATCAAATTACAACAAGCAATAGCACAAACAAATATAATAGAACAAATATACAAATGAAAAAAACAAAAAACAAAAAACAAAAAAACAGTGCTTTTCAGGTTTTTTAGGTAGGTCTTGTCATGTGCCATGGAGGATAAACACTCACGATGAGGAGGAATGTAGAACGGAAGACTTTAATGATAATCCAGGAAACAAGTGTAACACCATCAAACACCAACGAATAATACAGACATGTACTACAGACGTGGCGGCGGCCATCTTGACAGAGGGCTCAGGCGTGGCGGCGGCCATCTTGACCGAGGGCTCTGGAGCGGCGGCCATCTTGTGACGAGGCTCTGGAGTGGCAGCCATCTTGCGACAAGGCTCTGGAGTGGCGGCCATCTTGCGACGAGGCTCTGGAGTGGTGGCCATCTTGCGACGAGGCTCTGGGATGGCGGCCATCTTGTGACGAGGCTCTGGGATGGCGGCCATCTTGTGACGAGGCTCAGGGATGGCGGCCATCTTGCGACAAGGCTCAGGGATGACGGCCATCTTGCGACGAGGCTCTGGAATGGCGGCCATCATCATCACTGCGCTGAGGACTTGGGGATTTGCTGGAGGATAGCAATAGATGGATCTCCAGAGGCGGTCCTCAACCAGGATGGTGTTTTAACGGTCAGTTCTTCTGTCATGTGCCATGGTGGATAAACACTCACGATCAGGAGGAATACATCAATGTAATATGTTTGTGTTGATGGTGTTTCTCCTGTTTCCTGGATTATCACTAAAGTCTTCCTTTCTGCATTCCTCCTGATCATGAGTGTTTATCCACCATGGCACATGACAGGTCTACAGTTTTCAGGTATAGAAATTGAATAAAGTAATCAAATGCATAATAACACTGCATATAGTCTTCACAGTATAAATTAAATATAGATTAATCCTTAATAAAGTTACAAAAGTATTACAGTTAAGAGCAGTGAAAGATTTTTTTCTTTGTTTGATTAACATTAAAAACAGACAGCAGCAGGAATATTAGGATGCTGTCACTTTAAGACAATGCACAGTTCCAATATACTGATACTGTACACGTGCATTGTCTTTCTCAACTATGTTCACTTTAGAGATAACCGTCTGTGTTTACTAGGATACTCGCCGAGACGGGCATTTGTATTTTTTACAAAATTTTGTGTGAATTTGTCTGTTCGAGCGCAAGAAGATGTGAAAGCGAGCTCAATTCAGAATTCAGTTCCCTTTCCTGTCTTTTTGCACAGTTTCATACACTTGCCATCACCGATATTTTATTTTTTTTTTTTTTTTTTTTTAACTCACATTTGGCTCTTGGCGAGTGTTACTTTTAGGCCCTGGCTGCAGACAGTTTAAATGTCATGTATGTTAACAGTAAACTGCTTTATGTCTGTCTCTACATTGTATTAACATTTTCTCATGTAAAAAGGATTCACAGCAGCTCGTCCATAAAACACAAACACCCACAATGGATACACAAAGAGCAGACAGTTTGTGTTTACTAGAGTGTGATGATTGCTAACATGTCACAGCTTGAGGGCAGAGGGGTCATGTCCACGGAGACCGACAGTACCAGTCTCATACTGACTGTCATCATGTTGGAGTTAAAGGTCAAAGTGGTCTGCTTTGATGATATAAGAAGCGGACATATGAGTAGTTTTGCCTCTAGAGCTGTTAATCTCCTGCTTTTGGCCTGTGTTTTCATAGCACATGCTATCAAATGCAATGGCACAAAAAGCAGCTAAACAGACCAGTGAGTGTTTTAACAGTGCTATTTTTTTTTTTTTTTTGCATTGTGTCTCCATCTTTAAAATACACCCATATTTATTTGCAAAAAGACATTTTTACTTCGAAATAGTTTTAAACCCTTTATATTTTCACATATAGTTTTACATTTTATAATGATATTACCCCATGTGTAACATAGAATTATTCTGGCTCAACAAATAATAAATAAAATAAAATAATCTAAGTGTTTAGATAGATTGGAATAAACATGAGAAAAAAAGAGAAATGAAGGACTGAGAAGCAACATTCTTTGCTTATTATATGCAACTTATTCAATATACAATGGTTGATGGTTGCTATATTTCTTTAAAAGCATTCATAATCACATCAATCCAATAAAACATTGCATTTGCATGACTTGAATGAAAAGCATAAGAAGAAACACTGATGTGTAGGAGGAAGGAAATGCAGACATGCATGGCCTTATCACATACATAAAGAACGCAAGCAAATGCATATGTGCACATCTACACAAACACTGTTCTCTGATAGCATCAATCATCTGTAGGAATCAGTGTGTTGCATGACTCATTTTACATTTCATAATGCATAAAATAAATCAAAGTTATTGGTTTCTTATCGTACAAAAGGGGGGATGTGCAAAATCATGCATTTTCAAACACAAAACATGACATGTTTGTCAAGCAATGCCCACATCAGATTTTCTCCTTCAGAACTATATGCAAATAATGGAGCAGAGTGACCTTGTGATGCGGGAACAGATGTGGCTCCCAGCGAGCAAGCAAGCACTTCAACAAGTGCAGATATCCTACAGTGTGAAGTTGCTGTAAATGCAGTGCTGGAAGGTAAGAAAAATCATGGTAGAGCAAACATCGCTACAATATCTTTAATCAGTAACACACACACACACACACACACACACACACACACACACACACTGGTTTGTTTTGCTATCTTAGTGAGGACATTCCATAGGCGTAATGGTTTGTACAAACTGTACATTCTATCCCCCACACTACCCCTACTCCTAAACCTACCCATCACAGAAAGCATTCTGCATTTTTAATAACATTGTTTAGTATGTTTTTAAAGCTATTTTAAATATGAGGACTCATGAAATGTCCTCATATTTCATGTTTGTAATACCAGTGTAATACCCATGTCATTATACAAATTTGTGTCCTCATAAATCACAAAAACAAGCACACACACACACACACACACACACACACACACACACACACACACACACACACACACACACAATCTCTGAGATGAGACACTTGTCAAAGAGGAAATTTTCCTATCTCATGATATTGGAGGAGACTGTATCATATTCACTGACTTCCTGTAGTATGAATATTAACTGTTGTCTGGGTTTGCCTATGAACAGAAATTACAGGAAATTAAAGTTCACAGATCAGCCTTGAAAACAAAACAAAACAAAAAAAAACACTAAAAGTTAAGTAAATACAAACAACAGCACTAGAAACTACACCAGTTCCAGGAAAAATTTGAAAAATGGAACCTGAGGGAAAAAATTTGAGCTTCTTAAAAAGCTTCTTGCAGGTGATATCCAAAGATGTACTCCCATGGCCTTGCAAGAACATTGACCAAACAATAAAAAAAACATGTAACATAATACCCAAAACACCTCTCGAACAGCATACACATTGATGTATCAGACCTGAACAAAAGATTAAAAGTGTAGAACTGGTGCAATCACTCAGTCCATGTGGATTTTCAGTTACCATAAAGTAATGCCACAAAATTGAAGGTAATATGCAGTGTGTGAATTGTTTTGCAATAAATAATGTTTACAAAATGTTTCATTTTTGTCTGGCTCCAAAACAAACTCTGTACAAACTCTGTGAATAATCTGCCAGCTTCTTTGATATGCAAGTAAAGGTGTTGCTTCCCAACATCTGCTGCTTTGGCTGTGGATGATGGATCCCCTGCCCTAGCAAGGGCCGAATTTGTTTTGCTAACAAGCATGTCTATGCAAATGAATTAAATTAGCCAAGTGCTATTTGATACAGTCTATTTGATTGACCAAACATATCACTGTCCCTAAAAGCTCTCACAGTTTCCATTGTTTCCCGCTTCTTGCAAAATACCTGAAATGTGTTACTGCCTGTGAGCAAGTGGACTTTCTTTCACGAAAAGATGAAGGAAAGCAGCAAAAAAAAAAAAGCAAAAAAAAAAGCTGTGCGATAGATTCTTTCTCTGCCGGGCGAAACCAAGGGATTCAAACATCAAACCCCGTCAACAAGGCACCTTTTCCAAGTCACTGATTACAGCTGCTCTTCCATCTGTGCTGGGTTTGAAGAGTGCGACTCGCATATGTGTGTAAGAGAGTGTGTGGAAACTCAATCAGAACAAACTGCTTCCCAACAGGTAGAGTTTAGCAGTCAATATGTCTCACCTCTGTGTCCTGCAGTCCACTGGGGGACTCCAAGCTAAAAGCTTTATCAGTATCACAGCCACAGCTTGGAAAAGTTGAAAATTGTTTCAGAGGGCCCAGACATTAACAAAAGCCTCATGGCACTTATGACAGTTTTAAATCAAAACTAACCTCTAAGTCAAAATTGATGATTTTCTCTGCAATGTTAAAATATTAATGAGGAGCTTCTCTTACAGTGTTTCTCCTTACAATAAGAGCATGTTGAAATTGAATTTAATGAAGATTGGTTTCACACTTCAGTCTGTGACTAACCTTCAGTAAAACTGTTGCATTTTAGTTTTGCCGAGTTACATATTAGTGTAATTTTTTGTGACAGTTCAATGATGTTTCCAAGAACTCATCCAAGGTTTTCATCTACAGTCTCATAACTGAGAAATGCCATAATTGTTTTTCCTCTTTATTTTTGTGATAGAGCCTTCAAATGAACATGACACTTAATTTCTGGCTCAACAAAGACAAGACGTTACATGGGACTGTACGATACATTTCATCTCATTTTCTGTTTTATGACACCGGAAGACATAAAAGTATATTTTGAAAACTGACACATTTGGCTTCCAAGAAACCGAATGTGAATCTTCAGAGAGCCTGCTTTCAAAGACTCAGGAAACGGAGACAGACAAATGCTTTTTTCATTCTTTCTACATAAACAAATACATACTCACACAGTGGATTTTTAAAAGCCTCTGTGAACTCCAGGTTTTCCACAGAAGTCATGTTTCTACCCTCTGGCAATATCTAAACAGCAGACAATAAGCAGTCAGCATGCACACTTTAGCTATGAGTGCAATCTTTAATCTTCTGTGTTTATGGCACCTGCTATTTGCAGAGAGATGGGATGTGGAAATGTTTCCCTTCTCCCATGGCACAGTTGACACTGTCAAATCACAAAGGAGTATTCGACTGAGTAAAATATATGCCATTCACACACATCTCATGGAAAGGAACGTGTTTTCTGGGTGTATTGGTCGCTTAGCAGGCGTTTGCTTAACTTCTTGGACTACTTAAGTGGTTTTCTCAAAATGCAAGTAATAACAAAGATCTATTAAGAGAACACTTTCTGGCATAATCATCAAGTTATCGCAGCCCAGGAGATTTATTTATTCATTACCTACATGGAAGATTAGGTTGGAGGCAGAATTGCATTTTAAGAACTGCAACTAAGCAAAAAAAAAAAAAAAAAGCTAAAAAGCCAGAGAAAATCCCAAAGTTTAAAGAGGATGATACCAAAACAACACCCTATAAATCAATGACCATGATCACACTTTACATAAATAAATAATTTTGTTTATAATTAGTCACAATCATGTTCTATTTCATCTTGTTTAGTTTCTAGTCTTATGGTGTGTGTCCACTAGCATGGAGCAAGTAGAGCAAAGCAAGCATTTTCAATTCATTCCTATGGAAGTTGAGCTTCACACATGCTGTGTGGATTTTGGGATTTACAGCAGACTGGGGAAAGCATTGAGAGCATCAAAAGGTTGGGCAGTTCTCAACTTCAATATCAAGTGAAAAACATGGGCAACATCCAATCGCTGTGAGGTTCAGGTAGTGACTTTAAAAATATGCAGATTGTGCCGGAGTTTATGCTGGATTTAGTCCGCTTTCCTCTTTCCAAACTGTAATCACTTGTATCTGTGATGATTATTTTGCCTGTGTGTAGAAATAAACATAGATTAAACACACAGATTTTTCATCTGAGTAAAAGACACACCTGAAAGCAGAGGTATTTTAGCATTGTCAGCAGCACTGAGCGAAGTTGTCGCTGTTAGTTTTCATTGTCACTGTTTTGCCTTAGTTCTAGTAATTCATTAGTTGCCTCGAACCAGAGAGGACATTATAATGGAGCCAGGGGGTTCCATTCCTGGAACGACGACACACTTAAGATCTGCTTCTTGGGCTTGATGACCACTTCATTATATTGCTGCCAGTGGGGAACTCCAGCTGCACACTGCAGCAATATATCGATTACGCACTGTGGCTCGTGGGTTCCCCCATGATAATGGGGGCGGTCGAAGAGGACTTTGACATCACCACCTTCATGCCCACTTCTCTTGTTCAAGGGTCCATCCACCCAGATGTCCCCCCAAGCACACCTCAGACCCAGAATCCAAGCAGCCTTCTGCAATGCCCATCATGGACATCCTGCCAGAGCCCACCACAGACACAGAGCTTGAGCCCGCCTCAAAGCCAGTGCCAGAGCCAATACCAAAGCCCAACAATGCCCTGGAGCATGGAAAGTCTGACCAGGTGCGTGAGCTCTACATCGTCAGTCCCTGTGGGCATCCTAGTGGAGTACGAAGGGATGGATTGGAGCCCCGCCCATACTCCCGCTGCCGAGGGTCAGCTGTGCCTGGCTTCTGTGCTGTTTAATGAGGATTTAAAAGAGGTAATCCCCCAAAGACTCATGTGTCTGCTGGTCCCATCGTCCTTGTGGCTCTGTCTTGGTCAGTCGTTGCTCTGCCTGCGCCACAGATTTCTGGTTGCTTCCACCCCACCACCTCTTCGGCTCTGTCGGGCTCCGCCTTTCATACAGCTTCACCTTTGTCCTTGGTCCCACCGGCTGCCCCTCAGTCCTCCGGCACCCTGGCCTGGCCATTTATCACCGCGACTCGCCTTGGCCTTCAGGACCTACGGTGTCTCCTCGGCTCTACCTGGGTCTCCAACTCTCCTGGCTCCACCGCTGATGGTCAGATCTCTAACTCCAAACTGGCTCCTCCCACCATTGCCATGGGCCTTCATCATGACTGTGCTTTGGGTTGTCATTTGGATCCTTCTTTCATCAGCTTCTCCCTGGGTCCTTCTTCTATCATCCCCGCTGTGGTGTTTCCATCTACCGGCTCCTCCCATTTCCAGTCTGTCTGTAGTCCCACATCATTCTCCAGAGCCATGAATAATTTGTGAATAATAATTACATATAGAAAACATAATATTATTTTAATATAATTATAATAATAAAACATTTGTATAACTAATTTAAACTGATTTATTTCTTTATCAGTAGCAGTATAGTGGGAGGTTGTTTTGTGGGTAATCACTTTATGTTTATTTTATTTGAAGAGACCCAGGTCTACATATACAGTGCTCAGTGTAAATGAGTACACCCCCTTTGAAAAGTAACATTTTAAACAATATCTCAATTAACACAAAAAAATAATAATAATTCAAAAATGTTGACAAGACTAAGTTTAATATAACATCTGTTTGACTTATAACATGAAAGTATGGTTAATAATATAACTTAAGTAAAACAAAATTTTCAGTTTTACTTAAATTAGGGTGATGCAAAAATGAGTACACCCCACTGAAAGTCTCTGGAGCAAAGCTAAATTTTAGACTACAAATGTCTAATTTAACAAGAATTCAACCACGGGTGAGTCTAATTATTCATTACACAGGTGTCCAGCAGACAGTTGACTATAAAAGGGTGTTAAAACCCCTTCCCGTTTCATGCTGTCAGCACTGGCACCACATGGAAGAGAAATATCACAAGACCTGAGAAAGAAAATAATTTCTTTATACCAGAAAAGTAAAATATCAGCAAAGCTTTACTTATCAGTCAGAATACTGTAGCAAAAGTGGTACAAAAATTTAAAAAAGATGGAACTGCAACCATCTCACAGAGACGTCCAGGTCATCCACGGAAGTTAACAGGACCGTCTTCTGATGAGAAGGGTTGAAGAAAATCGGCATGCAAGTTCACTGCAGTTATCTAAAGAAGTAGAAAGCCAAACTGGGGTGACTATTTCCCGTGACACAATACGGCATACACTGCAGAGGAATGGCATGCATGGGTGCCGTCCACGAAAGAAGCTTCTCCTAAAGCCCAGGCACAAAAAAGCCTGCTTAGAGTTTGCCAGGGCCCATGCTGACAAAGATGAAGACTACTGCGACTTTATACTCTGGAGTGATAAGACCAAGATAAATGTTTTTGGAACTGATGGCTTTAAAACTGTATGGTGTCACAAAGGTGAGGAATACAAAGAAAAATGCATGGTGCCTACAGTGAAACACGGTGGTGGCAGTGTCCTTATGTGGGGCTCCATGAGTGCTGCTGGTGTCGGGGAGCTGCATTTCATTGATGGCATCATGAATTCACAGATGTACTGCTCTATACTGAAAGAGAAGATGCTACCATCACTCCATGCTCTTGGTCGTCGTGCACTTTTCCAACATGACAATGATCCTAAACACACATCTAAGGCCACTGTTGGATTTCTGAAGAAGAACAGGATGAAAGTGATTCAGTGGCTCCTGATCTGAACCCAATTGAACACCTATGGGGAATTCTGAAGAGACAAGTTGAGCATTACTCTCCATCCAGCATCCAGTCTCTAAAAGAGGTCATTCTTGAAGAATAGAAAAAGATAAAGTTGCAAAATGTCGCCAAATTGTTCATTCCATGCCTAGAAGACTTGGTGCTGTCATTAAAAATCATGGAGGCCATACAAAGTACTAGATGTAGCAGTTTTTATTGTGGGGTGTACTCATTTTTGCATCACCCTAATTCGAGTAAAACTGAAAAATGTGTAATCTAAGTTATATTATTAACCTTACTTTCATGTTATAAGTTAAACAGATGTTATATTAAACTTAGTCTTGTCAACATTTTGGAAATTGTTTTTGTGTTCATTGAGATATTGTTTAAAATGTTACTTTTCAAAGGGAGTGCTCATTTACGCTGAGCACTGTATAATACAGACATAAGATGGCTTCCAGTAACACATTATTTACCTTAAATAATAAATTAATTGGAAAGGGTTGGCTCACCAGAGAGACATATTCCTCTCCTCTGAAGAGGATCAAAGGGAAAGCTTTGACTGTTTGCATAGTGCTGTATCTGTGAATGAATCTGAGCCTTTTTTCAACCATAGCTGACACAGACAGAGGCCAGCTCATCACATGACAGCAGTAGTGGCAAGTATGAGGCTGCCAAAACTCTTATGGGGATTTCTGGGACTTACAAATGAGTGCCACTTCTGCCCCCTTTGTTCAGTTTTCTATTTGATGGTTTTGAGTGATTCATGAAAATGTGAAAAAAATATTAATAATAAAAATAATCAACATTCTGAGAGGTGTTTAGTTAGTATTTACTTCATCACAGTGTAAATTAGGAGATAAAAGATTTTAATCCTGTCAAAATCCCAATATGAAGTCCTCCGCATCATAATTTGAATTGGTTCTTCTCGTTAGCCTCACTGACATCCTCAAACTAGCCACATAGCTGATTCATATTCTACAATTGGATTAATGCATATTCAGATAAGCTTCGAATAGTGTTATGAGCTGATTTCCAGTCTGCCTTGCACTTCCAAAAGAGCAAAATTAAACATTGCATTTTTGCAGCCCTTGGGTTTGCAGAACAGACAAACATAGAAGATTCTTAATGTCAAATTTCACACAACAGTAAGCTGCTTTCTGAGCATTTTCTAAAGAATCGTGTACAAAATAGGAAAATCGTATTGCTCAGAGGTTGCTCTTTTCATAGCTCAGGAGACATATTTCATATAAGTATCAACTTTGTCTCAAATGTTTCTAATTCCTTATTAAATTTAAATATAGACACTTATAGATGTACATATAGAGCTAAACAATGAATGTACATAACAGCTCAGATAACATGATCTTGCAAAAATTAATGAGAACTGTTTGAGTTCATATTGAAATCTACTTGCAGACATCTGTATATATTGGCAAATTAAAAAAAAAAAGTTTGAGATATTCTTGAGATCTCTTTTGAAACTAGAGGAGACACATGTGAGATTACTAGGGTCTTTTACTCAGATGAAAAATCAAACTCGATCTAGCGAGAATATATAACTTTTTATGAGGTGTCGATTTCGTATGGATTCATATGATGTGATTCATATGGAAATGAGTGATTTTTTTTTTTTTAGTGAGGAAGGTCCACCTCTAAACCTGACCATTAGTGGGGTGTAAGCATTATCTCAGAAATGAGATCTTACAAATTCATAGGAATTATCCACCATTTTGCCAAACGTGCAAATTGCTAAGAGAGTGTGTTGGAATAATGGAAGCCTCCATACTCTCCATGTCATGTCATTGTTGTCTAGAAGAAACAACTGAGATATTAAAGAGATCTCATTGATAATGTATGGTAGTCCATGATTAAAAAAAAAAAAAAAAAAAAGTGGCCTACAAGAACTTAAGTCTTCATTCGTAGTTACTAAAGATTGACATTTTTAGTACAAACTGTGTTCACAGGAGGAAGTCATATTTTCAATTCATGCCTCTAGTGCTCTAATTCCTGCGAGCGGTTTGACTGCACTACAAGTTCACTTATCAAATCTCCTGCCTTGCAGTTCAATCGTAAAATTACCATACTATGAGCAACAGGATTCAACAATGTTAATTGCCTTTGACAGATATTTGTTGTACCGCCCCACTTTCAAATGAGCACAAAGAATGGGCTGTAAAATCAAAAATGCATTTGAAAGAAGTCTTAAGTATGTGTCTGTGTGGGGATGGGGGACTGAAAGTAATGTGGATGTATTGGTGCATTACAGTAAATAATGCAGTGTGGAGAAATACAACAGCACTCTGTCTGAAGTGTCTGCTGTTTTTCAGCAGCTGACAAACTACTTTTTCAGGTCAATGTAAAAAAAAACGTCTTAACCTAGATCATTGCTAGAACACAATTTACAAAGCACTCAAAGCAATGGCAATGCAATGTATAAAATGCAAGCACAGCACTTTCCTAATTTGCTTTTTCCTTTACAGAGGATACAAGAGAGAGAGAGTATGCCATCAACATAACATTTGTACTTGTGCTCATAAAGGCGTTTTACTTAGCAGCTCTCTGCAAGTCCATTAAAGCTCTCGACACAGCCAGTCTGCTGATGAAGAGAGGCAGTTTTAGGTCCATGATCATCTCTGCAGCACCTACCACTTAAAGCTTATGGAGATGCCTCTTATAATCATTTGATGTTCCTTATTTGTTTTCCCCTGATTTAAATATTAATACTTAGAAAAATGTATAGGTTTCCATGCATATGGTATACCCTAACTGAAAATGTTTTAATGTTTTTTTTTTTTTTTTAAAGAAGCGTCTTATGCTCACAGACGCTGCATTTATTTGAACAAAATGCAGTAAACTGTAATATTGCGAAATATTATTACAATTCAAAATAACAGAATTATTTGATGAATAAAGTAAAAAACAAAAATATTTTAGAGATTTTTGTTGTAATGTAAAAGTGTTTACTGTCATTTTTTTTTTCAATTGAGTGCATCCTTGCTAAATAAAAAGTATTATTAAAAAAAAAAAAAAAAAAAAAAAAAAAAATCAAATGAAATAAATTAAAAACAAAACAAAAACAAAAAACACACTGACCCTAAACTTTTGAATGATGGTGTACATCTAGTGGGGTCCAAAAGTCTGAGACCACACTGAAAATTATCAAGTTTGACAAACTTAATGCTGCACACCAAAACACACCAAATATAAAAATATGCTGAAATTCATTATATATATATATATATATATATATATAATGAATCCTACAGTTCTTTCTGGTTCTCGAATGTGATTGGCTGATAGCCGAGCAATATTTTAGTGATAACAGCACTCTTACCTTTTCACCGTTTGTATCACTCCGCTTGAAGCGACTATTATGGCGGCCGAGCAAATCCACCGTATTTTTTGCAAATACTACACTTGCTGTACCACGAACTGTAGTTTTAAGAGTTTTTTTAGGCGAGAATGTAGTTGCTTAGACCTGAAATATGTGACTCATACTTAATCATAGCGCATATTTTACAATTTGTTTAGACGTTTTCAGAGATGCGAGCTCCAGGCCATCAGCAGCCGTTCAGTGCCCGCCGAGAACAGCTTCATCTCGGCCAGTGCTTTGGGGATTTGCCCCTGTGATTAAACATGAAATATAATTCATTTTGGGCACATAAAACAGGCAATCCTTGGTCTTATTAATCCATTACTTGTTCCAGAGCAAATCGAATTGTGCTAAGTTAAATTTGATATTAAGGCTATATTTAACTTGCATCCTCTATACTACAGCATAGCATATTGGCTACAACTACTAGACGGGAAATATCAGATGAACTCTTCTCCGCTCTTCAAATACATAAAACATTAAACACGCTTCAAAGAAAATGCTGTACACTTTTTTTTTTTCCATTTTTTTTACAATTGTACAACCGACTGTCATTTATAATGGCTATTGTTGTTAATTTAAATATTGTTGTTCAATAAATATTATTTTATGTAAATATGTTGTATTTGTTATTGAGAAAGGGTCCATTAGAGCATAATATGGATTGAGTGAAAGGTACATACGCCATTAGATGGCGGCAAAACTTGACAAGTGAATGAGACTCATTCAACGAGTCAGTCGAAAGAGACTTTTAAATTGAAAGAAACTTTTTGCAAAGGACTTGTTTTAGCGCTGTTATGGAAAATTTCCTTAGCTGTAAAAAGGACAAATACAAAGATTGCTTTTCTCAGCAGACATTCAAACGGATTTTTATAATGGATATAATATTATGGACATCGGCCTGAAGAGTGAATGTTGTATCAGATACAGGTAATGCTCGCTCAGGCGATCTCTCTCTCACACACAGCATTTTTCACTTTTGGATTTATAAAGAAAAACTTCATCATTATGTAACTCATTAACCAATGTCATTGCAAATGCCATATCCACAGGTGTATTTGCCACCATGACTAATTTACTACACAACTAAATGTGTCTGATAATATGTATTAAGATAAATATGAGTAGTACTGTGCTTCAGTTGATCTCAACATAGTGACCACCATAAAGGGGAACCAACATTTTGTAAATTAAAATAGCTTTATAGGGTACTATGACTGGAGTCTTCATCTCATATAAGAGTGCATCATTTGACACATACTATTTATATCCTAAGGTGAAATCTAAGTGGAAAATATACCTTTGCACATTAGAGCCTTTTTTATCTGATGAGTGAGAAGCACTGCAAGCTTCAAAGTCTCACCTTTTTTTAAATGCAAATCTACATATATGTGACATTACCAAACACCTGAAGCATTTATGAAAAGCTTTTCTAATATGGTCAAACAGCTTTGTATGTACCTACTATTTTCTGATTGCACCTTGAGCTCTGGTGGTATCTTATCACTTCAAAGGCATTTAGTAGAGATGGCTTAAAGTCTGCGATGTCAGATCAAATACAGGTAATGATATCTGAATGTTATGGAGTAAAGCCCTTAGCTGATGCATGAAGAATCTGATAAACATTTTTATGTGTGTGTGCGCATACATGTGAGAGACCATGAGGCTTTATGGTGAAGTGTGCACAAAAAAAAAAAAAGTCTGAGAGAAAATAAATCCTTGTCCCTCCTCGCTTCCCCCTCTTCACTTACTTTATAGTTGAGAGCACCTTTGCAGCCCAGACACTAGATACTCAAGTGTTCTTATGAACCTCAAAGAGAAGGACAGACGTAACAGGGATTTCATGAGAGTGAGTGATCGAGAGAGAAATAGAAAGAGCTCAAGGTGAATGGCTTGAGAATGCACATGTTGAGTGGCTTAGGCAAAAAGAAAGAAAGAGCAAGCAATGGGGAGGGTTAAGAGAGAGAGAGATCAGCAAAAATATAATAGTATTGCAGAAGAATGATACATTTCAGGCTTTAGTGGGAGCCTGACAGGAGAGTATGAGGGATAGAGAAAGAGAGAGAGAGAGGGAGCGGATAAAGGAATGGATGTCACTAGCCGTAGGCTGGGTGAAAAGGTGTCAGTCTCTCAAGTTGGACATGTCACTAGGAGTCTGGACATGAATCTTCCAGCTTAGGACAGACCTACCTGACAAGACAAGCATAGATATACTAACATTAGCAGGGATGACACGCACACACACACACACACACACACACACACACACACACACACACACACACACAATGATTTTTATACTGTACAAACTGTATGCTATCCCCTAACCCTACCCCTAAACACAACCCTCACAGAAAACTGTATGCATTTTTTAAACATCATTTAGTATGATTTACAAGCTGTTTTCCTTATTTGAAAAAAAAAAAAAAAAAAAAAAATCCCCCACATTTGGTCCCCATAATGTACGGTTTACCAGGCTGAGACCAGGAGACCTTTCTGTTCGGAGTTTGCATGTTCTCCCTGTGTCTGCATGGGTTTCCTCTGAGTTCCCAGGTTTCTCTCACAAGCCAAAAACATGCAGAATAGGTGAAATGGAGATGAGTCCAAAGCCATAATGGGGAGAGTTTGGGAAAAACCTGACAACCTCCTACCCCGGAAAAAATCATTGCCAAGAAAATTCATGGGCAGTCTCTTGTGTATGTCGAGAGATGGCCCATAGAATCACCAAGTGGTTAATGGTTAATGAATGATGATGATTTGACACCCTATACAATACATTACCTTTCAAATGTTTAGTGTAAGATTTTTTTTAAAATGTTTTTGAAGTCTCCAGCTCACCAAGACTGCATTTATTTGATCAAAATACAGCAAAACAATGATATTGTAAAATATTATTATGATTTAAAACAATTGTTTTTGAACATATTGAACGATCCACTCATGAAAAAAAAAAAAAAAAGATGAATGAATCATCATTTTTGAACAGATTATTTGAATGAATGATTCAATGACTCACTTATAAAGACAATAGTTCCATTTGAAATCGCATAGGCTACTGTCTTAGTATAGGTACCATACTACATTTGATGAGGAGCGAACTTTGCGACTATTAAAAAAATATGTTCTATTTAGTATCAATTTGTGTAGTATGAATGTAATCTGGACGTACTACATTCATTATGTTGTCATTGTCATGTGACTTGCTGCATCAGTTGCGGCTGCTTCTGTTAATAAGATAGATTTACACTGATGAAGATGAAAAGTAAAATATGACCTTATAAAATATTTATTTTTATATAAATAATATAAAATAATATTATTATTATTATTTATTATTATTATTATTTTAAAATTCCTCTTATAATACTAATAGGCTATAGTTACTCAAGTTCTTTACACTCCTACAGTTTTACACACATATTTAGCTGCTTTCTTTACAATGAATTTCTAGACTTTCAGATGATTAGAACACACATAGATTATCAGACCCATGCTGGGGCTGTCGTGGTACATGACAGACACATTTGCAGCCACTTCCATAGTGTATTATGTGTAATATGCAGCTGAACGAGTGCTTAGGAGCCATTTTAGTAAATCCCTATCCGGCTTCCGCGCACCCCCTGCGTTTCAGGAGGAAATGCCTCTGCTTGAGTCTGTCAGTTTAAGGGCTTCTGAAGGGTGTAAATGTTTGGGTGTGCATGTTATCGGGAGCCTAGCATATGTGCTTGCATGAATGAGAGGCATGTTGGTGCAGAGGGAAATTAGTGTTTGGCTTTAAATGGATGATTACTGAAATTCTGAAAGAAGACTCATTTGTTCTTGCCTCAACATTTCTGCTTCTGATAGAAATGCCACACTAGAGCCACCTGCCTCTCCAGTAACTTCTTAATAAAAATAAATAAATATATAAATGAATAAACCCTGCAGTGTGTGTGTGTGTGGCCTCCTGTTTGGCCTTCTGCTGTGTCTCCCCACAGAGATACCAAATGACTGCTGTAGTGTCAGTCCAAAGCGTGTGCATTTGATAGAAAAGAAGAAAAGCAACCTGAAAGTCAACTCTGAACAATGGATGTAAATAAGTGTCAGCATTCATTTAATTTTTAACCAGCCACATATATATATATATATATATATATATATATATATATATATATACACATAAAAGCTAATATACTGTATGTTTTCAAGTACGCTTTAGGATGGTTGTAAAATATATGTCTGTAGTTGTTCTGGGAAAAATATAAAGCAGAAATAGTGGTATCTTATCGTCATATCTAATTGCAGTAGTGCAGATTCCACAAGAAAAAATGTACCTTTTTTTTTTTTTTTTTTTTTTTTTTTTTTTGTATATGGTACATGCGATAAATTGAAGTAATTTGATGGAGCACCACATAAATACAATGGGATAAGTGCATCATGCAGTAATCATGATGACTGTATACTGTAGTACTATATTGCATTCTGATTCCATCAACAGGGTTTGCATTATTGAGAACTGAATTGAGAATTCTTTTAAATTTCAAATCGGATGGATGGATGGATGGATATCAAAAGAATTTTGAGGCCAATCCCATTTGACAGAAAATATTTACTTTAAGCACCCCTTAAGATTTTATTTTAATACTTTAATAAGATAATATAAGATAATAAGATAATAGTTTAATACTTTAACAACACATTCACATGTTTCTCTGATATCAGTTTATATATATATATACACTACCGTTCAAAAGTTTGGGATCGGTAAGATTTCTAATGTTTTTAAAAGAAGTTTCGTCTGCTCACCAAGGTTGCATTTATTTAATTAAAATACAATAAAAACAGTAATATTGTGAAATATTATTACAATTCAAAATAACTGTTTTCTATGTGAATATATAGTAAACTGTAATTTATTCCTGTGATCAAAGCTGAATTTTCAGCATCATTACCCCAATCTTCAGTGTCACATGATCCTTCAGAAATCATTCGAATATGCTGATTTGATGCTCAAGAAACATTTCTGATTATTATCAGTGTTGAAAACAGTTTTTTTTTCAGGATTCCTTGATGAATATATTGATGAGTTCAAAAGAACAGCATTTATCTGAAATACAAAGCTTTTGTAACATTATACACTACCGTTCAAAAGTTTGGGGTCAGTAAGAATTTTTATTTGTATTTTTTTAAAAAAGAAATTAAAGAAATTAATACTTTTATTCAGCAAGGATGCCTTAAATCGATCAAAAGTGGCAGTAAAGACATTTATAATGTTACAAAAGATTATATTTCAAATAAACGCTGTTCTTTTGAACTTTCTATTCATCAAAAAAATATTGTACACAAATGTTTTGTACAATTATACACAATAGATGTTTCTTGAGCAGCAAATCTAAAATATTAGAATAATTTCTGAAGGATCATGTGACACTGAAGACAGGAGTAATGATGCTGAAAATTCAGCTTTACCAACACAAGAATAAATTACATTTTAAAATATTTTCAAATAGAAAACAGTTATTTTAAATTGTAATAATATTTCACAATATTACGGTTTTTACTGTATTTGTAATTAAATAAATGCAGCCTTGGTGAGCAGACGAAACTTCTTTTAAAAACATTAAAAATCTAACCGATACCAAACATTTGAATGGTAGTGTGTGTGTGTGTGTGTGTGTGTATATATATATATATATATATACACATGTATGTATATCCTGGGGAACATTGCGTTCCCAAATGCATGTTATAAGCAACTCACAGCAGATGCAGAGATGGAGTTCTGCAGGTTTACTGTAAACCAAGCCACTTTGAGATGCTGAAGCGTGCACCAAACTTCAGTCTGAAACATGCAGCATATCACACTAAATCATAGGCTTTTGTGATTTGATAATAGAAAAGTCATATCACAAATTCAGTTTTATTTCCATTAATCATGTCAACCTTGGTACACATGAAGAACTAGTCCAGACATTGTGAGTAAAAAAAAAAACAAAAAACGTGAATTTCTGATGCAAATAATAAATAGTCAGCCATTTATTTGTAACTGTGAATGACAGGTAAAAGCTGTAATATTAATTTTGCCCTCATGTTAAGAAATCAATTCTAATCTTTTTCAGTAACAGTGAATTGCTGAATAACTTAACATATCATACATTAATGCATAATTCCATCTGTAGGACCAAGGTACACTAAAAATATCTCCTTATAGCCATTTCCAGCTATATTTTTAATTTCTTTTTGTTGATGATATGGTGGCAAATACAGTAAACTTTTTTTTTTTTAATCTTTTTCTTTACAACTATTTCCTCCCCTTGTATTTTCTTTGTGCCTTCGAAATGGATAACATGCTGGCGAATCATTAAATATTTAATTAAAAAGAAAATCCAAATTTAATTAAATATTTAATTAATTAAAAATCCATTTCCAGCTATATTTTTAATTTCTTTTTGTTGATGATATGGTGACAAATACAGTAAACTTTGTTTTTTTTTTAAATCTTTTTCTTTACAACTATTTCCTCCCCTTGTATTTTCTTTGTGCCTTCGAAATGGATAACATGCTGGCGAATCATTAAATATTTAATTAAAAAAAAAAAAAAAAAAGAGTCAGAGAACTAGTCCCTAATAGTCTTTCAACATGCCAGAGGAACACGGGCGTGTATTCAAGGTCTCCGCCTTCGGCCCAGTTTGTCGCGTCCAACCCCACCTATGTAAAATTGACTTGTGAGTGGCAAAACATTCACATTCTGCTTGTTGGCACAGGTGATGGGGCACTCACATCCTGCAGATTGTGCTTCAAACCCCTGGAGTGAGTGGCAGTTTGAGAGGACGGCCATCTTGGAGTGCCCTACAGTCACGAACAGATGGAGGTGGTGGCATTTTCTGCTAAGCTCTGCCAGCAGCATGTAAGTCTCTGTCATTACTACCCATTTGTCCACCTTGTTCTCCTGCTTCTCTAAAAGCACGTATACCAATATTGGCTTGTGGGCCAGCATTAATCGAATCATAACCGTAAAGAGTTATCTCTTGCTTGTTAAGTGTGAATTTATGCTTAGGGTAGGTGTGGAAAGTTTGGATGTGAAAACATTTAAATTTTCCATTCATTTCGGAAGGAAGGGTGTCCTGGAGAAAACATATTTTCCTAAATGTTGTACTGGCATTTCATGCACCGATATAGCTGTGATATCTAAGTACGCTATAAACCCTGACTATGTCAGTACTTCTTGATCTTTACTCACGTCTGGAACAATTTAAGATCTGCCACCTTGAAAGTGACTGAGGTTGTCAAACTTCCTGGGTTTCTCAAAATGATTTCCTTTCCTGTATACATTTCATCATAGGTTTCATTCATATTTTCTCATTTGGGGTTGGTGTGAGTCATTTTGTGCATAGCAGATTGCCTGTCACGCTGCTGAAATCTCTCTTTACCAAAGCAGAAACCGCTAGAAGGAGAGAGGTCTCATTATAGTCAGTTCACACTGTTCATCTGTTGGCTAATCATTAAAAATTGCAATAATAATAAAGTTATTGTTCTGAAAATGAAACTATTAAAGGCCATTTTGCTTTCCGGTGCTACAAAAACATTGTGGGCCAGGCAACTCTTATCTGTCCTGGCCACACCAGTTAGTCTCAATGGACCAGAGACGTTTTTGAAAATAAGATTCCACCCTGCCAAACGCATGGCTATATTGGGACTGCAGGATGGGACAGAGCTAGATTTTAAGTGCTATTTACTCTGAAAGGAGAGTAAATCCCTCACCATAATGAGCTGTCAAATTCTGGCAGTAGAATTTTGCTGCAAAGAGTTGTCACACAGTTCATAGGAAGATTCGAGACATGCTAGGTGTATATGTGTGTCCGTGGAGGTACATTTACAGCTTTGCTGCATATGTAAGCGCATATCCGTGGAGTGACACTGATAGAGACAGCTGATTAAAAAAAAAAAAAAAAAAAACTTCTGATATTTTAATATACATTTTCATTAATTTTTTTGCCACATCGCTATATATGTTTGGTTATCTTCACAAAGTACATCAGGCCTCAAAGATTATTAACCAGGTGCAGAAACAAACAAAGAAAATGAAGAAAAGAAAGAAAAAGCGGTAAGTGTTAAAATGATTTGAATGGCACTCTTTTTTAGTCATGCTCTTTCAGATTGTCATTTGCATTACTTTAATCCTGTGACTTCAAACAAGTCCAGGGAGGCTTTGGAGCATAGTTGAAATTGAGTTGACCCTCTGAGTCCAGGGCACAATGCAAAATACCCATACTCTCAGTCTGTCAAGATTTACTAATTAAACTTGTCAGTCAATAGATACGCATGACATTGCAATCGCTTAAAGGGATAGTTCACCCAATAATTAAAATTCTGTCATCATTTACTTACCCTCATGTTGTTCCAAACCCCTTTAAGAATTTTGTCCAACTTTGAAACACAAATGAAGATATTTTTATTGAAACCTGAGAGATTTCTGTCTCTCCATCGAAAGTCCATTGCACCAAAACATTGGCACTTCAAAAAGCTCATAAAGAAAAGAAATCCATATGAATTTAGTGGTTTAACCCATGTTTCCTGAAGGTCACTTTATGTAATGGACAGATCTAAGGCTTATAAATTGCTTATAAAAACACCACATATGATAAGCAGAAGCTCAGTCATACTTGTTTGACATGTGAGAACAAACCTCATTGGTTCTCATACGTTTGAGCTTCCGCTTGCTATATTTGATGAGCTCTGTGGGTACTTCTCAAACGAAAGACTGCATTCAAGTAAGGTTATGTCCTTCCTAGTCCAGTCCTTTGGAGGCTTGTAGGCTAGAGACCTTCTCAGCATTAAACGCTAGAATGAGACAGTCTAGTAAGTGCGCCTGGCTACATCACACATGATCATGGCACGAAAATTACTATTATAACTTAATTCTGGAAAAATAATTTGTATAAAAAGTCTTTCTATTAATTGTCTTTCTATTAATGCAACTCATAGTTTTCACATGACGTCACATTTATAGGAACGCCCACATGGAGGGCAAAAAAAAGGCTTTCCTCCATTACCCACCAGTGATTTTTACCAGGTTTATACAAAGTACTAATGAAGTAAGACAGTAATATTAAAAAACCAAATTCAATATACACCTGATGATGCATACTATGTACAGGCAAGCTAATGAACCCAGAATATAAACGAAACATAATTTCTCGTTAAGCGTTTTTTTAATAGAAAACCATCATAAAGAAAACACTTAACCATTTAACATCGTGTTTATATTCTGGGCTCATCTCACCTGTATATTGTATTCATCATCAGTAAGGTTTATACTGAATTTAGTCTTTAATATCACCGTTTTAATACATTAAGTCACTTTAAGTGTTTTTCACGTTAAGGGTTTTATAGTGTCTCGCTGTTTTTAGTGACTGAAATACTGTAGCAGGTGCTGGATATGGATCACGGGTGCCCAAAACTTGCATTTTATTCACAATTCACATTGTTTTTCTTTTTTCGAGATGGAAAATTGACAGGCCTGTAATGCAGTTCTATGGATGTTTTGCCCGCCCGGTCTCCATGCCAGTCATGTGACTGAAAACGTCTCAGATTATGACTGTAACCCTGGTTCCCGGAGAACAGGGATCGAGACACTGCAACTCTCTGCCTGCACAGTCCCTTCAGACGGTAAGTGGATGACATGTACTCTAGTCGGCCCTTCTATACTTCCTGGTCGCACTAGTATGATGTCATAGGCTGTCGTCGGCCAATAGGATTGCCATGATTTAACAGTTGCTTCAGAAAGCAGTCACACGGAGGGTTTCCCCAATAGCATCTCAGGACACAGTGCGAGTTATGAATACAGTGAATGACAACCGTCTGTGGTCTCCCAGTGGCTTACATTATTGGCAGTTTAGTGTTAAGTGATATCTCTGAAAATATTTTTTGCGTCTTACATTTATAATAATGAACCGAGACAAGCTCAGTGCTGACGCGTTTTTCTTTTTTGTGAATTGACGAGTTTTTCTTTTTCATGAATTGGAATGTGTGCAAAATATTGTGGGTGATTGAAGGACATGAAGGATAGACTTGATGCATCCTTCAAAATGAGCTGAATGAAGTAAGTGAAATGAAGGCTGCCTTCCAAGGAATCTTCAAATTGAGATGGCCTTCAGTGGCACTTGAAGATGTGGCAGCTGAGATATGCAGCCTTACTAGGACACAGCCTTCCATTTGAGAAGCACCCCATGTATGTGTGTTGATCAAAGTTTCTATGTGAATAAAAGCCTAAATTAAATCTATTCATCATATCAAGCAATTGTGTCTCTTCAGAAGACTGGGATTAAACCACTTGATTTTTATAGATTACTTTTAATATGTTTTATGAACTATCAAAATTTTGGTGGAATGGGAGCGAAATCTCTCCAATTTCATTAAAAATATGTACGTGTTTTTTTTTTTTTTTTTAATGATCTTAGGTCTTTTTGGTTTGGAATGAATTTTCATTTTTGGATGAACTATCCCTTTAATATACTCCATTTTTTTTTGGCTATAAATTGCTACTTTATTGAACAGGGAAAGTGGACAAGGCAAATTGGACGCTTTATTATGATGAGACATCATTAGATGAAGAGAAGGGACAATAATCTGAATGCTAAGATGAGAAAGTTTGCATCAATTGTGGAACAAAATAATTATGATGTCCAATTATACATAGGCAGCTGAACAGGTTGTTAGATAATATAAAAGGTTGCTCTTAGCAGGCTAATATAATCAGTCATATATGTATACATTACCAACCTTAAACAAACTCTGACCCTCACTGAAAATGAAAGTAAGGATTTCTCTGTAAATGCCGGTTTAATTTGTCAGCGTGGGTTGGCAGACAATTAAATAATCCCCGCTCGCAAGCAGCAAATTCTAAGTGGTGTTGGGCCAGTAATTGCTGAGCCATGTAATGACAGTATGGGTGCCGCAGCGGTGCAGCTGGTGCATTAAAGCTGAACGGGAGCTTGAAAATAAACCAGTCTCTTGTAATGTTCCTTTCAAAACTGCATATCTGTTACGTCAGGGAGGAATCAGCTCACAACAAGGTGGGGCAAAATGACAAAGCAAGAATCAGCGAACTAAGATTGCAAGTACATAGTGCCAATTCCAGCTGTCATGCGTTCTGAAGTGACCGTGATTTTCCGGAAATTGAAGCAAGGATCCATCTAATGCGATACACTGTTGAGTGACTGGTTCGCTTGAGGACTGCAGGGCTACTTCAGTAAAGCCCAACCATATTTTCAGAGAGAAGGAGAGAGTGGGTTCGGAAAAGGATGAACAGATGGAGTACAAGTAACTGCATCAGCTCTTGAGAATTAATTCACTCCAGAACGTATAAAAGTGATTTTATTAAATTGATAAAAATAACAACAGCATCTGACTAGGGAGACACATACTGGAGAACTGAATCATGTCTGATTAAAAAGAAAAATGAAAGCAGCCAACAAGCGCAATGATGGCTTTCTTCATTGTTTAGCAATGCATTTGGGTAACTGTTATGGCACATTCTCAAAAACTGCAAAACAAGATATAAACAGCTTATAATACATCTATTGGCAAATGCTCATTTTATTGTTACAACTCAGCAATAATCAGTGATTGATGGATACACAATGTAACACAATATTGCCAGTATTCAATGTGAGCCGCAATCTGCAGTTATTGATCATGTGAGTGTCAGGCCACCTGTGTAGATAAGGTCAAGGACACATCAAGTGTGTGCTTTAAATGCATGAAACTGCAATGCACAGAAATGGATTGTGCATTTTATTGTTAGTAATCACTGATGGGACTGGTAGCGGTTTGATAAAAGAAGAACAGAAAGGGAACCGGTTAATTCCACAGTTAGAGAGGGCACGGCAAGTGCACATGCTGCAATTCCACTTCCCATTCATTTGACCTCTGAATCTTTACACTGGGAAACTCTTTAGGGAGATAAGCAAATGCAAAGTCAGGTTGGTAAAAATGCATTTTCCCCTGTTATATTACACATCAATGAAGAGACAAAAATGGCTCTCTTTTACAGGAAAAGAAGACAGTGGTTTGATTAAAGAAATACAAAAGTGTAACAGAATTTATTGTTGTGAATAAAAGAATAAAAGAAGCAATTCATCGCATCTAATAATATAAATTTAATTTTGTGATTAGCATCTAACACTTGGACATTTCTAGATGATGGAAAGGACACTGAAGAAAGGTCTTAAAGTCTCATTATTAATATCGCTTTTTTATTTGCTTTTTTGAATTAATGTTCTGGCACTCTAACTTACAGTATGTACAGAGCATTGATCTATACAAATATTGCTGTCTCCTCACTCAATTGGGTAATGTGCATTAGTGCTTCACGATTTCACCTTTATCTAGTGTTTACACATTTACAGTATTAATTAATCAAAAAAAAAAAAAAAAAAAAAAAAAAAAAACAGTTGTGCAATTAGAGGGAGTGCAGGTTCTAAGTAATTTTTTTTATTTAATTTTGTTTTGCATTTTTTCCCCTACTATATGAAGCTAAGAGACAGCACTTGGTTTGCAACTGGGGTTGCAGTGTGCTCAAAAATGTAGTCTTGCATTCTGTCTATCTTTGTCTTTTTTCAGTCTCAGCCTCTCGCACTTAGATGGATAGTTATGTAGAGTCAGTCATAATCCTTATAATGCATCATATATGCACACAAATGTTCACAAGTATTGAAGATGAAACTAGCTACATATATTTGGCTATGACATGTGTTTAGACTGTACGATGATGACATCTATTGAATTGTAGGCTACGACTCAAGTTTGCATAGAATAATAAAACATCATCGGCATGCGCTAGTGGTAAACAAATAGAGCAAGATGAATTGCTGTCACACCCACCAGTTAGAGTGCCCTTGATCTCCACCAGTGGGCACTCCTCCCTTGTCCATTGCCATTTCATCATAAACTGCATTCCCATCATTATTCTTCATTACTTTCAGCTGTGTCTCCTTACCTTGTTAACTCTGCCTTTATAAGCCCTGTGTTTTCTGTCTTTCCTTGCGAAGTCTTGCTAGTGTCACACTGCATTTCTGAGTGCTCCCTCTTTTTTTGTCTTGTCATGTTTTATGGTCTTGATCTCCTGCTGGTTTCCCTGAATTTCCTTGTTTTGTGTCTTGGACTCTGTCATTGTTTGTGTTGTTTTCCTTGGATTTGACCCTCTGCCAGTTAGTGATGCAAAGTCCAATTCATTTTCACAAACTAGGTCTTTTCAGACAGTTTGGCGCAATGAACCAGTTCAAAAAAGCCAATTCATAGGTTCCTGATGTCATCATGCAATGATGTCACTATGCATTTCTTTTCTAGCAACTCAATGTCATGTTATATCAATAAAACATTCATTCAAGTCATTTGTGTCAATGCATGTTGAAACATTCAAATAAAAAGTTATTTGTGTGAAAGCATATTGCTGATTATTGCCTTTCATTCAATTAAGTTAATGAGTTTGTGGTCAAAGTTTCATTCGATCCTTTATGTTGGATACGACTGACCAATATTGAGTAGACTACATCTTGGATAAGATTCGCATCTACAGCACACATTTGATGCACAAACGTGGATATGTTCTACATGTCTAAAGTATATAGAAAGAATAAACCACTCTGATAAACTCACTGATTTTGCTTTAACATCTTAAAATACCTGTAACATAATAAAATATCTGCATGTACAATAAACCATAATAAAATGTATTTACATCTCTCGACAGAAAGGTTTTTGCAGGTTTTAATAAAATGTTATTTAATAACAGCAGTCATAAGCATATTTCCAGTATGTGCCTCAGGCTTGCACTGTATCTATAACTTCGACAGTCAGTTGGACCGGCTCATTCGGTTCTTTTTGAGTCGGACGTGCTACTTCGGTTGTGCGTCTTGCGTCATCAACCCAGAACTAAAGTTTGATTCAGTTTGATTAGTGAACCAGCTAGACCGGTTACTTCCTGAGATCCGGCATAATAGAACGATTTATTCAAGAATCTAACATCACAATCTTTTACATAGATTGTGATTTTTTGATTGCCCCAATAAAACTGCATATGGATCCTCAAACTTTGTGTCAGAGCAGTTCTTGACAATCACACTTTGGCAATTGTGGTTTTTATGTGCGCTGAAAAAAGAGGAGGAAGTGAAAGAAGAGAATATGAACACGGTCATGGCTACGGAAAAGAGACCAACTTGGCATGCCAATTTTTAAAATGTTTGAGATAAGTAGTTTTAAGTTTTAGAGCCATGTTGCATTGATCAATATGCCATTTCATTAGGGATGGGCAAAAAAAATCGATTTTTCGATGAATCTTTTTTTTTTTTTTTTAAATGAGGTCGATTCGATTCTCAAAAGCCAAGAATCGATTTTTTTCCCTAGCCTTTTTATTTCCGCAAACACTGAATATTATATCTGATTGACGGTACTCTTATTACTAGTCTTCTCCACTAGACGTCATCCTCTTATTTACCTTGCCTGATGTTACAGCGGGCCGGGGACTGTGTCATTTATTCAGTGCTACTGCTAAACATGGCGGATACAGGCGCGCCTTTCAGCGTGAAAGATATTCCAGACAGTTGAAGGAATTGTCAGTGTCCCGATCGGGCCAGCGCTGCATGATCACGGAAGTTTATCATTTGCGCGCTTTTTCAAGCCTCCAAGTGAAAGAGAACTCGGGCGCGCTGTGCGAGAAGTTTTGTGTGCGCGACGCACACACCCAAAGCGCTCAGAGATGCACGCCTCAAACAGCGTACAAATAATAAAATTAACTATCTTTCACCTCTCTTTGCGCCTAAACGGACAAATTCACACAAATTTATATAAAAATGCCCCCCTTTGCAAGTATCTAGGTAAACGTAGTCGGTTACAGTAAGCAGTAAAGAAAGAACGCATGTGTCATTATTGTATCCGTGCAATAGTCTTAAAGTGACAGCAACCGCATATTCACTCCCTGCTCTTCACTGAATAACGTTTTTGTAACTTTAATATAACCTTTATTTAATTTGTACAGTGAAGATTATTTGCAGTGTTACATTTGATTACTTTATTCAATTTATGTACCTGAAAACTACTGTTGTTAGACCTACCTGAAAAACCTTAAAAGCACTGATTATTTCATTTGTATTTTTGTTCTTTTATATTTATTTATTTGTGCTATTGCTTGTAGTTTAATCTATATTAGTAGCTTTAGCTGTGTTCTCAAATGGAATTGAGAATTGTTAAATTTCACTGGTATCTAAAATATGTTGTAATAAATAAGGTTATGGCAACCAATAAGTATACATGGGTCAAAAACAACAAAAACAATAACTATTTTATTCATTTATTATTTTTTTGTGGTGGGGCATGTGAAAATTTATTGAATTAACTGAATCAAAAATTGAGAATTGAATCAGAAAATCGAATCGACAATCGGAATCAAATCGAAATCGAATCGAATTGAGACCTTGTGAATCAAAATCAAATCGATTTGGGACATCTGAATCGATACCCAGCCCTACATTTCATATTGCATTTTTATTGGTCAGTAGACGTAGGTCGTAACACCAAATACTGTTAGATGATCATGCAATATTTCTGACACTGTCTTTTTGAACCTCTCTCAATGTATGACGTAGGACCTCCGATTAGGAGCCACGACCACAGAAATCACCACAATTGGTTATCTTTCGTCAGGGACAGCCCAAAATCATACAATGTGTACTGGGCATATGATGGGAAGAAGTCTTGTTTTGAATTTGCACATTTGATTTATATTATCACTATCGTTAGAACACTCTTATTGTAGGAATGAATACCTTTGTAATGATATATAGATCATTTTGTTTATTTTAATGAATGTAGCGAATGTAATCAGTGAATATCATTGACAGTTAACATGTGCGCAGTATGAATGTTTGTGTAGCTGAGTTTACCAGTGTTATACCCTGACCATGTCTTGTTTCAAATGAGCTCCAGTCTGCCTCGCCATAAATTTAGCATCTCTCCTATAATAAATATTTGTTACACAGAAACATTTCAAAGGTGTCGACCATTGATTGAAAGCCGTCATTCTGTCAGCATTGCGGGGGAAGCCATGAAACACTGTATTTTTGCACTGTTCACTTTAGTGTTTGAAGTACCTGTCATAGGAAAAGGTCACATGGTGTCATGAATAATTATGAGACAGCACCTTACAGGATACAGCTACAGTGTGGTATTCATATGCAGTCTCGTGAATAATTATAAGGTACTGCTGATGTTTTCATGCAGTATATGTTGGCTCAATGTTGATTTCAAACTCAAAAGACGAAAATAGTCCTAAAAATAAAAAAAAACTATTTTCACTTAAAATTAACGGATGGACTTCCATTGTAAATGCATTGATTTTTTTGTAATTGCATTTATAGAAATTGTAGTTTTTGTTGATATTTTGAATTAGATTTTTTTTTTTCTGTTTTCACTTTAATTTTAGATTTTTTTTTGTGTGTTTTCCCCCTCATTTTTATTATTTTTTTATTTATTAGTTTTAGTTACTTTAGTACTACAATCAACAGCATCTGTCACACAAGAGCTTAACTTGTATGAAACGCAGAACCTTCCTTTAATTCCAGGTTGAAACAATCAGAGAGAGACCACATGGACTGTAATGGTTGGCCCTTAGCTGATCAACCCTCATAATTTTTAACCGCTTCCTGGCAATAATACTTTTCTCCTGTAGTTTTCATGTCTAACAAATCCCATAGCCTGTGCAAAAAGCTGCAGGTCCAAGATTCATAGGCTCTAATCGTATCTTACACGACTGGCTTTGAGCTACTGCCAGCACCATGTACGTGTGGTCAAAGAACAGTGTTAGGCTGGTTTGTTTCTCACTCATGGCCTCCAGGCAGCAGGGAGCAACTCTTTCATAGGAGCCTATTTTGTCTAGGACATTGTTAGTGATTTGCATGTACTTACGAACAGCTTAGCTGAAAAAGTTATGATTCTTTAGCTTTCTACTATTGCACACAAGCATTTAGATCTTACCCATTTTCATTTGACTGCCACATACATCTTGCTCTACAAATTACATCTCAAAGCCAAATCACAGATGGGTGGCCAAATTAATTTTGGGAAATTACATTTCATATGTAGATTGCACCCAGTTTAATGACTGGATTACATTTTGTGTGTGTGTGTGTGTGTGTGTACACGCCTATTGGATGAGGGGATTTGGATGCTTGCTGTGTGTCTGTGTGGGTGGGTCTTGGTGGGTGGAGGTTAGAAATGAAAGGTTTCTTATAATGCACAGCATGCTGCCACACACCAATATGCAGCCTGTGTGTGCCATTCTCGCTTAAATGTAAAAGCCTGTGCCCAATGGCCTGAGGCTTGCCTCCCTTCCCATGGAAGCAGTTCAGGCTAAATAACTCAGAACAGCACCTTCCACTCTACCCCTAAACACTCCAATTTTCTGCCTCTTATGACACAGATGCAAGCTATACTTTTGGCCTGCAAGCACAGCAATCTGCGGGAGAGCAATGATGCCAGACAGACAGTCTGAGAGAAAGAAAGGGAGGAATGGGAAAAGAGAGAGAGAGAGAACACAGAGGAGGCCATGAAGAGTAATGAAACAAAAGCAGATGAAAAAAGCAAGATGAAGAAAATGTAAAAAGAGAAGTGAAGGAATGAGATAAAAGAATTGCATGGATAGGGACTCCAAAGAAATGGAGGGTAGAGTACATGGAGGATCTGACAGCAGGAGAATCTTAAATGCTTCCCCAGGATGACCACATAATAGTTTGGAGAACAACGACGCTGAGGAAAAGTCCTATGGAATCCTGAGTATTGAGCATTGACAGGAATCTTATTAGGGCCACCACTGACCAAATGGGTGTCCATTTTGAAAAAATCTGTGGGGTACATTTGGTGCCTCTGGGAGATGAGATGGTGCACCCTTGGTAGTTGGTGCCCTACGCAGCATGCATACTCCACAATGCTACTGATGCTTATACCATAAAACAGGGATATGCTACTGTACTTACTGTACAAGCTTTATGTACGCAACCCACTTTATTCCTTGTATTTAAGTATGGAGTGCTACACATGACAAAAGTTCCCGTGGCCACAAATTGAAGAATTTGTTCCCACGTCTTATTAATTTGTAGTAGCCATGTTTTATTATACCTTTGTTTTAATTAAATCATGACCATGTTTGATTAATTTGTTTCCTTGTTTTAGGTAAGTCATGGTTGTTGTACTAATATCCCTCATTTTCATTTAAGTAAAAAAATAAGAATATGTTCTTATTAATTAGTTCCCTTGTTTTAGATAAATTGTGGCCATGATTTAACTAAATTAAAATGACAGAATGAATTTCGTACAACATAGCCATGGTTTACCTAAAATGAGGAAACAAATTAATCAAACGTAGCCAGGATTTAACTAAAATGAGGGAACTGTCATGTTCATTGTAGTTCCATTTTCATGTTTCCTGTGTTTCCTTGGTTGTCATGGCCACTAAGTATGTTTTCGTTCATTGTCATGTTTATTTATTGTTCCATTGATTTCATTCACCTGTTCCTTATTTTGATCATTGGTTTGCTCAGTATATCAAGTGTTGAGTTAGTTCTGGCAGGTCTTGTGAGTCAAGCTTGCATCAGCTGACTCTCAGCTGATCCACGTCTACCTATAAGGAATTTGACGCCTATCATAGCAGCCCTATACAAGTTCCTTTCAGTATTATCAGCAGCTTTATTGCATTGCTCAGGAGCTAAATACCCTCCTCCATCCCCAGCTCCTCTTCTCGTCCACAGTCAGGACTTGGCTTTCTGATATTCCACTTTGAGTCAGACTCATTTATCTTGATTTATGTTGTTACATTAAGTAATTGTCATTAAGAACATTAATGATATCTGTAATACATTCATGTTGGTTTTGTTCTGTTTACCCTAAGGGACTGCAGAAAGGATTAAAATATGGATTTAACAGTGGTACAGATCCTCCTCCTCTCCCAGGGGGATCGCTCCCTCGAAGAACACACAGAGAGTCTTTTAGATCTGGTCCTTCTCGTAAACTATGATGACAACAGCCTCTGTGTGTTGTTCCGGGCAGGACTAAACACACAAACTAAGGCTTGCCTGCTCAGAGATGATCCTCTAGGGACATTTATACAGTATGTGGACTGTGTGCTTCTACAAAATGGATCTGCCTTTAACATCGGCAAGAGAGAGAAGGATCTCATCGCATCGACAGTCCACCCCACACCCTTCTGAGACTGTCCAGTCCTTCGTAGAGCCCACAGCGGAAAATGATACTGATCTCACCGCAGAGCCAGAGCTAATGCCTCCATGGACCCTGAGCCAGAGCCAATGCCTGCAACGAAGCCAGAACCTGCGGCCTTGTCTGTCCTGGAGACAAAGCCTGCCACACAGTCGGGGCAGTCGTGGCCTAATGGATAGAGAGTCGGACTTGTAACCCAAAGGTCATGGGTTTGAGTCTCAGGTCTGGCAGGGATTGTTGGTGAGGGGAGTGAATGTCCAGCGCTCTCTCCACCCTCAATACCACGACTGAGGTGAGACCCTTGAGCAAGGCACCGTACCCCAACTGCTCCCCGGGAGCCGCAGCATTGGCTGCCCACTGCTCCAGGTGTGTGTTCACGGTGTGTGTGTGTGTGTGCAGTTGGATGGGATAAATGCAGAGCACAAATTCTGAGTATGGGTCACCATACTTGGCCACATGTCACTTCATGTCACTTATCAGAATGACTATAGGTGTGTGAGCTGGTTCATACATCTTTTCCAGAGGGAGGGATTAGTGGTGTTGGATAACAAAGAGTGGGGTCAGCCCTATCCTCCATCATCAGAGATAAGTTTTCCACAGTCTGGAGCAAATGATTTTCTGATGGTTTCTGATGGTTTCATGTTCCCAAGTTCCCAAGCTTCCTCCTCTGCTGGTTCTGCCCAGCTCCAAGTCTTCATTGTCACTGGTTTCACCCACCCTCAAATCTTCTTCCTCTTTGCTGGTTCCACCCAGCTTGAAATCTTCTTCGTCACTTATGGTTCAGACCAGCCCCAAATCTCCTTTATCGCTGATGGTCCTGCCCCAGCCTCCCACAGCCTCCTTTTTCGCCTCCTCCAAGTAAGCTGTCCACTTATTCGGTGTTGGCTCCGCTGGTCCTGTCTGGCTCCTCGTCTCCTCCTCTGCTGACTCAGCCCAGCAATGCTGAAACGCTTCAGGCCTCCCAGTCCCCTACTCTGCCTTGGTGTGTTGATCCCATGGCTCTGCCTCGGGCCACCGAGCCCACTACTCCACCTTGGCCTGTTGATCAGTTGGCTCCACCTTGGCTCTTTGCTCCATCGGTTTCACCTGGGACCATTGTCCTTCCAGCTCTTCCGGCTTCCCTCTTCCCTCTGGCTTCACCTTGGTCAGTTATCGCTCTACCTGCGCAAATGACTTCCAGGTTTTTGTCTGCATCTCGTTTTTTCACCCCTCCATCAGGCTCCTAATTCCATCTGGCTCCGCCTCAGTCCTCACCCTCACCGGCTATTTCTCAGTCCTCTACCGTGGCTCCCCAGTGGTCTCTTCTGTCACAGGTCCCGACACTCCCTCCATCAAGACCTTCCTTCACCCTCCTTTCTTATATGTTGGTCCAGTTTAGGCATCAGGAGCTGCCTTCCGGAAGGGGGTTGGGGAGTAATGTCACATTCAGTTGTAGTTATAGTTTCATTTTTATAGGAACTAATTAAGAAAACATGGCTACAAATTTAATACGATTGTGGGAATGAATTCTTAATTTATGTAAACAATATCTTTTTTTTTCTTTACTTATGTTGTATGGGGTTCCACATTTAAATGATAGTTCACACAAAAATGAAAATTCTGCTATTTACTCACCCTCATATGGTTCCAAACCTGTATTACTTTTTTTCTTTTGTTGAACACAAAAGAAGTTATTTTAAATGTTGTTTTGGAAAGTTACACTGATGTTGTCTCTGTAGTTGACTACAATCTGACAGTCTTTGCAGCATTACATCATCAAAGTTTGGTCTCGGGGGAGCTTATGGTGGCATTTGGGAAAGAGCCAGTTAGGCTTGTTTTTAAGGTCTGTTGCATTTACAGTTTCATTTTGGGCAGAAAACATAAATCTTTATACAGCTGAAAGATATCACCTTAAGCCTGTGTCAGTACAATAGCAACCAGAAGGTAAACATAAAATAAAATAAAAAGAAAAAACTTATTTAAAAATCTGACAAAAAAACAAAAAAAAACCCAAAAACAAAACAAAAACAAACAAACAAACAAACAAAAAAAAAAGCTTAAAAATGTTAAATAAACAAAAATATGTTAAATAAACAAAAATATATAAAATTTTTTGTAATTTACTGCCAAGGTAATATAACAAAGTGTAGCATTATAAATATACATTTTACTTTAAAAAAAAAAAAAAATGAAAATATTTGAAAATATGAAATAAATGAAAAAAATTCTACTAGATGTAGAGTTTGCAATGTTGATAACTGTGAAAACGTGATCACAAAAAACAACAACTTTCAAATCAATCCAAATTCTAAGTGAGTAAATGTATTACTCCACTCTGGCATAAATTCATATATTTTTTGTGATATTATGTGAAGTACTTTTAGTTTTGAATTGAGTAATTTAAAATAAAACATAAAATTTATATTTTGAACAGCAATATATATTTAACTTATCAATTATGTTTTTTATCAGCAACATCCATTTAATTTAGATGTAGAAGATTTATGTACAGAAATGAGTTAAATAGGGCAATTCGAGGTACTCTTGAGCTTGTGTTGCCTCCGTAAGGGTGACCCAAAGGAACAACAGTCTTAGAGAGAAAACCTGATGATGTGGCATAAAAACAGCATATTATAATTTTTATTTTATTTTATTTTATTTATTTTTTATTGAAAACTGCCATTTTAATTACAACAATGCCATATGTTACTATATTTTAGTGACAGTGTAGGCAAAATCATAATAATAACAATAATAAAAAATTATTTTAAATGACGTCAGCTGCTGCTCATACAAGTTGTTTTTATGGACCCATGTTTCCAAGCATTAAGCCATACCATGTATTATTGATTTTCATTAAGAGACTCCCATAAGCAACACACTAAACAATATGAAATGCTTTTTTTTTTTTTTTTTTTCAAAGATTATTCAAAGAACATCCAATGTTTCTAATAGTGTTGTAGATATATATATATAAAGAGTGCTTAGCTTGAACAGCAGAGAAACTCAGTAATCCCATCTTCCCTACAGAAGGGTGTGGTGCTCACTATCTTAGCAGCAGAGTGCTCCATCCACCAATCCTCTCTTTCTCCTAGGCACCAGTGCTTCATATAGTCTGTGTGCTTTGGACCACATGCAGGGCAACCTGTCAATACTATCAGCACTGGCAGATTCTGCCTGTAGACCAGTCAAAGGCTGAGTCTGGCTGACTGGGAGCACGAGAGGAGCTAGGTTGCCTGTTACCGCCAGGCTAATATCGACTTGGCGGAGTGGTGTGGAGGAAATGAGGGCTTGGAGAATTGGACATGCTAAAGTTAGAAAGTTTGAAAGAAAACTTTTGCCTAAGCACAAAATACTTGGGGATTTTGCATATCAATGTTACAATTCTGTGAGCGTATCACCTTTGTGGATATGTTTCCCTGAAAGAGTGAATGCATTTGTTTATATATTTAAATGAGTACTAGAAGCAGCTTGCAATGGATTTATTGTTGTTGACATTTTTGTTTGCTGTTACCCTCACTGTATCTTCGGGCTTCAGAAGGAAGCTATTGACATGCATCGCCTGGTCTTTATATCCAAGAAGGCAAAATGATCTCCATTAGTATTCAGCTTCAGAAACTAATTGGCTAATAATTGCCCTGATTTATACCTTTCGAGTTATAAATGCCTGTGCAAAACACTTGTCAGATTCTGGCATTTAGTGACTGATTTTAGTTGAGCCTTGTCAAGAGCCCTCACCTCTTCTGGCCAATTGGACTGCATACATTGCATCTAATTGCATGCAGTGGTGTTATTACAGCTTTTAATTGCATTATTTTGCTTTTCAGTGTTGATGATAATTGATATTTATTCTGGAGTTGTTTTAAAATGTACATTTAATATTTTATTTATGCATTTAAAAAAAATACCTGACCAGTCATTTGCTGTATTGTTGAGCACTCTGTGTTCTCCAACTCCCCCAACTTTGGACTTATTTTCCCAAGATTGCTTGAAAAGCATCACTGCCATCCTCTCAACACTAATAGGCCCCTTCCTGGTTTCTTCTGAAGCCACTTTGTCCAGAGAAGAGAAAGCTTTAGCAGCCCTTTTGTTGCTCACTTGGATTTCTCTGGCATATCCTTGTAGAAAAAAAAAAAAAAAAGTTTTTAAAATTAAAAAAACCTCAACAATGTAGTTCAAGCTGTGAACATTTAAGGACGCTCATTCTTCACTGACCTCCTCCTGCCACCATGCAAAAACAAATTAAGCTTTAGTTGTTTCAGTTGTCTGTGAGAGTTGTGTATTGATTTTTGGCCGATACTCTGTGGGACCGTAGAGTTGTGAAGCATTGAAGTGTAAAGCTCTGCTCAGACAAAGCGAAAATCTTCTCCAAACAAAACAAAACCATCAACAGTTCAGAGATCACGCAAGTGTAATGTGTTCCTGTGTAAAAAATTATTATTATTATTATTATGTCATGAGAATATTGAAAGAATGGATATTTATCCTGAATTATAAGGGCTTCATATAGTGCATGAACATTTTGATATAGTTTCACAAAGTTTCAAATGCCTCAGCCTCAGACAGCACACCCACGGACCACCCACAGTCTCTGACCGCCTGATGCATATTGTGCACAAAAATGACAAGAGCTGTCTGAAATCACCAAATCCAATCTGAACGGCTGGTGCTATTCATGTCAGTGTGCACCAGTCAGCCTAGAAATAAAGTCAAGTTTACAAAGTACTGGGTTTCTACAATGAGCATGTTTGAGGAAGAAATAATCCATATCAACCAGGGGTGCGTTTCCTGTAAAATGGCGTAAGTCACTGCTTAACTACCATAGTATTATGCATCGTTGAAGAAATCAACTAGTTATGCTGCCTTCACGTGCTCTAGGAATTATCATGAATACGAGTTTCCTAGGTAAAAAACTGCACCAGAACCTGAAACTTGAATGCGATAAACTCGTAATCACGACTTCAGAAGTGGGGATTACTAAATTTCCTATAGCAAGTGAAGGCAGCATTAGTTACGACTGTTTCCCAAAACTGTATTGTCGTAAATTTGTCGTTCAACCACATAATGATTTTTATATATTCTAAATAAAATATATAGATTGTACTGAATGTCAGCTTGTTTATTTTGCTCAGGATTAGGATTTAAGTCAAATCGAGAACACACAACAGGAACGAGCACAATTGACAATGGAAAGCTTACTTACACCGCAAGTTGATGATTTGATTTATATGCGTCTCTGGACAGATGTATACTGAGGCATTTTAGGTTGGGTAGAATCTGCGATTTCTGACAGAGTTCGTTTGCTTGCTTCCATTGCTGCAATTCACTGTGTTTTCCGCCAACTGGCAACCCTAGGGCTGTCGAAATGCTATTGGGTAGCTTGGCAGTGGGCGGGATCACACAGACCAAAACAAAAACAGACATTACGACACGGAATGCACATTTTGAAGTAGAATAACTGGCTGCATTGTTTTTCGGAGAAACAAGTATGTGAACTAAAATATCTGCAAACATATTATGGTATTTACTTCTCATCTTTCTTCATTTTCTTTGACAAGCAAAAACGTGCACTGTTCTCTGCACACCCATACACTCTGTATCAAAGTAGTAGAGACACTATTACGCACCTCAGTGTATTTCATCCATTCATTTTATAAGAACTTCTATACACTATATACTCTTTAAAGTGTTGGTTGCAGTGACAGGCTTAGTTTAAGCCGACATGTTTTCCTGGGTCTCGTTTAGTTGTCAGATTTTAGCTACATGGCCTAATGACATAGTTGCCATGACGATCATTGAGTCTAGTGGTTTATTGAATTGACATGGTAAAACACTGGCCCTGGTCTGTTATGTACCTCTGGTAAATGACAATAATAATATTTGCTTTCAAAGAAATAGGGGGCTCTTTATGAACCAGAGTCACAAAATATGAAGGAAAAAAAAACAGAATATAAATTGAGAAGTCAGTGTGTTCCATATTCTACTCTTCCTCTCTCATTAATTAATATTGCGCACAAGCTGCCACTGATGAGGACCTGGTAATGAGGAGAGCGAAGTAATGACACTTCATCATCTCTTGTAAATCCCTTGACTTGATGGATTTGATGCTGGCTAAGCTATTCAGTGTTGCAGCCTGCAGAGTGCCCTGTTCTACAACATCCTGCTCTTTTGAAGCAAACAACGACTGTGTAGCTTCACTCCTTATAAATGGAGTAATGACTGCTGAAAAAGCTTCGCCATAACATAATAACTTATCAAAATGCTTACTAAATATCAAAAATTTAAAGGGTTCATACAGTATAATGCCACTTTTACAAGATGTAAAATAAGTCTCTGATGTCCCCAGAGTGTGTATGTGAAGTTTTAGCTCAAAATATTCAAAACACAGATAATTTTTTATAGCATGTTAAATTTGTCACTTTTTGAGAGTGAGCAAAAACGCTCTGTTTTTGTGTATGTCCCTTTAAATGTAAATGAGCTGCTGCTCTCAAGAAAAGGGCGGAGTTTTAAGAGCTTGTGTTAGCAGTGCTGATTACCTCGGACTCACTGAAAATGTCAGTAACTGTTCAGCCTTTTATGTTCAAAACGGAGTCAATAATGGAGACACTCAAGAAGAAGTGACAACATGTAGAATGCAACAGGATGTTTCTGAATGGTTAGTTGATTAATTTATGTAGCTGATGTGGAGTTAACTATCTTAAAGTCATTGATTAGCATATTCTGTCATGATAATCTATAAATCGCTCGTGTGGGAACTGTTGTAAGATGCCTACAGAGCCAGAGAATATATGCTGCATGAAGATAGAACAGGTATAGTTTAGTTTAATTATGGTTATAACTTGTCATGTTGTCATCTTGCTTTTATGACATGCCATTGCATTTGTGTTACGTACTGTATTGTAATAACATGGCCTCACCCCTTTGTTGCGTGTTCTCGGGGGCAGGGTTTATGTAAATTTTAGGGTTAGTGATGTCACCAAACCGGGAAGAAGCTCGTTGTAGTCCCTACCAGCCATTTGTTGTAGTCCTAAACAGAGAATTATTTAAAAGAAAATATCTCTCTTTTCTTTGAACTTTGAGCGTCCTAACTTTTCAGCTGTTGTTTATGCTCTAACAGCAACATTACACACTAATTAAAGTTAAAAAAGTAAAATTGCTATGAACCACCCCTTTAAAAGCAATCAGTTATTTTACTGTTTTTACTGTAATTTTTCAACAAATAAATTCACCCTTGGTGAGCATAAGAGACTTCTTTCAATAACGATAAAAAAAAAAATCGTATTACCTCACATTTTTGAACAGTCATGTAGTTTACCTGCACCATTAAAAAAAACCAAAAAAAAAAACCATCAGTCCACTATGGTAGACATCGTGTATTAAAGGCTACAATTGTTCATTGTGCTTTCCTATGACAATTTCCATTAAGCTGCATTGTTCCTGTTTCTTAGAATATTTAATATAAAATACTGAGTTTTATATTTACCTTTACCTTCCTTGAATTTTTGTAGAACCATCTTTGTTTGACTGTAGGTCTGTATTGGCACCTTTGTTTTAGATGCCAGACCCAAGACATCTTTGTTTCTCTCTCTCTCTCTCTCTCTCTCTCTCTCTCTCTCTCTCTCTCTCTCTCTCTCTCTCTCTCTCTCTCTCTCTCTCTCTGTCTGTGTGTGTGTGTGTGTGTGTGGTGTTGTCTTCCTGTTAAATTAATACTGTTTTTCTTGCAGCACTTGAATAACCATGTAATGTTTATTAAGCAATGCAAGAAATCTATCAATAATATTGAAATGACTGTAGCTAAAAGTTTTCTCACAATGTAAAACAGATATATTATATATTATAAAATTTGAAACCCATCTGTATAGACTACTTGCACCAAGCTTCATGACATACTTTTGATTTGAAATAATGCGACTCGCTAGTTTCCATGTTCTATGTTTTAAAAATGGCCTAGCTGCCTAGTTCCTGAAAGTTCACTCAACACAAGGGTCTACAAGACAATTTTAAAATCCAGACATTTTCTGAGAAAGGAGATAATATGTTCAGAATAATATTCGGAACATTTACTGTGAACGTCTTATGCATTCAGTGGAACATTAGGTTTTCAAAGATGTAATCCAGCCCAGGCCACACACAGCAAGCACATTCACCATTTCCCCTTTCACAGAGGTGTAGCAGATATTTCACCACATACCAGCTTGAACTGTGAATTACAGGGGGTTGAAGAAGACTAGTTAAGAATATCAGTGCTCTAAACAATTGTATCCTTCACACACTGCAATGCTGCAGTGTGTGGAAGTCGAGAGACCTGAGGAGCCCATGATGAGTGAAAAACACTGTTACAGACAGATGTATGTGTTGTGTGTTAAATAAGCAAGTTCTGGAATTTGTATGGATACAGTTGATCTCCCTGTCCACTTTTTTTCTGAAATGTAAGTGCACTTTCAAAGGTCAGGAAAACAATTGACAAAGTCCTGGTAATTTGAATATCTAGTGGCATTTAAACACCTTTTAGATTGAATGGAAGTCAATGCAATGTTTAAGACTGACATTTCTCATTTGATTTAACAGTTGCTCTGGGGGAGAGATGCCAGGTGGGCTGCACAGACCTAGCACCTGCTCAAGGTAAAATACCTCTGTATTTCAATAAACTAGCACAATCATTTTCTTCTTTAAAGGACAGAGGTGGGATCAGGGTTCAAAGTCTGCCTTTTAAAGTACTGCACGACTATAAATTGCAAATTGATTTAGACATGAAGCTGTAGAATTTAATAACTGGAATGTAAAATAGCCTTTAAGCACAGCAATTATACAACAAAAAGCAGCCGTGCCCTGTCAGTTTCTGAGGACAAGATCTGGTGGCTTTTAGCCACAGGAGAATCCCAGACTTCCTTTAAAGCACAGGTGTAAGTGAATATGTGTGTGTTTGTGTTTGTGAATACAGACAGCCATAGGTGAGGTCATCCATTCTCTTACCCTTACTACCAATGTCTTTATCCTCCTGCCCTCTGGTGCCTCTTCAGAGCTGAGGAGGCAGGTGCACAAGACTATCAAGAAGCCATCTAAAGCAGGTGTTATAGGTGCTTTAAAAGTCAGCTGGGAATGCTGGGTTATATAATGCAATAACACAAGTCAGCATTTGAGCAACTGTATTAAAAGCCTATTGCAAACAATGGCCTGCATAATAAACCCCTCCCTTCTCACTTTTTTTTTTCTTTTCATTATGGTGTTTTATTTTTTATTTATTTTTTGCTCTTCATCTTGATGTATATTCTCTCTCCCACAGTAATGGTCTCAACAGATACTTTACATTCCCGTGCAGAAAATAACAAAACTGTATGGCTCAATGCATTTTTGCATGCAATTAATGAAAAACTGACATACTGGAAAAAAATATTTTATTTATATAAAATATAATTATGCAAAAGTAGTAGGGCTATGTTTAATGATGTTAAATTCCTTTAATACAGGAATTATTTTTTTTTTTTTCCTTTCACAGAGTGACACACCAAATGTTAACAAATAAAACAATTCTTTTAATCTTCTGATAGCCATAAAAAAATTAAATGTTTGTTTGCGTTAGTGCTCTATACTGTGTTACCTGAAATATCTTCTGCATCTTCTCTCTACCACAGTGATGGTCTCAACAGCTGCTTTACATTCCAGAACAGAGAGAAATAAAACTGTATGGCTCAATGCATGTTTGAATGCAATTAATGAAAAACTGACATAGTTTTCTAAGACCATATATTCTATGGTTGGTTTGGTAATGTTAACCAGTTCTAATATCTGTAAAACATAAAATAGTTGTTTAAACAACGGATTCACTGTAATCATACATTGCTAAGTGCTCTCATGGTGTGATGCTGCCTCTCAGAGATTTACTCTATTCAAAATCAGTAAGGCATGTAATGATCTCACAACATGAGACTTATTTCTTTGGCTTCCATATTAAAGCCCCATAGAAATAGAGCCAATCAAAAAGAATCACAAACGCTGATATGTGATGTCTGTGTGAGGTTGGAAAAATCTTTTTTCCCCTCCTATTTTTCTAAGTAGTGGCATAAAGGCTTCTTCGAAAAGGTTGCTTTAGTGGCATCAGTGAAGATTTCATCGGGAATCTAACATAAAATATATAGAGTAAATATAGGGTGCGTGTTTCTTTAATGCATCATGCTGTACTCCTCTTCAAATTCACATGCCTCCATCTGGACACAGATGGATTTGGATCTAAGGCTAGTGCTCTGTGTTGTACAAATGTAATAAAATCCACTTTTATCAAGGTTTTGGACATACTTCCAATACACAGGGGTCTCAAGGTAAACTTTTGATTTATGATCATGAAAGCTTTGTAGACAAAACGTATTGATATGAATGGGACATATCACAAGAATGAGTTCAGCTTTTTACTGGGGTTTCATCCAGCTCAGATAGTATCTTCACAACCATTTAGTTTGAAGGTATCACATGGGAGCTTACATTTTAAGACCAACTCATAATTACGGTAATTTCAACATGATGTGAATGCACCATAGTATTTGGCTGGTATTATGTTGGAATTACCTTAATTATGAGTTTACAACTCAGGGATCACATTGTCAGAATCTAAATTATTATTTCCAAATACATTGTTCTTAATGCCAAAATGAATCTGCGTTTGGTTTTGTTGTATTACAGCAATTCATTTACAGCATAGATTCACATTTGAATGTTATTACTACAGTAAATTTTGAAGAACACAGACCTCAGGTAACCAGGTAACATTAAATACATTGTACTGCTGTAGTCATCTTTTCAGGTTGTTTAAAAAAAACAAAAAAAACCAAAAAAAAACAGTAATCAGGTTTTGAAAATTTTTAATTACGAGTTTAAAAAAGACATGAAAGGTTTTTAGCAGTGAGAAACTCATAATTTCTGACATGAGGTGAACATGAGGTTAACCTCCTATTATTAGACACTTTTATTTGTGGAATGCATGGCTGACGGCAGTGCTTCTCAAACACGGCATGCTTCTCAAACCTGTCCTGGAGACCCCTCACCACTGCACATTTTGTATGTCTCCCTCATCAGACACACCCAATTTACGCTGATCAGCCACAACATTAAACCACCTGCCTAAAATCGTTTAGGACCCCCTTGTTCTGCCAAAACAGCTCTGATGCATTGAGGCATGGACTCCACAAGATCTTCGAATGTGTCCTGTGGTATCTGGCACCAAGATATTAGCAGCAGATCCTTTAAGTTCTGCAAGTTGTGAGGTGGAGCCTCCATAGATCAGAATTGTTGGTCCAGCACATCCCTTAGTAGATGCTCAATCAGATTAAGATTTGGGGAATTTGGAGGCCAAGGCAACACCTTGTCATGTTCCTCAAACCGTTCCTGAACAATTTTTGCAGTGTGGCAAGGTGCTGCCGAAAGAGGCCACGACCATTAGGGAACACCACTGCAACAATTTTTAGGTGTTATGTGTCAAAGTAACATCTACATAAATGCCAGGACCCAAGGTTTCCCAGCAGAACATCGCCCTGAGTATAACACTGCCTTCTTCTTCCTATAGTGCATACTGCTTCCATCTATTCCTCAGGTAAATGACACACCCAGCCATCCACCTGATCTAAAATAAAACATGATTCATCATAACATGCAGTCTTTTTCCATTGCTCCTGGCCAGTTCTGATGCTCACATGCTTATTGTAGGCACTTTCAGCAGTGGACAGAGGTAATCATGGGCACTCTGGTAGGTCTGCAGCATCATATGCAGTAAACTGTGATATATTGTGTGTTCTGACACCTTTCTATCATGGGCAGGATTTTTTTTTTTTTAGCAATTTGAGCTACAGTAGTATTTCTGTGTGATCAGACCAGCCAGGCTAGCCTTTCTGCCCACGTGCATCAATGAGCTTTGGGCACCCATTACTCTGATGCCAGTTCACCGGTTGTCCTTCCTTGCACCACTTTTAGGTACTAACCACTGCATACCATGAACATCCCACAAGACCATCGATGATCTGACCCAGTTGCCCACCCCTTGCCAGTTGCCATTATAACAATTTATACTACAGGGCTGTTGAATGCTCAAATCTGTTTGGCTGGTGAACGTTCTAAGGTGTGCAATTATTTTCAGGGAAACACATGGCTAAAGTAGTTCTAGGCAGGTCTTTACCGCATTACAGTTTTATATCACTTCGCCAAATGATTTCATGTATTTCAAACAGTCTTTACAGCCTACAACCGCAAAATAAGAAACAAAACCCACAACGACACAGACCAAGCTAATAAATGTAGTAAACAATAGGATAAAAAGGACAAATTATTGTCATGGTTTTTGCCACAAAATACGTTTTATTATGTCCTGAAAGCTCATACTCTCTCCTGCTCTCTCTCTCACTCAAATGCACACACATACAGTACGGACACACACTCACACAGAAACGTGTTGCTCTGACAAATTAATCAGTAAAATAGTTAAGCAACTTAAAAGCTACATGACATTTCTCACCAGTGAGGTAATAACTGTGTGGTTCTTGAGGTAGATAAACTTACAGTTTCGCTATTAGAGATACAGCTGTCGTGAGAGACGCACAGACTCAGGTATGCTAATTCACATATGCTTATTCTCTTTCTCTCTCTCTCTCTCTCTCTCTCTCTCTCAACTGCGTTAATAACTGTTATCAATGGCTCAAGCCTCTGTTACTATTTCTGAAATGACGTTTTGGAATTAGCAATGGAGGCTTGGGATGAGATGCATAAGAAATTAGTCCCACACACGAGTGTTTTTAGGACAAAAATGTCAAATGTCAAATGACAAATGTCTTGAAATATAACATCTGAACAGTGTCTTGAGGTGTGGTAACCATAGTATACGTGGAATAATTGACTCCGGACCGTCAAATTATTAGAAAATAATGCACACGCTGCTTTGCGTCGTGGCCGCATTACCACCTCGGGTGAGCATAATTTTCTAATAATTCAATGGGTGTTGTCTTGCACTTAAGTCTTGCAGTGTCCAAAGAACTGGTGAGTTGAATCGGGTGTGTTAAATGAGGGAGACATCCAAAATGTACAGTGCTGAGGTGTCACCAGGACTAGTTCGAAAGGGACAGGTCTACAGTGACATCGGTAACTGAAAACTTTTTTTTTGATCATTATAAAGTCCCAGATGACTGATACTGCACTATTTGTAGTTTCTTAAATTAAGAGCTTTGCTTTTAAAAGCTTTCCTATTTCTAGCTCTAAATGGACAGTTTAAAGATAAAGAGTAGACAGATATCAAGAGAGGACAGGCAATGTCCACCAATGTCATTGTGTCTTTCCATTTAGAGAGGCTTACAGGCTAGCGCACATTCATCACTTTTGGCAATAACTCAGAGGATGCTATGTTCTTCTTCACCGGTAAAGGCAGACGCACCTGCTTAATTCCCAATGGGAAATGGAGAATTTAGATATTATACAGCATCAACTGGAGCTGTGTTACTCAGCTGCGCAGAAGAGTCAGGTTGATTGATGACTAGCGACAGGCTAGCAACGGGGGTCAGTTATGAACGCATATAAATGCACAATTACGTCTCTTAGCCCGAGTTTAGATCCATACCATTTTCTTTCATCTGTGAGATGTCTATTCCCGCAGGGACTGAGAGTGACTCAGTCTTCGTTAATTGCTGAAACTTTGATCTATTCACCACCAGTTTTACATGCAAAGATGACATCAGAAGAGACATGCTGGGAAAGAAAAGAAAAGAATAAAAGAACTACAATGTGCAGTTGCACAGTACCACCTAATGGAAAAATGAATACATCATTAATGAGATACTTTCACCTTGATAGCCAAATTAATTAATTGCATCGCATGCTTGACTGTGTAGATAAGCTGTTATTCGGTCAAATATGTACAAGCTCTTATCCTTTGGGAAAAAAACTGTCATATATTTATGGCATGACCTTTTGTGTGTTAGTCTAATTGGAATGCATGGTTATTTTCTACAGTGTATCTTTAAAACTGCAACAAGTTTATAGTTTTTTTTGTTTGTTTTCTTCTCCTTGAAGTTGCTTTTATATTAAACAAATCCAGCGCATGGTAATTCATTTAAAACAACATCATAATTTCACACTAACTTTTATTAAATATGCCATTTTTGGAATTTATCAGAGACAAAGTGTCTCTTTTTTCGACTTCAGGAACATGATGCAAATGTTGCAGCCTTGCTGGTTGGTGGTCTCATTGGACTCTCAGAGTCGGGCAGCTACGTGCTGTGGTTGTCATGAGTGCAGTGAAGAGAAAATAAGACCATGTTTACTTTATTCTGCACCCCCCTATTGTCTACCTCAAATCACAGTGGGTTGGATCAGTGGGGATATGGATCTTTCGGATGAGAGATGCCAAACTAATCTTGAATGTGAAGACGAAAAAGGGAGGGTGAGGGACAAAGGTCACAAAAGGGACAGTGGTCACTAGCTCAAACAACAGAATTGCCTTGAGAGAATGAAATTGAGAGTGAAAATCTCATTTTTGGATTGTTTAGCAGGTTGCGTGAACATGCTGAAAAACATCTATAACCTCTCATCCCTATTAAATCTTTGAATGATTCATTCGATTTAGCCATTACCTAAAGCATTTTACTAAGAGACTAAAAAAAAGCTTCAATGACTGCCTGAATATTAGACATCAAACAGAAGAGTGGTATTGTACTGGACTGAGCTGGAAGGGTTCTTATTGGAATCGTGTGAAGCTTGGCATCTTGAGAGAGGTTTTGAGGAGACATGTGTAAGCCCTCCTTGTAGCACAAAAGCTTTGCTCTATGCATTTGAAAGCAGTAAAATTGAAGTGTTTTTGCATCTTGGCCTTTTATTTTGTTACAGAGGGATAGTGGTGGCAAATGCCAGAGCCTCTCAGCAGGCCTTTGAGCTTCTGGAGCAGGGCTGGGAGCTTTGATCCCTTGAGGATGAGTGTTTCCCCGAACAAAACATTTCTATTGAGATCCATTGTGGATGTTATCGACTTAGGGTCGGCCAGGTTTCTCAACGGTGAAAGAAGATGCAAATGGTCAGACCTTCCTTAGGGAGACAGAATGTTGGGCGTGACCCCTTGCGATGCCCCTTCCAACAACAGAGGATAAGGCTCTTGAACAATAGAATGTAATGAGTCCTGAGAGTCTGTGAAGATCTAATAGATGGTACTTAAAGAGGTAGTTCAGCCAAAAAAGTAAATTCTGTCATCATTTACTCACCCTCATGTCTTTCCAAATCCATAAGACTTTCTCTCTTTTTTCGTCCACGGTTCACCATCTTCTTTTGTGTTTATTTTTTGGACAAACTATCCCTTTAACATTTCAAGAAGGTCCAGAGATTGAGAACTTTAACATGGACCTGCAGTGTGCCATAAATTGTTATTCTTTGAATATACCTCTTTTTTTGTCCACGGTTCACCATCTTCTTTTGTGTTTATTTTTTGGACAAACTATCCCTTTAACATTTCAAGAAGGTCCAGAGATTGAGAACTTTAACATGGAACTGCAGTGTGCCATAAATTGTTATTCTTTGTATATACCTTTTTAATGCAATGTTAATAGCTAAACGCTTGTGTGTTATTACTGTCATAGAAGGAATAAAGCTTATATAGAACAGAGAACAGTATACATGTGCCTCCAGTAACTCCAAAGCTTTAAAATGCATCTCATTGTGTAACATACATATTATATATAAACTATATAATAGTTTGCAAAGAAAGAGTACAACATAACAAGGTTGTAAAAGTGGACTAATGTGGTGATGAGTTTTCCTGTTTGGCATGATGATGTTTAATGGCCCTGACAAGCTATGTAGTCCCTTTTAGCCACTTGTTCCTTTTTCAAGACACGTTTAAGTTTAAAAAAGTCACGAGTGGGGTATTACTGATTTATTCTATGTTGTAGAATAAAATGTGAGAATATCTTTGGTCATTTGACCAAAACCAATTAAAAAAAAAAAAACTATTGATTTTGGAATGATGAATCTGGAAAAATAAGAACAAATTTCTGGGTTTTTGGATTCATTCATGCAGCACTCTAGCACTGTTAGTCTGTCTGTTGCAGTGTCTCCACAGACTGCACATACACTCACCATGTCTCTATAGAAGCGTGAAGTATTTGTATACCTTAAGTTTATACATCAGAGACAGTGGGCAGCATTCATCTCCCTCCGTCTACTTACAACTGAACAAATTAATTTCCTCAGGGAAATTAAGCATTTCTATGCCATATTAAGTCACCATCCCTCACCCAAACACATACAGTTACTGAAGTACTCAGTCCGGCATCACTTACTGTATTTTCCCAGTCTTCTCAGTGGCAAAAATTGTCCCAATCAACCTGAATTCACATTATGGAGAAGAGACAGTTTACTTGTGTTGTTTTTGGGTAATGGTAAAGCAATTTTGAATTCTTCATGCAGTTAGAATAACATACATCTTTATTTTCATCTAATAACTGAATATCAGGATAACAGATTTTGATTCAAAGTTGTTTTCATACTGAGCAGGATTCAAATATACAGCAGAATATGCCATGACAACATTTACTTGTATTGTAACAAATATAAATAAAATAAGTACATAAAACAACAATTACCTGTATATGCTCCACATTGACACTGCCTAATATTTTGCTTTTGACTTTAGAGTTATCAATATATTGTTTTACCAAGTGTGTCCACATTACGGTGAGACAAAAAAAAAAAGATAAGGAGGGCCACTTTCAAACTTTGAAAGGTTGTTGCATAAAAATGCTAAAGGCCTTGGCCTGTTGTGTGTAACATAACTTAATTTTGGTAACTTGGTTCAATAAACATCTTAGCTAATTTGAATATCATGTCATTGTGTATATTTTAATTGCATTGAGAACTTTAAAGTCACCCATAATACTCTCCTAGTGTGCCTCGGTCTAGTCTTCATAAAGCTACGCTATTTTTTAATCAAATTACAGTAATCAAGTTATGCCCACACAAGTTCAGTTCAACACACACACACACACACACACACACACACCTTAATCAAGGAAGTGTTAATTGCAAAATTGAATGATTGTTTTCATGAGTCACCTCTTAGTTGAGATCTCATTAGCGGTTACTGGGTGTGTCAGTTTAATATTCTCTGTGATGCTAAGCTCTAAAGTGATGTCAGATCCCCAAATGTAAATTAAAAACTATGTATGACATATCGTATTACATGTGTATGACATGTATTACATATCGTAGCCCAACCTGATGTCTGACATTCAATGAATATTTTTCTTATTCATTATGAGTATTTACTTTAATAATGTATCTAGTTTTTATAGCAAGTTGTTAATTAGACCCTCTTCCAAATTGCACTTCTTTTCTTTGCCAACCTCCAATTTGTAGTGAATTCCTTTTCACACAAAAAGTGATGTTTGCACATATCTCTTTGATGTTATTGGCAAAGAGAAGCAACAGACACATTGAGAACCCTCACGCCATCTGTCATGCTTGTTGTACAGCAGAATTCTTATTAAACAAATGCACTCAATATCACAGATGTATCTTTTACGAAACATGATTTTGTTTCCACAACACTAAACTTTCTGTAGAAGAAATTCCATCCTCTTCTTCTCTAGTCTGGGATTTATGGCTGCTCTTTCTAATCTAGCTATTTGCCTCTTAACAAACTCATATTGCAAGTTTAAAAAAAAAAAAAAAAAAAAAAATGAGGCAGTAATTTTATTTGATGAGGATTATACAGGCTTGTATAGATAATTATTGTTACTGGAAATGAAAATGGATCTTTTTATCAGGATTGTACATATTTAAAAAAAAAAAAAAAAATGGATGTGGCCACATTTTATCTACATAAAAACTTACTCTGTTTCTAATATATTAGAATGATTTCTGAAGGATCATGTGACACTGAATACTGGAGTAACAGCTACTGAAAATTCATCTTTGCCGTCACAGGAATAAATTGCATTTTGAACATTTCAAAAATATTTTTAAAATTCTTATTGACCTCAAACTTTTGAACAGAAGTGTACATCTTACTGGATATATTTCTGTCTTCCTCTTTGGCTTCATCTTCCTCTCTTACCAGTTACATTTTGCACAATTCAGCAAGCAGTTATGACTATTTTTGAGGTAATTAGAATAACACAGTGTACCATTTTGGTTGAATGTGTTTGCAAAGCTGACGCATGTTTTCCACATTACCTTTTAGATTTGAGACAAGTTGACAAAATGTGCTACAGCACAGAGTTGTGTGTAGAGTTCTGTGGAAAAAAATAGAACTAGGGCTGCTTTAGAGGTTATTATTTTCCTGTTTACCACAGTAAAGCTGTTTTGAAACAATCTGTATTGTATAAAGCACTATATAAATAAAAGTGACTAAAAATGGCCTGGTTTCACAAACAGGGCTTAGATTAAGCTAGAATTAGACCGTAGTTCAATTAGGATATTTAAGTAGCTTTTATAAACATGCCTTAGAAAAAGAAACCATTACTGGTGTGCATCTTGAGACAAAACAATGGCATTAACATATTTTAAGATATGTTAGTGCAAGTTGCTTTCAGTTAAACCAGCTTAAAGAAGCATTTTAGTCTTGGACTAAGCTTAAGCCTTGTCTGTGAAACCGGGGGATAATGTGTTAATATTTTTAAAGATTCAATCATGTGTATTCAGTTGAAAAATACAGTAAAAGAAAATACTGAGAATAAAGAAATTTCAATTCTCCAACTGGAGAATTCATAATCAATCTTTAACCTTCTCAATAGGTTCCTCAGCACCTCCTCTGCATTCAGCTTTGGGTTGTGATGCTCGCGGGCCATCAGTTCAACTTCTGGTGTATTCGAATATGGCAGTGTGCAATATAATGTGATGTTCTTTTGTTTGTTTTCCAGATTTGATGCCCTCAGAGTCTCACAGTGTGATAGTATTCGTCAGTAGGAGGGAGTCGGCTGCCTTGCAGAGAACTGCAGTGCTTGTTTGCAGTCATGCTCGAGCAGTAATAATTCTCATGGCGCCAGACCTTTAAAACAAAGAGACAGAAAGTGAACAGTCGCATGCTGAAGTAGGAGTGACTCAAACGGGTGAACTGTTTTTGTCTTGCTAGAGTAAACAGTTTGTCCCATGGGAGGTGGTACATAAATCGGCAGCAGACTGGGATGATGAAGAAAAGCTATGGGCAGATCCATGATACAATGATCTCTTATTCCTGTACTGTTCATATTAGCGTAACAAGGCACAAAAGTTTTGCACTTCCTCTAATTGTTGTTTTTTGTATATTGTAGATATCTTACTGAACTGATGTGGATTAGATTCATTTTACAATTTTTTTTTGTATAAAATGGGAATATGATTGAAAATAGTTTAAGTACCAGAATCCTCCTCTATTATAATGACAGAATATGAGAGAGAAAAGTCAGTTTTAAAGAGAATAAAAGCAGAGAGTGTTTAAAATGTAAAGAAAGTTCTGAACAAGACCTCAGAGTCATTTTGCTGCCACAATTTATCTGTCAGAATGTTGAGTTGTAGTTCTCTGACAGTCTCTGTGAAAGTTTTAATAAATGTCTTGTCACCAGCTAACACTCTTTAAAGTCTATTGAGGAAGCAGGCCTGAGGCTTGGCTACAATATCTCAACTCTGACTCGTACAAAGACTTTGTAAAGTGTAACAAACGTGGTGGAGCTTGCAGAGATATGAGCTAATCACCGCAACAGTAGTTAGGCTATATCATTGATTGAGTAAGCCTACACAAGCAAGCCATTGCAAGAAGAGTTGTTACTGAGGTCAAGTTCCCTTTTTTGTTAGCAATAGAAAATTAAAACTTATAGCAGACCTCATGACTGACTCATGGCACAGAGAGCAAGCTTTATGTAACCATGTTTTAAAATAAATTGATATGGATTCAGTATGCTACATTCAGTAGTTAAATTGGGCAATTTGATTGTCAATCCAATCCATCTGTATATAGTCCAGTTTTTGCTTGATCCAGTACAGCATTACATCTTCATTTAGCAGGTGTACTACTCAAAATATCCATTTAAATTCATTACACCAAGCTTTATGCTTCCATTTAGTCAGGGCTGGAATAGTGGTGACATAAAATACAGTTCAAACGTTTGAAGTCAGTACATATTATTATTATTTTTTTATTTTTTTTTTTTAAATAAATTAACACTTTTATTCAGCAAGGATGCATTATATTAATCAAAAGTGACAGTAAAGACATTAATAATGTTACAAAAGATTTTTATTTTAAATAAATGCTGCTCTTTTGAACTTTCAGTTCATCAAACTTTTTACATTTAATACATTTTAAAAAAGTATCACAGTTTGAACAAAAATATTACATATTAAAAGCATATTATAAAATATTAAAAGCATCAAATCAGCATAGATTTCTGCATAAACCCCAACCTTTTTCAGTAGTATATTCAGTGCACCACTGTTCTCTAGAGCAACATGCAGCACTGAGCCTGCCCCCGTTTCAGTATACACCCACTGATATGAAGTAGCAGTTTGCTTATATACACATATGGGATTTGAACCTGGGTCCTCTCATGTCAAGCAAGAATTATACCACCACCACCCATCTGAATTGCCACTAGATTTTAGGGTTCTCAAAACCAATTCATCCCCTGGCTACATCTATGTTCAATTTTAATGTGTTTGACTGTTGTCATTAGCTTACACTGAAAAATATGGATACATATGAGTGTCCTTTAATACTCTTTAAGATATTTTGAATTATATCAGAATAAAACCTGCAAGATTATCTGTTTCATTTACTTGATAATCCGACTTCATAAAAATCAATATCACTGTATTGATTCTCACTGGATGTTTTCTCTGAGTATGAAAGCATTTAGTCATCCACAGTAAGAAAATGGTACTATTGTGAAACTAAAACATCAACTCAAATATCACAAACACTTACGGGTGCTTGTGAAGGCATGTATCAACAGTAAAAAGTAGGCTACTTTCAATAAAAGGTCCAACATACAGTATTAAGAGTACTTTAAGCTGTGTTGCTATGTGTCATGAGTAAGCAATTGAGCAGGCCGACACTCTGAGCAAACAGGAGAATCTTGTTTATTATAAACCCATCCAACATACTGTATCTGCATGGATGCATGATGATGCTGCCCTGAAGCGTCAATTGTTGCGAATTTTGGCTTGCACTTCTGTAACCAAAACTGAATGTCTTTCCCATTTAGCCATGGTCCCACACTGGCTAAACACACTCTAGCTGCAACTCAATTCAGAGGCTGAAACTTTAGAAGGACGAGGACTGCAAAGGCCACACCTTCAGAGTCTGTGAAGGTTGAACCAAGCAGTGTTAAATGGTACGGTCTAGCCTACAGAGGATTGCTCTTGTTGCCTAGCAACTGACAAAATTGCACATAATAAAACGCATCTTGGTAAGCTATGTCAACATTTTAACAGCTTTAAAGTTTTTTTAAAAAAAAACATTTGTATCATTAGATATCCAAGTAAGTTGAAACCCAATACTTGCTTTTAAAAGTGTAATCTGGCATTTTCTCGAAAAAATTTCCAGTTGTCACCAGCACGGAATGAATCTTGGTTATCCCAAATGAATAGGCTAGGTGGCAAAGGATCCTCTTGTTCTATCCTTCGCGGCCCAGGGAAAGAAGGATGCATTTGTAGGCCACATTCGAAGGAGCCTTCAAATTGGGACAGCCTTTGTCACGCCGCTGTGTGTGATGCATTCGGCCTTCAAATGATACAGCCTCTGAATTGGGATGCAGTTTCTGGCTCAGACTGCTATACTAGCTATGACCCAAACTCTCGCTATCCACCTTATTTTTCCACACAGAAATAAACTGTTTTCAGTGAATGTGCAAGACCTCCGATTCATTAGCCGCTATAATGAGAAGAACAACAATGGTAAAAAACTATTTGCGCTACAAACCAGAGTGTTTATAAATAAGAAAATACATTAAAATAATATAGTAAAAAAAAATACCAGTATGCAATATCAAGCAGCATAACGGGTTGTTTTGTACAGCTAAAAATAACTGGAAGCGGATGACAATGGAAGCCAGGCACTTTCAATTGACAAATGGCTGCGCTTGCTCTTATGTTAAAAATAAGCTGGATAGGTTGAGTTGGAAAAAGATTGACTGATCTGAGTGGACCGCTTTCAATGTTTTGATGGTGTCTTGGAGGCTCAATGTTTACACTTTTGGGAGAGATAAACCCATAAATGTCATACTAATAGTAGTCAATGAGCAATAAACTGGGTTGAGAATGTATTTTAACATAAAAAATCTTACAAACTTCAGCACCAGTCCCCTTGTGCCAGATAGTCAGCAATATATCATGATGACATTGAGCCTCATGTCCTGACTCACTATTTAGTTCAGAGAAACTTCTCTTGAGCTAGAAGATCATGTTCATGGAAAATGTTCCCCCTCAGCCTTTCTCAGCTTACACTTTTAACAGTGTCTTTGTGATAGCCAGATTCTGATTATTTGGAATAATGGCCATTGTCCCATTCATTTTGACTGCTGGCAGAGACACACTGTCATTTAGAGGGCTAAATTAACACCTGGGGCAGCAGCAGCTTTCCAAATGACTAGAGACGGTTAGACAGCTTGAGTCTAGCATTAATATCAGATTGGAATGGTCCATAGGGGATAAAATGGACACATCCCAAACCACAAATACTCAAGATTCAGATTGTTACAGTAAAACATAAATGTTGCAAAATGTTTCTCCCACATTCAGTAAGGGCTCAAGTGGGAAAAGTTTTACTTTTATTACTTTTATATGTCTCAGCTTAATAAAAAATACTTAATAAAAATATTTCAAATGAGGATGTTATGCTCTGTCTTCTTATTTACTTTTAATTTATTATGTTTTGATGAAACTTCAAGTTACCAAGTTCTGTTGCCTTTGGCAAAAGTTTAAGTTTTCAATAGTACACATTTTCTTCCCTGGCTCGGAGTTTTGGGGATGATACTGTTGTATGCTCTCTTTTGCTAAGGGAACGCCTCTATGTGATTGTGTCTGAAGCACATGTGGTGGAACATCATCCCATGAAGCATTATGTTGTAACCAGGAAACTATAAAGGATAAGCGGACTAAACATTGTCAGCTTCTGTGCCTTCGGTAAGTGCTCTTTGTCACTCTGTCTTGTCTATTCTGTGTTGTTTGTCCCGTATGATCATTACAAATATTAGAATGGCGAACAAGCAGCACCAGTTTAGATTAAGGGGCCTGGGAGCAGAGCATGCACAGTCAGCTCTTAAGGGGGTTGGGTGTGCTCACTGTAAAGCAGACATCCTGTCAAAGAAAAGGTTGAGGCCAGGGGAATGGAGACTCCACCTCGAGATGGGGGAACTGATTTGGGAGAGAGTGGAAGTGGATCTGTTTGCACTTTCCGCTCCCTCACACATCCAGCTCTGCTGGGGTTGGATGCTATGGTGCAGATGTGGCAGAGGCTGCATCTGTACGCATGATACCCCTGATCGTTCTGCTCCCGGGAATTCTAAAGAGATTTTGCCATGCTGAGGTTTGTCTACTGCTAATATCCCCATTCTGGCCTGGTTCTCGGACATGATGTCTCTCCTCGTCAGCTAGCCTTGGGAGATTCCCATCAGGAGAAACCTCCTTTCTCAGGAGGGGGCTACGATCTATCACCCCCTGGCCAGAGTTGGAAAATGTGGGTGTGGTTCCTGAGGGGGACAGTGTGAACTCTGATCTCTCGACTTAGGTCGTTGAGACATTTTAAACTCTAGAGCTCCCTGCACCAGGAAATTTTACGCATTGAAGTGGAGAACCTTCACTTCATGGTGCAGAGAACGCTGGTTGGACCCAGTTAACTGCCCAGGTGGTTCAGTGCTGGAGTTTCTTCAGGATTGTTTTTCTGCTGGGCTATCCCCCTCCACTCTGAAGGTGTATGTGAAAACCTTTGCAGCTTACCACGCACCTTTGGGTGTGCTCGCCATGATTCACAGTAGGACAGGCACTTGTCAGTCTAGTGTAGTGGGTATTAATGTTCCCATAGCATCATTATCAGACTCAGTGTAGTGTTCCCTCAAAAGGGAACACCTTGGTTACGACTGTAACCTTGGTTCCCTGAAAAGGGAATGAGACACATGCTTGTGAGCGACTTACTTCAGCCAGTCAGAAGCTGATGATGTTTGGTCCAGAGATCCTTTGTAGCTTCCTAGCTACAACGTCATGCATTACAGGATGACATTCCACCAATGAGTGATTACACATGCTTCAGATGCAATCATGCAGATGTGTTCCCATAGCACCATTATCAGATGCAGTGTCTCATTCCCTTCTCAGGGAACCAGGATTATAGATGTAACCAAGGCATTTTCTAGGGGTTTCACAGACAAAGCAGACAAAAAGGTCCATGTGTGTTTAACTAGTTGCTTATTAGCATGCATATTACTAGAATATTGGCTATTTATTAGTGCTTATTAAGCATATATTAATGCCTTATTCTGCATGACCATATTCTACATTCTTAATCCTACCCAATACCTAAACTTAACAACTACCTTACCAACTATTAATAAGCAGTAAATTGGGAGTTTATTGAGGGAAAAGTTGTAGTTAATAGTTTATATGTGTTCCCTATACTAAAGTGTTGCCATGCTGTATACTTATTTTCAGAACTTTGGATCATAAAAATGTTAAGACTTTACAATAAGCACTGTAAAATAAAGTGTTACCTTTATTTAAATTTCAAGAAGGTCCCTGGTTCGATCCCCGGCTGAGCCAGGAATCCTTTCTGTGTGGAATTTGCATGTTCTCCCCATCAGCGTGGGTTTCCTCTGGGTGCTCTGATTTTCCCGACTCAGTCCAAAGACTTGTAGTGACAAATGAGTGTGACTAATGCAAGAAAAAAAATGGATTGAATAAATATTAATATAGGTAATGCTGCAAACATAATTATTATACAATATAGATTATGCTGTAAATGCTGTTTAAAAGAATTGATGTTCATTGTTAGTTAACACCAAACTAATGTATTATTAATTGAACCTCACTGTAAAGTGATACATTTTTTATGATCCAAAGTTCTAAAAATAATGTGTTGCCAAAAATGTTGTACTTGTAGTATTTTTGTAACAATACTTAACTTTCGGGGAGTAGAGTTGCAGACTTTATTGAACAGGAGAGATGGATGCAGTGGAACTGGGTTTGGGTCAAGCCTTTTGTCCGTCTGGCCACCGAAAAGTTTGCATTTGAGGAACTAGCCAAAGGAAGATCACTCTGTTCTGACTTTGATGATCCAAAACAGTCTCGAAGTCCTTACTCTCTCTTTGCAACAAAGTCATGGCTGGAGACACTCCTGACATGAAATCACACAACTGTGACTGACATCTCTGACATCTGTGTTAAAGTCAACCACATCTTCCATCATGTCTTTTCCTTTAAGACTGTAAGCATGATTCCAGTCATTTCCACTTCCTCATGCAGTGCAGTTCTAGGGAAGCCTCACCACATTCCTGTGGAATGCCATTCACTATACTCACATTGCATTTATCCCTGGGGTCCCACTCAAACTTGGTTTGCAGAGGCCCTTATCAATCCGCTCGCCTGGCAGTACAGACTACAGAGGGAGTTTGTGTGTGGTGGTCTTTAGTACTATATGATGGATAGCATCTGACAACAGACATAGATACGAAATCTCAAAGGGACAACATAATTATCCTTTTGAGGCATTAGCAGTGGGAAAGCAATCTCCCAAGCCTGTGTTTTTAGTGTGCATACATACATCAGTACATATGTACAAGTGTGTGTATTAACTGTCAACTTACCTTGACAGTTTTAATAAGGTTCTGTACATTAATATTAATACAACATGAAATAACACCGAACAATAAGAACAATAATTTTTATGCTTAAGGTTGATTTCTATAAACATTAAGTTTCAAGTTGTATAAATTAACAGTAATGTATTTTGAGTGAACATAAATTAACAATTACTAATATTATATTCATAAATTAATATTCACATTCAAAAATTGTCATTCACTATTAGTTTATGATGCTTGCCTAATGTATCAAATAACGTTAATGAATTGAACTTTATTGTAAATGAATCTAACAGTTCAGTTAAAGCAATGAACATTGTTCTTAATTCATGCTTTGAAAAAGCCTAGGAAATAAATAAGTAAAATTTAATTAAATAAATAATTGACAATAAAAAGCGTCATTAGTTGAGGCAGGAGCTGGCTGATTAAAACCTTGGCAGCTCTGCACTCATTCTCCACTGATAGGATGAGCTTTATTGTTAAACCCTGGTGCAAATGCATAGCCAGACTGTCATTATCAGCACTACTTGGGGAATCTGAGAGCCTCTACAGAAATTAAATTTCAGTGTTTCAGCAGTAAGTTAATGTGCGTCATGCAAACATGTGGAGGTCAAAGCAAACATGTTAACGTATTATCTTGTGGCACCAAAGTTTTGGAAGGAAGTGTGAAAGTTTAATCATAGATGAAATTTAAAAATCTTCTGCAAAAGTTTTTATCATGCAATACATAATGTGCAATAATACCTTTAAAGCAAGTCGTGAATAGTGCAGAATTGATTTGATAACATCTGATGTGGTATGCATTTATGATATGTTCTGTGAAGATATTACTACATAATATACTACATAATATGTAAGAAAACATGAATTAACCCCCCACAAGTCTCACTGAATGGTTAGGTGGCGTTCAATCTCATGACTGTATGTGTGGTGAATCCTTAATGCTTATTTCATCAAGTTTTTAAAATCTAACTCTTTGAAAGCTTATCTAAAGGTGACACTGATGGGCTCTCCGGTCTCATGGCTGTAATCTATTTTCACAAAAGATATAATTAATTTAATTTCAGACTGTCTCCAAAGGATCAAAATCTCCTGAAAGGTGAAGCAGACAAGCTTAAGATAAATTGACCAATTGACTGACTTCCCGATCAGATTTTGAAAAGATCTTAGTTAACCACACACATGCATGAATTAGATTGTAAGTCTCTCTGTGTGTAGTATATTAAAGTGGTCGATTTCAACTTAACTGACCTGGGTTCACATTAGCATTCCTATGAAATATAACTATGATAAGCAAATGTAGCTATACACTACAGATATTGGTTACACTTTATTTTGATATCCCACTTTATACATTCTGTTAACTGTAAGTACCTTTGCAACTACATGTCAACTAATGCTCATTAATTTGCAACTACATGCCAACTAACTCCTTAGAGTATTAGTAGACAGTTAGGGTTAGTGGAATAAGTTTACATGTCCTTGCAAAGTTACTTATAGTCAGCAGAATGTACGTTGGGAGACCATCAAAATTAAGTGTTAGCAGATATTAGACAGTCTACTAAGACTGGTAGTTGACATGAAGTTACTTACCTAGTTCTGACATGAAACTCTAGATGGCGCAGGCTGATAGGTCTTTAACTCATTGTTAGCAATTACGTCATTATCTACATAGCACAGCTGATTGGTTGCTGTTGTATCAACAGCTAATGAGCTGCGGCTCAACCCCAGCTCCACCTGTATAGATCTGCTATGGAGGTTAATTCATGTATGTTACATGTGCAGCAGGGGTAGCATGTCTAAGATGCTCACAGCAATTCCTCCAAGACCAAATACATTAACATTGCCATATCCATTACCAAGCCAATCTCTATTACCATACCAATCTCCCAAGAGTTGTCATGGCAGAATTATAGTTGGTAGAATGTCTAAAATGTACGATCAAAATAAAGTGTTACCTAGAAATTACAAGGAAGTAAATAATTTATGAAACTCATTGCATACCTTGTACATTTAAATGTCATAAATTGGGTATAAGTGACCAGAAGCATGTAGGCTACTTTATATTGAGTGGGTGCTTTATCAAGTTTATAGTCAGAATTGAGTAATGCCTGAGAGATTACTTAAATTATTTATTTATTTATTTATTTTTTTTGAGTTGAAGTGTTTTTATATTCCATTGGATTTAATTGTATTAAATCAAACATAATTCAGAACTTATTTTAAATAAAGATCATGTTAACATGTATGAAATGTACTGGAAACTTGATTTAAAAAAAAAAAAAAGAAATATATATATATATATATATATATATATATAATACAAATTGTCTATATTTAGAATACATGCAATGCTATATGAATTTAGCATTAACCTTAGAGTTGACCATTTCATTCCATGTTTGAAATGTCATTTCGACAACAGAATGTGTGTGACTGTTTAGAAAAAAAATGACAGAAATGACAGAATTATCCAGTGATGCATGTACAGTGGGTACGGAAAGTATTCAGACCCCCTTAAATTTTTCACTCTTTGTTATATTGCAGCCATTTGCTAAAATCATTTAAGTTCATTTTTTTTCCTCATTAATGTACACACAGCACCCCATATTGACAGAAAAACACAGAATTGTTGACATTTTTGCAGATTTATTAAAAAAGAAAAACTGAAATATCACATGTTCCTAAGTATTCAGACCCTTTGCTCAGTATGTAGTAAAAGCACCCTTTTGATCTAATACAGCCATGAGTCTTTCTGGGAAAGATGCAACAAGTTTTTCACACCTGGATTTGGGGATCCTCTGCCATTCCTCCTTGCAGATCCTCTCCAGTTCTGTCAGGTTGGATGGTAAACGTTGGTGGACAGCCATTTTTAGGTCTCTCCAGAGATGCTCAATTGGGTTTAAGTCAGGGCTCTGGCTGGGCCATTCAAGAACAGTCACAGAGTTGTTGTGAAGCCACTCCTTTGTTATTTTAGCTGTGTGCTTAGGGTCATTGTCTTGTTGGAAGGTAAACCTTCGGCCCAGTCTGAGGTCCTGAGCACTCTGGAGAAGGTTTTCATCCAGGATATCCCTGTACTTGGCCGCATTCATCTTTCCCTCGATTGCAACCAGTCGTCCTGTCCCTGCAGCTGAAAAACACCCCCACAGCATGATGCTGCCACCACCATGCTTCACTGTTGGGACTGTGTTGGACAGGTGATGAGCATTGCCTGGTTTTCTCCACACATACCGCTTAGAATTAAGGCCAAAAAGTTCTATCTTGGTCTCATCAGACCAGAGAATCTTATTTCTCACCATCTTGGAGTCCTTCAGGTGTTTTTTCATGTGTCTTGCACTGAGGAGAGGCTTCCGTCGGGCCACTCTGCCATAAAGCCCCGACTGGTGGAGGGCTGCAGTGATGGTTGACTTTCTACAACTTTCTCCCATCTCCCGACTGCATCTCTGGAGCTCAGCCACAGTGATCTTTGGGTTCTTCTTTACCTCTCTCACCAAGGCTCTTCTCCCCCGATAGCTCAGTTTGGCCGGACAGCCAGCTCTAGGAAGGGTTCTGGTCGTCCCAAACGTCTTCCATTTAAGGATTATGGAGGCCACTGTGCTCTTAGGAACCTTAAGTGCAGCAGAAATTTTTTTGTAACCATGGCCAGGTCTGTGCCTTGCCAGAATTCTGTCTCTGAGCTCTTCAGGCAGTTCCTTTGACCTCATGATTCTCATTTGCTCTGACATGCACTGTGAGCTGTAAGGTCTTATATAGACAGGTGTGTGGCTTTCCTAATCAAGTCCAATCAGTATAATCAAACACAGCTGGACTCAAATGAAGGCGTAGAACCATCTCAAGGATGATCAGAAGAAATGGACAGCACCTGAGTTAAATATATGAGTGTCACAGCAAAGGGTCTGAATACTTAGGACCATGTGATATTTCAGTTTTTCTTTTTTAATAAATCTGCAAAAATGTCAACAATTCTGTGTTTTTCTCTCAATATGGGGTGCTGTGTGTACATTAATGAGGAAAAAAATTAACTTAAATGATTTTAGCAAATGGCTGCAATATAACAAAGAGTGAAAAATTTAAGGGGGTCTGAATACTTTCCGTACCCACTGTATGTCCAGTGTCGGACATAAACAAGTGTGAAGTGTGAAATGTGTGTCTTGTCTAAACATCCACAGTGTCAAATGTGGCTATAGTTGAAGAACTTGATTCACTTCCTGAACTTATTAATAATAAAATAAAAAAAATCTTCTGAAATTGCTTTTTATAAATAAATGATAGACTCTTTTAATGTATCAGTGCTTACACTCCTGAGTAATATAAATGCATTGCATCGACCTATTATTATAAAGTGTTACTGATAAGAAATATGTTGAGAGAGGTGTGCGAAAGGCTCTCAAGCATTAGCATTCAAGCTAATCCCAGAGGTGTAATCAATGTGGAAATACCCTCCATCAGCAGTATGACAGAATAAACTAGCGCGATAGCATATCAAAGTGTCTTGCGCCAATAGTAGGCCAAGGAGCTGAAGCTTTAATAAGGAAAAGTGGGATGGGTCAATAGCAACTATTGACAACTCTGTATAGCACTCCTAAGACCTTCACTCTTTCACTTTCTTTTATACAGAGCTTAGCAAAGAACGCTGTGCAGTAATCAGGCTTAGATCTGTGAATGCTAATGCAATGTCCTCCAGGGCAGACTCTTTTATGCTGGGAATATTTGCGTGCATTTTGCTTTCCTCTCTCTCTCTTTAGCACGCACGCACACACACACACACACACACACACACACACACACACACACACTGTGTGAGCATTTAGATTGCTGTTAAGATCAGGATTCCACAATGGGGATCAATTAGAGGAAGTCTGCCCGCCTGTATGCTGTGAGCAGCACAATATGAGATCCTTGTTGTTGAAGAGTGCAGGATTTCAATGACACTGTTCGTTTGGGCCACAGATACATCGCTCGGCATGTGTGTGCTTTTCGCGGCACGTGTCTCTGTTTGTCTGCTTGTACTGCTGAGATTTGTTTCAGTAAAGACAGCCCATGTCCTCATCCTCATGGCCCATATAGCAATGTCTGCAAGACAGCACTTCTGTTCAAAACCTGAGCTCATCAATTCCCTTGAAGCTTATCCGTTACTCTGCTATGAAATCTCCATTCTGAATCTTTTCGTCATGATGGCAGAAAAGTCATGAAGGTATTTTCATCAAAACTTACACTAAGTTCTGAGACAAAGTTAATAGCTTATGTCCTTCTGTACCGTCTATTTGTAAACTTGGCAGCCAAAAATGTTTGCAACATTTTTTAATTACTTTTTTCCACCATTCTCTTTTTTTGGATAAAACAAAGAAACGTTGTGCATTTCTGCTCCCTGTTGATAGTATGGAACATTTTCTCCTCAGAGACCGGCTTCACAGAATATGAATCTCAAAGTGTTTAGCTTTGTAATTATGATCAGAACTTTTTTTTTTTTTTTTTTTTTTTTTTTTAACTTGTGGTCCATCACTAGGTCTTAGGCATTCTTGACTGTAGAATGACAGTAGTAGGACATTCACCACTGATTACATTTCGTTTCCTAGCTGGCACAACAAGATTGTGTTGGCATGGATTTTGATTCATGAAGGGTCAAGATAGCTTGGCTATTATTGTTTTTTATTACTGTTTGGTCCTCAAAAAAATGCATCCATATATCACATCTGTGTCACCCAGTCAATATTCAGTGGGACTTTTTTTTTTTGTCCTTTTCTTTCATTATTTGTAACATAGCCTGTTCTCAGTCTGACAGACACTGTTGATAAACTGCAGAATATTTCTTGATTTATGCACAGGAATGGCAGAGAACAATTTCTATTTACATTTTATCAAGAATAGACTCTATATTTAGACATTTAGTTTTTTGTCTTTTTTTAAATTGTGAATTTCTTGAAAGAGGGCATGTCACATTTTTAATGTACAGTATTAATATTATTTTTTAAATTTATTTAGTGTATTCAAAGCAGAATATGACTTTATTTTACAATAAAACAACCTTGTCCTCTGTGACAGATATAAGTCCAGTTTATGTGGTTGTGTTGCTCCCTGTTATCTCCTGTTACTTTATTTTTAGATTAAACTATTCTTTGTTTGAGTTTCTTCGTTGTGCGCTTTACTACTACAGCTACAGCCATTTGCGTGCCACAAAGGCCCTGCTTACAACTAGTATTAAGATGCATTTTGGTCAATCGGATCACAAGTAGATGAGAGGTTCCCGTTTACACCTGGTGTTTTACTCTGTCTCTTTTATCCACTTTCAACCACTTCCGTTCGGCTATTTTCCAATGAGAGGGTCTATGGGTGGGTAAATGTATGGGTTTATTCAGATCTTTCGATCTAATGGACAAAATAGGCTCACGCAATTTACATATGAACACCACCGGGGATGACGGAAAAACACACGGAGAGCAGCAGCTTTTGTTTATGCTCTGATAGCCGCAAGACCACGCCGAACACAGTGAGTGCATGTTAGAAATCAGGAATGGTTAGAGAAATGTTGTGTTTGCTACGGTTTTCGCTTTCCTGCTCTCTTTAGTTTCGGTTTCCTTGTTAAAGTGTTAGTTCACCCAAAAATGAAAATTATGTCCTACTTACTCTCATGTCGTTCCACATCGTAAGACCGTCATTCATCTTCAGAATACAAATTAAGATATTTTTGATGAAATCCGATGAATACTTTTTGTGTACCAAACAAATTGGTAATTGGCGCACAAGTATTTTCGCCGCTTTATAATATTAAAGGGTTAGTTCACCCAAAAATGAAAATTCTGTCATTAATTACTCACCCTCATGCCGTTTTACACCCGTAAGACCTTCGTTAATCTTCGGAACACAAATTAAGATATTTTTGTTTAAATCTGATGGCTCCGTGAGGCCTACATGGGGAGCAATGACATTTCCTCTCTCAAGATCCATAAAGATACTAAAAACATATTTAAATCAGTTCATGTGAGCACAGTGGTTTAATATTAATATTATAAAGCGACGAGAATATTTTTGGTGCGCCAAAAAACAAAACAAAATAACGAATTATTTAGTGATGGCTGATTTCAAAACACTGCTTCAGGAAGCTTCGGAGTGTTATGAATCAGCGTGTTGAATCCGCAGTTCGGAGCGCCAAAGTCACATGATTTCAGCAGTTTGGCGGTTTGACACACGATCCGAATCATGATTCGACACGCTGATTCATTACGCTCCGAATCTTCCTGAAGCAGTGTTTTGAAATCGGCCATCACTAAATAAGTCGTTATTTAGTTTTTTTTTTTGGCGCACCAAAAATATTCTCGTACCACTGTACTCACATGAACTGATTTAAATATGTTTTTAGTACCTTTATGGATCTTGAGAGAGGAAATGTCATTGCTCCCTATGTAGGCCTCACGGAGCCATCGGATTTAAACAAAAATATCTCAATTTGCGTTCCGACGATTAACGAAGGTCTTACGGGTCTGGAACGGCATGAGCGTGAGTAATAAATGACAGAATTTTCATTTTTGGGTGAACTAACCCTTTAAGGTAGAACCACTGTAGTCACATGAACTGTTTTAAATATGTTTTGAGTACCTTTCTGGATCTTGAGAAGTTTGGTGACATTGCTGGCAATAGAGGCCTCACAGAGCCATCGAATTTCATCAATCTTAATTTGTGTTCCGAAGATGAACGAAGGTCTTACGGGTGTAGAACGACATGAACTAACCCTTTAATGATTATATCCTCATTTGTTTCTATAGTTACGTATTAGTTTCACCTCTGTCTAGTTTAGTTTTATAGCCCTGTGTTTCAGTAATTCTTGGTCAGTTCTTGTTTATACTTTGTGCGGTTTGCATTCAGAATGTTTTGGATTATTATCAAAGACTGTTTGACTGTTGACTCCGACATCTTGTTTGTGTAAACTGACCACGCATGTAACAACATGAACAGTATGTACTCTTTTAAAAAAACAGCTATTTTTTTTTTACTTTATTTTAGTAATATTTTTATTATTCTTCTTTTTTCCTTTAAATATAGATTCATACAAAGTGTTTATTTAGCTCAAATGGTGGAGCTAGACACTAGCAATGCCAAGGTCACGGATTCAATTTCGAGAGGACACGCAAACTGATTAAATGTATAACTTGAATTCACCCAAGTTGCTTTGGATAAAAGTGCCTGCCAAATGCAAGAAATATGACTTTCTCTATGTGCGTGTGTGAGAGCAATAAAAGAAAGGAACAAACAGATGGAAGGACTAACGAACGGGCCTCAGCATGCTTTCATTTGTCTCCTCTGCTCCTCACCGGCTCAGTCTGATTAGCTCAAGGTGTGGACAAGGAGAGGGAACAAAAGAGAAGGAATGAAAGAGCGAGTGAGGGCAGCTCTGTGAGAGAGGGGTACTGCCCCGTGCATGCTAGCCAATTAGAACGCGAGGCGAGTGATAATAAGGGTTTGATAATAAGTACCACAAGGTCTCCAAAATATGCAGAAAGACAGAGAAAAGAGAGGAAGGTGTGTGTCTGATAAAGGCAGTCTAAAGCGAATTGGACATTTTTGACCTTTGACCTATTCAATTCAGACAGATGAAGGCAAGTACATTAAATGATCAGTTACAAATGCCTTTTTGATTAGATGTGACTTTGTTGTATTCTATTATATATAAATATATTTCAGTCAGGACCACTTAAGTCAAAAAATTACCAGAGACAAACTTTTTAGTCAGTTTTTTATTTGCATATTTTGCATATAAGTTACATTTGGCGGTATGACTCTGTTCTAAATTCCCCGTCCTTTTCATGAGCTCCATGAAAGCTAAGACTGGGAACAGCAGCAGCTTCTGGGGACAACCTCCCATTTTTTAACTGGGAGAGCAGCACAAAATCCCCCTATTGAGAACAGAGCATGCATCAATGACAACAGAATGACACTGATTAAGTTAAACACAAGTTTAAGGGGGAGCTGGGTTGCAAGCAGCGTGCAGTGGAAGCAGCCAAGCAAGCAGAGAGACGGAAGCTGCGTTTAAGTAATGCGCCTTATTTGAGTTGCCAATTGAGTACATAGAAATTGGATCAGCTGATATGGATGGGGTTGGAATTTGCGAATCGGCTGATAGCGGAGCTTGACTACGAGGCCTGCCTGAACTAACGCAGAATGCTTGATTTTTAGATTTTCCCATTAGCACAAAAATAATGTCTGTTAATACTGGAGCACAGTAGTCTACTACTCTCAGTAGGGCTGAGTGATAAATCTATATCAATGTTTACTGAAAAAAAAAGTCCAAAATATTAATACAACTTTTTAGTAATTTTTCATATTTAGTCTACATCTAACACGATGAGGTGTGTTGCTAAAAAATCGACATATTCTGCATGAATAAGTGATGCAGTATTGTCTACTACACACTTCATGCTCATGGTGTTTTCAGTGTCTGCTGTCTCACTGTATAAGGATTATACCTAATATAGGTATAGCTATTGTCCAATACACACTGAAACTCGAAGGTCTTCATGACAAACCATTAATGACAGAAATATATTATTGTTGTATAGTAACATGTAGCCTACTCAAAGTAATAATAATACAATTGTCAGAGATTCGCTCAGACACAGAAACACAATGCACAGGACTAAGGGAAACACAGGTAAGTTTATTGAAGATGGCCAGATGAACACAATGCTTTCTCAGGATGATTAGTGGACGATAGGCTGAATGATTATGGAGATTATATCTTAGGGAGCATACACGCAAACAGAAAGGGGCAGACGAGATAAAGGACACCAGGAGATGACAAGGAGACTTGACTTGGAATTGACTCGGAAGATAATCACAAGGAGATAGTTTTGAAGATTGTACGAGGAGGTAAGAGAGTCCATGTTCTCTAGACGAGACCAGACAATGACTCAAGTCCAAAGTATACTTCACTTTTTATGCGTATGCGAGGGTCAGCGTACTTCGTGAATGATGCGAATTTCATCATCAGAAGAGTACGCGTGTACTGTACGCGCACCGCCGGAATTTTGTAACTTTGTACGCGCAGGTCGCACATGCACATTTAATTTTTTTGGCAGTAATTAGTTTGTAAACAAGGTGGCAACTGTGCCCCGGGGGGCGTCAATTCACAAGGTAGTCGAAGAAAACCAGCATAAACAGAACAGACCGGAACCAAAGAATATACACTAACAAGAAGCGACACTCAATACAACGTTCCATTGCAACACCGGCACCCAGCAGTGGCCCTGCGTTTCCGCCATTTTGGGGTGAAAGCGAGTCGGCAGTCCACTAGTTTCTATGGTAATATTAGCTGCTTTGTTAAAAAAAAAAAAAAAAAAAAAAAAAAAACTTACATTAAAGCTGAAATCCAACCTGAATGATGACAACACAGAATAAAATACTATCACTAGTGATCATCAAATCCTTTTTACAGTTTATTTTACACACTTTGTGTTTAAGTCTTCCACTTTTTTCACAAAACCTTTGCTCTCTAGAAACCCAGTCAGTTTGGGTTAAAATTCTTTGAAGTTCAAGTATTAGCATTATAAACACTGAATTAATACCAACATATGAAATTAAATTAAGGACATGCATCAGAAAAATTGGGAATGTTGGACAATAAATATATGAATATAACAGCTTGTTTTTGCAGTGTTGTCTAATGTCCGTTAAAGCAAAAATGTCCAAAAGTGGGAATTATGGGATAAGGGACACAGCAATGCATCATGTATTATAAGATCGTTATGTTTGTAGCGTGATCCATCAAAACGTACAATATAGCCTATTTCAATTCAGACCTAGATACTATTATTACTATTACTCCACTAGGTCTGAAATATATTGTTCGCTGCAAACATGATGATCTTAAATGTATTAATTATTAATTTACTATTAATAAATGTGTAAAGTTGCATAAAATGGAAATACTCAAAGTAAGCTAACTACGTTACCTCAGATGGTTGAATGGTTGGATTCCACAACTGGTAAAATAAAACATATATAAGACAATACAACATTTACTGTAGGAGCCATACAATTTACTGGTGACTTAATTTAAAAAAACTGTTCTATTGCACTTCTGATTTGGCAGTGAAATTCGCCGATTTTGGGTGCATAAGATGTGAAGGATTCTATAGTCCAGTTAGTATTTTCACCCCATAATGGAGGCCGCGCTACCGGAGCGCCATCTAGTGGTTGTTGCCAAAAAAGTATCAAAGTGTCGCCTCTTGGGTTCTAAGCTCTTTGCCGGAATGCATGCAAGCTACAGCGATAATGGAGGCCTATATAGACGACAGATTGTGCGAAGAGGTTAGAAAGTACCCTCATGTGTACAACTCTAGCAAGAAAGATTACAAATATATTTATATGGGTTGTAACTCGTGGCGAGAGATTGCTCAAAACTGCGCATGCGTCGAACGCCTGTGTACGCGTATGAGTAAAGTGAAGTATACTTTGCAAGACTGTGCGTTTGACTGCGAAGTATACTCAGGGCTTCAGGGTGTACGTGTGTGTTTTATTGTGGCGGAGTGCTGACAAGAAACAGGTGCGGGTGATTAGTATTTCGGAGTATGTGATGGCTGTGTGAGTGTGGAGGGAGAGCCTGCCGTGACTGTGAAATATTACATTTGTTGTTATTATTATTATTTAGGAAAAAATTAAAGATTTCATGGGGTCTTAAATTAAAAAAGTTAAATTCTTGGAGTCTATTGCATTTCCTTCCCATTAATGATATAAAGTGAATATTGTAATAAATACTGATATGAAATAATACGGAAAATTATTATTTTGATAACATTTTAGCTATATCACCCAGCCCTAACTCTCAGCATAAAGGAACACAGAGTAAGAGTCTTTCTTGGTTTTCGATGCGTCTTTATAAGACGGGTATACAGTAACATTGCTCTTGAGGGTCTGCCACCCTTCCGAACTTTCCACCATCACACGCGTTCAAAGGCAAGAATTAATGGTCTTCCGATTGGTTGCTTCTTATTTCACATTGAGGTTTAAAACACATCTGACGTATCCGGTGCAGGATGGCTAATTATTAATTCATGAGCCTGCACAGAATGCAATTGAATATTAATGTGGACCTTTTTGTGGCAAGCATAAAGATACATGAGGGGAATACGTGGGGGTTTTGTGTTTTTAAAAGCATGCAGACAGGTGAGAGCAGTCAAGTGGAAGACGAGCGCCAGCAGTTTTTGATTAAGAGAGCCAGAGTAAGAGAGAAAGGAAGGAAGCACTTCAACTATGTTGTCTGAACAGTGTGCTAAAGTCTCATTGCTATTCATATCCTCAGATAATCAAGTGTTTTGTGTTGTAAGAGTTGTATGAAAAGTTTATATGACTTCTTTGACATTAGCTTTCTTTCTTTCTTTCTTTCTCATTTTTTATGTTGTTGTTGTTGTTGTATTAAAAGGTTAAATTAGTCAATTGGCACCTCTTGATATAATGCTCCACTTTCTTTCTTTTATTTCCCATCCGAGAATAGTTTTTTCTTTGTTACTTTTTGGGAGTTGCTCATTGGAAAGGCCAATCGAAAGAGTCAAAATGAGAGACTGGACCCATTAACTTCACCCAATAGTTTATAATAGTGTCTTGCCCAGTGACTTTCATTCCCTTCCTTTCTATTTTCTTTCAATTTATTTCTTCTCACAATTTTCCAACCATCCACTGTTCTCCTCTGCCTTTTCTCTCCCTTTCTCCATAGTTTTTATTATTTTATTTAGTTTTGAGGTGTTCATTTATCAGTGTCAGAGTAGGAGCCGTATACTCAACAGACTAGCATTTATTGATTGTTCTCCCCAAAAAACAAACCAAAAAACTCAGAGAACCCAAAACGCAAGCAAACAAAAAGAAATAAAAATTGGGTATAAATTAGGCACAGTATAATTTCAACTTCTTGATGTGATAGGTCTTAGATGATGAGATAATAGAGGGCAGAAACAGATATGCAGCACACTGACAGATGAAGATGTTTGTAACTGAGTGCTGAACCAGAAAACTAAATAAGTTGCCATAATGTGGACAGTGTTTAATGAGCTGTACAGACTGAGGTTTGTGTATGAGTTTAAATCATTGTGATTTGATAGGAGGACACCACCGGGAAGGCACTTATTCTCTTTGCTCCAAGACATGACCAATCATTAGTGTTGAGAACCCAGACCTGTCTCACTCCCACACACATGCACAAACACTGAGAATAGGTGATTTCTGGGGACCTTTTACCCTTGATCTCTCATTATGAAATGACCTTAATCAAGGAGTGAAATTCACTCAGAACAATAATAGAACACACACACACACACATTGAGAAGAGGGATAATGAGAAGATTCCAATTCACCGGATTCTTGTTCTCTCTTTTCTTTCAGTAAGACATGATTATAGTGAGTGATCCGTCATGCAGGAAATAAGTGTATCTACATAATTATATGGTGAAGAAATATCTGCAAAAAATAATATGGGCCCAAATAATACGGTGTGAACAGACAAGTTTGCCATCTGAGAAGCACTAGGTCAGCAAAATTAGTCCAGATTGTTTTAAACTTTTAAAACTTGTTTAAAGGAGTTTTGTTTAAAGAATTATTTACTGTGGTTCCTTTAACTTCTTGATGATAGTAATGAATTGCTCTAATAATATTAACATCACTCAATTATGTAACAGTTTAGATATCATTAGCAGTGTAATGAAACTTGGAATCAGATATTTCATATTTATGGGCTGTTTTTTTTTTTTTTTGTAAATCTCTCTTTTTATTTGTAAAAAAGTCTATTACATGATGCACTGATTAGCAAAGTGCTAATAATAATAAATAATGTTTATTTATTTATCCATTTTATTATTTTTTAAAATTAAGTAAATACATTTACAAACTGATTTATATTCACATATATTTGCTAAGAAATGCCCTCAAATAAAGATAATTCAGTTACATTACTTTATTAGGTTAAAGGTATTTGAAATCAACTTAAACATACACATCCTCCCTTTATTGCTCCACCCCCAAAATGCATGAACACGCAATGCAAGAGTGGATGACCCTTTACCTTAGCTGAAGTGAAGCAAAATAATGCTTCACAAAAAATATAGCCAAGATGATGAATGAACGACAAGGTACAGGTACAGAACATACAGTACACAAGAAAGAGGTCATTGTTAGTCACCAGCAGCACACCAGCTCCAGACAAACAATGACACTCAAAACTGTCCTGTTACTATAGCTAAAATTACAACAGCAACAGCATATATTGGTTCTGTGCAACATAGCAAAATCAATGTTATTCATGAAACTGCATCTGTTTTTAGGCCTTCCTGCTTAGGTTTCTCCAGCACTGGAAAGATTTTCTAATATTAATGCAGGTCCTAGAGCTCTTGCTTGATCGCAGAACCTAATTTCACCAAGTGCAACATGTTCCTGGATCAACATCTTTGTTGATCCTGGAACAACATTCCAATCAAACAATCAGATTTGAGGGACACAATTACAAACATAAATTACAATTTATGTCAAGTTAAGTCTTACAGACAGGGTTAGGTGCTTCTATATCAGTGTTATTCACATATCATTTCCCTCTGATTTTAGGGAAAATTTATGGGTAGGGTTAGGTTTAGAGACAGAGACATGGTTATTATTAAATTTTCAGACAGGAATGTTGTTCCACATAGGCGTAATATGCGGGTGGGACATGTTCCCACCACTTTTTGAAACATCTTGCAGCCTAATAGAAACATATCCATTTGATTAGCAATTTGTTTGTTTGTGTTAACCCTTAAATGCATGAATGTTTCGCCAATCATTCTTACATATTCGGGTCTTTAGCACGGATCTATATCTAACACGGATGGATCTCCACTTGTCGTGATAATATAGTAGTCAACATTTGAAGTGGATCAAAAAAGTTCATCAAAGTTGTCCTATGAACTAAGTTGTCCTAAGAAGAAGGTTTTAGGACATCTTTGTAAAATGTTTTGATCCACTTCAAATGTTGACTACTGTATAAAACTCCCCTAATATTAGAATAACCATTACAGAAGAATAAAATAAAGCAGATTTTGTTACCTTTTAAAGCCTGAAAGGGTTCATTTTGAGCAGATGTTTTATGCCATCATCACTGTCCTAGTCAGAGCTCATTTCCCAGTACATTCAGCCAATGATAGTTTTGAGAATATGTTTGAGATTGCGAATACGAGCCCATTCGCGATCTCAAATATATTCTCAAAATTATAATTTTCAACATCTTCAAAATCAATATTTTGATCGCTGATAACTTCAACAGATCCTCCATCAAGTGACAGTGACACTATTTGATTGCATTCAGTACTTGCTCTGCAGTAAATCACTGAGCCATTTTATGTTTTGCCTATTCTTTCGTTCCCTTTCGTGGGAACTATCGACGCTACGTCGGATGACGTGATGGGTTCCCATCACGTCATTCGACGTAGCGTCTCGTTCCCTTACTCAGGGAACAAGGGTTACACCAGTAACCCGAGACGTTCCCTTTCGTGGGAACTATCGACGCTACGTCGAATGACGTGATGGGAACCCATCACGTCATTCAACGTAGCGTCTCGTTCCCTTACTCAGGGAACAAGGGTTACACCAGTAACCCGAGACGTTTTCTGTCTGAATGAAACATCACTTCATCATTATGTATCAGACATTGCCACCTTGTGGAATAAAGGTGAATTGCACTTATTCCGTCATCAAAGATTCAATTATTGTTGTGCAGAAAAAAAAAATATATACGTACACTGATACACACCTCGGGTTGTAAGCGACCCTATACAATTTTTACAAAAAATTAATAGGAAAATAGGCATTCTTTTATAATTTTATGATTTTTTTTTTCTTGTTATATTCTTTATAATGCTAATACTAAGAAGGCTGATGTCTAACTTTGAAAAATGAATGAGGAGGAGGGTGGTGAATGACGTCCCGGGTCGTTAAAGACCCGAGGTATGCATTTAAGGGTTAAATAAGAGACGATATATCGCTGGAATGTATTGTTTTTGAAATCATGCTGAGTGCACGTTGCCGCTGTTATCAGTTCTCTTGGTGCTCGTGCACATTGCGCAGTCTTCACACAGATGAGCGGCGAGTATAAACCAAGCTTAACGCTGTTGCAGAGACTCTCTATTCGTTCTGGTGAAATCACAAAACAAAATGCACACTCTTGATATACAGTACAATCGCTGATGAACACATTTGGAATAATCTATACAAGCGTGGGCTAGAACCTAGGCCTTTCTGGCACACTTAACAAAAGTTATACCCCCAGACCATTAAGGCACACTAGCATTCCATGCAAATCTGTGTATTTATTGACTGATGTGAAGAATCTCAGGACTAACAATATTGTATAATAGTACATGTAAGGATGAAACTATCACATTAAACATGACTTCTGTGTTGATAAATTAAACTCAATGTACTATTGGAACTGGTTTCTGGACATTGTAATGTTATACATATTATTGTGTGACAAAATATGTTGACCCAGGAACATGTCTATCTCGGGATATTCAAGACATGCTGCCTGATCATAACCCTATGAGCATAATGCTATGAGCATAAACCCTGTTAAGCATAATGCTTAACAGATTAATAGTAGGGCTGTCAATATAACTTATGATATTAATGAAAGTTATTTTGAAGTGTTATTTATAAATAAAATTATTATTCTTTTTGAAACCTCAAATTAGGTTGTCTTCATAGATGCCTGGCTACATTTGTTTGACCCTGTTAGTGTGATATGTGTGTTTGCATGTGTGCATGTCATCTGTGGGCTCACTCATGCGTGTATGCATGCTTGTGTGTCAGCGTGTAAGAGCATAACCCTCATCTCTCTCTCTCTCTTATACTCACACTAACATGCCTACATATGCCGCTTTACGCATCTCTTTTAAACAGTCATAAATGTCAAAAGGCAGAACTGCTCCTCTTACAACTACACTGATGTGTTGTTAAATGACAGTAATGTTTGGTCTGAAGTCTCTGGGGAGGGGTTTTCATACAGGCTCCGTCAAGATATGATGTCTCTTTGATGTTCTTTTCACTTGTTATTGTGAAATGCTGGTCATCAGATTGGTCGGTGAAACATGACAGGCTGTGATATTGCAGTTGAATGCAAAATACTGGGTTCATTGGGGCCTTTAACACAGTTCAGATATCTGTCGTGTCATTTCAGTAAAGTGATAAAAACTGCTATACCGCTACCAGTCACAGACTACATTAGATCTCTTGATGCAAAAAAAAAAAAAAAAACTCTCATGCATGTGCTGATCAGCTTTCAATCACACTCCATGTTGCCATCAGTGCTTAACATCTGCCGTGAGCCCTGTCAGCAAAATATCCCTGTTGTTGCATTCAGAAAGACAGAAAGAGACAGTGGAAAAAAGAAAAGAAGACTCAGAAATTAAAGGTGAAGTGTGTAATTTCTGTGCAACTAGTGTCACCAAACGTTGCAAATTTTACTTGTCAACATTTTTCTAACTTGGTAAAATGATCAAACTGACTAACATAGATGAGGTTTTGTCAAAATTGCAATAATGATTGTTTTGCATCATATACATATTTCTGAATGTATTGATGTCTTTCCTCTCTATACTTATAACTATATAATTTGCAGCTGTTCTAATATTTTTTAAAAATATATATTTTAAATTTTTTATAATTTTTATTTTATATGATTTTAATTTTTATAATTTTTTAAAAATCATTTTAAAAAGAACATTAAAATTGTTTTCTTTTTTTCCTTTTTATGAAGACTAAATTTATACTCTAAGTAAGCAATAAGGTGCAAGAGGCTGTGCTGTATCGTGAATAAGTCACGGCTGAAGGGCGTTGTTATTCACGATACAGCGCTAGCCTCATGAATTAAACTGTCACTAAAAGCCTTCCTTCCGCTGGAAAAAATAGCCCCTGACCGTGAACAGCATCCGAAGTTACATTATTACGCTATTAGATGGTGGCAAAGACTGTCTTTATGAGTGTGTCAGTCAGAAGCGAAGACTTTTACCTTGAAAAGGCTGAATTGTTGTGAACACGGAACAAGACGCAACTGACAAATGCTTTGACTAGCGCTGTCAGTCACGGGAAAACCCCTTAACTGTTAAAAGGACAAGATAATACATCGGACATTTAAACAGATGTTTTATTATGAACATAGGACTGACCTGAAGGAAAATGCTACATCTGAATGCAGGTAATAAACTCGCTCACTCAATCTCTTTCTCACAATACTCTTCTACATAATACAGTAAGATTCAATGAACAATATCAATTGAGAACATAGAGTTTATGTTGCTAAGAGTGGTTGCTAAGGGTATTGTGTAGTGATACAAAGAACCATTGGGTGAAGCGGTCATAGCCGTGTTTTATCGTGAATAAAACACAGCTATTGACCAGAATCAAAGACAGGAACTAACCGTTTTATAAAAATAAATAATATATACCTTCAAATATTTTTTAAAAATAAATATTACATTTAAAAATATACATTTTTAAAGGTAAATGAAAAACTAGAAAATTAAAAATAATTTTATAATTAAAATATAGTTTGTCATAGAAATGATTAAAACATTGAAAACATTACACACTTTAACTTTTTGAAACAGTTTAGGACAATTAAAGAAGAGGAGGTGAACAAACTGTATTAGCTGAACAGGAGAGAGAGTAGTGATGACTTCATTGATTTGATTCATCTCAATGGGCCTTAGCATCTGCTTTTTTTGCTCACCATTAAAGGTGAAAATGCACAGAACCATTGACGATTGCAAGGAAAAGGGTGAGACTGCAAAGAATGGAGTGACAAGACAATACAAAATGCAAGCACTGAAGAACACTGTTAACAATGGGGAATTTGTGGGGCGAGAGAGCCAGAGAGAGAGAGAGAGAGAGAGAGGGAGAGAGAACAGCCGGCGGAGTCTGTAGGGAACAGGTACTACTGTATGTATGTGGGTCAGCACATTGCATCCTCAGCATTTCTTACAAGCAGCCTTAGCAAACTTGGAAGGGCATATCAGTCTCTCCCCGTTTCGCTCGCTCTCTTTCTCTTCCTGTCTCCATCTTGACCACCTGTCTGTTTATCTTTAATGCACATATCCGCATCAGTGTTTTCCTGCAGCCTTCAAACTGGTCAGATTATATTTTGCTTAGAGAGTGCCTTTAATGTTAATTTAAATATTCTCTGAATGTACTTATGCAAATGATTGAACACTTAATGGTCTATATTCGGATCCACCATATATGTATGAAGAGTCCCACCGGATTCATGCAAATGACAGAAAGAGAGACAGAGAGAAAGTCAGGGTCATTGATTTTACATTTGTATTAGAGTCTGTAATCTGGAGAGTATTAAAAAGTAATTTATAGCTTGTAAGCAATATCTGCTCACTGTAATATGAAAATGCTGAAAGCTGCATTTTTTTTATTTTTATTTTTTTTGCCATAGCAAGATAACAAGCTGTGTATCGTATTTGCACAGAACAAAATGGGTTATATCTTCTCACTCTCTATTGCTCTTTACACCCCACCTTTCCTCAGTGAACCTCTTTTTTTTTTTTTTAACACCTTTTGCATCTGCCTGTTGTGGTATTCTCTCCCTTTCTTTAATCTCTGTTAGTTGAAACCTGTGTGTGAAATGGCAGTGAATTATTACTAGCGGTGTTAGTTTTATTAAATGTTTTCATGGGATGCAAGATTAAATTTTCTTGCTAAAAATGCTGTCTTCAAGATTTATATTGATGTATATAATTATTACATTTTAAACATTTTGATTTTGATGTTAAAAAATTGTAAAATTAGAAATGATGATAATTTTAACATTTATTTTTTAAGCATATAAAGTAAATCAGTTGTGTGTAATTTATGTAAATATGATAGCAAAAAAAAAAAAAAAAAAAAAACAGTAACACTTTACAATAAGGTATCATTTGTTAATATCAGTTAATATATTAACTAACATGAACTAACCATGAGCAATACATTTGTTACTGTATTTGTTAATCTTTGTTAATGTTAGTTAATAAAAATACAGGTGTTCATAGTTTGTTCATGTTAGCTCACAGTGCTTCCATGTTTTTACTGTTATACGGTAGGGGGCGCTATTACACATCTTCAGAAAGAGTGCAGAATCTCCAGATCAAAACACAGGCAAAAAAGAAGCAGAAACAAGCGATAAAAGCATTGCTTATGCCCATTGTAGTCTTTGACAAAAATGTGATTTTCTCATCTTTTTGTTTAAAATGTTGCTTTTTTTTATTAAACTTACCCACATTCACTCTTAGCTCACCCACTCTTAACTATCTAGACACTGTCTAGTTTATATAGTAGGTGAAAAATAGTATGTGACAAAAGAAGTATGTCCGAATTCACCATACTTCCAAAAGAGTAGGCAAAAAGTACCCAGATAGATACTACTTCCGGTAAGATACTGAAGTGTGCATACGATGGACACTTGACTATCCCACGAGGCCACGGGAGGAGACTTTTGAATGGAAGTGAATCGACGTAACTGACGCTGGTAGGTCACATGATAATGACAGCATGGCAAATGTAGTATGTCCGGATTACATTAATACTACACATACTCATACTATATAGAATGTACTTTTTTAGCGCTGTAAAGTAATTACTTATTCAAAATAAGTACCTACTGAAGAGAGTATGTGATTTCATAGGAAGTCTTTGCTTCCAAACCTAGCAGGTTCTGCAAGGAAAACTAGCCATTTTGTTGCACTACCCCTAGTGGTCTGGGGGACTTTTTTTTTTTCTTTTCTTTCTTTTTTTTTTTTTTCCTTCACTGAAATGTAGCATTTTCAAAAGTGTTTCTTTTTCATAAATTCTGTATTGCAGGTTAATGCTGCTGTTGTCAACATTTGTTTTCTTCTCTAATGTTGTTGTGTTGTGACCCCCCAGGGTCACTGTACCCCCACACATTCCAAATCATTGTGTCTGAAACACTAAGAATTTAATGTGATACTCAGCAGTTTTGTTAGAAGAGAGGGATGAAAGTGGCTTTGATAAAATAACTCCCTGAGATAGATGCACCAATTCAGCTTCAGGGAGAGAGGGTGAGTGAGTGGGGCAGAATGAAGGAGAGACGAGGAAAGAAAAAATTGCCTGCCACTGTGGCTTTCCTGTAAGCCTTTTCTGATATTTCCCTGCTAATTTAGAAGCATCATTTACATTTTACTCATTAGAATCATGTGCACCCTCTGAGGGTATCATTACTGAATCAGTCCCGAAGCTTACTGATAGAAGATTTCTGCCTCTCTCCTCTCTGTCTCATCTCTTATTTGCCCTCTTAGTGTGACCCTCTGAAGTAATTACTATATCAACACATTTGGGTTCAGATCAGCATTTCAAACAGCACAACGTTTATAATTTTTCCAAAGACTTTCTCATACAGTTATCTCATGCCTTTATAGATTTGGGTTGGGTGGTACAGTATGACCGCATACAAAACAGCTGGTAGTGTATACTATTTATAATGATGTATGGTATGTGGTGTGATTTTAGAAAACAGAACAAAGTAACTGTCTCAGATAAGAACACTTCCAGTGTAACCAGTGTAGGGTTTAAAAGACTACTGATATTCAGCAATATAGATGCATTCATTTCATAATTGATGAATTTTACAACATTAACACTTTTATTTTCCTGTTTATTAATATGAAGCTGCTTTGATACAATATGTATTGTATAAAGTGCTATAAAAATAAATGTGACGACTTGTGTCACTAATTAAAAAAAGAGTGATTTAGTTTTGATAAGTCATAAGGTTCCGCTTGTGTCCATTGTAGATGATGTAACTGTGCATTGCTTACAGTTGTCAAACAGTGCTTCAAATTTGTGCATTATTATTATATTATAAAATAAAATTGACATAGGGTCACAGATTTTGTATGTCAGCTCTTTTATGGTTTCAAAACTGAATCATCCAGTCATAGCATGTTACTGTTTTGAGTGTTTTATTTTTAACAACATGACACTTATTGTTATAAATAATTTTTTATTTTCAAGTTCCAAATAATAATATCATAAGCAATTAAAAAAGACCGGCAGATGTTTATGTAATAAACTATTGTTCAAAGGTTTGGGGTTGGTAGGATTGGTAAGTATAGTATTGTGGTTTGGTAGTAATTTTTTGAAGAAAATCTCTTGTGCTCATGAAAGCTGCATTAATAATAATAATAATAATAATAATAAACAGTAAAAACAGCAAAATAGACTGTTGTCTAATATATTTTAATATATTTGTGTTAATATATTTAAAAAAAAATTTTTTTTTCTTCTAACAATGTAAATGCCTTTACTGTCACTTTTGATAAATTTAATACATCCTTGCTGAATAAAATTATTCATTTCTTTAAAAAAAAATAAATAAAAAATTTTCAAATAGTATATAAAATAACATTTTAGGTTTGAAATTCCAGCATAAATAACTACACTGTGATGTACTATGATTACATAACTTTTTATACTGTTATATAATAATTATATATTATTTGATTATTTTTATATTATATTAAAAGATTAATATGATTTTGTTCATACTGCCCATCCATTATATAGATACATTTATTCAACATCATGCTCACTGTAACGCAAGGAACAAGGAATGCAGGCGAAGAGAAGGATCTGTGTGCAAGATTAGTAATACAAACAAAACAACAACCAGTATCATGAGGAGCATGGACAACAGGTATTCACATGAAAACTTTAAACAACAACTGACAAGAAACAAAGGAAACACAATTTATAGAGGGTATGCACTGACATCACTTTCCCGCCGGAACACGGAACAGCCGGACTGAGTGGCAAAAGAGCCTGCTGCATGACTAGATTTAATAGAGAAAACTGCGAAAAGGCAAGTAAAACAAATGATTAGACTAAAGGTTGGGCTCGATAGTGTTCCTTACAACTTGTCAAAGAAACCTAATGCATGGATATTGACATGTAGCCAGGAATCGGGAAATACATAAACCAAATCTGCCTGTGAATGCTTTATATAAATACATAGGTATGTCTAAATCCGAGTGATCACTTATATCAATGTTATATATATCGTCATATCGTCCAGCCCTAAAACTTGTATAGTTTTTGTCAGTTTATTTAAAAACACCCAATTATGCAGAATATAAGATGGTAAATATTTAATTGATGAGTTGCCAATAATATATATAACAAAACAATATATAGGGTATGATTTTACCCCAAAATCCAAAATTTTGACAAAATTATAACTGCAAATCCAAGTTTCTCTGCTTGGAGTCCAGTTGTTTCTGTGAATTGCAGTGATCCATTTGCTTCTTTTTTCTGTAGCTTTTGGCAGTCTGTAAATATATACATCAGATTTCTTGTCAAATCTATTTGTACAGTCAATTGTAAAAAGCTCTTTCCCATTTTGGATGTGTTTTGTGTGATTTTCGTGGCATTCATGTTGGAAACTAATGCTGCCATTCATTTTTTTTTTTTTTTTGCCACTCAGTGGGCGTAACCACAGTCACAACGGCCGACGGTGACGTTGCGTACTTACCCTTTATACACAAGGGCTAACAAGGTTAACAAGAGATACCTGGGAACAATCAGGGAGCTAATCAACAGGAAAAACTACACAAAGACTACAAAGATTGCACAGAGAACAGGAAACAGGAAGTATAACAAAAGTCTTTGCGAGTCTTAACAAGTTTGTTCAGTCATATACAGGTGCTGGTCATATAATTAGAATATCATCAAAAAGTTGATTTATTTCACTAATTCCATTCAAAAAGTGAAACTTGTATATTATATTCATTCATTACACACAGACTGATATATTTCAAATGTTTATTTCTTTTAATTTTAATGATTATAACTGACAACTAAGGAAAATCCCGTATCTCAGAAAATTAGAATACTGTGAAAAGGTTCAATATTGAAGACACCTGGTGCCACACTCTAATCAGCTAATTAACTCAAAACACCTGCAAAGGCCTTTAAATGGTCTCTCAGTCTAGTTTTGTAGGCTACACAATCATGGGGAAGACACATTAATAGAGAGGCGAAGGGGAGGAAAAGATGTGGTAGAAAAAAGTGTACAAGCAATAAGGATAACCGCACCCTGGAGAGCATTGTGAAACAAAAGCCATTCAAAAATGTGGGGGAGATTCACAAAGAGTGGACTGCAGCTGGAGTCAGTGCTTCAAGAACCACTACGCACAGACGTATGCAAGACATGGGTTTCAGCTGTCGCATTCCTTGTGTCAAGCCACTCTTGAACAACAGACAGCGTCAGAAGCGTCTCGCCTGGGCTAAAGACAAAAAGGACTGGACTGCTGCTGAGTGGTCCAAAGTTATGTTCTCTGATGAAAGTAAATTTTGCATTTCCTTTGGAAATCAGGGTCCCAGAGTCTGGAGGAAGAGAGGAAAGGCACACAATCCACGTTGCTTGAGGTCCAGTGTAAAGTTTCCACAGTCAGTGATGGTTTGGGGTGCCATGTCATCTGCTGGTGTTGGTCCACTGTGTTTTCTGAGGTCCAAGGTCAACGTAGCCGTATACCAGGAAGTTTTAGAGCACTTCATGCTTCCTGCTGCTGACCAACTTTATGGAGATGCAGATTTCATTTTCCAACAGGACTTGGCACCTGCACACAGTGCCAAAGCTACCAGTACCTGGTTTAAGGACCATGGTATCCCTGTTCTTAATTGGCCAGCAAACTCGCCTGACCTTAACCCCATAGAAAATCTATGGGGTATTGTGAAGAGGAAGATGCAATATGCCAGACCCAACAATGCAGAAGAGCTGAAGGCCACTATCAGAGCAACCTGGGCTCTTATAACACCTGAGCAGTGCCACAGACTGATCGACTGCATGCCACGCCGCATTGCTGCAGTAATTCATGCAAAAGGAGCCCCAACTAAGTATTGAGTGTTGTACATGCTCATACTTTTCATGTTCATACTTTTCAGTTGGCCAAGATTTCTAAAAATCCTTTCTTTGTATTGGTCTTAAGAAATTAACTAATTTTCTGAGATACTGAATTTGGGATTTTCCTTAGTTGTCAGTTATAATCATCAAAATTAAAAGAAATAAACATTTGAAATATATCAGTCTGTGTGTAATGAATGAATATACAAGTTTCACCTTTTGAATGGAATTAGTGAAATAAATCAACTTTTTGATGATATTCTAATTATATGACCAGCACCTGTATTTGCAGAGCTAATTAACCAAAAACACTGAACATTATTTTTACCCATTTTCCATATATAAGGAACATTAAACCTGAAATGGACTTCACTGAAAATGGCCCCCAAACTCAAGTAAAAAGAAATATACAGTATGTAATTGTTATGGAGGGACTGTGACAAGAGGCGTGCGGATCCATCTGCACTTTTATTATTAAACAAAGGCACAAGTATGGTATGGGCATGACAACGAGCATTCCAGGCACAGACAAAGGTCAACAAACAGAAAAGATAGTCCAATGGGCAAGGCTAGAGGATAATCCAAATATCCAGGCTAGAGTCCAGGCGTGGGGCAAACAGTATCCAAACAGGGCAAGACAAGAGAGGTAATCCAAGGCGAGCAAGAGTCCAGGGCTGGCAGAGAACAGGCAGAACACAGGAAACCAGGCAAAGATCAAAACGTAGGGCAAACATGCAACAGCAAGACTAGACTGACTTTGGACACTAAGAGTGATAAACGCTAAACCGTGATAAAAGCTAACCAATACTCAGCCGTGAGAAAGAGGAAGTGCATGGCTTATGTAGGGTCTGTGATTGGCTGCAGCTGTGTGTGTGTAATCAGTGCAGTGGATGATGGGAAATGTAGTCCGGGGTGAAGTGCAAAAGTTAGTATAGTGCAAGAGTCCATACAAAACAGAACTGGGATCGTGACAGTAATAATGCAACTAGGTGGTCATCTAGTAGAACTGGTCAACTGAAAACCAACTGTTATTTTCATTCCCAGCTGTTTACAAACTGAAATTATGACTTAGTTATGATTTTTGTATTGGACATAAAATTGTTATATTAAATTCTTATATTATATTATTTATAAAATCACATGCAACTTCCAGGTTCTGTACAGATTTTATCATTAGTTTTGTTCATATGTAAGTCACACGTAATATATGTGACAGAGCAGATAACAGCATGAGAGTTTATGTTTTTGTGTGCGAACAACGCATGACACAATATTCTACTCGCCTGCCCCTGTGAATATTTCTCAGACAGATAAACGGATGCCTGACAGGGAACTATTCACATGCAAGGGTTATGTAACCAAGACAATCTCGATGATGACATTAGTCAGGGGCTAAAACAAAAATAATTTGTCTTTCTGTATCCTAGAGGCTGGAATACACTACACAACTTTTAAATTTGGAACAAATTTAAAAAAAAAACTAGGTATTGTAGAGGCTGGACTGATCAGGGACACAATTATTTTTTATTTTTAATGAATAATCCAACAAGACCACTCACCCAACAACCATTGTAACAAAGACAAACCAGCAAAGATAAGACACTTTATGACCCAAATTAATGTAGAGAGAGAGAGTCTGCTCTCAACAGCATTTCCTATTGAAACAGACACATAAAGGCCCATAAAAAGGACTTCTCTCCATTAATTCACAGACAAATTTTTCTTTGAATGAACATGCATATCCCCAGGACATTGTGTGTATTATTGCTGTTTTGTATATTGTCTCTTGTATTGTATACTGTTTTATGCATGCCTTATGATAGAACTATTAGATAATGTAACCTTATTTGTATCATGCTTCATATCAAAATAATCCTCATTTAACTCTCTACCCATTGATTTATCACCTCCTCATAACATACATTCCATGCTTGTTATATTAATCAGAGTATAAAGGGACACAAAACTGCCAGCCCACTCTGATCATGCAAATGAGTCGGCTTCCAAACAAAGAAATTTTCCCGGCTGAAACTACACACTTTTCATTAGTTAAGCCAAACTTGAAAGTTGTGACCTCTGCAGAAGTTAAAAGGGCATTATCTCTCCCTTCTTGTTGCTGTTCATTTGGAAAATACTGAAGACATCCAGTCCAACCGCGACACCATGGGACCAAGCCATGTTGCAACTTTCCACATGGGAGAGAGAACTCTCCCAATAACAACTGAGTCAGGCTAATCTCTCCGAAGTTCGTCATTCTTTTTCACTCAACCTGAAAGAACCCGACTGCAACTTCACCACCATTGAACTATTGAACCATCAAGACTTTCTTCTGAGACTACATATCTGGATGCTCTTTCGACAGCTAAGGCATTGTGCATGTATTGTACATTTAACTAACTGAACAGAGGTTTAGTGTAAGCTGTAGACCCCTTGTTGCCAAGGTACTTTAAATTAAGAAACTGATGGTCATTCAGGCAGTTAAATGACTCTTACATTTCCATTGCTTAATTTCCCTGTTTCTGTCTTGGTTTCATTCATTCACTTTCACTTTTCATTTTACCCAAGTATGCATGATTGTGTGTATGTATTTGTTTAGACTAGTTATGTGTTTGTGATTTAGTTAAATAAAACTTTTGTGCACATTCATGCGAACGTTGATTCTGTGGTTACTGCTTGCAAAACAAAATCTCTTTGACGATGCGATCACAACTACATGCTCTGAGTAGCATTGTACCCAGTAATGCCCCGGGATACACTGCACGATTTTTGCAATCATTACAAATCACACTGTGCGGCATGGATCTTACTAAACTTGGGCACGACATGCATGTAGACTGTACAATGATGACGCCTATTGACTCGTAAGCTACGATCATAGACTATAAAAAAATAGGCTACGATGCAAGTTTCTATAGCAGAATAAAACGTCATCAGCATGCGCTAGTGGTTAACAAAAGTACCATGTTGAATCACACACTTTTGCAGTTGTAGATTTTATGTGTGCTGAAAATAAAAAGGAAGCGGCAAAATAAGAAGGGAAAAGCGGTTTTAAGTTTTAGCGCCATGTCGCGTTGATTTCATGTCGCATTTTTATTGGCTGGTCAGTAGACGTAGGTCGTAGCAGCAAACACACTGTGTGTTGATCATACTGAATTTCTGACACTGTCAATAAATGATCGTAGGCTATCTTTGGTCGCAAGACGAGGAAAACTGCCGTCTTTGAACCTCTTTCACTGTACGACATAGGTCCACCGATTAAGAGCCACGATCGCAGAAATCGCCACCATTGTTTCACGATGGCAATCTTTCGTCTGGGACAGCCAAAAATCGTGCAGTGTATCCCGGGCTTTAGAAAGAGTTATTTTTCTGTGGCCACGAAAATAACCTTTCTAAGAGTGTTCACTGGACGAACAGGTTAATTGATTGTAATATAAATTTTGCTACATCAAGTTAATTCTATTAAACGATCTAAATATTTATAATTAATAATAACAAGTTATAATTAATAATGAATATTTCCCTTGAGCTAATTTGCTATAGTATCATACATTGGTTGACTTGTAAGTAGCTACAGAGGAAAAAAAAAACTGGGACAATACACTAAACGACTGAGGATCACACACTACCAGACTTTCAAGTCATTAGGAATTCAACAAACAAATGCAGAAACATGTGCCTCATTACTAGGAGACAGACATAAACAATATATGTTCTACAATGCTCCCACTGGAAGGATTCATAGGCTGCATCCGGCAGCATACAAAAGTAGGAAGGCAACAAGGCACATCTGAATCATATGATCGTGTCACATCCTGTCTACTGAGATACCTTCATCTGACAGATTATGTAATGCACTATATGATTTTCTGTGAAATCTGTCAACTCCGACTGTCCAAAATCTGCAGACTGGCTCTGACTTTCATCAACTCCTCCAGACTGCAAATCAGGGCAAAAATATGAGCAAAAGTCATGTAGTGTATTCCAGCCTTAACTCCTCACCTCACAACCAAAAATCTGGCTGTTATCTGTTCCCTTGGTGAGAGGAAAAAGCCCTCAGTCCTGATCGTGACATATCAAAAAGACAGGGCTGTGTTTTGACAGACCTCCGAGCAATAAATACATTTTTATCAGAAGGTCAAATAGAGGGAAGGAAGATAAAGATATGATAGAGTTAAGCGTCTGCAGGGTCATCTTCTGTATTTACCCCCATACAGTTCATGCATTAGCCCATGCAAAGGGGAAAAGTAGCTTAGATTTGATTGAAAAAGTGAGTGGTGATAGAAAAAATGAAGAGTTGACTGTTGACTTTGTAAGAACAACGGCAGCATGCCAGCGGCCCACGGATGACACAGCATCATGGGAAATTAAAGCTTGACAAACAGATGAGGTGTCAGAGCACAGAAAACATTATTTTTCATTCTACTCTACTCAACAGGGGAGAGGAGTTTTAAGCAGGAAGGGGAAACAGAGGAGAAGATAGTGGGAGAGATGGATGGAGGAAAGACAGGGAATGAGATAGACGGAAGGATAGAAAGAGCGTCTACAGAAGTATTATGTTGTCTTTGTAATAGAATGCCACTCTTTTCCCTGTAGAGATGCTGAGATGTCATTTTAGGCCGCTATTGGTTAATGGTGTGGCTTTAGCTTGCTTTAGTGTGACATATGACACAGGTCTATAGGGTGTATGCGTGTGTTTTTTATCAGGTTTATTAGGACAGGCAAGATAATACACATTGTTCTGAGAGCTCCTTCGGGACTGTCGGAGGGGTGTTGTGCCTTGATGATCTGGCCCATAGTAGGTGCTCTCTCACTGCCCTGAGAAAGGCTGTGGTCCGCTTTAAGTGACCGGGCTGTGTGGTTGTGTGATAAAGTGGCACCTGTAAGCCCAGGCCTCTGACCCACAAGAACTGCTGCATATTGATTTTTCTCTTTCTCATATATGTGGATTCTAATAGAGAAATTCTCCAGACAAAGAAGCAATGAGTAAATACCAGTGCAGTGGGGCATGTAAGCCACGAAACAGCTTAGTGGAAGAATAAAATCAAACTCCTCAGCATAAAGGAACCAGAGGACAATGGGGGATACTGAGCTTATTCTAATAGGCAACCCAAGGCACATACATTAAATCTGATTCCAAATAAACAATGGACTGCCTGACCTGTTCCTGTAGGTTTAACTTATTCCTTGTTATCAGACAATCTGTAAATAATGGCAAACATGCAATAGATGCAATACGCTGACAAATGTGTTGACAACCTCGTTAGTAGTGGGTTATTGGATTTTGATATTTTAGATTTGACAGGTAAACACTGTGTACCTGTGGAAAGCAATTGTGACCCCAATACGTAAAACAATAACACAGATTCAGTGTAAGCACAGATTAAGAATAAAGCACCCAATGGAGTTGAAATCCCAGGATAATAAATGAGTTTTTAACCAAATTTTAAAAATGGATATAATTGGAGTCATTCTGATTTGCAGGGGTAACATGTTCCACAGTTTAGGTGCAGCGACTGAAAAGGCGTCATAAGAGAACTGAAGCTTGTCCTTCTTCCACTTGCACTCGGTGCATCTACAGACCCGTCAGAGGGCAAAAGTGAATTAATTTAACCATGGCTCTGATTTTGGTTTAGTGCGCTTAACCTTATACTGGATACTGGTACATGTAGAATTAAACAGAGATTATAACTCTTCAGCACACAAATGAGAAGGTGGGCTTTCATGATTCACATAAGAGAAGAAACATTATTGTAAGCAATACAAAAGTCATTAATAGTTGCAGAATTCACTGTACAAAGCCAGCAAGTGGATGCACATTGCACATGGTTTAACTGCAATCATGGGAGGGAAATTTCAAAAGCAACAGACTTATGATCAGAAAAACATTATTATCACATACAGGAAAACCATAGGATAAGACAAGATCCAGAGTGTGCCCATGTTCATGTGTAGGACCTGTCACAGACTGAGACAAATTAAGTGAGTCAATACGATCAATAAGAATCAAAATCTGTCATACTTCGTCATAATTCCCCCTAAAAATTTGTGAAACTCAGAAATGAAATCCTTGTTTAGTTTAAGTGGTCAGTAAACCAACGCACACAGTACAAGGTAACTAAGTCCATTTGCATCAACTGCAATTCAGCGACAGGTATAATTTCCATCTGGTGGATATGCCTCCTCGTTTTCCACGTCTTTGGAGTCCCTTTCTTTCGGGAAAGGCATAGGGTAGCCTGCGTAAGCTTTCCTGTATATAAGACACAAACGGAGGAAGACAAGTGCTTGATTCTCTTAGATCCTGCTTAATCATTTCTTCAACAGAATTTTGGATATCAAAAAGTGTTTACCTGTCATAGACAAGTGCACTTGAAGCATATTGAATATCAGAGATAAAAACAGAGCAATAACAAACAGCCAGGTAAGTTGCAGATAGTACCATCATACTTCTTTCATAAAGTGATAACATCACTGTACCATGGCTGCAAACTTTTTTTGTTAGGGAACCCTTGTGTTTACAGCAAAGGCAGTGTAGCTAATGTACAGTCCTCAGGCCTCTGCATACTGTGAGTGTGTGAAACACGTGGAACACCTGTGGTGTATGAATGGAAGGATGAAAGGATGAATAAGTCCCTCTCTCCATTTCCCTCATCCAGGGATTAGAGGAGGGGGCCCAGAGCGCACATTAATCTGTCCACAGACAATATCCATCTGTTGCCTAAGCAGGGACTCAAGGTCTTGGCAGCAGAGTAACTGTGTATATGCGTATGTGTTGCTCCAGTGTGGTATTTATCAAGCAGCCAGAAGGAGTAGTCCCTGTTTGACCCAACACAGAAAAACTATTACTAGCATAAGATCAGTAAATGGTTTCTGACCGAGGCAGCAGCAATTGATAAAATCATGATCTTGAAAGCACACAAACTTGAAAGCTCCTAATAACGTAACATTGATAACATAATATCTATACATCTCAGTTCTAGGATATCAGAACATTTACAATGCCTACTCTGTCATTCAATATGACTTTAAGTTTTTTTTTTATTTTTATTTTTTTTATACAGTTTCTCTTGATTCAAAGGTCTTTCTCTTTTTCTTTATCTCTTAGTATCTTATTTGGATCTCCCTCTATTATGGTGCTATTTTGTGTAATTCCTGTAAAGATGTTTATATGTCTCTTAAAGATGAAGTGTGTAATTTCCATGCCACTAGAAGCAACAAAAGAAATATGAATCTGTTTATTTGAGTAGCCGGACGTGATGCAACATTGAGCACGTTTACATGCACACAAGTACGCCGATAGTGTAACAAAAATCAACAAATCAACAAGTTTGTGATATATTTCCTCTTCCCTCACTGCAAAACATTTACTCTGTCTGGATGTGCTTAAATCCGCAGTAAGGACACATTCCTGTCACATATCACATATGCGTACTTCAATAAGCCAACAGAAAGCAGGTTAATGCGTTACATGCTGGGCGAAATCTGTGTAAGGGGCAAAAATATAGCTGTGGCGATCGGTTTATGCTTAAGCCATTTATGACCTTACTCCGATAAAGTGAAACAGGTAAACGCATTCACACGGCGAAGTGCATTGTCGGCTTATTACGCATAATTGGGTTAAGAACATGCATGTAAACACACTCATTGCTTCCACCACTGTAAAGACAGGAACTTGTCCAAACATTGAAGACAGGAACAAAGTTTAAAACTTGTTCAAGAAACAGTCATTATTTTCAATTCGGGGCTGCTAGTGGGGCCTCTATTTTCTCATACTACTACTACAAGATATCATTTTTGCCTCAGCTGTGCACCCTTGGACTGGATAAGGTCGGTGTGGGAGTAACAGTTTCCATCAGTTTTCGTGTCTATTTGTTGGTCCTGCTGTGAGATGGCACATGGTTCCCTTCATTTAACTCCTTTTGTCTTCAGTCTGGCAGGTGAATCTCTTCTCACCATCTCCAGACATGTTTGAGAATACCTTTGGTCTGGTTACCTGCAACGTCTTGAATGCACTTTGTGTGAATATCCAGAGCTGTCATCCATGTAGCAGCACAGCTGCAGATGACCAATAGCTTATCCGCATGGGTACAAATTCAGGGGATTCTTGGGTATACACACATTCTCTATCCTTGAATAAGGCCAATTAAATGCATACTGTGTTGTCTGAACATTGTGTACAATATTGGAAGAGTAGTAGCCTACATGAGACCTCATGAGCTTATCTCATTACTTGCTCTTCCTGCGATATGACTGACCCCATTTCTGCTGACATACTGTATGTGAAGACGAACTGCAGTTAAACCAATCACATTTACACATGCTTCCATTCTGGTATGCAACTCTCTCTTTTCACAATTCAATCAATGGTAATACATCACAATACGGTAGTGAAGTCGGTCGCAACTTCCATTTCATGCCCGACTTAATCATGAGTTTGTTGATTTTCCAGGAACAAAAGTGGAAGGAGCTACTTTTATTGTTTTTTGTTGATTTGCAACAAACTAATAAGAAACCCTTAACTTTCAAAAATCAGGTATCATAAAAAAATATCTTTATTTTCATTCTTGGGTGAACTAACCCTTTAAGATATAACTTGAGGGGTTTGTTGCAACCGGCTGTTAGTAAGGTCAACAGTGTGCTGCATACAACATTTATTTTGCAGCCATTGCCTCTTTATTTGTCAGTCACTCCTGCTTCCCTTTTTCTTGTAGCTTGTGATTATTTAAGAAGCTCATCTTGTGACATGACTTCAGGCAGATAGACAAGCAGTGGACTCTTGCAGCGCCTGGTCAAGCCCGAGGAAATCCTGATGCAGCCTAGGGCTTTTGTACAGACCAAGCTTCAGGTAAAAGCTATACCAAAGAATTTTTTGATGCTACTGTGATCACCAAACCACAAAGAAGCTGCACTGACAGTGACCAGGTTCAGTCGATGTCATTGTTTAAATCAGACTCTTTGAGAGTTTGTGATCTTAAAGTAACCATGAGTTATGAGTTACCTGGAGTTAATTCTGCCATGCACCCACTCTCACAGTTTTCAATACATCAAAGTCCTCTCCTGCAAAAGAATAATCATAAGGATGATGCAAGCCTGATGTCTAAAGTAACTCATGGTTCTGTACCTGCTCGACTGGCGGTTCTAAGCTGTTCTTAGTTGTGAGTAAACCTCACAGCACATGTCCTTTATCTCCAGTGAGGAGTGTAAGGTTGATGCACGCAAGTTGACTACAGTGACTGCCCTGTCTAAGGCATGTAGGCTGATAGCCAACAGTTGCGTTGACAGTTATCTCAACCATCTATAACAGCAAGTTCCTGACAGTGAAGCTCATGCTATTTTCTATTGTGTAGTTGTTGCTTTTTCCTTGTCAGAAGAAAGTACAGTCTTTTAGTCTGCTGGAGACCGCGAGATGAATGTCCACATGAAGTCTTTTCAGCTTGTTTATCATGGCTGGCTTGTAGATTTTTTCTTTCTTTTTGGGTGGGGAGGAGGATTCAGAGATTCCCAAGAATCCTAGTTTTAGTAGCTACTCCTTAGTAGATGCTTGCTTATGCACACAAGCAAACACCCCCACACATATATGCATAAGCAGCACGTAAGTGCGGGCACATACTAAACCTTCAAAAAACTCTCAAGTCTCAAGTACACCCCAAAAAATCTTTCTTATATTTCATCTTTTCAAATATGCAGTGTTTGAAATTGCTCCTGAGCTGGAGCCATTAATAATGCATTGAGCTTAAAACCGTCATGGAGTTCAGAAAAATCTAAATTCACGCATCCTCGATGACAGTGTTTTTACCTGTGAGTCACTCTCATAGACACACACTCTTTCCGAGCACATGTTTTATGCATCTGGGTATTATCATATCCCATACTTGACTCTAATGTTTGCTAATTTCTGTTGCACGGAAATGCACAGATGAGATATCTAGAGGAAGAAAGTTCAGCATGTGGATTCAGACATATTGGCTGTGGGCTGAAGTGGTGTGGGGCTGATGTTTATCCATTCTTACCATGACAAATACGTCGCCACCAGGTGAGGGGTCAGTTTTGCCCACCTGCAGGCATTTGACAAAGTTGCATAATCGGAAACCCACTGAGCGGCCAGTATTTTAAAAGTGAATGCAGAAGTAGCCCAGCATCACTTACTGCCCAGAAACCTTCTTGCTGAAAGCTTGTTTTGCTCCAAAATGTTTGAATGTCAAAAGGTGGCTTGCACCTCCATTTTCTTTTAGGTGGTTAATTAGTGAATGCTTATCATAGCCACATGCCATGCCTCGGCAGGGACACAGCACCCTAGTGTTGTAAAATTAATTATTTCACTAATGTGGGCCTTGCGCATGAGAAACGGCACAACTCTAGCCCAATAGCTCATTAATCTTCTGACGGCCTCTCCTGAGTTTGCAGTGAAGTGGTGTTGAATTTCAATACATATCTTCTCTGTTCACCTAACCTTTATAAACAGGCTTTTTTATACAGGATGGTTTAACGGCAAGGGGTTTCACACCTGCAGGGCAACTATTACATTGTACAAAGAAAGGTACTAACACACATTGTGCAAATGACATAACAGCATGGTCATCAAATCAACAGGACTGTTTACATGCTAAGGCATACTCAAGCCTCCACTGTAAAAAGTAATGCGCTATATCTACTCAAAATTTTGACAACAGATTACAAGCAATATTATTAATTAAATTCAACAAATAGAATTGAGTTAGAATTAATAAAATTAATTCCTTAAATGTCAATCATTTAATACGAGTAAAATTTATGTATAATTTAAACTGAATAACAGACAGACATCAAAGATGAATTAAGAATTCTTTATTTTTTATTGCCAACATTGAAGACACCTGATGATAACAAGCAGAATCACTGAAGGAAAGAGAAACACAAGAATTAACAGAGGTTTAGATGTTGATGTTGATTGTATTGAAAATATTTGGTCACTATTATGGTGATCAGTGTTTCATTTAGTTGGGCATTTTGACTCTGCTTTTTATGTCAGCTTTGGGTTTTTGTAATGGTGATAATTTTACACATTTTAAATGGTTGACTTTTAAGGAAATAACTCAAGTCTTATATGTTGAATTTAATAATATTGCTTGTAATCTGTTACCACAATTTTATTGAGTAGATAGAGCGTATTACTTTTTACAGTGTAGGAATACAAGGTGAAAATAGGATTGAGCACCACTCAATATCCCAGCTAATGATTGAACTTTTTTTGTGTTAAAGTTTTGATAACATTATTTAAGACCTCATATCCACATATCAGGTACATAGCATGATTAGCTAAGACAGCAGCTATAGACCTAAAGGAGTTACGCTAATAATAATAATAATAATAATAATAATAATAAAAATACGTTGATTCTCTGTTTTACTGCAGCACACTGTAGCTTTTTGTCTTTCCAACAATATTTTGTACACTTTTTTTGAGACCTAACAACTTTTAAGTATTATAAGTATGAATAATTCAAATTGGGAACTTTATTATCACAAAAATAGGGGCGTAGGGGGTCTCAAACATCAGCTTGGTCATAGGTAGCTCTCATTAATAGGTCCTTTGGGGCAAGACTACTCTGAAACTTTGCTCTCTTGTCTTCATGCCCGAAGCTGCTAAAAGTATGACTGAATTGAGCTTTTCCTGAAAACCAGCAGGGCATTGACTTTCATCACTCCAAAGTCATTACCTTAACCACAGGCAAACCTCTGGTCTCATGTGGAATTAAACCAGATTTAACATCACACATTTTACCCATGCATGTCACAGTCTTACACAGCATAAAAGAAATATGATGAGCAATTACTCGAGGTGTAAGGATTAGCCTTTACAGAAATGATGAAAACTGTGTTTTTCTGTCATGCGAAATTACCATTCACTTCATGTATCCTTATTCTGTTTTAATGAGAGAGAGGAAAGTCATTCTGATGTTTGCGTTAATTACAGTTTTAAAATGAGTGATGTGAGCAGGAAGTATAAGGCTGCCATAGTTTTCAGTCTGCACTGATAGAGTCAAAAGTTAAATTACTTCTGTCTATGTGTATGTGCAACAAAATATAAAGCACAAGTTCAAGGAGCAAGCCATTCCAATACAAAAGGATAGACAGACAAGTAGGTAGGTAGGTAGGTAGGTAGAAAGACACAGTGCTGTATCAGTAGAGTGATACAGGCTGCTTCTCAGATTTGTGAACACTGGAAGATGCTGTACTGCATTTCACTCTGAACCAAATAGGAGTGGACTTTTTGAGAGATTTTTCACACTCACTTCCCCTAATTGCCTCTAAGGGTGTACACTTGCCTAGGAGAGAATGCAAATGTTTTATAATTTCCATTGTGTTGTGTATTTCTATTGTATGAATTAATTTAAATGAACTATTTTGACCCGATTTATTCAAGCAGTGTAACAAAGGCATAATTATGTCAGAGCAGCATTTTTTTCTTATAGCTCGTTAGATCTCTCCCCTTTTCCTTCTGCTAAAGCATTTTTTTCAGATGTAAAATTTACCCCAACTTTTCCTTTTACCACTAATTTTCAGGTGTTTCTCTTCCTTTTTCATCTGTGTTCTTAAGAATTTCCTGTTAAATTTGGCTCTAACATTAACATTGCACCTGTTTCTTTCAGGCGTTGCTTGACTTCACCTTGTCTGCTGCTCTGTTGCGTTAAAGGATTGCAAAACTTACTATATCACACTGCCTTGAAAACAAGTGTAAACTTTGTCTCAGTTGTTAAATCTCTGGTGTAAAGTTTGACCTCAGTGAGTGTAAAGTTGACATGAGCTACTCTGGGCTGCCTAGCAGGATCAGACTACTGAATAAAGGGCAGCTCTCCGCTGCTTATGTTGGCTGTCAGTCTGGTGCAGATTTATTGGAGGTAATAGCCCTGTGATTGAGTGACAAGTGGAGGGGGTTTACAGCTACAGCTGTGGTGTGGAGGGGATAAATTCAAGCTGTGTGAGTCATAAAGAGCATGCAGAAAGAGAGCGAGTGAGAGAGAGAATGAAAGTGAGAAGAAGAGTGGGTGTATGGGTCATCCTACATTGATTTCACAATCACAGCTTTAGAGCCTCTTGAGAAGTTCGGGAGAGAGTGGTATTATGCGTCGATGTATAGGACCTCTGCTTTATTTTCTGTGTAAAACAGACCTCAATAGTGGTCAAATCAGGTGCTAAATCTAACATTTTAATCTTTACCATTTAAAGGGTTAGTTCACCCAAAAATGAAAATTCTGTCATTAATTACTCACCCTCATGTCGTTCCACATCCGTTCATCTTTGGAACACAAATTAAGATATTTTTGATAAAATCCGATGGCTAAGTGAGGCGTCCATTGACAGCAAGATAATTAAGGGGTCATTCACACAGAACATGTCTTTGCATCTAAAACGCGAGACGCCAGGAATGGTTTTTAAAAAAGCACAGCGTAGAACGCGAGGGTCTTGGGACGCACTTTTGAGGCGTGATGCATTAACGTCAATAACGGAAATAATAGAAATAGGCAAACAGCAGAATAGATAGATACTATTTTTGACATGGAAAAAAACAGAAAATAATCACACTGGCTGGCCTCCTCCACCATGTTGCCATCAAATAAAACAATTGTCATGCCAACTTGCTGCTGTAAACAGAAGCTCGCAACGCTTGCCCCACCTCCAAGTTCTTCTGATTGGTCCACTGTTTTGGAACTGACATTGATAAGCAGCACTGCGTGTAAAAGTTGAAATTATTTTAACTTGACACAGCGTCTTAAAAACGCGGCGCTCATGTGCGAGGCGCTGCAAAAGACCGTCATGTACATCCTTCTAGCGCGTTTACATAGAAAAACAATGGAAAAGTAGCACATAGGATTAGAAAAATCTGTGTGAACGGCCCCTAACACATTCAAATGCCCAGAAAGCTACTAAAGACATATTTACAACAGTTCATGTGACTACAGTGGTTAAACCTTAATGTTATGAAGCGACGAGAATACTTTTTGTGGTTCGGAGCATGTATCAAACTGCCAAAGTCATGTGAACCATTGAAATTTCGAAACATTTCGAAACACTTATGATGTAACAAAGCCTCGTTTACTGAAATTACGTTTCATACACGCTCCGAACCACTGATTCAAAACAAAAGATTCGTAAAGCTTTGAAGCTTTGTTGTCAATATTGTTGTCAATTTGTGTACAGGCATTCTCAGAATATGCTGTGTATTCCTGGAAGCAGTGAATACAATGAAACTCCTAGATCTCATTGAAGAAATGCATATAAGCAGTTTATTCTGATGGTTACATAAGCTGCAAACTATATATTACTAAGCATTTAAACAGCCAGTTACCTATTTGCACTTTTCTTATAGGCAGTTTTTGTTTTTATCTGCTGAAATGAGAGCTGGTGTGCTGGATATTTATAAACTGCTCCTGTGACTCAGGCTAATTATACTGGCTAGCTAGTAAACAGATTGAGCATGCACTTCAATTGGCTTAAAAATGATTGCATTAGTAGAGAACACAATAGGAGTTTGATAAGAAATGCTTTTACACAAATACCATAAAGTAATTGCATTCCTGGGTGCCTCAAAAAGCAACTTGCCAAGAACATGTTGCTGTCTGATTTTTTTTCAACTGTCATTATTCTTTGTTCCTTTCAGAATCATTGAGATAAATCTCAGAGAGAGACTTTTAATGTAGAATACAGGAAACACAGAGCATAATCATTACCGTGAGCAGATTGAATTGAGTTGATGCATGGCTTAATTCATATACAAATTAATTTCTTACCCATTTGAGGGTCTTGAAATGCCATTCTTGATTGTTTCAGTTCAGTTAATCCCCAGGGGTCAAACTGGATGAACACACTTAATTAGCGTTCATTCTGTTGTTATGCGGCAGACTTTTGCAATGTTATTCACAAAGGGCCTCAGGTAAATGTCCTCACGTGAACAAATTAGATTTCGGTTCAATTAGTGAAGTGACCGATTAATCAGGCGATCCTATTCAAAGATCAGTCTGTCTTACTTATAAGCAATATCATTCATCAGAGGAAGATACGGGGCATAAACAAAATCACTAACAAATGCGCTTTATGCCATTCAACTTACCTCCGACAAACCGCAAAAGCAGAGGAAAGCTTTGCCAGTTTCCATAGCTTCAGCTCTCCATCTGCTGAGAGAAACTGCATTCTCTGTCCTCAGCTGAGCTGCTATTTTTACAAGCGAATAGATGCTGCTCCACATCATTTCCATCAGAAAGCAAGGCATGGAGACAGAGAGATAGACTGTTTAGCTTGTATGCGGTTCCAATGGCAAACAAAAGACCTCAGACATTGTCCAAATCTAGCAGGGTTATTGTTTGCGTTTGGATTGTGTTTTAGCAGCCCGAAGTATACTAGCGTTTCTGCGTTCGACGGATGATTTGCCTAATGCCACAGTCGAAACCTATTTATGCAAATGAAGTGCGTTACATCCTGTAGGCTAGATTTTGTCAGTTTAATGTGTGTTTGTGGGTGTTTCATGTTCAGAAACCTTTTTATTAGAATATGCATTTATACTAGTTTCTCTGAAATAGCATGGAGGAAATAGACCTTAGAATATCAACTTCCAGCTCTTTGGTAATTTGCCATGCATGTGTAGATAAGGTGTGTGCGCATGCTCCACTTGCCCTTGCCCAAGGTTAATCTGTCACTTTTAGTGTATATTTACATTCATTCTTATCAGCTTCTCGCCGCTCATCTGTCCGTGTGGATCCAAGCCTCACACCTAATCGCTTTCCTTTAAAATACACGAGTGTGCTCCCACTCAGACACTTCTCACTGTCTGTCCATCACACACACACACATACACATACACACATTAGTTTTCCATGTTCCATAATGATTATGTATATATTCTATCCCCTGACCCTAAACCTACCCACTAACCTACCCATCACAGAAAACTTGCCATCATTGTGGGGTCATTTTCTCCCCATAACGTAGGGTTTACCTGGACCACACACACACACACAAATATACGCGCACACATGCACATCCTGTCTCTCATGGTCTGTCCTGACACAAAGACATTTGGTTGAGCAGCCTTGGTCTACTTTTACACGCTTTGTTCTGTCACCCTGTCCCCTAATCAGAGGAGAAATTTACAGGGGTGGTGTGAGAGAGATAAAGAAATTGAAAGCAGAATCCAAGAGAAAAAACATTTCTGCCTGTGGTTTCTTCTTCATTCAGGCTGGGCTGGTAGCTAAATGTATATAGCTTTAGGCACTCACAGAATTTTCCACCTCTGCTGACCATTACTGTTTTTTACAGATCAGAGAGAAGCAAATAACATTTAACACACTTTTACTTATTCATTGTATAATTTAAGCTATGTTTGTGTACATGCTTTTAGGGGTGTTTTGATGATACTGTGAATATGGAATGCATATGCATATGTAGGTCTGTTTCACAGCACTGGAATGTAACTTGTTTTTTATGTTTGCTGCCAAAATAATGTCCACATTTTATTTTATATGTTTCTTTCTAGTGTTAAAGGGTCATCCGATTATCTAATGACAGTTACTGATCTAGAACATTTGGAATGACTTCATTTTTGAGGGGTCTTAGAGGTCTTTGATATACGAGTGGCTGAAAGAGTCTGGGAGCAAACTGAGAGACTGCACAACAATTGCAGATGACAGATAACTCATCTCTGTCTTCTGTGTAATTGGTTTTTATATAAAAATGTCTCTTGCTCTTAAGGCTCTCTTTTGCAGCTTATTGATTTTGACGATATACCAAATACAAATGGTTTTGCTTTTAAAGAGTAAGAGAGTATGTGATTTATCTATGATTTGTGACAAAATTCAATGATTGACATGCTCCTAAAACTATATATTTGAGTATTCATTAATAAACTTGTCTCTTCACTCTCTTTTGAGAGTGTTGAGATAAGGTGACCAAATTTCTGCAATGAAAACAGGGATATTTTTCAGTTCAGCAGTCACTATCATTGAATAATCATTGAATTATCCAGTTTTTAAATTATAAATTTACTTTAATACTCTGTCATTGACACAATTATGTTTAGTTTAGTTTTGTTCATGGACTTTTAGTTTGTAATTCTTCAGTTCCTGTGTTCCTTTGTTTGATTTTCCCGCCACTAATCTGTTAACATAGCTATCATCACAGCTGTTTGTCATTTATCTAATCACCATTGTGTATTTAAGTTCCTGCTGTTCACTTAGTCTTTGTCTGGTAGCCATTACGTTAAGTGTGCTTTTTCCTGCCTGTTCGCCTGTCTTGTGGATGTATTATTAAACTTTGTGTTTTGGAACTTTTGGAACCATTCATCATCTTCATCTGTATTCTTGCACACACCCGTGATAGATGACCAGACCGCCCACAATGGACGAATGGGCTAAGTTTATTGTCCTGGCTCAGGAGAGCCATCTTTTTTTTTTTTTTTTTTTCGTTAAAGTTTTCTGTTGTTTGGCTGTCACCTGCATCCTGGACGACGAGACCCTAAAGAACCTGTTCCGGATCGTGGCAACCTTAAACAAACACATCGACCTCCCAAACACCACAGGACTAGATTGGAGGGAAACCGAGAAGTCAGCGCTCACCAAAACCCCGGAGGAGGAACCTCACAGAGAGTCTGACCAGGGGAGTGAGCCCGCAACACCAGCAACCGAGGTAACTGAGACAGAGGACTGGCTGATGGACTTTCATGGAGACTTGTCGGCTCCCACCCTATCCCACCCAGTTTCTGAATCTGTGCACAAGGATCCTACGGCTCCACCTCGGGCCTCTGATCCCTTCGCTTCATCTCGGCCTGTCAACTTGTCAGCTCCGCCTTGGCTCCTCCCACCTTCGGCTCCGCCAGAGACTCTCGGCCTCATGGCTCCACTGGGTTCCTTCATCCCACCGTCTGCCACTTCGGACTTTTGGCTCCATCAGCCAACATTAGATCATCTTGGCTCCTCCCTCCCTCGACTTCGGCGTGGGCTGTCGGCACTGGAGAGCTCTGGGTCTGTGCCATCCGACATTATCCATCTTTGCTGCTGGGGTTTCGTTGACGTCCATCGTTCACCCCTCCTCCGTCGCCGCTGACCACCGTTCTGTCACAATTATGTTCTGTTTAGTTTTGTTAATGGACTTTCATACTAGACAGTCATAATACTCAATTACATTTGGTCCATTCTGATCTCTTCAGAATAACTCAAAACAAACTTATTCCCTCAATTATATTTGCTAACTGACAGTGTTATCATTAGGCATCTAAAACTGTGTGGGACTGACAGTTACTACAGAAAATCTGTACATAATGCAACTTAATAAAATCAGTATTAAAGTATATAAAATAACTGGCAAGTAATATATTTATAGCCTTTGTTTTTAATATCTGTCCAACCTATTCTTCTGTTTGTGTAGTAGCTTGACAGACAGCTAACACCGTTAATTAACTTTTAAATTGTCTTCTGTTTAGTGAGTTTAAAAAAACAGAAAATAAAGATGATATTGAACGGTATACGTTTTTATCAAGCATGTGCTATATCTAACACATTAGCCAATCACTTTGCAGGCTGTTTTGTAGGCACGGTTAAAAATGGGGACGTCTGGTCACCTTATGGAAATGTCCACAGTACCATATTGTGACTGCAGCATGGCTTTTTTATTTTTATGTAGATGTTGAATATTTTGGTTATTTATGATCATACTGATAAAGCAAATCATGTTTTTCTACACTGCATGTGGCATATTTATTTTGTTGTGCAATGTGGTGGAAGTATAAATAGAAATGCCCTTCAAGAGTGTTGAAGCCTCCCACAGCTTTCTTTCATTACTCAATTCAAAGAAAGCACACGATATCTAGAATTAAATATATGAGACCTTAGTCGAGTGCCACTTTTAAGCTCAAATGTGAGTTCCTGCTGGTGTTACCAATGGGGAAACAACGTTTACTAAAAATGAATTGGAACTTTGCTAATCTCTGGCAGATTTTTTTTTTTTTTTTTTTTTTTTTTTTTTTTAGCATATAAACATTTCGTTATTGATGCTTAGTTGTGGAGGTTAATGGCATTTTAGCATACAGTATGTTAACGTCTAATGGTTTGGGTATGGAAGTGGTGGATTGCCCTAAATAACTTTATCAGGAGAATTCTAGCAAAAGTCACTATTCAATTTTGGCAAGAAGAAAGAAGAGTACCATTGCTAACATTACATGACTAGCCTGTTACATGCTGTGCTGCACTTTGTGCCAAAATCCCTGGATCGAAGCAAATCTTGCTAATCTCTTTCTGTGCTCATGGCGATGCCAGGACCCCTCAGGTAACCACTGAGAATTCAAACAAGCATATTTGGAACACAAGTTGAACAGCTTTCAGTTTGAATACAGTAGATAACTGGCCATCCTCCAAAACTGGAATTATGTTAATGTTTGTTCTAATAATAATATGTAGATCACTACGTAAATTTGACATTTGATGGAGAGTGTTTTTCTCCTTATGCTAAAGGGCAAAATGGAACAGCCTCATCCTTTTGACAAATTTTGTCCAGTTTGAGTGAGTGAGTGAGTGAGAGAGTGAGAGAGAGAGAGAGAGAGAGAGAGGGAGAGAGAGAGAGAGAGAGAGGGAGAGGGAGAGGGAGAGAGAGGGAGGGAGAGGGAGAGAGAGGGAGGGACAGGGAGGGGGCATATCTTACATATACATATGTATACATATAAACTAATGAAAAGATTCAAAAGTTTGCAGTCAGTAAGATTTTTTTAAGAAATCAATATATAAATAAATTTATTCAATTGATCAAAGTTACTATAAAGACATTTATAATGTTACAAAAGATTTTTTCACGTTATTTTGATCTTTCTGTTCATCAAAGAATCCTAAAAAAAGTATTACGGTTTCCACAAATATATTAAGCAGCACAATTGTTTTCTACAATGATAACAATAAGATATGTTTTTGAGCATTGAATCATCAGCATATTAGAATGATTTCTGAAGGATCACATGAAACGATGCAATGATGCTGAAAACATTTAAAATATATATTCAAATATATTCAAATTATTTTAAATTACTGTTCATTAATGTAAGTGATAAGTCAATCAGATGAAATTTGGTGATTGATGCATTTTTTTTTTTCTCTATGTATATGTGGTTGTTTAAACATATATTATATTATTTTATTTATTTATTTGTTTATTTATTTATTTGCACTTTTATTGATAGGGCAGTTGTAACTTGAACCGCCTGCCCATAACTTCACCATGTTGTAGTGCTGACTGTTTTTGTAAAAGCTATTCTCTCATCTTTATGAAGCCAGTCTCAAATTGAATACATTGTTAATATAAAAGGTTTGCAAACACCTCTGTGAGTATATATAAGAGTTCATTATGACAATTAGTAAGCAATTGTCAAGCAGTAGCCAATGTATAATTATAGTCAATGCAAAAATGCAAATCAATAGCGCACAACTTCAGTCTGATAACAGTGAACTTTATCAGTCAGTTGAAAAGAATTGTGTATTTTCATGTGCTTTCTGTGAATTTCCAGGATATCTTGTTCTCTTGGGAGTTTGCTGGTGAAATTTTTGTAAAGTGCTTGCCTCGGTCGTACAGCATGTGTACCTCTCTATAAACACTTGGGGAATTTGTCGGTCATGTAGTGCACACTTGGCATTACAGAACTGTATTCAGCATAGCCTACATACAGTACGAAGAGCCATTGATTCATCTCTGTATCTTAATTTGACACCTTGGTCTCATTACAAGTGTATTCATCTAAGGTTCAGCTACCAGGGGAGAGTGCAAGTGTGTGTTGATCCATTTTAATGCTGCCTTGATCGTTATCCCGCATGTCTGTCAATTGACTTTTAAGGCATATCCTTTAGGGAAAATTCTGTTTCCTTGATTAGAGCCCAATCACACATGCAAGGGGGTATCTGAGGAAACATGCAGTCTTGTCAGGAGAGGAAAGATAATTAGGGCTTCAGGTATGTTGTCCTTTTTAAGCTGTTCTCAGGCCAGTTTAGTCGGTCCTCATTACTCAAACAAATGCAGTTAATGCCGTCACAGCTGATCTGAGAGCAACGCATTATGTGGAGCATTGACCACGAGTGTAGTAGCACAAACGACCCTCTTCTCTTCTTCATTAACACAACATGGCTTTAATGAGTCCATATTCAGATGGTATTAATGAGCTGAAGCTGTTTAACTTGGTTCGGGCTGGCAGAAAAAGTTTGGTGTTGTCCAAGGTCATTCTGCTGCAATTACTAAAGTTTAGATTTAGGAAAATTGTGCATTTAAAGAGAGATATAGCTTCAGGCAAGCATGTTATTTAACCTGTGAGTCAGCCATACACTGGGTATTGCTGCAATTGTAAATAGAAAGCTATACATTTTATTTCAATAAAAGGTTTAAATAAAACAAAGAATACTGGATGATGTTTTACAATAAAATACTTGTAATGTCTTTGTAACCGTAAAATGTATTAGCAATTTCTAAGTGTTTTTTTTTTTTTTTTTTTAGTGCATAAATACTGTATGTGGTTGTCACGTCAGCAATGAACATCTACTGTATATAAACACACAAACACACACACACACACACACACACACACAAATTGAACCTTATTGTAAAATGTTATAATAATAATAGTAATAACAACAAAATTCATTTCATTTTTATATTATTTTTTACTAAATGATGTCCCCAAATGGGGGTTTTGTAAGATTTAGTTCACTTCTGGGGACTAAGTATAGGTAAACTCTATCTCTCTGCTAGGGTTTTATAGGTGACACAGCGGTGGTGTCCAACAGGGGGCACTGTGGGTATGTTTTTTATCTCCAGGGAAAGCCAGACCTCAGTGTGGCCACTCAGCCAGCCAGTGGAGAGGGCAGTGATTAGCAACAAATTGTTCTGCAGAGGTTTTTCTCCACAACTCATTTTTACACCACCTGTCTCTCTCTCTCTCTCTGACTTTTGCTTTGATGCATATAGTGAAAACATTGAACAGCTAAAAATGATTGTGTTTGAGAAATGCAGGGAAAGAGACTGAGAGAAAGGCCGACTGATTGAACATTAGAAAGACATTTAAAAAAGGGAGAGAGCAAGAAACTACTCTGAAAATACTCTCAACAAAGTGATTAGAAAATATAATGGTAACACTTTATAATAACTGCACACTATGAAGAATTAGTTAAGCATTCGATTTGTTAAACAGTCAATTCATCATTTATAAAGCATTAATAGACATTAATAAGCAGTTTATAAATATACCTATAAATGCTTTGTTCTTGATTTATGAGCATATCTATACTTTACAGAAATTTATCTTTATATCAGATTGCAAAAACTTAGTTTAATTTTACTGCACAGTTATGTTTTCTGGAGGAGTACAGGGATTTTTATTTTCTTTGAAATTGCAGAGGTTTACTTTTAATCAAGTTACCTATGGTAAAGTTTCATTTTTTTTTCCTTAAATATTTCTATGTTCTGTATCACTTAAATCTCCTTTATAAAAGCTTTACGAGGCATGAATAGTCCTCACTTTAGATAAAAATAGTTAACTGACAGCTACTAAATGTTTTATAACTACCTGAATTAATCATGAGTTACAGTAGAAATATGTTTTAATAAAGCATTTATTAACACACGTAGTAACTATTACTATATGTCTAATAATAAGATACATAAATGTACATTTAAATTGTTTATTAATCATTTACTTACACTTTATAAATGATCTTTTGAACCACTGACAACAGCTAAATAACTGGTTTGTAAATAATGTAATACTTAATTTAGAAATGATAAATTGATCATTAATAAAGTATGAAAATACATTTATTAAACACATTATAGATAAGCTTATAAATCAAGAACAAAGCATTTATAGGTGTATTTATAAACTGCTTACTAATGTCTATTAATGCTTTATAAATGATGAACTAACTACTAATGCTTAACTAATGCTTCATAGCATGAGTTATTCTAAAGTGTTACCATAATGGTAACACTTTAGAAATAGGGTAGAAATTAAATTAGTAAGGCAGTTGTTAAGTTTAGTTATTGGGTAGGATAAAAGGATGCAGAATATGGTCATGCAGAATAAGGCATTAATATGTGCTTTATAAATACTAATAAACAGCTAATATCCTAGTAATTTAAATGCTAATAAGCAATTTGTTAATAGTTAGAATTGGACCCTAAAGTGTTACCCATATTAGGTATGTGCACATGTAAAGCTGCTAAATGATCACTTATGAGACCGTGCTGATTGATTTCTCTTGAATGAAAGTTCCGTGAAGAATTTATATTGTGTTGTTTGTTTCAGACTAAGATTGTCCACTTTGTATATTTTGTTTCTGCCAAAAAACTGTTCCAAAAAAGTCAGATAATCAAGCTTTGTGTGTCACTATAAGCAACACTGAGTCTAGAACAGAACATGTCAGAGTAGATCTTTCTGTAATTATGAGCACTCTGCTTCAGCTCCACCCCAGGTTTTCCATTTCCCACTCCCTACATGCAGCACATTCACTCCACTTGCACTGCGGTCCACCCTTACTGATGAAGGACTGTCGAGGTTCTGTCCTTAAGTGAGCTCTCATGCCAACACCACACACACACAACCATGCCAGCACTATGTCATGTCACAAGACTACAAGGGTCTTCTATCACTTCTGCACAAACTCTCTCACAGAGTCATAGCAAGACTGAGGTTTGACACATAAATGTCAAACAAATTAGCCTAACCTTCATCTCGCCCAACAATACTACGATGGCAGGCAGTCAAGCACATCAGCCCACCATACTCACCTTCTAGAAGAGCTGTAGACCTAATTAAATATCCTCAACTGTTGAGCTCTATACACATGACAGGTATTGTCAAGACACGGGAGTAACCTACTTACGTGTAGCATGAATAACAGAGAGACATTTATGGTTAAACGTCACTGAAAGTACTTGTATGTAGGGTTGAGAGCTAAGAAAAAAAAAAAAAAGACTACTGGATAAAATTTGGGTCAAGTTTCCTGAACTAGTGTTTACATCTTTTCATGCAGCTGTTTTGTACAGTATTTTTATTGTAATTGTAACTAGAATAATTCAGAAACATGTTTTTTCCTATCACTGACACACATCTCAACCTTTCATTCCAGCCGGATGATTAGCCAGTAGCTGCTCGCATCTCAGCCTGCTACATGGAAATTTCCAACCTTCACCTGGATGACCTTTACGTTCAACTCAACCTTGCCAAGACAGAAGTGCTTGTGGTTTCAGCCAGCCCCTCCTTTGTATTATAATTGATCAGTTAAACTTCACACACCACATTGCTAGAACTGCCCGGTCTTGCAGATTTGCCTTGTACAACATTAGGAAGATCAGGTCATTCCTATCGGAACATGCTACACAACTTGTCATCCAAGTTGTTCAATATAGACCTTAACCAATGTAATGTTCCTTGGCCATCAAAGTCAAGGCACTGATGTTTGCTTACAGAACAATAACTGGCTCTGCACCCCTGTACCTAAACTTACTGCTACAGACTTAAACACCCTCCAGAAGCTTGCGTTCTGAAGGTGAACAGCATCCCAAAGAGTTACAAACTCACTTTCACTGACCTTTACCTGGACTGTTCCATGCTGGTGGAATAACCTGACTAACTCCAACCATTTTAAAGAGACTGCTAAAGATGCATTTTTTGTTGTTGTTTGTGTGTGTGTGAACATGTGACCCATTATTTCTGTTTAACTTGTAGATATTTTTGCATGTTCTAAAATTATATAGTAAGCTTGCATTTCCTATAATTCAAGTAACTTGACATACAAAGTTTTATGTACAATGATTAATACTGTAAATGTGCGTGTTCGTTCCTTTCATTAAATGTATTCTGTACCATATTTTGCTAATTTAGCAGAATTGGTTTTAAAGGTTGATATTTGTATGCATTTCCAAGTACTTAGATTTATTTAGAGATTGATTGAAGTTGAGTGGTTATGTAAAAATAAAGATTAATATTGTAAATATGCAAATATTTGTTTTTGAATTTATGTGCTAATTGCATTTTTATAAATAATTTTAGTTATTGTACATTGAAAATCTATATTTTAAAAGTAAATTACTGTAGATGGACAGAGCAGCTTTACAAAATAACTCATAAAAACCTTAAATTCGCAGAGATTAACCTGAAAGTTAGTCGTTTTCTATGTAATTTGACATAATTTATCAGTTTTTCCACGGTTTAATAAATGATTATACACAGTAATATACTGCACAGCTTTTGCATGTGATTTTGTGAAATGGTTATTTGCTGTAATTTAATGGAATCTGTCTGGAAACTCTGCTGCCAGACTTTTTACCGTGTTTTTACAGGACTTTTTTTTACAGTGTACAATAAGTTACCATGTTCCAAACCCGTAAGACTTCCGTTCATCTTCAAAACACAAATTAAGCTATTTTTAATATTCTCTCATAATTTTTGTCCATTCATTGAAAGTCTACACAACCAAAACATTTATGTATCATTAAGTAACTACAAGTAAGTTAAGTAACGTGTTTTGGCCACATGAACTTTCAATGGATGGATAAAAAGAATATTGAATATTGAAAATATATTAATTAGTGTCCTGAGATGAACAAAAGTCTTATGGGTTTGCGATGACATGATTTAAATATGACAGAATATGCATTTTTGGCTGAACTGTCCCTTGAAGGAACTGAAATCATTAAATTCTTTTTGATATCCATCTTTACTTGCATGCAGTCCCACATGTTTGTGGCCTGCAACTAATACACTGTAGCTTCTCTTTTTTTGACAGATGAAATACTCTACATGCATTTTTATTGCATGTTTATGTTCGACCATGAAGCCATGAGGAGACTACAACCTTTCAAATGCATTGTGTCCTCCTTTATCTTCCTAGCATGCCAAACACATACATTAATCTGATATAATACTGTATACTCCTTATTCTCTGAGAGCAGTAACTCTTTTAAACATGTCCTTCACAGGGCCCACTTGGCATATGACCCTGACAGACTGTCTATGTACAAAGGGATGCCTCTACATCTTCCATATCCCCTTCTTTCATCCCTCTCTTTTTCACTTCTCTATTCCCTCTAATCCCTCCTTTGCTGAGCTTTGGCTCTTTCACCTCCTGCTCTATTTCTTCTCCCCCTCCCATCATGCCTCCTCCCTATTGATGACAGTGTTCTCACATAGCACCAGATTAAAATGACTACAGAATAATATTTTAGAAATATTTACCGTTCTTCTCATATTACAGGATGTATAGCTACTGCTGAGCTAAAGTGTAGGCCTTGGCTAGAAAATAGACCTACTGTAGTGAAAATAGACGATATAACACATATCAGTCAATTTATAGCTTGATAATTGGTTAACAAGCTTCTTCTTTTTTTTTTTTTTTTTTTTTTTTTTTTTTTACTGGACTTTTCCTCGTTTTGAGTAACACAGGTCCTGTTTGACTTTCAAAATCAATTAGCACTTCAGACAGGAAGCTGTTTCTGCTCAAAATGATGTCTTTGCCACATGGGCAAGGTGACTATCAAAGGCTTCCCTCATCAATGGCAGACATATTTGTTTGCACTTTTATCTGAAACATTTTCAGCAGAGTGTTTATTTCTTGTTGATTGGGGTTCAGAGAAACTGGCAAACTTCCATTTGCTAACATGCCTCAATGCTATCAGTTCTGTCCAGATTCTGGAGTTATTTTCTGTCACTTCCTCGGCATGTTGGAATGGGGAAGTGGCACAAACCATTTAAACATATGTCTGGTATGGAAGGATAAACTAGAGACTAGAGTGGAGGAGAATTGTGAGAAGAGGAAGTCAGAGAGACTGGGTGACATTGCACAGGTTGCATTAACTGTCCATGTCCTTGTTTTAACACTGTAATGCGCATTAGGATTTGGCACAAGAATACATGTGATTCACTTTATTCGTTAATTTATTTATTTTACTTTCTGTTTTAGGGCCAATGACAGGAGACCCCCCCCCCCCCCCCCAATATATTAAAGGGTTGGTTTACCCAAAAATGAAAATTCTGTCATTAATTACTCACCCTCATGTCGTTCCACACCCGTAAGACCTTTGTTCATCTTCAGAACACAAATTAAGATATTTTTGATAAAATCTGATTGCTCAGTGAGGCCTCCATTGACAGCAAGATAATTAACACATTAAAATGCCCAGAAAGGTACTAAAGACATATTTAAAACAGTTGATGTGAGTTCAGTGGTTCAACCATAATGTTATAAAACGGTGAGAATACTTTTTGTGCACCAAAAAAACAAAATAACGACTTTATTCAACAATGTCTAGTGATGGGCGATTTCAAAACACTGGTTCATGAAGCTTTGAAGCTTTACGAATCTTTTGTTTCAAATCAGTGGTTCGGAGCGTGTATCAAACTGCCAAAGTCATGTGATTTCAGTAAACAAGGCTTCGTTATGTCCTAATTGTTTCGAAACATTTCGAAATGTCAATGGTTCACGTGACTTTGGCAGTTTGATACACGCTCCGAACCACTGATTCTAAACAAAAGATTCGTAAAGCTTCGAAGCTTCATGAAGCAGTGTTTTGAAATCATCACTAGATATTGTTGAATAAAGTCGTTATTTTGTTTTTTTGGTGCACAAAAAGTATTCTCATCGCTTCATAAAATTAAGGTTGAACCACTGTAGTCACATAAACTGTTTTAAATAGGTCTTTAGTAGCTTTCTGGGCATCTGAAAGTTTTAATTATCTTGCTGTCAAAGCAGGCCTCACTGAGCCATCGGATTTTATCAAAATTATCTTAATTTGTGTTCTGAAGATGAACGAACGTCTTACGGGTTTGGAACGACATGAGGATGAGTAACTAATGACAGAATTTTCATTTTTGGGTGAACTAACCCTTTAAGAGATATATTGTTCAAATTTAAAAATGCAATTCATACAGAGAATGACTTGATCAAAGTTTGGAATCTCATTAAAAGGCTGAAATTTTTGGATAACAAAAACAAATTTTGCATACACCACAGCTTAAAAGTTTGGGGTCAGTATGATTATATATGATTATATATAAGTCTTATGATAGAAGAGTCTTATGCTTAGCAAGGCTGCGTTTATTTGATCAAAACAGTAATAATGGTCACATAATCCTTCAGACATCATTCTAGTATGCTGATTTGGTGCTCAAGAAACATGTCTTCTTCTTCTACTTCTCCTTCTTCATCTTTTTATTATCATTAATTGAACATGGTTATGCTGCTTAATGAAGTGTGGAAACGGCAACAAGATTATTTGTTGAACAGATACTTGAAGTTGAACATTTAATTGAATTAGAAATTATTTCATTGTAGTATAAGTAACATACAGAAAAATATGTTTGAAAACTTGTTTTCAAAGATGAAGATGACATTTCTAAGAGCTTGGCACATTTGTATTTAATTTTTTTCTTCTCCTTCATTTTTATTTTCTTTTTTTTTTTTTCTCTCACTTTTTCATCATTTCAGACATCCTGATTTGCTTTTGACCCAGCTGCACTGTTGGAAAAAAGCAGGCTGGAAAGCAGCACAATTTCTATTCCCAAAACAGAAGAATACACAACAGAACAGTGGAATAGGCAAAAATGCAATAACATAGCAAACAAACCTTGATCACCCAAGATCTCATCAATATTGTGAATATTGCTGTCCTTTATGAAACCGCTTAGACTTTGCATCTCCATCTCACTCTAATTCTGTGTTGATTGCAGCACAATCTCTCCACACCCTTGGTTTGCACTGTTATTCCTCTCACTGGCACCTGCTGTCATCCCATAAATACAGCTGAATGGGCTATTGAGAGAGCTGGGCTGCTGAGGGTTTGCCACGGCGGATGGCGATGAGCCCCCATAAAGCAGACGCCTGCGTTATTTATCCTGCCTCTATGAACTCTGGGAAATGAAATGTTTACCACAAATGGGCCTCTCAAAAGCCCACACCCGACTTTTAGTATTGATTCAATGAGTCTGATTTGTAAATAAATGCGTCAATATGAAGTCTCAATTCAAGCCGGAGATGTGGTGTCTGGTAAACATATTGGTATTATGGAGAAAAATACAGGCCAATGTGTTGACAAATAAAAATGAATGTAGTTAATTACTGTGGTAAGATTTGAAGACTACATGCATCCTGTTCTCCATGCTTCAAATGATTTTGTCAATTGTGAGTGAAGTTGCGGTATATTCATGCCGTTTATTTGTATCTCGACTTTTGAGAGTCTGCATTGACTCAGTACATGTATAGAATTTATTATAATTATTCTTACTTTCACTCTCTTTTCATCAAAACGCATGGGAGAGACTGAGGCTTGTTGTCACATGGGTCTGTTTTCTCTAGCAGTTTTCTATGTTGTATGTTCAAACACCTAGTTTAAAATGCTCTTAAATTGATTTTAACTAAACAACAATGGCAGTCCTTATTGTGTCAGTCAACTTCATAGTGTGTAAACTGTAACTCTTTTCCTTTGCAATAATGATGGAAATATTCAACATTTTGAGTTATGACTTTGAAATCTAAACCTACCCTGAGAAATACTGACCAGAATAGTAAAAGTATCTCTGCTATAAACATCCCTTTGTACAACATTTGTGCCTCTATACATGTTTGTTAGGTATTCCATCATAAACCAACCTGTAGATGTAAATTACCTGATTTAAAGTGACTGTCTTGCCCCGTGTGCTGTTAGCACTTGTAAGCTACAGTTTTGACAGTTGAAAAAGGTCATATCTTGTTGTGTAGTTGGACTCTTCAGTTCTTTAATATGCAGTCGTGAATATTACTGCTGTCATCCTTGTCGTCTCTTTCCCCGGGAAGAGGATCTCTGAAAGAGCAAGAGTAGAATCCATTTCAAATTTTAATTAGCCGGCTTTGTGTCTCACACAGACACAAGTTCAGTCCAACATTATCCCCTCAAAGCTTTAATTACCAACCGCTTCTTGGTTTCAAAACATCAAAAGGATGTGTAAGAGTGAGTAAGTGAGTGAGTGAGTGAGTGAGTGAATGAAAATGTGTGTGTGAGTGTGTGTGTGTATTTGAAAGAGTATGTGGGTGGATGTGTTTGGGTTAGCTAAAGTCATTGTGAGTTCATACTCAGCATGTCAAAGGATTGTGATTTTCTTCAAGTCACTCCTCCATAGGAGACATGGGGGGTGGGGGGGTCTTACAAATCACTGTAAATCTCTCTACTGTTTGATGTCCTTTTCCCTCAAGCCTCTTGTGGATAATTGCCCATGAGTTGTCAGAATGGGACAGAGTAAAGTGTAATGATTGAACATTAGCGGATTACTGACTAAACTGGCTATAGAGCTGTTCGTTTAAACGCAACTGATGCACATTGAGCACAGCTGTACCTAGCAAACTAACAGATCGATATGTCTTTCTTTGATGAGTATGATTAAAACACCAAAGACAAGTTTTCACTCCGAGAGGCTTATGTACCATATAAGTTTATAAGCTATCCTATGGTCATGTGATATTTACCTCTGCTATTACTAACAGCCAGCCTTGTACAGATAACAACCCAATAAGTTCTTAGGGATTTTTATCTTCCTTTATATAGTGTAGTTTATAGTGTATCTTATTTTCAAAAGTTCTGCTTAGTATCGGTATTACTTAAACGATTTGTGCTTTGATGGGGGATTGTGATGACTTAAAATGTGAAGTCAATTTGAGTTGGAAACAGGATATATACACTACCATTTTTAGTCAGAAAAAAAAAAAATCACTTTTCTTCCGCAATGATTGATCAAATGTGACAGTAAAGACAAAATTTCTATTTCAAATAAGTGCTGTTCTTTTGAATTTTGTTCATTACAGAATACTGAAAATTTTTTCAACCTTGATAATAATAAGAAATGTTTCTCAAATTCCCTCACTGCTTGGGTCAAAGATCCACTTCCATCATGATTAAATTATATTTTCAAAAAGAAAACCATTCTTTTAAATTTTTTAACAAATGAATTCAGCCTTGATGAACATAAGAGACTTTTTGGTAACACTTTAGTTTGGGGACCAGTTCTCACAATTAACTAGTTGCTTATTAGTTTGCATATTATCAACATATTGGTTGTTTATTAGTACTTATAAATCACATATTAATGCATTATTCTGCATGACCATATTCTACATCCCTTAATCCTACCCCATACCTAAACCACTGCAGCACCTACCTTACCAATTATTAATAAGCAATAAATTAGGAGTTTATTGTGGCAAAAGTTGTAGTTAATAGTGAACGTGTTCCCTTGGTTCTGAAATGCCCTTTATCTATACCACACATTTATAGCATCTTGATAAATGCTAGAAATAAATGCTAGAAAAAAAAAAAAGAAAAAAAAAAAAAGATGTCTCAAATCTGTACTGGATAGCGCTCACCAACAGTTGTCAGATTATAAGGGAACTGAATTTCATGCTTTTCAGGGATGACATTCACAAGGTAACTTAAGTTATGTGAGTCAAACAATCCCACAGGTTAGAGTGCAAATATTAAGAAAGAACTATGTCTGGGAGCTATGAAATGGTCTGAATTCAGTCTAAATGGAAAAGGGAAAGGGCCTGGTGGTGCCATGCCTTGGCTAATTAATCACACAATAATGCTGTTTAGTAGGTTACTGTAGACATTAATTTTGTGGCCTAAAGGTGTTTTTAAGCAATGGAGCCCCACATTTTTCATAACCAACAATGACTGGAGGAGAATTAAGACAGCCATTCAGAATCAACACTCTTCCAGGTCAAATAAAAATTTCCTGATAATTTACTCACCCCCATGTCATCCAAGATGTCCATGTCCTTCTTTCTTCAGTCCAAAAGAAATTAAGGTTTTTAATGAAAACATTCCAGGATTATTCTCCTTATAGTGGACTTCAATGGTCTCCAAACGGCTGAAGGTCAAAATTACAGTTTCAGTGAAGCTTCAAAGGGCTTTAAACGATACCAGACGAGTAATCTGGTCTTATCTAGCGAAACGATCGGTCATTTTCTAAAAAAAAAATCAAAATGTAAATGCTTTATAGGCACAAATGATCGCATTACAAGTGCTTCCACCAGAACGCGATTCCATATTCTTCAAAAAGCTTACGCCGAATGTCCTAAACCTTCCCTAGTCAACTTACGTAACGAACGTGGCGCCAGTTCCGTTTTTTTCCATAAATTGAATAGTGAAGGCGTAGGAATCGCTTTCTTACGGAAGCCCTAAACGGCCATGGATTATTATTTTTTTCTATCTTGTTTTGTCGTGATCACGACTTATTTTCTCGTGATCTCGAGATAACAAAAGTTGTTTTGTCGTGATCACGACTTATTTTCTCGTGATCTCGAGATAACAAAAGTTGTTTTCTCGTGATCACGACTTAATCTCTGCTCTAAATTACACAAATGTGCCAACAGGTGCCAGTATATTACCAAATATAACTGATGATGTGCGGTAAATATCCACTTTACTGTATTAGTTCATATTGGCCCAGATTGTACGAGTTTCGGACAGAGAGAGTCTTCGTGATCGCTTTATTTTGTGCAGTATTGTGTGCGTTAAGTAATTAACTTTGTTAAATGCCTGAATATGATTATTTTGCTTGAAAGTGTATCTGTTATCGTTCTGACTAGTGCATGACTCACCACAGTTTCACGACCGCAATAGTTCGGTGTGATACTAAACTTATTGCTTATTAAAACTAATTTTGATGTCACTGTATAGTATTCTGTTTGCACCTTATTGTGTATCTTTAAGACGCCATTTTAATCATCGCAGTTTCAGTGTTCGTTTACCTCACTCACTCAATGTATATTTGATAAGAAATATGATTTATAGTCTATGTCATTTAATTCAGTGATAGTGTGTAACCTATTGTATTTTCTACATTTCTTTGTTGGAAACAACACACATACATAAACACTCTTCTCAGACAGCATCCCAAGATTGTTTTAGCCTATATCAACTGGATTGAAGTTTTGTTTTTTTGGAAATCTGGAGTATTGCACCTCTTTTTAATGGAAGCTGGAGGAAGACAAGTTTAATGATATCACAGCCTATCCTACATGACGAATAAAAATAAAAAAACACATTATGTAATATAATTTTATTTCAAACGAATGAGGAAAATAAATATTTAATCTAATAATTTTTAGAATTATAGAATAATCTGGCATCTTTCTGAAGGCACTCTGGCTGCGCTTGAGATGTTGAATGCTCTGTTGATCATTAAACATGTTAATTACACAAAAAATGTTTAGCGTACATTTATTGAACAGTGATTGATTAGCCTATATGTATTTATTTATTGTAAACTTTATTATTAAGTGAAGTAAACATTTTGCTGAAATATCCACAAGATATAAGAGCGCATGATTTATCCGTCGATCAGATGCGCGTGAAAGTTGTGTTCGTTACTATAGCAACAGCAGAATCCGGGTACAGTGTGTTTTTAGAATCAATCACTGTAAAAATAACTTTTATGTCGTGATGACGAGAAAACAACTTTTGTTATCTCGAGATCACGAGAAAATTAAGTCGTGATCACGACAAAACAAGATAGAAAAAAAAATAATAATCCATGGCCGTTTAGGGCTTCCGTACTTTCTGGTGGAAGCACTTGTGATGCGATCATTTGTGCCTATAAAGCATATACATTTTAGAGGCACCATAGGTCTGAACTCCATGGAGAAAAAAAAAAAAAAAAAAAAAAAAAAAAGAAAGAAAGAAAAAAAAGTGAGAGAGAATAAGCTACTTGCTTAAGTCCTACTTGCTTCACTGATCACTGCATGGACATCTTTTAAATTCAGAGCTGAAGAGCACCTGACTGTTTTGGGCTGTGTCTTGTTCCAGGATCATCTCTTGGCCATGTGCTCGTGTTCGGTGCTGTCCGTGGTGCTGAAATCTGCCAGAGTCAAGTATCATAGTAGAACCAGCTTTTGCCTTCACATACAGATAGAGAGTTGTGACATATTTAGAAATGTAACCTCTCTGAAAAAAACCTCTGTAAATAATTTTGATGCATAATTATTCTTGCTTTGATTCTTAGAAACATTTATCATTTTCCAGGAGTATTTTGCTGTAACATGTATCTCAAAAGACTCAGTTGGCTCACCCACCTTGAAACATAGCCAACTATAGCAAACATCACTTTGACTGTGTTAATGGTTTCCATTGTAATAGGCCACCTGCATGTTTAAAGGAGTGGTTCATTGCGATTTCACTTTTTTAACTTTAGTTAGTGTGTAATGTTGCTGCTTGAGCGTAAACAGTATCTGCAAAGTTACAGCGCTGAAAGTTCAATGCAAACGGAGATATTGTCTTTTAAAGTTATGGCGGTTTAATGCCTGCAAAAACGGCGGTTTGGACTAACGTTACAACGAGCTTCTTCACGGGTCGGTGATATCATAAACCCTGCAATTAACATAAACCCTGCCCACGGGAACACGCAACAAAGTGGGCGAGGCCATGTCGCCCGGCATTATGGAAGCGGAAGAGTTGTCTACACCCACTGGACGCGCATGGCGCGACGCGACGCGTCAAAAGATAATAGAACCCATTATAATCAGTGATATTGTCTACACTGGATGCGGCGCGGAAGACAGCTTCCAGAATCTACACGAATTCAATGCTGGATTTGCACCAAGGCTATTACTGAAAGATGAAGCAGTTCCCATTTTAAAAGCAGAAGATGCTGTTTATCGACCCCAAACTGTAAGTACGTTTTATTGTTTGTACATGTCTTTTAAATTTATTATGTTGCTATTTTTTTTTTTTTTTTGGTAGCATCAAGGACGTAAACAAAGACCAACGAGTTATTGCTTTGCTAGCCAGTTAGCTAAATTCTATTGCATACTTCTCCAACAAACACCAACAAACTTCTATGTTCATAGACAAACAGTTGTTCATGCTATAAATTAAACGATACATTTACAAAAATGCTACTACTCAGTAATATATTCAGCTACAGTAAAGCTTTAATCAGGATAAAACCGTATAGTGAACGATAACAAACAGCAGTAACATTTACAAGTGACAGCATATCTAAACACTTTGACACAAGTACAAAAGGAAATACTTACCTTTCATAAACGTCCTTTAAAAACCGTGCTTGCAGAGGTTCTGCTTGACCCTCTTCATCATTACTGCTATCTGGGTCTGATTCGGGCAATATAGACGCCATTATTTACATTTTCACCGAAGCACATGTAACAACTAATGGTAAGGGGCGTGGCGTTTCCGGACGCTTCAGCGAATCACAATACACTGGGCCAGCTAACCAATCTGAGCACATTGTTTATTTCGGAGGGAGTGGTGTCATAGAGCCAGGAAGTCAAACCAGCCGTTCAAATGACAATGGAAACAGTGGTGTAGAATAAAGGTAAAATATATTAAAAATACAGTGTTTTTTAAAAAAAACGAAGCATTAAGACATGTTAAACTGCGCCCCATATACACAATCAAGCCTAGAAAAAAACACTGAACCGCCCCTTTAAGACGAATCAGAGGCAAAGAGCATGAGCTTCCCTAGAGTTACCATAAGGTACGTTCTGATGTCAAATGAATGTGTTTCTCATTTTGTGTGCTACAGTGGAGCTGGAATTGTGCTTTAGTAAATTTCACTGTACAATTAATCACAGGTTGAATTGTCTAGACAATGGCAAGTTTAAGCGTAAAGTTGCCTAGACAAAGACAAGTTTAAAAGTAAAATGTAGACTTTTTTTTAGGACTGAATAAAGGAATTAGCCAGCTAGGAATTATGGAAAATGTTGAAAGATATTTCTTTTTCTCTCCCAAAACAAGACTTTAAAGTTTACCCTCTCCCGTTTCACTCGCTCCTTGAATTTAATCATGAAGGAAGGGGGCCTTTGACCCAAGCGGTGAGGGAATTTGGTAATTAGTGCTGAGTGTCATCTCCTCGGCTCAACAGCAATGGCTGAAGAGAATGTGTTCATTAAGCTGTTGCCCGCTGACCTGCAGCCAGTAGATAACCCTCAGAACCTTAATCCCCCAGATAGACGGTCCCTTCAGATCTTCACTGTTCCCTAAGCTTCTAAAACAGACCTGCTCCAACCTGCAGGCCATAATACCTTAGTTCAGTCCATCATCACTTTCAGTCAGGTTCATCTAGGAAGCACTTTTTGAAGATTAAAGAAAATAAAGTTTCTATTGAGGAAAGGATTAAATTAGGAGAGAAAAGAAAGGCACCTAAAAAATGGAAAACTTCAAACTGAAGCTGAAAGCAGTCTAATTGGGAACCCATGCAGAGTTCTTCTCAAAAAGTGCTTACATTCATCAAATAATCAATGGTTTAAAAAAGTACAATATCTTGTAATTAGTTCTTAATGTGTTTTTCTTTGGCTGTATTAAATCTGTCTGCATTACACATGCCTCTAGTGATTTTTTTAAGACATAATGTTTATGGTATTTCTCAAAGAAATTTAGTTACAAAATTTAGTTAGAAAAGGAGGCTTGGAAGGCCCCAGTATTTATGGTCCCTAAAAGCCTGAAGCCGCCTTCAGTTCCTAGTGACAATGCCACACATGTACTTAAAGAATCCAGCTGCACAATCTTTAATTAATTCATGTTACTATGGATAATGACCAACATCTTTGTCTTATTAAGGCTAATTTCACAGCTAGCTTTTTTATGTATCCTACATAAACATATTATGGTTGTTGATTGGATAGAGGCAGATCTAAATGTGTGCTTGAGGTTAACTGAGGTTTAAGCAGACTAAATGATTGAAGAAGTCTGTCGTTTCAATGGAAGATCGAGTTATGACATTTACATTTATTCACTGAGCAGATGCTTTTATCCAAAGTGAATTACAAATTAGGAATACAAGAAGCAATTCACCTTGAGGCAATAACTACAGAAATGCTAACAATACAAGTTTTAAACAATGTCCAGGGGTGTGTTTCACATACACAGTGTAACTCACTGCTTAACTACCATAGCACAATGAATCGTTGTAGCTAGTCGCGACTGTTTCCTGAAACCGTTGTTCAGTTTGCCAACTACATTGGTTAATGATGTCATGCAGGAGGTGGTAGAGTAATAACTTCTTTTAATCAATCTGTTTGAGTTTGAATTAATGCCAGATTTTTTGCTATATATTACGAACATGGCTAATTCTCTTTTTCTCAGTTATTTTGCTTTATTTCCAGATTCAATAATAGGCTCATTCTTAGGTACCGGAGCACATACGCACATGCACGCTCTTCAAAAACGAAATCTCTTTGCAAACTAAAAGACATAAACAACATTTCGTCCCCTTGGAATTATAAGGTTCTATCTGACACACGGAAGAGAGCGCAGAAAAGCGCTAAATCAGTGAAGACTGATTTAGAATTAAAGAAGAATTAAAATGTTAATTATAAACCTCATGATCGATTATTTTATTTATGGTCTTGTCAATGACAGTAGCCCAAATTCCAGGGAATTACAGTCTTTTTGTGTGTTTTGCTATATCTATTGCTGAGGAGCTATTTTCAGTTAGACACCATGCTAGCCAGCAATGAACAAAAACTTTCTGGAAAGTGATTTTGTGCCTCTGTTATTGAGATAAAAAAATAAAATAAAAAATAAAATAAACATGGATGAATCATTCACAATAAGATCAATAAGAAGCATTTATAAAATAGATAGGGTGAATTTCCATTTCATACCGACTTTAACTCTCAAAGGTAGGTTCTGCTATTTTGCAAACGACTAACTTGTGCTTGTAGCTTGTATCCGCTTTTCCCACTGGGAAAGAGAAGAACAGGATAAAATAAATTAACAAGGCCCAAAAAGCAGCAGGGATGGGAGAAGGTTAAAAAAATCTGAGTAGCTGTGCCAAGTGTTTGAACCCCATTCCAAGTTGGACTTGGCTGAAGGATGGGTCATTGCTCAGGATGTGCTTGGTTACATTCTCCTAAACCCTAATCCCAATCTCCCCCTCTCTCTGCTCACTCTGTGCTTTAAGTTCTCCCCCACTGATTTGTTTCAATTAATCTTTTATCTCCTAAGCCTGTGGCTGCATGGGCCATTCTCTCTTGCCAAACATGGGATTGCACGTCAGACTCAGAAAACCAGGACAGGGTAGAACTGTGGGCTTCTCAAGCATTGTTCTGGCTGTTTTGGAACCTGTATTGATGTGACAGTGAGTGGATGGTGCCAAGTTTTAGCTTTGGGAGAAAGGGATCCGACGCCTGCTATCTGCTACCTCTTATGGAGGAATTATCCTCTGGTATGGAGAGACTGCTTTACAGACATGCTCTGCTGCTATGGATGGAGGGTTCTGGGTCTCAGAGGCTTTCAGATGTCCTCCTCCTCAATGTCAGAGAAGGGGAATGGCAGATTGGATTAACAGAATTTGGATAATGTATACAGTGCATTTATGAATGGGGAAAAAGGGCAGCGTAGATAAATGCGTCTGGTTGCAGTTGATATTGGGTGAATATCATCTCTAGATTTTCTGTTTATCAAGGCTTGAATAGTCCTTTTGTTTGTACGGCTACTAATTGAAGCTTTTTAGAGCACAATGCAAATGTAAAGTTTAACCCCTTAATTGATGTCCTGTACTGGCACAATATCCCTTCCAGCCATTCATAAACTGGAAGATGTCGGGCATTTCTCAGCTTCCCATACACGAGGAATGTTGCATTCAATCCCAACAAGTGTCTGGATGAGTCTCACAGGAAGTGAAAGATGTGAGGCAGGGTTAGGCAGCAGGAAAGGGGGTTTATGTGTCTGTTTGCTTCGAGCGATCCTCCCTCGTTAGCCTCCTTCCCTGGCAGACGATGCAGTGATTGGAGATGACAGGACAGTCTTTTTCAGCCCTATCTGGGTGGAAAAAATGTCTTCAGAAGCTGCAAATGTAGAAGTGAGTTGTAGGAGGAAAAAAGATTATTCTAATGGCTAACTTTTGAGAGGTGAACCATTTCTATGTAGCGCCATTTATCAATGCTTGATTAAATACTTAAATTTTAAATATAGCAGCAAGCAGCAATTAACGGGGTTCAAGCACTTTAAGGCCTTTAAGCACTTGCATAAAAATGTATTATATTTTATTTAGCAAGCATGTAACCACTTAGATCATAGATGGAAAAGACCATGTACAGCCAACACAGGCAATTTATCATATGAAATATATGTTTTTTAAAGCTTTTTAACAGTTATAGTGCCACCTATGGTCGGATCTCCATAAAAGATTACATGCTTGTTTAAAACCATATGTCGCATATGCTCACCTAATATCATTAAGTTTTGAGTTTTCGTTTAGAATTTATAGATTTAATATATATTTTTGAGTATATTTTGCCACACCCTTTTTCTAAATGACCGTCATAGCAACCCAAAGGGTAAAGTTATTTATTTATTTTTTTTTTTATAATTATTGACCTAGAGGGTCCAGAAAATTGTACTGCAGTGGTTTTATTGAGGTTGAGTAAAAAACCTAGGACTAGTTTGCAAAAGTGTTTTTTTTTATTTTTTTATAAATATTCTCAAATATTTAATGAAAGATTTGATTGACAGCAGTGCTTCCTGAGGCAAAGCTGTTCAGAGTAAGGAGATCTAACATATGATATGCATATTGTGTGTACGCGTGATTACTGAGCCATAAAACTCGTTAGAGCCACCCGGTGGCTGATTTCTACGGAGCCCCGCACATAACATGCAAGAAAAAAAATTAAATCATGCTCACGATTTACTAATTCGTTCCCTTGATTTACTAAATTGTGCGCACGACTTACTAATTCGTTCTCTCAATTTACTAAATCGTGCGCACAATTTACTAAAACGTGTGCACGATTTACTATTTCGTTCCCTTGATTTATAAATCATGCGCATGATTTATAAATCGAGGGAACGAAATACTAAATCGTGCGCACGTTTTAGTAAATCGTACGCATGATTTAGTTATAGCACCACCAAGTGTCCAATCTATGCAATAGTCAGACTGATTGACTTGAAAACCGGAATGCGTTTTCTTTTTCCAAGGTGCCGCAATCGTCTACGAGGACATTCGCGTATCTCAAAAAACAAGGCCGCTGTCGGCCAATGAATTTCAAGCGGCTGTCAAACAAGGTAACAGAGGCCGATCGGAATGAAACTTGCTCACCTGTTTGACTCATGGCCCTAGAGACCTGTGAGAAATTCGAAAGAACTCGGCCACCCTTGCATTTTTCACATGTGTAAAGGATTGTATATCACGCGATTTTTCGCACATGTCCATGACATTCATACTGTATGGTAGAATGCCTCATTCTGAACAACTTTGCCTCTAGGACCACAATTGAATTAAATTATTCATTAAATATTGGTGATTATTTCAAAAACGTACTTTCGCAAACTAGTCTTAGGTTTTGGCTCCACCTTGATAACTGTTAAAAAGCTTTAAAACATATATTTCATTAGTAAATTGCCTGTTTTGGCTGTAAATGGTCTTTTCCATCTATGAGCTAGGTGGTTACAGGCTTGCTAACATAATACCTTTTTACACATGCGCTTAAAGGCCTTAAAACGCTTGAACCCTGTTAATTGCTGTTTGCGGCTATATTTATATTTATTATAATTATTATTATTAATGTGGTTAAAGCTCTTATTTATCTAATTTATCTTATTTATCATTCGATTACAGCACAATTTTATTCAGTGTGAATCTACTTGGGTCAATGACAAATAAGAGAGTTCACAATAAAGAAAAGGAAACATCATTTTAAAATCTTAAAACAAATGTGCCAAGTTCATAAAAAAAACTCATTGTGTAAACATCATTTAAAAATTTATACTGTAGCATATTTTCCTTACACATTGAATATCTGTCAGTGTACTCATCTTAATTATGATTTTCATGGTAAAAGCACATCACAATATATATTTCCATGGAGTCAGACCACAAGATATTTCACAACCTGAACTAACTTTGCCATGCAATAAAAAGGTCAAATTATCTGATATTTTCAGAGACTTATTGACCTTGACATGAAGGTATGCAGGGGGCCTCTCTATGTCATTTTCTGTCCTTATTTTTGCATGTTGTTTGCATCAAGTGACAAGTTGGTCACAGAATATGAATTTAATTTTTTTTTTTTTTTTTTTGTACCTGCGTCATGTCATTGACCCATGTATGATACTCGACACAATGAGATACAAACAATCCCGACATGTACAGTACATTGTGGATCTTGTAGTTCCTATGTGTCTCTGGGCACTTTCCCGTCAGATTGATTAATAAGCAGATCTGCATGGCGAGCCCCCAACGGCTGATGAAAGATGAGATTACAATGAAAAGCGTGATGAGAAGAGTAGAGACCGAGGGGTAGATCAGATAAGGGAGTAATAGAGCAGATTTCTCCTTTACTGAAATAGGGATAGGGCAGGGGTTAGGTAATGCTGGCAATGTGACTGTGAATGATCAGAAAGGCAGACACTGGCAGACTGCCAAAAAAAGATAATAGCAGTTCAGTGCTGGGCAAGCCACTAAGCTAAGCTATGGTATGCTACAAAAATAAACTAAAAGCTAAAATAAGCTGAAAGCAGCTAGTTACAACAGACAGAGGAGATGGTGTGAGAATAGGACACCAGTAGATGAAGAGAAAGAGATATGTAGCCAGGTGACATTCCTTTTACACACTTAACAATATTTTTTTCCCCACCTATCCAATATCCATTCTCTCAGTTATTACTGGAGTCAATAGAGGGTTGTGGAAGGAAGTTCTGAGGGATTGATCTGGCATTCTGCTCAGGTCAGCTTTGGAATCAATTGTGATGTTTGACAGAAAAGGGGTTGACTCAGAGTCCTAGAGGGAGAGTTTGGCTGGCTGTTTGTTTAGAATCAAATGGAGCCATTGACATGCATGAGGCGATCTTGAGCAAGTTTATATACGCAAGAACAAGGAAGGCACACGCCACGGTCCAGGGCTAAAAATCTCAATCATGAGCGCTTGTGATTAGGGAAGACGACTATCGATCTGTTTAGACACTTTCGTTCGTATTCAGCCTCTGACCATTTAGATGCAGCCATTTCTCAGAAAGAATAAGCATCTCAATTGATTGTTTTCCCCCGAAAATAACTTTTGGAAATCAGCCAAGGTAATGCTGCCTTGTGGATTTTCATGTAAAATAAAACCATCCGTGTATCTGTAAATTCATCTGACCTACTCTTGTTTGAGACGAACCTTAATCAGAATAGTTGATAGAGAGTCGAAGATAAATCACTGTGATCGCTGGGAGGTCAGACACCTCCAGAAGCGTGCACATTAAGATAATGACGCACTATGCTGTGACAAACATCTGACACACAGGGGGTATTTACACTTGGTCGCGTCATGCATTTTTACTGGATCTGATAGCTATTCCATCATGAAAAGACCCAGTGTAAATTCCTTCTGAGATGTATTGGAAAAGCATAACAGGCAGGAGATGCATAGAACATTTCAATAGCCAGCATCACCATCTTCACACTCTTACAAATAATGGTTCCAAAAAGGGATTTTCAAAGCGATGCCATAACATAACCATTTGAGTTTTCCAAAGAACAATTCATGGAACAATTCTTAAAGGAACCATTTTTTCTTAGTGTGAAAACATTTTAATTATCTAAAGAACTTTTTGTTACAATGAAATGGTTCCATGGATGTTAAAGGTTCATCATGGAACCATCAATGCCAATAAAGAACCTATATTAGTAAATCAAATTTGTTTTACGGAGCCACTTTATGTTGCCAATGTGCAAATCCAGGCAGTCTGATCAAGATGCATGAACTAATATGACTAAGTATAAATAGGCTCATGTATAAAAGGCCTTCCAGTTGTACTGTGCAGTTATTTTATTGCAAACATATATGACAGAACAGCCTGAAGCTAACTAATCATAGCAGCTCAACAGTGTGGTGTTAAAGTGTAATATGAGGATCTTGCACTGAACCACCCCTAAGACAGGCTGAAGGGCAATTTGATGAATAATCAATGCTTTTCTTACAAGATAAAACTTTTAAGACAGTACAAAACATTAGTACATAAGCCCGCTTTATTTATAAGGAATAATAACTGACCTCACATTAAGGCATTGGATTTTATTTTAGCTTAAGAGAATAGTATTATGGAGTTTGATTGGCTTTTATTTGTGTTGGATTGACAGCTGTTTGCTACGATAAGTAGTTTAAAATGAACAGACTCCAAGTTGAGTAATGAGCAACTCAACTTTAGTTTTATAGTTTTGTACTTTCACCATCTACTTGGTTCAGTCTAAACTCCAACGGACAGTAATGTTCAGGATTTTAAAAGTGTGTGCTGTATTTTGTGAAAAGTCAAAAATGATTTTAGAAGAAGAACTATAAGAGATTTGTAGAGATAGCCCTGTAATATATTATATTTTAGCTTCTCTATTTCAATTGTAGATGCATAAAATTGAGCAAAAAATGAATAAAGTCTGCCTGATGGATACCTAACCACTTCACAACCATGTGATATGATTTTTATGATTAATACTATTGTTAGTTGTTAATACCGTACAGAACGTTATTGCTGCTTAAAACACAGAGCCTTTGCAAGAGCTCTAAATTCCAAATTATCTGTATTACTTTTTCTTCCCTGTGAGCTTTTTATTTTTTATTTTTTTATTTGAGAGACATAATTAATTCTGCACAGGCTCTTTTGTCTCAGGAGGGAAACTACTCCAGTTTTCATTACCTTTTGCCCTCTGGACCGCTATTAATCTGCACTCTCTAACCATTTGGTAAACAAAACAGAAATGCAAGGGGAGCAAAGAGGGTTGGAGTTTGAAAGACAACAGAAGCAAACTGTTGTTCATACTTCCATCATTATGCCTCTGAGGTGTGGCACTTATAATGAGATAAAATCTGAGTTCATACCTAGCGGACTGATGAAGTTCAGGGTACGATTTGAAGTCGGCCCATTATAATAGCACAAAAAAAAAAAAAAAAAAAAAAAAAAAAAAAAAACCACATGACCCAGGACAAAAAGTAAATTAGATGAGGCCCCTTTCTGTCCGAGTTATACCATAGAGGACCAAAGGGCCAAAAGGGCCAAAGCTGGCAATGGACATGATGATTGCTGATTTATTAATACTGAATTATATAACAAACCTTTTAAGAACAGTGGTTTCTGGGAGAAAACACCTAGAGAGGGAAGGAACCTTTCCATTGTCCCCTTTCACTTTCATTGATTTTCATATTATTAACTCCTTTTTCTGTTCCACAAAAGAAAGATTATCACCCAAACCAAAACCTGTTTTTACAAAGCTAAAATATGTTACTAGTTTTAAAAACATGAACTAACAAAATTAATTTTATACTACTGAAGCTCCTAATACATAGTGGTCACTAGGAGAACTAGCCTAAGTAATCTGAAACCATGCTCATTTTAGTTTTATTTTAGTCATTTATACCTTTTGTGGTAATATAAATGAATATCTTAAGGAAATCCATTTATATGTCCTTCAACTAAAAAGACACAACATGAACATAAATTAATGTGTTTGTATTAATTACACCAAAGCTGAAAAGAAAACAAAAGTGCTTTCTTTTGCATATATATAGGCTTAGGTCTCCTGTTCTAAATAGGAGATCTTTTCTTTTCTTTTCTTTTCTTTTCTTTTCTTTTCTAAAGAAAACAAATGTAAACAGATTTCTTTCATGGTCCACAGTGTTCTGAAGCCCATAGCATTTTTTGCATATAAAGTTGAATTATTTCTGGCACATGATGTTAGCATTCTCATATAGGAACAAATTTTTGCTGAGATGCTGTTCAGCAAAAAATAAATAAATAAACCAAATGATGGTGACGTCTGCTGTTCCTCTTTGCTTTGTAAGAGAATGAGACAGAGACTTACAACCTAAGGTGCTTTGCTAGCTCTATGTTTGTATATCATGGCTTGTTAAAAAAAACAACAACAACAACAACAACAACAACAACATTTCTCTATGAGGAGTGTAATGTGCTGCGGCAGCGGCTGCATCTAAATCTGCTTCTTGCGGAATCTTGCTTCCCTAAAGCTGCCTTTGGGAGAATCCATGGTGGAATCAGATATTAAAATAACATAGCCAGAATAAAATGGATGAGGGCCAGAAAATTCAAATCCTAAATTAACTCACTTATTAACACAAGATACATCTTTATTTAACTTTTTTTTTTTTTTTCAAAACAGATCCCTAAAACAGAGACATTCACTCTGTAGTTCCCCTAAGAGCAGACAGAAGACAAAATACCTTGCTCAAGGGCACTACAGGCGAAGGGCTCACATTTGCTCATGTGATGTCTCTTTCACACTTCCATCCTCTCTGGATGTTTGACAGACTATGAGATTTTTTCAGGGAGGGAGAGAAGGAAAGGCTAAACAGTCCAACCAAGATGGGCTTTAATGCTTAAAATAGTTTGGGGGACAACAGCTAGTGGCATAAATCCTAAAATATATCATTTTAATCCATTCATTCCATGATGGTATATCTAGATCAGTGTAAATGTATGGCATCGGATCTACGTTCAGAACAGCCCAACTGGAATATGTCAAAACTGGTTTCATTTTGGTATTTTGGATATCAGCACTTAATAGTGTCTTGGGGTTGCATCTCGAGTTTTGCCCCAACTCTTTTTTTGTGTAAAAAAAAAAAAAAGATTGCAGAAGAAGCGATGCCTCTAGACTCAACTGCAATTAACTAACAATCTGTTACGTTGTAATGATATGCATAGAAACCAGCTTGCTTAAGTAAGAAACTGTCAAATCAGAGAGGAAATGAAATACGCCTAAAATTGCCTCAAGCAAAGAAGTCACTGAACAGAACAGACACACCCTTGAAGCTACAGGTTTTTTAGCTAAAAGCACTGCGTTAAATTTGGATTCATTTTGCTTCTCACAGACTTCAAGACTGTGAAAAAGAAACTTGTTTGTCTTATTCGCCTCTGTTTATGTGGAGTGTTCCCCACCCCCACCCTGATCGAATGATGTTTAGCCTTTTTATGGCTGGACCTGGGTCATTGAATGACACTTCTCTCAGGAATCGGTTTACAAGTCAAGATGATAAGGGCTTAATAACTCAAGGTAGCACACAAAATGGCCGACAAAAATAACAACCATTTACTCAAAGGAGTCTGCCCACTGACTACTTAGAGCTTCTGAAACCTATTAAACGCTTCAGCAGACGCTATTAATGGAGGCAGCCTGGGAGGTCAAGGGTACAATCTCGATTTGGAATTGAGTCAAGTTAAACCTCAAAATGAAAAAGGGTGAGGGGGAGCAAGCAAGCAGGAGAAAGAAAGTGTGTGTGTGTGAGAGAGAGACAGAGGTAGGGAGAGAGAAAGAACAGGAAACAAGTCTCAAGGGTTGCCTGCCGATTCAAGGGTAATTTAATCAAAATCAGGCAAATACTCTCGCTAGGGAGAGAGTGTTGAAAATTGATTGAACAGCCATGGTGGTGATATGATGTCAGCACAACCCCCATGACATCATTACAAGTAGAGCTGTGTCCTCAAGTAAAGGTCATGCTACTTCTCGCCTTCATTACAGCTATAGTTCACCTACACAACCCCAAAAGCCAAACTTATTGTGTTGACAGACTGAGTGGTCAGGAACTTGTTTGTTAATTACTTTGCCATTGTTATTTGAAGGAATCCTTTTATAAAAGGTCTTTCTTTTTTGTACTTGAAGTCAACATGAAATGAAAATAATTTAACCTGTGTGTGTGCGCGCACGCACGCACGCACGCACGCATGTACGCACACACACACACAAACACACAATCAAAGACTATAGAATAACACAAGACACGTCATTCGTATTATTATGAACGGGAGAAAGTGCAACGCACAATATGGCGGAATAAGTCCCACCTTCTAAATAAGAGCCAATCGCCAATTGGTAAAGTCATCGCGTCATTGCAGCGGCCGTTAGAAGCTCCGGTTCCTATAGAAACAATCAGAAGCGCGCCTCCAAAATGAGACATAAGAGACGCGCTTTTAGGATTGTGCATGCGCATTAGCTTGATCCAGCCTGGAAAATACCGTTTTTTTTTTTGTCATGATTCGAGCGTTTAGAAACAAAATGTATGAGACAGTTGTTGTCAGATTTCATTGCTGATTTTAAATATGAAATTTAATCGAAAGCTTGGCAAATAGCTTTGGAGAATTTAATGTTTCCCCATTCAAAGAGATAGGAGCTGCACTTGCATGTCCGAGAGGCGTTTCAAAGATGGCCGCCGAGTGAAATGACTTGTCTTAAAGGGACTTTGACACAATGCACACTGTAGTGTGAACCGTTCATTAAATTCATTCAAGCCATATTTTTTTCATATATTTCTGCGGTCCCACTTTATATTAAGTGGCCTTAACTGCTATGTACTTACATTTAAATTAATCATTTGATACAGTGCACTTATTGTGTACATACATGTTTTTACATTGTACTTATATTTTAAAAACACCTGCATGTAATTACATCTGTAGTTAATTTCTGTAATTACATTTATAATTACACTGTTGACCCATCCCTTACACCTTACCCCAACCCTTAAACCTACCCATACCACCAAAGCTTTCCCTAACCTTACCCGTATCCCACCTCAATAGCAGCAAAAGTGTTTTGCAATTCAATATGAACCCAATAAGTACATTGTACTTATTTTTTGATGTAAGTACATAGTAGTTAAGTCCACCTAATATAAAGTGGGACCATTTCTGCAATACAATGGAAGTTAGTGGAGACCAATATTTGTACCTCATCATTCTTTAAAGTCATGAAATCAGAATTATTATTTTTATTTTTTATTTTTTTTAAAGGAATATTGCAGTATTTACTATAATTGATTTATTCGTGCACATCATTTTTGACATGTGCCCTTATAATTTTTTATAAAAAATATCTCCCCCTCACTCTTGCAGTAACATCTCTTCTCTGATGACATGTTTACTGGTGCGAGGGCAAGACAGCATGTTACTCATTACATGACAATAGCAAACCACAACAATCCAATGATCCAATACATTCCAGATGGACAAAATCAAGTCCCGCCCTTCATTTTTTTTTTTTTTTTTATTCAAGAAGCAAATTCACTCAGACATACAGTATATCACTATAGAGAAGAAAAAACTATTGCAGCATCCATTTCGATTTTATCTTTTTTTTTTTGTTCCATAGAAAAAAGAAAATCCTGCAGGGTTTGAACCGCATGAGGGTGTGTGAGGGTGTGATGCCTACATTTAGATTACATGAACATATCTAATGAAACTCAAATCCGTTTTTAGATTCTTCATATACAGCATAATTATTAAAATAACTAACACTTCTTACCTGCTTGAATTATTTTCAGAGTTGATGTTAGCATATAGCCAGACTAATGAGTCACACATGAATATTTTGTGAAATGACTAGGGCTGTCAAATTAACTTGTTAACACATGCAGTTAATTAAAAATGTTTATTTTGTTAACCATGTTAGCACATTTATTATATTTGACATTATATCTTTCATCCTGCTATCTTAAACCACAAACCCCAGTCTCTAAACACCACCCTTCAAAAGTAGTAAAGACATTTTATGAGATATATAAAAAAAAAACATGCTTAAAGCACCTTTAATTAGCACTGATGATCAACAACTATGAAATACTACCCACGAGCAAAACACACATTTGTGTACACAGGAATGAGACAAGCATCGGAGCATGTTACAAGTTCATAACATGTGGGAAATTTGTCATTTCATTATTGCAAATTTGCATTAAGTGTGAGTGAGATGAGAAAAGAGCACAAATCTACCTCGCGTCTGGATTTGGAACATGACTGAGAGAAAATCATGACAGAGTTTTTATTTTGTGTGAACGACTCCTTTAAAAAGCAGTTTACTTTAGGAAAAAAAGGCCTATACTGAATAAGGCACAATTACTCCATGGTGCTCTATTGAGTTTGGGTCCACTGCCTTTTTTCTATCAATGTTTCATTAAGATTCCATTTCCAATTAGACAAAACGCTCAGAAAAGAAACCCTAGCAAACAAATAGTAAATTGGGCAAATGTATAATGTTGTTGCAATAGGAACGCTTCAGTACCCCTCCATTTGGCTGCTTTTTTCAAGGACTGAAGGCTTGAATATGCATTTTCGGCTTATTTGACAAGCAATACAAATAACAAGGTCAAAATGCTGACAAGAACCTTAATGCATGGTATTGACTCTTTGCATTTGAAACGTGGCTAGTCTTCTAAAATGATCTTTAGAGGAAAGTAATATCTGGATTACCATTGTTTTCTTCTTATTATTTTTATTCATTAAAACACAAACAGAATGTATTCCTGGGTAAATCGTTTATAAATTCATTCTCACATTTTTGCATTGAACTGAGTATGATTTAAATAGCTTTATGAATGATTTATAAACATTCATTCTGCTAATGTTTCATGAACATCTCCCAATGTTTCAGATCTACCTTTCTAAATGTGTCTCTGGGTCACATGCACATGGATCTTAAATGGTTATCATGGTTTCTTGTAACTCATGGAACTCTCCCATTGCACAAAAGGTTCTGTGTAGTGGAAAAGGTTCTTTAGACCATTAAAAGGCTCTAAGAAAAAAAAAAAAAAAGGTTATTTTAGCAACCTTTCACTAAAAGGAAATTTTGGGTAGCCAAAAATGGTGTTTATATGGCATCGCTTGTTAGCTTGTCCTTTATTTTTAAGAGTATACTCAGCTGATTCCTCCAACTTTACAATTCTGTTTAATGCAAGACAAGGATTTATTTGCTTTTTCTGTGGTTAAAACTCCAACATATAATGAGAAACTGTCAGCAAGTACTGTTTTTGAACCTGATGGTGGGTGTTGAGGATTTAATGCATCTGACAGGTTTCATCACCTTTGTAATTTGAGCTATCTGGTTTGTAACCTTCAAAAGCTTCTGCTATATTTACCTCTACTAAAGGAATAAATGCTAAGTCAAACTGAAAATTCACAGATTGTCACCAAGAAGGTCTTGCTCAAAGAACTGAAGTAACGATGTACAGTACATCAAATTAATGTATTCATTAATTTATGTGTTAATTTGGTTGGTTTCAGTTGTTGAGGAAGCAGTGAGCGAGTGCATAATGCCGATTTGGCCAATTTCTAGAATTTCAGTACTTGGCCCTTGGCCATGTTCACTGCTGTGGTGATGAATGACACTTGGTGAAAGTCAGTGTGAATTTTCAGTTGCTAGATTCCTACCACTCCACAGTTCCCTGTCCAGGTGACGCTAACACAGGATGTTATGTCATCAAGTACATGTCAAGTCAAGGAATGCAAATCAGCTATCCAGTAACGGTCAACCAACAAACGAAAAGACACCCGGGGAAATGTTTAGCATTCTGTCAAAAGGCGCCAAAAACACTGAGGTGGAGGAAAGGAGGAGGAGAAGAAGGAAATAATGCAGAAACCGAGAAGGAAGAGAAGAGGAAGTGAAAACAAACAAACACACACATGCACACACACCGACATAAAATGAGCTCCAGCGATGTTCTCATTACTGTCACCTAAAGATGTTCTGCTTGCGGAGGCGAGGTGTCTGAGCCCATGACAGATTCAGGTCCGGAGAAACGGCTCGATTTTACCATTGAGGCGGAATTGGGAACGACAGCTGGCGTCAGGAGTGCGGCAGGAACTTTATTCTCCTGGAGAAAGGAGAAAACTGCCATGGAGCGAAAACATGGGGGAATGGTGTTTTGGCAGTATAGGAGTACACAAAGCTAATGCCTGTTGTGACAGAATAATGTCAAGGTGCAATGCAAATTTAATTTAATTAAAATGTTCTAGTAAATCAGCAATATTTCACCTGTTTAATGCATGCAAATAGAGATATATATTGCTTTCGGTAAATAGCTGAAGTGGTAACACTTTACAATAAGGTTCCATTTGGTAACATTAGTTATAATTCTAAAGTATTTGTTGATGTTAATTTCATCTTTTACTAATACATTATTAAAATCAATCTGTTAGTACAGTATTATTTGACGTACAAGTATTTGTATTTAATGGACCTGCAGCTAACAATGAACAGTTGTATTTTTATTTTTATTTTTGTTAATGTTAACAAAGATTAATAAATACTATGACAAAGGTATTGCTTATTGTTATTTAATGTTAGTTAATGCATTAACCAACATTAACTAATGGAACCTTATTGTAAAGTGTTACCACTAAAGATAACCACAATAACAAGTAAACTTAAAATGACAGGGACCATGGACGTTGGCTAAATTTATCTTGCAACTTCTTCTGTTTTGTTTTCTAGTTTATGAGAATGTGGTTAAGCCAGTGACAGGGTCACCAAACAATAACAACAAATGACACAACAGATTGAGAAAGCAATCTTTTCTCTCTCTCTCTTTACTCTTCACTTGTCCTTTCAGTTCTCTGCATAAACTATAAATGGCCACATTTTAAGAATGTTCCTCTAGAACGAAGACACACGATCATAGCAATTCGATGCTTTCCTCCTTACCATTTGCAAACGCTATTTGCCATATCCCTATTATCATGTTCACCTATGCATTTTCTAATCCAGAATGTGGCGGCTGGGATTATGCAGTCAGAAGGCCTGTCTGGACAGCACATGTATATTCAGTAGAATCCAAATCATTTAACAAGCCCTTCAAGTCGGTTTAATGTTTCAGATGTTTACGAAATAGACCTCCCAAGCAAATGCTGCCTTTTGGATGTCTTATTAGCATCTGTGAGATATTTTTATTGTGGGTGTAATGCACCTACAAAAGCTGTGTCTTCTGTTTAGTGGAGGAGTGAGAGGTTCAAATATAGATCTTTCTGTTCATTTTTCCAGTGAAATTAAGCTTTACTTTGTGGATCTCGTGCTTTGTGCTTCTTTAGTAATTTAGGTATATTTGTATGTACATTCTGGCACATGTACATTTTTATACATTTGCAGATTCATATAAAAATTGATAAATGTAATTGATATGCGCAATGCAATCACATTTATTTACATTTATGCATTTAGCAGAGGTTTTTTTCCAAAGCAACTTACGTTGCACTGAAGGTACACATTTCATTAGTTCAGGCATGAGAATCAAACCCATGAGCTCGCTGTTGCTAGCGCCATGCTCTACAGTTTGAGCTACAGGAATGACATTTATTTAATGCATTTACCAATTTTGAAATCATAACAGTTAATTTACTTGTCTTTAGAAGTCTTATGAGAGTCTTTTTTAAAGAAAAGACTGCAATTTAACTACTTACAGTATGCATGGCAATCGTCCCCGTTTCCCATCACACTCAAAGGTTGCTTTCATTTAAATGTTTTTTTTTAATTATTATTATTATTATTATTATTATTATTATTATTATCATTATTGTATTGTTAGGGTATGGCTCGCAAATATCTATATAAAATGTAACAGTAACACTTTACAATAAGTTAACTAATATTAACAATGAACAATATATTTGTTAGTATTTATTATCTTTGTTAGTTAATAAAAAATACAACTGTTCATAATCAGTTTATGTCAGCTTAGGTCCAATAAATGATATTAACAGGTAGTTTTGATTTTAATAATTTATTAGTCAATGTTGAAATTAAAATGAATAATCAACATATATAGTTCATTATATCCTCCTGAGACCCAGCAATGGAGTTTTTTTCCTCTGTAGAGGATATTATATTTTAGTAAATTTCTCTGACAGCATACATGTCACAGTTTTAAGTCTGGATGTCCTGCAAAGAGCGCATTCAGGACTTTGCAGAGATACCATATAATGTTTTGAGGTTTCCATGCGTTTTTAGACGTGACATATAAAACAGCCCCTACGACATTAATATGTGCTTTATAAATACTAATAAGCAGCCAATATGCAAGCTAATAAGCAAATAGTTAAAAGTGAGAATTGTTCCCCATACTAAAGTGTTACCCAATATTTTTATGTATATGAGATATTCTTATGAAAATATTAAAATATTTTTATTACTCCCATTATTACATGTATTTTTTTCATTACATGTTGCCCCAAGAACACATTAATATGCTAATTATATACAGTGTATAGATGCATTGCATATATTGGGAATGACATTGATGGTTTACATGCATATTGCATAGTTAGTAAAATTGTATATCAAATCATTCTGTTCTGTCTTTCATAACTTAGTTGAGAATCATCTTCATTCAAAGTTTGGATAAAAAAGCTTGAAACTTTACAATTGAGAAACAAACAAACAAACAAAAATTGGTTTTGCCTATTCATGTCTTTTCATGTCTTTTAATTTTCTTAATAAATGGGTCCTGGTGTCCTCATACCAGCCTGGTCTCATTGTTAATACGTAGGTATTAATACGTAACTTTCAAAGACACAAAACGTACATTTTTGTACGTTTAGAAGGGTGCTAAAACGTACAATATTGACGTAATTATGGCACTAAAACGTAAAAATACTTACGTTTTTACAGCGAAAAAAAGTAAAATATTTACGAATCTTTCATGTCATAAAGATATATGTATAATTTCCATTTTATCGTTTTGTAAATAAATGTAAGATCCCTTAAACCCCATCCCGAACCTAAACCTATCAATTTTATACAGAATGTTAAAAGAATAAAACATAAAGAACAGAAATGTGTAGTAAAATTACAATTTTAGTAGCCTAAAAATATAACATTAAAACGATATTTTGAGCCACTAATCCTACACCTACCCCTAAACCTACCCATAACCATTTATTTAAACTACCTACTGTTATAAATAAAAGAATGACAGACAAACAAGTGTAATCACAATAATTTATTTTTTTGCGAAAATGTCAAAAGTGGTACCAAAAGTAGTTCAAATGATGATAAGTTCCAGTTCCAGTCCTCTCTGGGGGTGATAGTTTTTTATAGGGTACAGAGCAATATTTAATTTATTAATCCATGAAAATATGATAAATCCGGCTTCTCTCCGTGAAGGCGCGCACTCATTTCAAATGTCAATCCACTGAAACACGGCATGTCGCAATCTGTGACGAAGCAGGGGAGAACCAATAAAATAAAATGGATGTGATTTGTGAATTTATGTTGTGCTTTGGTGTATGTTATGGTTGTATTGTCAGTCGCTGCATAGGAGAAAACGCCTTATGTGTCGCACAGCAAACAAACTAAATATTACAAAATGGTTAAAGAATTACAGAAATTTTATTCATAAGGTTTCAAATTGTAGTTTTGTTTATGTAATCCTCCGAAACGAGCAGCACAAGTCACGAACAGAAATGTTATTTCATATTAAGTAGATGAGTAAACTGCTTTCAATAAATTCGACTAAAAACATCGTTAAATCATTAAAGCCACGATTTTAACATGGGAATTAATATACATTCACACTTTACGTTACATGATTTACATTTTTTTGCTGTTAATACGTAAGTATTTTTACGTTTTAGTCCTATAAATACGTCAGTGTACGTTTTTGTGTGTTGAAAACGTAAGTAAATGTACGTGTGGTAAATGTACTTTACGTAAAAATACACACGTTTTCTCGTGAGATCACGTTGCCTCATACATAGCATAACATGAAAATTTGGTACTGTGCCCAAACAAAATCTTACTGAAAGCTCATTTTTTGAGATATCAACCTCAAATTTGGAACACAACTTATTTAGATTCATGGCTTTGATTTTCTAGCAGTTTTAGATTCAACATGTTTCATAAAATATATATTTTATATAAAATAATGTTCATAAATCTATAACTTTTTTCTTATTTCACTTTTTAAACTTTATTTATTTATTTATTTATTTATTTTTATTTTTATTTTTATTTTTTTTTACTTCAACAGTAATCTGTCAAGGATCTTCTTTAAAATTAGTCCAAACTTAAGTCTGTGTAATTTTTGGACATGGACATTTTTGTACTCATGTAACTGTTTTTAATTGTCAGATAACACATTTTATTTTGATTGTCAACTTTAAAATTCTACTAACTATAAATAACTTTGCAACTACATGTCAACTAACTCTCATTAGAGTTTTAGTAGACTGTCTGACTACAGACTTCTACTGACTACAATTAACTGTGCAAGTATGTCAACTTCTACTAACCAGAATCCTAAAACATAGCCCTAACCTAATAGACTAATATTCTAAAACTTCATTATTTATCCATCTCAATCTAACAGGAAAATGAAGGCACAAAATCTATAATATTCAATCACTGCAGCTCTTGGCACTTCTGTCATGTCACTGTTCTTTCTATTTCAACCCTGCCATATTAATGCTCAGGTCAAGTGACCCAGATGACACTGTAACAGCCTGATTATGAGGCTTGTTCCTCATTAAATCCAGCCTGTCTTATGGAAAATGTCATCTTAAATACTTATGGTCCCACCTCCATCATCTTCTTGAGGTGAATAACTTGTATCAGGGTGACATAAATGAATGAAATGGAGGGAAATAGAGAATGCGAAATAGGAACAAATCACCCTGTAAATTGAACATGACACTCTTTTGATTGTAATCTCCATGAAGAGGTTTTTTTTTTTTTTTTCCTTTTTGAGGAGAATTACATATTTGAGGGATTTGAGTATGGAATTTATTTTCAAGCAGACCAACTTCTCCTCAGTGACCTCTGTAAACTGTTGCATTGCACTTTTTCTTTCCCCCAATCACGTTTCTTGGCAGTATTAGTAAATGTCTGTAATGCGTGTTTAATCTGGTCCTGTCTGGATAGTGAAACAGATAGCTTTGTTGATTCAAACATAAGCTCCATATGCTGGTCCATCACGACTGATGCGTCATTCGTAGTGGAAAATTATTAAATAAAATGTAAGCTAAACATTGACGTGAATATTTAAAGCTTGAAACTCAGAGCATCGCTGTCAATTAGTATTCAGTCCATCACCACCATGAGCAATGTTTCCAAATACAAGTGTTCAAATGAACCAAACAACATCTGGAACTGTGGTTCTATTGATTCCCAAGAACAAGAGAACAGGGCTCACATATCTGCACCTCAAATGCATCTTTAATGAACAAATTCAAATGAATGGACTTTGTTTTACATTAAGGGATTATACATCTGTGAGCACTTTGTACTTTTCTCTGATAGATTTAAAAGGATATAGCTTTATTGAAGTTGCCCTTCAAAAACAACTTTTCAAAATACAAATGAACCATTTTCAAAGTAGAGTACAGCAAATAAACTAACTCACTCTCTCTCTCTCTTACTCACTCACGTTAAGATATTCCCCATCTTTTTTTCAAAAGGTTCTGGATTAAAAAGTCTGTCTCTTCAGCATGTTTCATGGTCTTAATCTCTTATTTTGCACTAAGACTTAAATCCAAGTGTAAAGTTTAAAGCGATCAGTTACACATTAATATGCCTTTTAGACAAACTACATGTAGCTAGATTCCCCCTGGACATTTTAATGTTGCTTTTAAAGATGTTAAAATTGAGTTTAAGGTTATAGCTGAGTTTTGGGTCAGGATTGTGACAGTTAACTATGCTCATATAATATGTATTTCTGCATTCCTCATGTGCTCCTCACTTCAACCTTAAGATGCACTCTAGAGGCTAATTTGATGCAAATGTACTGGATCTGATCTAATTGAGTCTACTTATCTAAATCATCGTGCTTTAAAATAGACCCACTTTGAGATCTTGTGTACTGTATTTACTATTTGAATTCTTATTTTTACAGTCTATTTTCTATCTGTGCATCGACAGTGAATTTTCTAGTGAAGGAAAGACCAATTGATCATTTGAATGACATAAAGATGCCTGTGAGGCCTATTTCGTTCTAGAGGCATCTGTGCCACCTCTCTGCACCACACACACATGCATACGCGCATACGCACAACTCATTGAGAATGGCCACTGCAAAGTGTCTCAGATGACTACCATTAACATGCCAAAAGACAGATGTTAATGGCTGGTTTGCTTGTGCTGACGTTTTGTAGCATGTTATTACCTCGGTCCAGATGTCAGTGGGGGAGAGAGACTCCCATTGCTCATCTCTCTCTTTCTCTCTCTCTGTCTATTTGTTCTCTATCCTATTGTTTGCCCTGATGTTCTTCCTCTATAATGGCATTTAGAAACCCATGGGCCCATATCTGAATTTCTCTCAGCATTCAAGACAGATGTAGTATGTCCAGATTATATTCACATTCATACTATATTGAACATACTTTTTTTAATGGTCACAAAGTAATTACTGATTCAGAAGAAGTATCTACTCAGACAAAATGTGATTTTGGATATAGCCAGTACCGGCTTGGATGAATAAATTCTGTAAACTTCTGCCACTTTACAGCACTTCCTTTTTCATCTTGTGCTACACTGCTATGAAGTTTAGTTTGCTTGTTTGGTTTAGATGTATTTTTAACTTTATGCTTTGCAATGCACCTTGTGCACCATTTCCAGTGCCCTTCAAGGGTTAGTTCACCCAAAAATGAAAATTCTGTCTTTAATTACTCACCCTCATGTCGTTCCACACCCGTAACACAAATTAAGATATTTTTGATAAAATCCCATGGCTCGTGAGGCCTGCATTGAGAGCAAGTTAACTTAGACTACCAAAAACCCAGAAAGGCTAAAACAAATTTAAAACAGTTCACGTGACTACAATGGTTTAACCTTAATGTTATGAAGCGACGAGAATACTTTTTGTGTGCCAGAAAATCTAAATAACGAGTTTATTCAACAATATCTAGCACTCGTCACTGAACTAAACACTGCTTCATGAAGCTTTACGAATCTTTTGTTTCGAATAAGTGGTTCGGAGCGTGTATCAAACGATATCAAACTGCCAAAGTCGCGTGATTTCAGTAAACTGGGCTTCGTTGCGTCATAAGTGTTTCAAAATTTCAATGGTTCACATGACGTTGGCAGCGCTCCAAACCACTGATTCAAAACAAAAGATTCGTAAAGCTTCGAAGCTTCATGAAGCAGTGTTTTGATATCGCCCATCACTAGATATTGTTGAATAAAGTTTTGGCACACAAAAAGTATTCTCGTCGCTTCATAACATTAAAGTTGAACCACTGTAGTCACATGAACTGTTTTAAATATATTTTTAGTACCTTTCTGGGAATTTGAAAGTCTAAGTTAACTTGCTCTCAATACAGGCCTCACGAGCCACCGGATTTTATCAAAAATATCTTAATTTGTGTTCCAAAAATGAACGAAAGTCTTACGGGTGTAAAAGCACAGATACCTTACATCGAAAATGTCTCGACTACAAGTATTTTACTCATACTAAATGTAGGCTCAGAGATCCACTAGTCCGCAACACCTGAGAGACATGCCGGTGAAAATAAAAAACAATTGATTTGTAAGATGAGAAATCAAGTTTATTTTCTAAAATCAAAATAAAACTGAACATCTCAACATTGCAATAAATCAAGGTCGACACAACAACCTTTTAAACGTCTACAAACTCTCAAGTCTCAGCACAAAAAGGTCACAAGTAAACCAATATCCTTCAAAAAGGATACACACATATCTTGTCAATATAGCGGATAAATAAAACAATGTGGTAACACTTTATAATAACTCACGTTATGAAGCATTAGTTAAGCATTAGTAAATAGTCAATTCATCATTTATAAAGCATTAATAGACATTAGTAAGCAGTTTATAAATACACCTATAAATGCATTGTTCTTGATTTATAAGCTTATATATAATGTATTTAATAATTGTATTTTCATAATTTAGAAATGATAAATTGATCATTAATAAAGTATGAAAATACAATTATTAAACACATTATAGATATGCTTATAAATCAAGAACAAAGCATTTATAGGTGTATTTATAAACTGCTTACTAATGTCTATTAATGCTTTATAAATAATGAACTAACTACTAATGCTTAACTAGTGCTTCATAGCAGTTATTATAGTTATTATAAAGTGTTACTGTTTGGGTGAGTAAAGGCAATACGCACAAGATATAGTACCTTCAATGCCCTTAGATGGCAATATTGCTTCTTTATATCAAAAACCACTGCTTCAGAAAAAGTTAGGTGCCGTGAAAAATGTAATATGTAATTGCATTACTCATCACAAATGTAGTGTAGTAAAAAGTACATTTACTTGCTCAAAAATGTAGTCAAGTAGAGAGTAAAAGTTGCCAATATCTTTAATACTCAGTACAAATACAAAGTAGCCAAAAAGATACTTAAGTACACTAACTAATTACATTTACTCAAATACTTTACACCTGTGGAACGACATGAGGGTGAGTAATTAAAGACAGAATTTTCATTTTTGGGTGAACTAACCCTTTCAGACCTCGCTTTCTTATACACTCGCACCTACTCACTTATGAATCTCTCTTATGATGACTGGGAGTTGGTCGGTGTGCTAGCAGGTGATTGTAATGCACTCATGCTCTCCTATCTTGTGTTTGCTAATATGGTAGAGAAATTAGATCTTGATGGTTAGGGAGTCAACTCTGCCCCACCATACCCCATTTGCCCTGGTTGTTATGGTGGCTAATTCTAGCCTCATGTAAAACATCTGCTCAGCCAAAAGACAGCAATATTAATATTAAAGCCTATGATAGTTTATACATCACAATAGCTCATTAGTTTTGTTTACTGGTGAGGAATCATTTTCACTCTCACTAGGATCACTTTGCTCTGCTTCTACTGTACAAATATGCCTGCCAGGTGTTTGAACGAAACTCTTTCACTGGGGTGTTCCTTCTTTAAACATACTGCTTGTGTTTTGGAAGCAGTACTCTATGATGTGAGTGTATTGCACTGTCAAACTCCAGCCTAATGGGAGTTGGGTAGGTGTGCAAAGAGTGAACCTGCAGACATTGATAAGATCTGACAAAACTCACATGTAGGCGAAACTCCTCAGAGCATCGACGCTTACCTGACGTGTAAGGCTGGATATTTTTAATCTGAAAGTGTGAGCCTGATTCCCTCACACAGGCACTCGACAGTAGTGTTCTGTAAAATATCCTCATCCCTGTGTAGTATTGCATCAGTTTGTTGATAACAGCATGTGGAATAAGATTAGGCTCCTTATTAGTGACTACAGAGTGATGCCTCAACCTGCAGTTCCGACTTTGCCCGAGGCAATACAGCCTCAGACACATACACATGCACACACACACACATATGCAAACACACTACTGTAAGATTTAGGGAGCATTTGGATGCTCCACGCATATACTGGAATCCAGCCTGGAGCGAAAATTTTCAGGCTGTAAATACCTCCATACTCTCCTGTTGCCCTTGTTTTATGGAAAATGATATTTCGAATGTACTAGAGAAGTCAAGCAAGATTGTTGTTTATACAATCAAATTTTGTTTATCCTTTAAGGCAAGAGATGAAATCAATTCAGTCTTCCTTTGTTTCTCTAACGATTGAGCTGATACTGTGGACTTACAATACTCATTAGGGGCCACTGATTCAAAAACAGCTTTTCGAATATATTATGAATGCAGGAAGAGTGTTTGCTCTGGTGGCTGACTGTGAATAAAGTAGTAAACTAAAGTAGTAAACTAAACTAAACACTATTTTGATGCTTTTCCAAAAGACATTCTACTGACTATAAGTAACTTTGCATCTACATGTCAATTTATTCCACTAACCCTAACAGCAAACTCTAACCTAACAGTCAACTAAATCTACCACAGTCTACTAATACTCTAATGAGAGTTAGTTGATGTGTAGTTGCAAAGTTACTTAGTCAGTAGTGGACCATCAAAATGAAGTGTAACCAAATAAGAAAACTCTGTGCAATTTATATGTATATATACAGTATGAACAGTCAGATATAAGTCTCATGCACATAAAATTTATATCACAGTAAGAGTTCTTGGTTCATTTCAAATCTGACATAACCAAAAATGGATTTGCGGTTCAACGAGGGAGTCAGCTGTGAACTCAGTAATTGCTTCACTCAGTAAATCGTTCAAAGCTCTGATTCAAAGGGGACCTATTATGCAAAATTCACTTTTACATGATGTTTGAACATAAATGTGTGTTGGCAGTGTGTGTAGACAACCACCCTATAATCATAAAAATCCACCCACTCCTTTTTTTTTTTAAATCCCCATAAAACCTCAACAGTCTCATAGAAAACGTGTTTTCATTTTCGGAACAATGTGATGTCACATTGTTCAAGCCCCGCCCACTACTGCTTACAGACTCTGCTGTACTTGCATAATTTCTGCTCTGAGCGAGTTGTACACTGTCCGCCATTGTCAGAGCAGCTGTAGTGACAAGAAAGTCTGGTAAGCAATTGAGGTGTTTTGTTGTTGGATGTAAGAGTGAACATAACAGTCTTCATTTACTCCCGACATTTGAGCCGCTGAAGACACAGTGGATTAGTTTTATTTTTGAAGGGAATGCGCCACAGATCTAATATACACATGCGATTTCTGTCCCTGCTGTTTATGTTCACAGACATAACTGACTGTGTTTATGTGAACTTTGTGTGGTTTCGACATAACCTTGTGTTTATTTGACAGTTTTAGCACAATAACATGTGAAAAAGAAGTTACTTTAATACTCACGAGACGTGCCGTCTGACGGACAGCTTTCTGTGCGAGTGCTTCAGATATGTGTGCTCAGAAAATGATAAATTAGAAGTTATTGATATATAGCTTTAAAACTTTAAATAGCTTTTTTGAAACTGATATAGCTTTAAAAAATGATGAAGAACTGTACTGTCTGTGAGCGTGATCGCGATATGATAATCAAACCCAAGCAGATGTCTTGTTAGTATGTGGCACAGTATCCGATGCAGGCAGGACCTGTGATCGTGGAAAGGGGGTGGGGAGCAGCAGCTCATTTGCATTTAAAGGCACATGCATGAAAACAGCATGTTTTTGCTTGCACTGAGAAATGGGCCTTTACATGGTATACCAAATGATCTGTGAGGTATTTTAAGCTGAAACTTGACACACATTTTGGGGACACCTGGGACTATTACATCTTGTATAAAGGGGCATAATAGGTCTCCTTTCAAAACACTAATGCACAATGAGTCTGACACCATTTTGTGAATAGTTTTGACTGTTTGAGTGTTTCAGGAGGGTGGAAAACAAAAACTAATATTTTTAAAACCTTTGAGTTATGAAACTTGCAGTATGTTTTTATTGTAGAGTAGCCTCTTTTATGCGTAAATATCAAGGATATTTGTGACACTGAACCACAAAACCAGTCATAAGGGTCAATTTTTTTGAAATTGAGATTTATACATCATCTAAAAGCTGATAAAAAAGCTTGCATTGATGTATGGTTCTGTTAGGATAGGACAATATTTGGCTGAGAAATAACTATTTTAAAAATCTGGAATCTGAGGGTGCCAAAAAAATCAAAATATTGAGAAAATCGCCTTTAAGGTTGTCCAAATGAAGTCCTTAGCAATGCATATTACTTACAAAAATACATTTTTGATGTATTTACAGTAGAGAATTTACAAAATATCTTCATGGAACATGATCTTTACTTAATATCCTAATGATTTTTGGCATAAAAGAAAAATTGATAAGTTTGACCCATACAATGTATTGTTGGTTATTGCTAGAAATATACCTGCGCGACTTATGACTGGTTTTGTGGTCCAGGGTCACATTTAGATTTTCCATTTCAGGACCCCTTTAAAATAACCACACATTTTGCTATCAAATCATAGAAGATTCCAATTTTATGTCCTAAGTATGTCCTAATTCTTCAAGCATAGCACAAAACAGTCAACACGCTTCCCTTGAGCAACATGATCAATGCAACAGGATCATGAAGTGGAAGAATATGGATTGTGGATCCAAACATGGATATAATGAGATCATCAGACACGTGGACTCTTATCCAGCCCCTCCAACCCACCCACGTATTCACAAACACCGATTTCCTTTTACTGGTGGAGGACGTCGGGCCCTTACAAACAGCGCATGGGTGGTCACAACATGGGGTATCGATTTATTCTTCCTCTTCAGCATTCAGTTAGATAGTATCTTTTCCCTCCCTTCCTCTTTCTCTGTCTTATCCTCTCTCTTTCACCCCTAGCATCACCTCCATCATGTGCAGTGTGTGAGAAGCATAGTTGAAAATCTGGGATTGAGCTGAGACAGTCAAAACAATGCCAGCCGGCCAAACTCTCGTAATCTCACTCTATGGCAGATGGCACAGTGTAACCTATGGCCTTGACAGATTGCTGTCTCTCTTCACCCTTCCAGAGCAATCTCTCAGTCCAAATGAGAGAGGAAGGAAGAGAGCGTGAGAGAGAGAAAGCGTTGTCGGTCCAAAATAGTGGAAATTACAAATGCAGCATGATTTGCCAGCTGGGGAATGCAGTGACTACAGGCAGGTTGTATGTCCACAACTCCATAATGATGTTCGGATATAAAAAAGAGAAGGATGCAAAACTTGGGTCTATCAAAGACAGAAATAATTTCAACAATGACACTCAAAACATGAGAAGGAAAACAAGTCCTGTTAGCAGGCTGGTAATTATAAACCAGCCCCACTGATGACTTGTCATCTATAATTCAGCGGTTAGAGGAAGAGACTAGCTTTAATTAGCGGCATAGCGCTATAGCCTAACCTTCCAGCTCTTCTGTAACGATGGGATGCTTTTGGGCCAACATGACACCGTTGGCATTTCAGCTCCTCTGGGGAAAGACCAATTACGAACAATGACAGTGCCCTACATGGTTCAATTGAGATATTATTTAATTGTCCAAAGTACGAAGTATGAAGTTCTGGAAGGAAATGTGATTATAGTGATGGAGATAATGATTGATTAAAAAGATGAAAACAACCCCTGCAACTATCTGAGAATTTTTAACATACTCTAAACAAGCAGCCTGGTATGTTTTCCGATCTCATGTTTTCTAGTTCAGATTCTCTATGGAAAGTTCCCATTTCCATTTCTGTCACTATTCATTTATTTATTTTGGGGCTTTATGTCCTTGGAAATATAGATTAGATTGTTATTAACATGGTGGGGAAATCTGCAGAATCTGAAGGCTACATGTTCAATTCAAAAGCTTTCTGCCAGAACATCGTTTGGAAAATATCATATTAAGTTCATGTTTTCGCTAATGCTACATAAATCACACGTTTTGTGGGCCCAGGGAACAGCGGCCAATTAACCCAGATGTGCTGGCGCAGTTTTTGAAAGTGTTTCACATGAGACATAGACAATGATCAGACTTCAAGAGCTGGAAAAGAGAAAAGGGGGTATTACCAGGACAGCAACATTACCAGTTCAAGTTCTCATTGCTAATTTAGCCCACACTCTCATTTTTCTTTTGCCCATTTAGAGGAACAGAGAACATTATACTGCTGTGTGTGCATGTTGAACAGTAGGGGAAATCTTCTTTTAGCATGTCAACATTTTACAGCAACATTTATTCACTTATTTGCCGGTTACTAAAAATACAGTTCTGGTATACACAGCAAAAAAATATTACAATATAAAATTTTACTGGTTTATATTGGTATTGATTAAAACATGGTTTGGATAATGGATGGATGTATAAATTGATATAAATGATCATTGAAATCCTAATTATTTTAAATTCATATATTGCATTTTTATTAATAGTGTGCAAAACAATTCAAAGTAAGCAAATAAAATAAAAAGTGAAGAAATCCAAGGATTGTTTTCATTAATTTTCTTTCTTTTATCTGATCTAATCTCTCTTATTTCCGTCTCCCTTTCTTTTAGACTGACTCAGGATCTCTCTATGTCTCTTCTGATAAATATTAAAAGATATTTCTGGAACTGAAATGTTTAGAAATAGGGAGATGAACCCATTAACATCTCTAAAGAGAGCGTGTGCACCCTAATTAACAAAGTAATGACATAAAAAAGAAAGAAAAAGAAGTTTAATTTCCGCCGTTCTGTCACAGAGGGCCTAATACACACATAATAAAGCTTTTTACATTCCTACTCTCCATTGTCACTCACTGTTTGAGGCTAATTGGATTTTGATAATGAGTCACATTACGTCAAGGGGACAGTTCCTGATTCCAGTTTATTTCAGTGCAAATGACTTGTCTATCGCAGGGATTTGTAATGGATTCCAGAGCTATATGCTAAAGAAAGAGGCTATTTAAGCAATTTAGGAAATGGGTAGGAGATGACCATACGCAATTTCAGCAACATTGCAATGCAATAGGGAAATTTAATTAGAATACTGTTGTGTTTAAAGGATGATTCAGTACAAGTTGAGCTCTATCAACAGCATTTATGTAATTTTGAATACAGCTGAAAATAATTATTTTTTTCCAAACAAAAATTTATATTACAGTAAGGCACTTAAAATGTGCCAAGCTATGACCATAAATATACACACAAAAATATGCATGTTGGCATATGACTAATTAACTAACCAGTTTATTTTGATTAATACAGAAAAAAAGGGTAACACTTTATTTTGATATACAGTAGTCTACTTTAGACATTCTGCTAACTGTAAGTAATTCTGCAAACATGTCAACTACCTGAATATTAGTAGACTGTCTGCTTAATATCTGCCAACACTTTATTTTGATGGTCCCCCAACAGACATTTCACTGACTATAAGTAACTTTGCAAACATGTCAACTTATTCTATTAACCATAACCTAACAGTCTACTAATACTCTAATGAGAGTTAGTTGAAATAGTTGCAAATTATTAAGAGTTAGTCTACATGTAGTTGCAAAGTTATTTATAGTCAGTAATGTCTAAAGTGGACTATCAAAATAAAGTGTAACCAAAATGTGCAAAAATTTTACCTTTGAAATTTGCAACAGCTTGTCACTGGGACAGATTTAAACTTTATACCTATACGTATTCCAAAAAGGTGCATTTTACAACCTTAGAGTAGCATTTTTGGGTGAACTAGCCCTTTGATATTTAGCAGTATTATTGAACTGAGCTGGATGATGACATCACTGTTTTCTGCAGTGCTGCTTTATAACTGAATTGAACTTATTTCATATTTGACGACACAGTTATTGAACGAAACTGGATCAACACTAAACTGACTTCAGCTGAACAATGACACTTTTTAGAGCTGCTTTACAGCAGAATTGAACTCTGTTTGCATCATTATCATATGCATTCTAAGTACTGTATACAGCACTATATAAACTAAGGTGATTTGACTTGACTAATATGTACCCTTAAGTTACTATGAACCTTTTAGGGGCAAAAGATATAAAGGTACAAATATGTCCCTTTAAAGGGGTCCTATTATGCTCATTTACAAGTTCATAATTTTGTTCATGAGGTCTACTAGAATATGTTTAAATCATTTAATGTTTGAAAAACTGATTTTTCTTATAATTTACATTGTTGCAGCACCTGTTTTTACCGTCTGTCAGAATGATTAGTCAGCCGGCCTCAGTCTGTTGAGATTTGTCTACCGCTTATAGTGTGTAGGAAATGCAACGCCACTTGCAGAAATACTATGGAAGTCAATGGCGCCCGTCAACTGTTTGGTTACTGACATTCTTCAATATATCTTCTTTTGTGAAAAAAATTCATACAGGTTTGGAACAACTTGAGGGTGAGAAAATGAAGACAGTATTTTCATTTTTGAGTGAACTATCCATTTAAGACTACAATCAAGGCGTTTGAGGGAATTCAGAAACAGTGCTTAATGATATAGAGAATAACTCCATTTGGCGTGGACTTTGCGCTTTGTAACTTTGCAGACTTTTTTCATGCTCAGTGACATTACACACTAAAGAATGCTAAAATTTGAAAGCATAATAGGACCACTTTTAGAGTACTGCTCCACTGACACGCTGTGGCACATCTAAAGGTACAAATGCTGTCAACTGATCTTCCCTTGTATTGAACCCAGAACATTTGTTTAAGTGAAAAAATAAAAAAATACAGAAATGTGTACGTCAGCAAAGTTTTGAAGTGAAAACCTGCAAATTTTATATTATTTGCTGTGGAACTGTTATGCTTGCATGGCATAATCATTCATGCTGATTTATAAACCTCCTATATAAGTTTGGTCGCATTCAAACTTGATTTTTTGTTAATCATGCATGTCACAACTGATTGTTGTTTAAACAGTGTTCTAGGTTTTATTAGAGAGATTAATTTACAAATCCTCCATCGAAAAACAGGACCTGATTGGGAGTGCACGCATCAGCAGAGTCGTGATAGATGTGAATGAGAGCCAAGCGCTAATCGATTTAAACTTCAGTCCTTTCATTCGTACAGCACTCATTATCAGTCAGGCCGTTCCCATAATGCATTACTCTTCAAGGATGATCTGGCAACGTCAGCAACATAAATCATACCTGGCTCTGTCTTTTCCAATCAACCACTGCTGGTTTATTATCAACAGATTCGTCGTGCGAAGCGCAACACATAAAAACCAGCAAACGCAGGACTTTATCAACATATTGACTGTACTTCCTGGGAGAAATTCAATGCAAATGTTAGTTTTTTTTTTTTTTTTTTTTTTTACTTAGTGTAAACTCCAAGTTGTTATGAAGTCTTTCAAAGGCCTTACAAGGGCCTGATCAAAGCTGAAATCCTGTGAACAAAGAGTTCATGAGTTCAGATGCTGCTGATTCAGTCAGTGGTGGGGAATGATTGTGGCAATGTTGCCTGAGTATAATATAATCACATACACTGCAGTTCAAAAGTTTGGGGTCAGTAAGATTTTTTGATGTTTTTGAAATAAGTAAAAAATTATTACAATTTAAAATAAACAATTTTAAATTAATATAATTAAAATGTAATTTATTCATGTGACAGCAAAGCTGAATTTTCAGCATCATTACTCCAGTCTTCAGTGTCACATGATCCTTCAGAAATTATTCTAATATGCTGATTTGTGCTGCTTAATATTTTTGTGGAAACTATGATACATTTATTTTCAGAATTCTTTGATGAATAAAAAAAAGTTCAAAAGAACAGCTTTTATTTTAAATATTTTTTTGTAACATTATAAATGTTTTACTGTCACTTTGATCAATTTAATGTGTCCTTGTTGAATGTAATTATTACAGTTTTGTTTTACAATCACTAAGATGCAGTTCTCAATGCCTAGGTCACTTTTTCAAAGCTCTTTACACAGTTCTTTACCAAAACATTTCATACATGCCTCAAATCAAGTAATTCTTCCATAACACTACCATATGTTGTCAACAAACAAACTTACTTTGTCACTCTAAAAACTCTAAGAACAGGACGAGAATGACAGCTCTACTATTTAGAATTCACTGCAGTATATGTTACATGGTCCATGTTTACACTGCAGTACATAATTATTCCTATGTTGTAATGAAACTGATAGACTAACACGTGTTCAGATTCATCTAATTGTTTTCATAGTATTTCATTGTTTTTAGATTTGTAATATTTTTTTTAACATGATATTACTTTAAAAATGTAGCAAATTTGTGTTTTATTTAGTGTAGTATTATGGCTACGTTCACACTGTCAGTTTTTGGGATTGACAACCGCATTTACTTACAGGTGTGAGTAAAAATGAAAAGTATTATCACTTTTGACATGACAATAGACTAATCGAACCGCGAGTTCATCCATCAAAACTTCATTAACCAACAGCAGCATCAGCATTAGGGATGTAACGATTCACTCGTTTTCTCGATTACAAATCCTGATGCATATGCATTGATCTTGAAACAAGTTCGGTCATTAATCGATGTAAAATGCTGAGAATCGGATTAATCGCGATTCTGTAGCAGTTGTGCGCCCTCATTCACAGATACGCGCGGCTGCACTCTTTACCGCCTCTCACTGGATTGCGCTCGCGCTCCGTCCGTAGCCCACGTTTGAACTCTCCTCAGGACGGCCACTGCTATTCGTAACAGTTCTCTGTTAAGACAGCAATAGTTCTGAGTCAAACTGCTCAAGCCATTGATAAAGCTGCCAAGTCATTGTATGGTCACTACTGTTGAAATAAAATGCTTTTATTGCGTGGAAACGTCGCCGTTATTTTCGATAAGATAAAATACTGAAGTTTTAAGGAAATGGGTCATTGACATTACCTGAGCAGTTTCAAGGCGCGCATTTATTTCATGGACGGAACAAACGCATAATGTAAGTGTCTAAATGCATACGCACAGTTCAGTGAACGATAAATGAAATTATTAACTTAATGTCGTTAAACTGAATGTGTCAAGGAAACTGCTGAAATAACTAGAACATTAACAACACTGACATAAGAGCGCGCGGTTTATCTATCAATCAGATGCGCGTTAAAGTTGCGTTCGTTACTATAGCAACAGTAGAACTCCAGCGCGTTTTCTTTCAGAATCATCGTAAGGAAAATGCTCCGTATAAAGAGGACAAAGAGGGCTTTTCTTACTATTCCGTGAAGAAAAGTTACTTTAGGATTAGTTGAGAAAGTGCATGATATTCTAGGGTAGTCTCTCCATGTAAGCATTAGTATGTTTACTGTACCTGGAACACTTTAATAAGGTTGCGTAGCCTTTAACACTATCCTCCACTAGTTAACTATGAACTAGGCCTAACAATACTTTTAAAGCCCTGTTAAATTTTTGGCTTATGTCAATTTTCACAAATGCCAATTTTTATAGGCTATTAAAATAAAGTTATGTAGCATCATTAAGAACTAACATGAACTAACATTAACAATGGACAAAAGTATATTTATTTATTTATTTATTTTTTGTTTGCCACTTTGTAATTCTTACCCTGACTAAGACACATTGAGTTAAGCATTTCAATAACCCTATGAATGCATATTAAAATGCAGAATCAAATCGAATTAATCGAATCGCATCGAATTTTAATGTGAGTCATCTCGTATCGAATCATTCTGAATTTGCAAAAATCGTTCTTAAATCGAATCGAACAACTATGAATCCTGAATCGAACTGAATCGCTGTCTACCCAAAGATTCACAGCCATAATCAGCATGTAAACACGCGCTACCCGGAGTCTTTAACCGGTGCACACACGTGTTATGTCCTTTGCGACGTCTCGCGCATGACACGAAAATTGAATTTGGAAAAGAAACACAAAACTAACGGGAGCCGCTCCGGTGGAGAACAGTGACTAGATCTAACACCTAAGATGATGCACAGCTCATATCTCTGTCACAGTAAGTTACCGAAAGTGAAACCACACAAAAAACACCTTAGCAGAGCGGCTCTCTTGCACTGTATAACATGACAGACAACTAGTTGTCCAGTCCTGTTCCGTTTACACAGCGCGAATATTCCGAGAGATTGTAAAACTAATCCTTATGAATTGAACGGTTTAGTCCAAATTTTCTGAAGAAACTCGATCGCTTCATATGATGAACATTTTGAATTTAGGATTTTATTAGGTTTTTAAGCAACAAATATGGGACTGACAACTGTATTCTGGTGCTGTGTAAAAAAATCACTATAATAGTCCAAATACTAGTGCTACTGTCTATTCGTTTTGAGGTATGAGAGCCCTGGGATATTTTCTTTTCAGAAGCTCTTGCATAGAAGTTGTGCTGCTATGGTATGCCATTTCAGTTGTACAGAGCTTGCAGAGCACCATTTTATTTAGTCTCAGTTAAAAAAAAAAAAATGTTTGAGAGGAAAGAGAGAGGAAAAAACTTGCCCGAGAGTCATAGCTACCATCATTAGGGATGACTATAAACAGAGCCATGAATTGATGCTTTCCATGCAAATCGACTATTTGAAATTGATTTACGTTATCAACGTAATTCTAGATCCTACTGTTTATTAAAAAAACAAACAAAAGTAATTTCTTTCCAACAACAACAAAAAACTTACAGACCCAAAACTTTTGAATGATATTGTAAAATAATGATTTGACTAACAGAAACAGTTGAGAAAAGGAGCTAGTTTATGGTTTCAAGAGGTGGGTAGCAGTGGATAATTTTGGGTTTCACTGCAAGAGAAGGCCTGGGGATGAAAGATTTCTCTGGGACACTGGAATGAAAGGTCTGAAAATTTGAGCCTCTGTCAGCTGGAGAGATTGAAGACTATGAAGAATGACAGTAAGTGTGAGAGACTGTGAGTGAATGTGTGTCTGTGTTTGGCCAAGAATGAGGAGCCATTGCAGGGTGTCTTCTATCTTTTATGAGTTTCACCAGGTGAGGGAGCAGCCCAAAGGCTTGACCTCAGCACACACTCTAACCCAGCTCCGCACGAAGACAAACACACCTATAGCATAGAACAACTCAGTTTTAGCAGCGCTGCAGCATCCCATCACTCATGGAAAGGGTGTGAATCTTCTCTCGTCTTCAACAGACTGTAAAACACACTCTAAGCCATCACTCAGACTATTTTCGTACATAACACCCATTTTCTTACCCCATACACAGAATATCTCCTTTCTCTTTCTGTCTCTCTCACCACCAAGTTCTTACACTCCTCGACATCAACCGTGAGCAATTTAAATAATACTCAAAGATCAGCACGCTCATTTCAAACTCACATGCACGCAGCCTAAGAGCGAACTTAAAAATAGTCTGTATTTGAGATAATGAGGAGGCAAGGAAATCATCTGCACATGAAGGCGGAATATAAATCACGATACAGTATTTTGCTGACACCTTCTCATCTCCACCAGGCTGTTCTGTTTATTTCCTGTGAAATCCAGCAAACTTAATTTGCCGGACGAGTTCAACCTGAACTAAGCTGCTTAGATTAATAAATGTATTTCCTATTTATCGCTTTGGTTTTCTCTAAAGCTGTTTACAGGGTAAGAATGATCTGCGAGCGCTTTTTAAAAGCACGTACATTAATCTTCTTAGCTGTGCATAAATCTATTATCTGGCCATCAACACTGTACGGACTGTCTGCATAAGTGTGTGTGTGTGTATGTGCGCCTATCCTCTGCTACTTTCTCAAAACTTCAATGCCACGTAATGAGACTTTGCATTTTGTCGCATAGTGAGTGTGTATGTCAGCATTTTGAAACTTTTTTTGTTTTGTTTTGTTTTTTGGCCAGTAATAACTGATGCCATTGACAAGCATGTTCCTCTAGACAGGATGTATACACACAAACAACAGATCTGATTCCAAATTCAGTCTGTGGCACCCAGGGGACTGCTTTTTTTTTTTTTTTTTTTTTTTTTTTTTTAAATGGAGGAATCAATTTGAATTCCTTTCAGCTTTTTGATTCTCTTTGGTAATTGAAATTGCATGGTCCACAGACTGGTTTAATATTGTTCTTGAGTCCTCCTGCTTCCTGGCAGAGGCTTGCACATGTATGTGTGTGAGAGAGCGAGAGAGAAACAGCCAGAGAGAGATGTAATAGGCAGAATTTATTTTGACTTGATTAATATTAAACAAAATGGCTCTGCTATTATATATAGCACTAAATATACATTTGTGATTATATCTTTATTTTTATAGGTAATGTTTATCCATTTTTTAATTAAGAGCTCTAATGAATTACTTTTACTACAGTGATTTGCAAACTTCTTTCAAATAGAACCACTCACAGTTCAGTGAATTTATATAGAAGCGTAAGTTTGTGTACAGAGAAATTAGAAGGCTAATTTTTTTAAAAATAAGGTTACGGCAAATTGTGCTGACATGCCTGAATATGGTATATAATAAACAAATATGTAAATACAGTTGCAGCATGGTGACTAATGAGCCTGAGGCAAGTGTACCAAAGTGCATTTAGTATTTTATTGGAACACATTCTTAATTTATCTCTCATAAACATGCATACACTCAAACAAAACATGCCAATTCATAGACTGCAGTTCAAAGATTTGGGGTCAGTAAGTTTTTTGAAAGAATTTGGGTTACACTTGATTTCGATAGTCGATTTTAGACATTGTACCAACTAATAAGTAACTTTGCAACTACATGTCAACTAACTCTCATTAATTTGCAACTATGTGTCAATGAACTCTCATTAAAGTACAACCCGAATTCTGGAAAAGCTGGGGCATTTTTTAAATTTGAATAAAATGAAAACTGAAAGACTTTCAAATCACATGAGCCAATATTTTTTTCACAATAGGAGATAACATAACACATATTTAAACTGAGAAATTTTACAATCTTATACACAAAATGAGCTCATTTCAATTTTGATGCCTGCTACAGGTCTCAAAATAGTTGAGACAGGGGCATGTTTACCATGGTGTAGCATCACCTCTTCTTTTCAAAACAGTTTGAAGACGTCTGGGCATCGAGGTCATGAGTTTCTGGAGTTTTGGTGTTGGAATTTGGTCCCATTCTTGCCTGATATAGGTTTAAAGCTGCTGAAGAGTTTGTGGTTGTCTTTGACGTATTTTTCATTTAATGTTGCTCTAAAACCTTTATATACCTGTCAGCATTCATAGTGCCTTCCAAAACATGCAAGCTGCCCATACTGCCCGTATGCACTTATGTACCCCCATACCATCAGAGATGCTAGCTTTTGAACTGAATGCTGATGACACGCTGAAGGTCTCCCTCCTCTTTAGCCCGGAGGACACTGTGTCCGTGATTTCCAACAAAAATGTCAAATTTGGACTCGTCTGACCATAGAACACTTTTCCACTTTAAAACAATCCATTTTAAATGAGCCTTGGCCCACAGGACACGACGGCACTTCTGGACTATGTTCACATATGGCTTCCTTTTTGCATGATAGAGCTTTAGTTGGCATCTGCAGATGGCACGGCAGATTGTGTTTACCGACAGTGGTTTCTGGAAGTATTCCTGGGCCCATTTAGTAATGTCATTGACACAATCATGCCGATGAGTGATGCAGTGTCGTCTGAGGGCCCGAAGACCACGGGCATCCAATAAAGGTCTTCATCCTTGACCCTTACGCACAGAGATTTCTCCAGATTCTTTGAATCTTTCGATGATGTTATGCACTGTAGATGATGCGATTTGCAAAGCCTTTGCAATTTGATGTTGAGGAACATTGTTTTTAAAGTATTCCACAATCTTTTTACACACTCTTTTACAGCTCTGCCCATCTTTACTTCTGAGAGACTCTCTAAGTCATCCCTTTTATAACTAATCATGTTACAGACCTGATATCAATTAACTTTATTAGTTGCTAGATGTTCTCCCAGCTAAATCTTTTCAAAATTTCTTGCTTTTTCAGCCATTTGTTGCCCCCGTGCCAACTTTTTTTTAGACCTGTAGCAGGCATCAAATTTGAAATGAGCTCATTTTGTACATAAAATTGTAAAATTTCTCAGTTTAAACATTTGTTATGTTATCTATGTTCTATTGTAAATAAAATATTGGCTCATGTGATTCAAAAGTCTTTTAGTTTTCATTTTATTCAAATTTAAAAAACATCCCAACTTTTCCGGAATTCGGTTTGTATTAGTAGACTGTTAGGTTAGGGTTAACCGATAAGTTGACATGTACTTGCAAAGGTACTTATAGTTTGTAGAATGTCTAAAGTGGACTATTGAAATAAAGTTTTTCCAGAAATTGATTTATTTTTTTTTCAGCGTGGATGCATGCTGAAAACAAAGGCAGCATACTGTTACTCTCTTTGCAACAGAGAGAATAATGATCAGCATACTATTACTCTCATTGCAACAGTTGAATGTTGTCCACTTTCAGTGTTGAAGCACACGCTTTCTGCCTGTAGAAACTTCTCTTCTCAAGGTCACAGAACCGAGCAGCTCAGCAGTCGGCCATGACAGGCAAACAGTCCCATGATGAAGTTGTGCAGAGGGGCAGAAAACTCATTCAAAATACAGACAAATCAGTCCATTGCATCTTTTGGGGGGTGAAAGACCATTTTTTTTCTTGTCTGTAAAGGCCTGTTTCCTAACCACTGAGATATTTCACAGTAGTCTATGACCTGTGCCTGACATTTCAGGAGAGTAACACTTACTGACGTGCACCATAAACCGTGTCTTCATAGTCCTATTCATCCAGCATTGGACACATAGTGGAGGCTGTTATGCTTTTGAAATGGTGTTTGGTTACAAATGAAGGGAGGCGGTGAAAGCCTGCCATTGTGACTCAAGTATTGATGGCAACATAGTGTTGAAATACAGCTCCATCTAAAGAGAAATTGCCTTCATAAAAGAACATAGCTCAGCATTTTAAATGGTTTACGTGAGAGATATATTGTTATTTATGCCTTGGTATTTTGATGGAGGTGCCATTTGTAACATAATTTGAGTCATCCTTTTAGTCAACTTTCTTTAAAACTGCTTTTTTGTGTGTGTGCATGTGCAGATGCATGCACGTGTTTCCCTTTCTCCTGTTGTAAAATTGCGAGTTGTTTTCAAGGAAGGGGGAACAGAACTATTCCACCTTGGCAGAGATATTTAGGTTCACAATGTACCCAATTTCCTTCAAATACTGTATTTTAGTGCATTTTGTTCTTGTTGCATCTCCTCACTGTTGCATTTACATTCAGTCCCAGTACTCATTTAGACAGGTTCACAAACCTACACAGCAGATGCTGTCCATGGTGCTGAACAGACACGGACGAAACAAGCCTTAAACAAAGCCTCCCTGCACCAAATATAAAATTGGAAGAATGTGCATTCACTCTAAAAACCTCAGTCCATTTCATAAGTGCCAAACTAACATCCAGAATTCAAAAACGTCTCTCTATTTTTATGTGCTGAGCAGAACAAGGACAGTAATTGTAGGGCCCTTTAAAATCTGTTTTATATTTTCCCCACTTTTTAAGTGCTTTTAATTTTTATGGATTCAATTTTAATGGTTTAATTAAATTTTACCAGTCACAAAACATGTAAAATCAATTGAATTAATGAAAAACAGTATAGTATTACAATTCTTAAAATAAAAAGCCCTTTAAAATGTTTTATTTTTTCCCCAAATTCAGATTTTGTTTTTTTTTTTTTTTTTCTGAATTCTGCATATTTTTTTATGTATCATCAAGAAAATGGTGGTAATCAAAATATTCATAAAACTTCAACAATGGAAAAATAGTTAAATAAGAATATAACATTGCTTTTCAACCAAACATTGAACGTTTTATTTTTTGTGCTGCGCAACACAGATTTACTGTATAAATTAAAACATGGATGAACAAGTCTGTCTGACATTCCTTAAAATAAAGTTATTATTATTATTATTACTTTGATAAGTACATTTTATTATACAAATAGTATGTTAATATATTTTTGTCATAATTTCTTCAGTTAAGCCAAACTTTTATTTTGGCAGTTTGTAGTGAAGATCTTTGAGTTTTGGTTGATATTATTAAATTAAATGGTGAAATGCTGATAAAAGTAACTCTCAGAGCATCTCTGGAGATTAATTTCATATGGAGTGTCCTCATATCCTAACATCAAAAGGCATCTTAAAAGTATTAACAAATTACTATCAGCAGACCATCAATAACCTCAGATGAGTCTTTCAGCAGCAATATTATGGATGTGTTAATATTACTGTAATATAGTAATATATCTAAGTCTATATTATGTAACATGCATGTATATTGTTAATCAAAACTGTTCCATCACGAACAGAGATGGATATATTAAAGTGCTTTTCCTCATTTTGACAGAATGTTGTAGTTCCCAGCTTTAGAAATATTATTATATATAAAACACTTCTGGTGGATTAGAAGTGAAAAAGTGGTGAAAGCTAAGTTTCAAACTAGAAGTGCCATCCATGATTTAAAATTATTTTTTCGTCAAAAAAGATGGATAGTGAGACAGCAGACTCTGAAAGTGCCATGCTTGAGTATGTGAGGTAGACAAAATCGCTCAATTACTTTGAGACATGCAGAGCATGCACACTTCATATTTACATAACAGTCTTTTTGTGGGTTAATTATCACAGACACTAATCCATATCATGATTACAGCTGTACTTTTGATTTATTAATTCAAAATTTGACAAATTCTGTGACATTCCTCATTATGTCTTTGGTTCCGCGATTCCATCAGCGTTTTCCGCATCACAGAAATCTTAGAACATGCCAAGTCAACAGGTTTAAGAAGGTAAGTTTAATTGACAGATCTAAGTTATTCTCAATTGACAGTTTGTATGAAGCGCACACATTTTCTCTGTCTCACACAGTCTTGGCAAGGCCTGCTGTAACGAAGGACCTTGATTCCATATGTGTTTGATCACATATGGAGTACAAGGAAGCAGCATGTGTGGGAGAAATGTAATTAATGCTCAACGCAATAGTGACCTGACATAGAATCCATATTAGCCTGCTGCACTCCTGCCAAACCCATAAAATAGGTCAGTGTTGAATTATTGCCCATCAATAATGTTTTTAATGCCCATTTCAGGTGCGTAATTAAGTGTAATAATAGTATAATTTCATGGATGTTTTGCATTTAAAATATATGATTGGCTTTTCTGTAATCTGAACTTATGTCACCTACACAAACAATGACTGTGCTATAATTTGTGAATATTTCTTCTTCACTAATTGATGTGTTCAAACAGAGAACATTTTTAATGATATTCACAAAAATGTAATTTTCATGCATGGCTCCATAACAGAGCGAGATATGTATTGAATTTTGAATGCTATTATCTTTTTCCTTCCGGAAAAATAAAGTCTTTGAACTTGCATTTTATTTAATATCTCTTCGAATTCAGCAGGGTCATCACTGGATTCAAACTGATTTGTTTAAATGTGCCACAGGCAAAAGATTTGACTAATTAGGCATGTGCTTGGACGTCTCTTAGTATGTGACATTTGAAGCTGTTGCAAAGTGCTGGAAATGTAAAAAAGCACAAAGCAGCAGCAGCAGGATTGGAGGTCGACTCTGTCTCCACTCTTGAAATGTTCCTCTTTGAAGCTACAAAAAGACTTTAATGGGTTTTTATACTTTATTATTCTGATGGAGGAGGCTGTACTTTAAGTAGGCATGATTATGTGATTCTAATGTGAAAATATGTTTGACACTAATGATATTAGTGTATATGCTTTTAAAGATTTCTGATGTTATGATTCATATAGACAAAAGTTATAAACACAACATTTTCATTACAATTTACATAAACACACTTGTTAAACCCTCCCCCACTTTCATAAGCATCTAATTAGTTTCCAAACATTATAACATTCTGTGGCATAATATATTCAAGGAATATTTTTAAAGCGGTCATAGTTCTTGTGTAGTTTCTATTTCTAAGTTTAGTGGATTTTTGCATGTATCCCATGAGAGAGAGAGAAAAAAAAAAAAAAAAAAAAAAAAAACTCTTTATTCGAAAATGGTTACTAACAGAGCGATGTGTTGAGTTCCTGCTATTACCTAGTTGGATTTGGCCCAAGAGGCCACTTCTGCAAAAACACAGAGAACACAGCAAACTAATTCTGACATCAGTTAGTCTGCCTGGAGCTATATTCAACAAACAATTGAAAAAAGAGATTAATAAATCAGATACCAACACCCTGGCATATGTTCAGTTATTTCATATGAATCTGTTTGCTATCTCACAAGCTTAATGACTGAACTAATCATAGAACTTGACTGTGTTCCCTATAAAAATATGCCATGTTATGACCAGGAGTGCAACCCTGTTTATTTATGTCCATGTGATTTGTGCGGAGTAGACATCTGATGCTGATAAAGCAGGACTGCTATCTCTTGTCATCTGTCTCAGGAAAAAACATTATCATATTTTTTTTATTTATTTTTTTTTTTTTAACAAATCTAATTATAACTGTCAAATATTCCCAAGCAGCCCCTCACAGTACTTGTCAAAGTTATTCGTCCTTGATTATTTCTCCTTGATCCTTCTGTTCTTCACTTTTGAGCTGAGAAAATATTATGGTTACATCTAAAAGTGCACATTCTGTGATACACTTCTATAGTGCCATTTAAAAAGTTAAGTGAAAATGTCTCGGTTACAAAGGTAACCCTCGTTGCCTGAAGGAGGGAACGGAGGGTTACCTTTGTAACCGAGACGTCCCCATTCAGTCGGTCACGTTCGCCCAGGAGGATGCAACACCTCTCGTAGAGTGAGCATGCAATCTGAGCAGGCAGGGCACGCCTTGTGCTTGGTAAGCCAAGGCGATGGCGTCCACTATCCAGTGGGCCATCCTCTGCTTGGAGACAGCCTTTCCCTTCTGCTGGCCTCTGTAACAGACAAAGAGCTGGTCTGGGGTCCTGAGGCTTTGAGTTCTGTCTAAGTACAGTCGCAAAGCGCGAACTGGATAGAGCAAAGCCAGGGCTGGGTCTGCCTTCTCTGGGGGCAGCACTTGCAGGCTCAATACCTGGTCCCTGAACGGAGTGGTAGGAACCTTGGGCACATAGCCAGGCCGGGGTCTCAATACCATGTGGCTGTCAACCGGCCCGAACTCTAGGCACGATTCGTCGACCGAAAATGCCTGCAGGTCCCCTACCCTCTTGATGGAGGCCAATGCAACCAGCAGCAAAGTCTTCATTGACAGAATCTTTAAGTCTGCTGACTGCAAGGGCTCAAAGGGAGCATTCTGGAGTGCTCAAAGCACCAGACCAAGGTCCCAAGAGGGTAAGGAGGGGGGTCGAGGAGGATTTAACCGTCTCGACCCCCTAAGGAACCTGACGACCAGGTCGTGCTAACCAACAGACTTGCCATCAATGTGGTCGTGGTATGCGGAAATTGCGGCAGCATGAACTTTGAGGGTGGAGGGAGACAGCCTACGCTCCAACCCTTGCTGCAGGAAGAAAAGCACGACTCTGATCGAACATCTTCGGGGGTCTTCTCGGAAAGAAGAGCACCACTCGATGAACAGGTTCCATTTCAAGGCGTAAGCACGTCTCGTAGACGGTGCACGTGCCGAAGTGATGGTGTTAAGTACCTCGGGGGGTAAGTCACCTAGAACCTCTGCGTCCCGTCCAGGGACCAGACATGGAGTTTCCAGAGGTCTGGACGCGGGTGCCAAAGGGTGCCCCATCTCTGAGAAAGAAGGTCCTTCCTCAGAGGGATGCGCCAGGGAGGGGCTGTCGTGAGGAGTGAGAGTTCCGGGAACCAGGTCCGGTTGGGCCAATAGGGTGCAACTAGCAGGACCTGCTCCTCGTCCTCCCTGACTTTACACAAGGTCTGTGCAAGTATGCTCACTGGGGGAAACGCATATTTGTGAAGGCCCCGGGGCCAGCTGTGTGCCAGTGTATCTGTACAGAGTGTTCCCTTGGACTGGGAGTAAAACAACCAGCAGTGAGAGGTTTCTGGCGAGGCAAACAGGTCTACCTGAGCCTCCCCGAACTCTCTCCAAATCAGCTTGACCACCTGGGGGTAGAGTCGCCACTCTCCCGGCAGTGCAGCTCGTGAGAGCTCGTCGGCCACACGGTTGAGCACACCAGGAACATGAATGGCGCGAAGCGACCTCAGATGCTTCTGACTCCAAAGGAGGAGATGGTGGGCGAGTTGCGACATGTGACGGGAGTGTAGACCACCTTGACAGTTGATGTACGCAACGGTATCGGCCCTTTCAGGCGGCTCAGGGCAAGGCGTACTGTTAGCAACTCGAGGCAGTTGATGTGCCAATGCAGTTGGGGGCCCGTCCATACCCCTGATACTGCATGCCCATTGTACGTGGCACCCCAGCCGGTGGTAGAGGCATCTGTGAACACCACAGCATGCCGGGACACCTGCTTTAGGGGCACTCCTGCCCGAAGAAACAAGGGGTCTGACCACGGGCTGAAGGCTTGGTGGCATTCTGGAGTGATTGCCACTCGGAATGTGCCGCATTGCCACGCCCATCTCGGGACTCGGCCGTGAAGCCAGTGCTGAAGCGGTCTCATATGAAGCAAACCAAGCGGGGTTACTGCCACTGCGGCTGCCATATGCCCCAGGAGCCTCTGAAAGAATTTCAGTGGGACCGCTGTCCTACCTTTGAATGTATTCAAGCAGTTCAACACCGACTGAGCACGTTCCTCTGTGAGGCTTGCTGTCTGTTCAACCGAATCCAACTCCATACCGAGAAAAGAGATCCTCTGCACAGGGGAGAGTTTGCTCTTTTCCCAGTTGACCTGAAGGCCCAACTGGCTGAGGTGACTGAGCACCAGGTCCCTGTGTTCGCACAACTGATCCCGAGACTGAGCTAGAATAAGCCAGTCGTCGAGATAGTTGAGGATGCGAACACCCTCTTCTCTCATGGGAACAAGGGCTCCCTCCACGACTTTAGTGAAGACGCGGGGGAGACAGGGCCAGCCCGAAGGGTAGGACCTTGTACTGATATGCTCGACCCTCGAATGCAAAGCGCAGGAACGGCCTGTGTCGAGGGAGAATCGAGACATGAAAGTACGCGTCCTTCAGGTCGATTGCTGCAAACCAATCTTGGGGACAGATGCACTCGAAAATGTGTTTCTGCGTGAGCATTTTGAACGGTAGCTTGTGGGGGCTCCAATTCAAAACTCGCAGATCCAAGATCAGTCATAACCCACCGCTTTTCTTGGGTACAATGAAGTAGGGACTGTAGAACCCTGACCTCATATCGGCTGGAGGGACCGGCTCTATTGCGTCCTTCGCCAGTAGGACTGCGATCTCCGCACACAAGACATTGGCATCGACAGCTTTCACTGCGGTGAAGTGGACGCCCCTGAACTTGGGGGGATGCCGGGCGAACTGAATCGCATAGCCGAGCCTGATGGTCCGAATGAGCCAGCGAGACGGACTGGGGAGTGCTAACCAGGCTCGCAGAGACCATACAAGCGGGATCAAAGGGACCGTAGGCGTACCCACAGTGGGGGAGCGAAGTGGAACGCAGGGACACGGCTCGGGGGGCTCTCTTTGCGAGGCGGCCCGAAACGGGGTCTGAGTGTGCTTTGCAACACTTACCTGGTTCCACGGTGGGACAGAGGGCGCAGGAGAGGCTTTGGTTGCCTTCTCGAACCACGCGCTGCTGCCCGCCGGCGATAGAAGAGGGGGATGAGAGTAGAGAGGTTCTTGCCCTCCCACTACTCTCCGAGTAAGGAGAAGGAAACTGCTCTTTTATGAAAATTTGGGTACCGCTGGTTGTTGAGCCAGCGGCGGAACAGAAACAAAATGAAACAAAGGATTTACCACCCGGCCCTCCTCCGGGGGAAAGAGTGGTGCGGTCACCATCTCCTGAAGAGCATTCCCATCCACTATTTGGATGGAGGCTGCTGCTGCGGCACGGGAGCAGGGGCAGCCACAGGGAGGCGCCCTAGGCGATGAGCAGGCTGAGGTGCTGTCGGCGGCGGATGGGTGGATGCAGCAGCTGACCGCCGTGGCAGGATGTGACTGATGGCCTCAGACTGCTTCTGTACAGCCGAGAACTGCTGGGCAAAGTTCTCGACCACGTCGCCGAAGAGGCCGGTCTGGGACACGGGGGAATTAAGGAACCTGACTTTGTCGGTATCCCTCATGTCGGCCAGACACAGCCAGAGATGGCGTTCCTGGACCACCATAGTGGACATTGCATGATCCACTGACCACGCCGTAACCTTCGTCGCACAAAGCGCGAGGTCCGTCGCGGCACGAAGTTCCTGGAAAACTTGTGGATCGTGACCACCCTCATGCAGGTCCTTCAGTGCCTTGGCCTGATGGACCTGCAACAACGCCATAGCGTGCAAGGTGGAAGCGGCTTTCCCGCAAGCCTGGTAAGCCCTGCCGTTAAGATCCGACGAGTGCTTACAGGCCCGGGAAGGGAGAAACGGCTCCCCCCGCCAGGTGGAGTTAGGGACAGTTGCATAGCAATGGCCCGTTCCACAGGTGGGATGCGCATATAACCCTTCGCCACACCGCCATTAAGGGTGGTGGCGGAGGAGGACCCAACGGAACGGTTTCGGCAGTAAAAGGTGCCGTCCATGTACCGGTGAGTTCTTCATGCACCTCCGGGAAGAAAGGAACCGGGGTGGGTGGCTGAGAACCAGCACGCGCCACCCCGAGATACCAATCGTCCAACCGCGAGGGCTCGGGACACGGTGGAGGATTCCACACAAGCCCGTCCCTGTTGGCGGCCCGGGATAGCATAACCATCATCTCCGGATCCGAATCGGGCACCGTCACTGTTCCCGAAGGAGGCAACTGCGCCGACTCGTCATCTCCAGAAAAATCTGGCTCACCCTCCGATGCAGCTATCAACATCCGGTCATTGGGGGGAGCTCCGAAGAATACGGATGGTGCACACATTTGAGATGGCCCACCGCGCTCCCCCGGCAGCTCTACTGGCTGCAGAGTGCAGGAAGAGTGAGGGTTCCTAGGGGGTTAGTTCCCTGAAGGAAGCGCACTCACTGTAATCCTCAGATCACCAGTGCCGCTACCTGAAGCAACCCTCTGAGGAGGATTGGAACGAGGCAGTGGCACTGGGACTCCACCCCTTTGCAGGAACTGGAGTCTCGATCGCAACTCCGCAATGGTCATCTTCCTACAATGGGTACATGGCTCATCCACGAACGCTGCCTCAGCATGCTTTAAGCCCAGACACATGATGCAGCGATCGTGACCATCCCTCGGTGCCAGGTAACGACCGCATCCAGAAACACAAAAGTAGAATGTCATCTTTAAAAAGACGCAAACTCTACTTGTGTAAGCTCTTTCAGGGACTTGCTCTTTAAAAGTGCTTAAGCACGCAGGGGAACAGCCGCGGCAACACAGACAGGAACTGTGTGCAGCCTGTCGTGTGCTTTCCTCTCTTAGAAGGCGCTCCTCTTACCGGCCATAAAAACGGATTTTTAATCGCTCAAAAGCGCACCGTTACCGGCCGTGAGAACAACCTTTTTAAGCTGAAAGAACAGCTTTTTGCTCAAAAGGTAAAAACAAATAGAAAGAAAAAAGAAAAAAAAAAAAGAGAGGACTTCGACCCTGCTGCTGTGCTGTACGCCCACACTGAAGGAGAGAGAAGTTTGAAGAACTGACTCGTTTTTCTCAAACACTTGCTTGCAGAGAGACAGGAACATACCGTTCGGCTCCGAAGCGAAAAGCTGAAGATGCACCGCACCTGCTGCTCATTATATACCCGCGCTGCGAGGCGAGCAGCTGCTGCATATGATTGCATGCCAATGTGCATTGGCTCGTTTTAGTTACACTCGAAGCAGATTGGCCTCTCTAGCGAGATTCCTATTCGTCGGTCTGTCCGACGTATGTCGAACGTGACCGACTGAATGGGAACTAAAGTTCAGAAATAATTGTACAAAATAAGCTTGGTTTGATACTATTTATTTAGAAATCCATCACTGAGTCCATGTGTGCAGATTCTGCCCTTGGTTTCTCCCTCAATATTATCCTTTAGTAAGGCAGTAGATTTGCATTACGAGACTCTAAGCTTATTCTGCCAAAGAACTACAGTAGAAAAGAAGGGGTTGTGTGATCGCCCTGTGCAGTTTGCTTTTACAAACGTGACAAATCTGTGACTAATTCTGAAAGATTGACATAACTTTGAAAATGCAGGACTGTTTATTTGTGTCTAAACAAATCCTGAACTCTCTGAACTGAAGATTGATACCTGAATCTCTAATGTGTTTGCAAACATAACTTTTGGAAACATTTGTTTCCTGGCAGACTGATACAAACCTGTTTACCCTGACCGCTGCATTGGCGGTTTCACACAACTCTTGCCTGATGTTTTTGTGGGCAGCAGACGCTCAGTGACTGTACGTGAGCTGTGTTTGGCTGTGCTTTTTAAAGCTGTTACTAATAAGGTAGTGACCCTTAAGGCCACTGTTGACCTCTATGATGTACTTTAAAGATTATCTCTCATTTGTCAAGTGCAGGGTGTATGCTGCTTTCATACGCTTCTTAGGTAAGAAATTTTCCTGAAAGTATTATTTATATCAGCTGTAAAACATTACATTTACACTATACTAGGGCGGGGTAAGAAGTATCGATTTCTCGATTTTAATTGATTCTCATTTTTACAAACCGATATCAATTCTTAAATCCCATGAATCGATTAGTCTAGTCTGTTTTCAGTTGATGAATGAACAGAATGTAGCGCGCCTCACATTCAATAAATGGCAATAAGCTTTGTGCTTTGTTACTTTTGATATGAAACAAAGTCTCAGATTTCAAATTCTGTCCATTTTATTTTGAAATAAGAAAAAAATTAAAAAAACAAATAACCATTTCGGCGATGTTTAATGTGGCGTGACAGATCACTGTATAGGCGCCTCAGTTCAAGAGAGGCTGAACTGATCATTCCCTTTGCGTTATACCAATTACAGCACGAAATAAAAATGAATGAACACCCAAAGATATGTTAAAAGATACAGTACAACTCTCAATCAGTGTTTCAACCGCGGAAAGACATCAATAGAGTGGTGCAGGTATGACGTCACTTTGTAGGCCAACCTGGAAGTTAGCAGCGCACGGGTTCCCTCGATCGAAAGCCTATGCATTTTTCCCATAGACTTTTGGAAAATCACAAAAAATAAGCTCTGTGTTTAACAAAGTGTTATGATACTTACACGTTTTGTCCATCAAGATAATTTTCACAGATGAACATAACTTTTATGAAGTTTGAAGCCTAAATGCAGTCGCCAGAAGTAAAAAGCTAAAGGTAGGCTATAAACGAACTACACCACGGACACCATGGACTTCAACGTCACCATCACTAAGCTTCCGACAACTCTTTCAGTTTTTATCTAAAAACGTTTTCCCAGCACGTTTGAGTTAGAATAGTTTATAAGAGTACAATTATGAGCATAATGAGGCTGTAAAAGCAAACTGAGCTTACCTTCTTAGAGTAATGACGATTAATGTTTCTGACTGCCTGTGTAGTCCCATTTAGCCACTTGTTAGCAACTGCCTTTTTCAAGACACATAACAGCTTAAAAAAAAATCACAAGTGGGGTAATACTGATGCATTTTATGTCATAGAATAAAACGTGAAACTGTCTTGAGCTTGCGTTCACCACAGACCTTATTTCAGCCATTTAACCAAAATCCCATTAAAAAAACCCATTGACTTTGGGGCAATTTAACTGGAAGTGCTAAAATGCTAACTCACTTCCGCATTTTGGCCTACAAAGTGATGTCATACCTGCACCACTCTATAAAACAGCTTGTAAACAATATGTCATGTAACGTCACATTTACCTAAGAAAAACATATTCAGTGAGAAAAATGAAAATGAAAAATTTGTTAGAAAAATGAACAGCTAGAAAATGAACTCTAGAGAGGAGCATTTTGCTAAATATATGCACCATATTACATATTCATTATCAATTTTTTATGTTCTTCCATATTTAATGCATGTTTGAATAAATCTGTCAAGTTTTAATGACAGCCACCATTTATATTTCAAAAAACACATTGGAGTAGAAACATAATTTCGTAATTGTAAAGTTAGCATTTTAACTTTATTATTATAAAAACTACCTTGAGTGTAATTTAAGTGTTTGTATAAATCAGTGAATTTTAACCTTCAATATTAGGTAATGTAGTACCAACTTACCCCCTTGTACAGTTTACTCCATTAGTTTGCCATGTACTGTTCCTGATATATATCCAAAATAATCGATATTGAATCAAATCGGAATTTAATCGAATTGAATTTTTAAACTTGTGTCGATACCCAGCCCTACACTGTACCATTCAGAAGTTTGGAGTCAGTAAGATTTTTCAAAAGGTACACTATGCAACCTTTAACCCACTAGTGATTAGAAAACAAAACTGTGTGCATTTTGTGGAATAACATTGTTTTGGTTGTGCTTCGGCTCTGCGTGACTGTGCAGATGATTATGGTTTTTCTACTGCTCTACTGCATAAAACATAGGCTTAAGAGATATAAAGGATGGAAAGGATCTCAAGTTGATTCGCTATACTCATTAACAGACAAAGTACTTGCTTGAAAATAAAGGAAGCACAGCGCTACAACAACCATAATGAAATGACCCTTCATAATAGATAATGCTTTACAATGAGAACTGCATATGGCAAGTTATCTGTTCAATACCTTACTCACCCATTGAGTAATACAATCTCCATCTCCACTTTGCTTTTAAAAAATTCCAAATCCTTCAGTTCTCGCCATCTCAGAAAAGCCAAGCCAGTCTTGATTCTATGACCTCTGTCGCATTCTCTTTTTGCCAGCAGACTCTCTTCTATTTGGCGCTTTTATTTATTTATTTAAAAAAAAAAAGGGTGATTCGCCAGAAGTTCGAGATTTATTCCATGGCTGCGACCGAAAAACTGATAAATGCTGCCTTCTGAGGACGCATTCCGAGGTAGGAGGCCATTAATGCCCGTCCAAATCTAATGATAACTTCACTTCCTGTCTCCTGAGACACTTTCATCTGATTTATTTTTGAACGCAAGGCAACAAGTCAGCTGCCTATGTTTTCGGACATAGCCCATGTCAGCCTGTCTCACTATTGTGACAACTAACCTATGCCACTCCCACATGCACACGTCAAAGTGGCTGAGCAACTTTTCTAAATTTATGGATATGATGAGACACACACGAATGAGTGACTTATGTGTGTAATTACCTGCAAAAATCATCCCATCAGGACTAAAATATAAATATAAAATATAATGTATAATATGCTTACCATAGTGAATCAGGGTAAGACAAAAACAAGTTTTGGAAGGTGGATTGATGTACTGACTTTAAATTTTGTTAATTTTGAAAAAAGTTACATAGTGTACCATTAATGTTTTGAAAGAAGTCTGTTATTTTTACCAAGACTGCATTTATTTGATAAAAAAACAACAACAACAACAAAAAAAAAACCAGTAAAAACAGTAATATTATGAAATATTTTAATTGTAATTTATTTTAAAACATATATTTTAATGCTATTTTAATATATTTTAATAAATTTAGTATTTCTTGTGATGGCAAAGCTTTTGATTTTCATCATCACTCCAGTCTGCAGTGTCACATGATCCTTCAGAAATCATTCTAATATAATGATTTAGTGCTCAATATTGAAAAGTATTAGTTTCTTTCATTAAAAAAAATAATAAAATAAAACCTATTGATCCCATGTTTCGGAGTGTAACGTAGGTAGTTCATCCAAAAAAACTCGCACTCAACTTCTTTTTGTATTTTCTTGTTTTTTTCTCTCGAACACAAAACAATATTGTTGGACCCCAATGACTTTCATTGTATGGATAAAAAATTGTAAGTGACAATAAGTTGTGAGTAGGATGTGCAATATGCAAAGTGTGATATCCAGGTATCAGTATGCATGAAACATTGAAAACAGAGAAAAGTTTTTGTATTTGCATGAAAAACAGTTTTTACTCTTAGTCCATACAGCCAACAGCAAAGTTCCTCTGTCACCCACACACACACACATGCCTGCGATGCCAACAAGTGCACTAGACACTCATCGTCTGTCTCTTTCTCTTTTTCTCTCCACTTTAAGGCTGCAAGAATCATGTGAGAAAGAGAGAAAGGCAGTGACACTTTAAGCCACTTGTGCCAGGTTGTTGGCTGTGGTGCGATGTACGTGTGTGTGCTTTTGTGCTTTTTGTGCCAATAACAGCCCATGCTTTAGGCTGCAGGAAGATAGTGTGGATGAGGGTCCAGCCGTGGTGCAAGATCACTCTCGGAGCCAATTGTAAGAGCGAAGGCGTGATCTGAACAGCAGGGAAAACCCCAGGGTACTCACACTATTCACCCAGCCAACTGAGAGATGCCTGGGGACACACAGACACACAAACAATAGACAGAGAAGATGAAAGAAACAAAACATACAGATCACAGAAAACTAAATTTAACACATTTAACAGCACTGTTATCACCCTATTCAACACCTCGCTTGTCTTTTTCCTCTTCTACGAGATCCATTCTGCTTCCACCGCTTCTATGAGACCCGAATGGAGTCTGTCAGTGAAATAAAGACCTTTAATACAGACACCCCAACATCTCGGGTCTCTTTCTTCACCAGTTATTCCAGTTTTAAAGTCATTCCCCATGCCTGGAAATGCCATGGCCTTTCCATATGAGAAAAGTCAGTTAGGAGCAGATATAGTCATATTTCACATTGTTATAGTGATGCTTGTTTACACTGAAAAAAAAAAAAAAAAAATTCTTACATAGTATTATTAAAGTGTATTATTGTCTTGTTTTCCATAACAAACTTCAAAACTTTCCTAAATCAAGATGAATTAATTTGAGATGCAAAATGAAATCTTTCATTTTGCATTTCAAATTAATGAATATGGAAAGTTAAGTCTTGTTATCTGAAAAAATAAATAAATAAATAAATAACAACTGAGCCTTTAAGCTTAAACTCACTTAATTTTTATCATTTTTACAATATATTGCTTAAAAGCAAGCAGCTTTAATTAAACATGAGAAAAAAAAAAAAAAAAAAAAAGATAAAAAACTGTGTCAGGATCGCTTTCAATTAGAATTACAACTTCAATTTCTACTATAAAACAGCTCTCTGGTGTGTTCAACTCGCTTTGACCTTGACGGACTGAACAGGAAAAATGAACCAGAGAAGATTACTACGTCAAAGAAAGTGGAGTCTGAGAACACACCTACCTATTATGTTCACCACAGACCAATGGTAGTTTTAAGGTGTTTACCATAGACTGTGAAAAAAGATGGACGACGCACCTTCTCTCTTCTATCGTAGTAACTGAAGCCACCAGTGTATCAATCGAGTCTGTATCAATTGGAGCCCGAGTCTGCGGAGTAGTGAACGCGAAATGGAGCCGCGATATCAAGGTCCCGCCCACACTTCCGCAAAATCGGTTAATACTGCACATTTTGTCGGTGTGAAATAGGATACAGTTCTGGAAATGAAGAAATTAAAGTTAAAGCTCTAATCTCCTCCCGAAGATCCAGAGAAAAGTTTGTTGGTGCTTCAGTGACGACTTCGCTCAGAGAAGCTGTAATCTCAGCTGTCAATCATGACATCAAAACCCGTGTTTTTATAGCATCTAAAAACTAACTTAAAACAAACTTATTTAAAGAATGAACACTTTAACTAACACCAGCGTGATAAAAAAAAAAAACTGCCTAAAATGGCAGAAACCATATTTGGAAGACATATTTGACCTGTAATTTTACTGTTTAGTTTGTCTCACGTTCATTACATTACAGAGGGCGGGGTTTATGACCTATACTGCATCCAGCCACCTAGGGGCGATCGAGACACTTTGGCTTCACTTTTCAGGACTTGTGTGGCATGCTTGGTGTTTACCAACTGGCCTAAACTTTTTTAGAATGTTCGCTTTTGCAAACTGTTTTGAACTCCCGAAACAAACTTCAAACAAACTTCGTTTTGGCCTGATTTTGTTCAAAATTACGTTTACCCATTTCATTCTACAATTTTGCTTGAAGTATTTCAATTAAGTTTATTTTTTTTACCCCATTGTCAGATTTTGTTTTTTCTTGTTTTAAGCTTAAACTCAATTTTAAAATATAATAATAATAATAATAATAATAATAATAATAACACTTAATATGTCATGTAATTTTGCTTATATGTTTGTACAGAAAATCAAGACAAAATATTAAACAAGAAAATAATTTTGACCCTTTGCAAAGACCTGCCCCCCTTAGTTACTGTTGCTTTGTTCGACAACGCGCTGACAGACAAGACAGAACACATTACTTTTGGTATGAAACAAAGTCTCAGCTTCAAATGTCATTTTTTTTTTTTTAAGAAATTCAAACAATAAATACCGTTTTGTGGCTCTTTAATGTGTTGTGACATCGCTGTGGTGTCAGTTCAGGCGGTACTTGAACCGATCATCACTACCTGTAATAAACATGAATTAACATTAGAAGGTATGTTGTTTCAAATGCAGAAAGACATCAATACACTATTTTTTAAGTTCAAGTCCACAGACGTTAATTTATTTACTCTCGTGTCTGGTTTATTTGTTGAACAAAATGGCGGATTCAGCGTCATGATTGGTCAGATCGCCTGTCAATCAAACTCCAGGCGAAGGGTGAATTTACTACTGCTCTGTTTGTGCAGAGTGGAAGGTAGCTCACAGAATGGGCCCAGACAGCTTGTTGCATATGGCAGCGTTATGAAACCTGATGGCTTCCTGCAGAAGGCATGCTTATACGACCTGAACATACAAGGTATGACTCATATGAATGTATGTTGATGTGTAATATTGTGGTAATGATTAAGCCCTGATGGCATAGTGTTCGGATTGCGCGTAAACATGTCAGGGTTTCTAAATGTCAGAAAATTCAGATGTAACATGCAATCGTGTCTGTACGTTTGTATGTGTGGGCATGCTTATTCGGTATGAGTAACTTGTATTGTTGATGATCATATTAGTTTCGACTGACAGGGTGAGTGTGTGTTTGTGCACATGCAACAACCTGACTGATCAAATACTCGGTGTGGGCCCAGAAGCGTAGACAGCCCCGCTGCTAGCTCGTTCAGGTTGAGACTGACGGAATGTGGGTGACGAAAAGCTCAGCCGAAGGCCTCTACCTCTGTGTCATGTCACAGAGTGGGGACAGAGAGAAAAAGGGGGAGGCAATGGAGCCTGACAGTCTCATATCTCATCAAGACTCCTCCGGATGTGCACTAACGGCATTGCCTTTTTGAGTTCTGTTGGAGGTGTCCTTCTCCAACATTGTACACTCATATGTTTTTTTTTAGTTTTTTTTTTTTAGTTGATGCAAAAAAAATAAAAATAATAATTTTAAAAGAACATAACTTGTTTAGAAACATCTACATGTTTAGGGTAGGAAAGGGCCTTTCAAAATTCAAGCATTTTATAGGCTCCACCTCTATTTCTATTCACTGCAGACTTATACACTAACATTCTAAAGTCTAAGGTCAGAATGTCATCAAAAATATCAGTCATAAAACAATTTTAATTTGAAATCTATGGAAACTTGTCACTGCCAGTGAATAAAATTTTTTAAAAAGGTAATTGCGACTTTTTATCTCACAATTACGACTTTTTTTCTTGCAATTACGAGTTTACATCTTGCAATTCTGACTTTTTTTTTTCCGCAGAATTGCACTATATAAACTCGCAATTGAGAGTTATAAAGTCAGAATTGCGTGATATAAACTCGCAATTCTGACATAACTCGCAATTGTGAGTTTATATCTTGCAATTGTGAGAATAAAAGTCAGAATTGTGAGATGAAAAAGTTGTGATTACATTTTTTTTATTTAGTGGCGGAAACAAGCTTCCATAGAAAACAGCATGTCTATTAGAAATTATCATTTCTTTTGTATAGATTTTTTTTTTTTCTAATGTGAAGTAAATGACAATGTCTTTTTTGAGGCCTGAAAACAAAATGCTAAAACTCTGCATTTTATGAAACATCTTCTAAGACTGTCATATGAATTATTTTAGATGAGATTTCTAAAGGACAACTGAAATCCACTCATATACTCTAAGCAAACATTCAGTGAATTTTGATATGCTGCACTGCTCATATTCCCTCTAAATGTAAATTATATACATGCTCACACTCACAAATCTTATTAAAAATGATTGCACAGTCATTTTTTGTTTCTTTTTCCATCTTTTTCAAAGGGTCAGATGTCGCTTTGAAACGCGGGCTTCTGAAACTGGAGAAGAGGTCAAACATGAGAGATGGTCCCAGTCTTCTTTCCATCATCCTGAACATCTCCAGTCATGAGAATGTAGAGGATGTTTCATGAAGTTAATTTTTCAGCTATCATTGATTATCTCAGACTATGAGGGTGAATTAGACATTTGATTGACAAATAATCAATCACTGTCTGACGTCTGCATTTATCTTCTGTCCAAGGGGGACAGTTTTTTTCCCCCCCTTCAAGATGGCATATCGTTTTAAAGGAAGGAGAGTGACTTTCATCCTTCATTGCTTATCACACTAAGATCTTGACCTACCCACCTCACTTTCTCTCCCCAGCCCTCTCTCTTTCTTACTCAATTTGTGAGAGAGCCATGAAAATTCAAGTCAGTGGTTACTTTGTTACTGAAAAGCAGTGTTTTTCCAACCAGAGTGTTCATAAGCAAGTCCCAGGTTGTATTTTCTATTTTTGATTTTGACTTGTCAACCCACAACAACAGAAATTATAACTTTGAATGTTTAATTTGTTTAATAATTTATTTATTTACATATTTATTTAATTGTAATTTGTAAACACTACTGTTCAAAAGTTTGTGGTCTGTAACACGGACCCAGGGTATATTCAAAACCGTAGCTTTTTCTATGCTGTTTGGCTGTTCGTCCACATGCAAACGCAGTATGCATTTGCAGTCACTGAAACCGAACGTTTTTGAAAACTCCTGCCAGGGTGAAGATTTTTAGAAACGGTTACAGCGTTGTCATGTAGACGGTGAAACCGGAGATTTTGGCTTGTGACAGCGGAACCGGAACTGGTTAGATCCTTATTTCCAGGCTTCTGATTGCCCAACATGGCTTTACGGTTACGGTTATATTGCCAACTGTTGGTTTGGCATGCTCTTTTCAGCAGTTCATACCGTGTTTTTGCGTTTTCATGTGGATTTTTTTTTTTTTAAACAAAGGAGGAAGAATTTTTTTTAATAAAAAAAACGTGTATGTGTGGACTAGGCCTAAGATTTTTAAAATTGACAAGTAAATGTTGCACTTTTAAACTTTCTATTCATCAAAGAATCCTAGGGAAAAAAACAATCATGGTTTCCACAAAAAATATTAAGCAGCACAACAACAGTAATGATCAATGTTCAAAAATCTCACTGACCCAAAACTTTTGAACAGTGGTGTAGGCTATATAATGTTTATATTACAAAATACATTATACAGTGACTTGCGAAAGTATTCATACCCTTTAATTTTTTTTCACATTTTACATTGCTTCATTATGTTAAACTACTTTAAATTACTTTTTTTTTTTTTTTTTCACATCAATCTACACTCCATACACCATAATGGCAACTTTGCAATTTTATTAAAAATAAAAGCATTCCCTTTTCTGAGACACTAGAAATTTACCTCAGGAGATTTCCAATTATGCTTGTAGATGTTATTACACTTCGAGTTCAATACACAGATCTGGGGAAGAGTACAAAAAAAAAAAAAAAAAAAAAAAAAATTGAAGGTCATTGAAGGTTCACAAAAGCATGTAGCCTCTTGCTAGAGCTGGCCTCCTTACAAAACTGAGCAATCAGTGTAGAAGGGCCTTGGTTAGAATGGTGACCAAGAAGCAGATGATCACTTTAGTTGAGCTCCATGATCATATATGGAACAAACTCAAGCCTCTCCTCAGTGAAGACATGAAAACCCACTTGGAATTTTCAAAAAAAAAAAAAAAAAAAAAAAAAACCTAAAGGACTCTCTCAGACTGTGATAAACAAGATTCTCTGGTCTGATGAACCTCAGTTCCAAGCATCATGCATGAAGGAAACCAGGCATCGCTCATCATGCTGTGGTGCTGTTTTTCAGCAGCAGGGACTGGGGGACTCGTCAGGGTAGAAGGAAAGTTCAATGCAGCAAAATATAGAGATAGCCTCTATAACCACTCAGAACCTTGGACAGGGCAGAAGGTTCACCTTCCAACAAAACAATGAAGCACACAGCTAAGACAATGCAAGAGTGGCTTATGAACAATTTTGTGAATTGAGTGGCCCAGCCAGAGCCTGAACTTGAACGCAATCGAACATCACTGCAGAAACCTGAAAATGTCTGTACACCGATGGTCCCCTTCCAACCTGACACAGCCTGAGAGGATCTGACGAGAAGAATGGCAGAAAATCACCAAATGCAGATGTGCAAAGCTTGTCATATAATACACCAAAAAGACTTGAGGCTGTATGTGCTTCAACTAGTACTGAGTTAAGGGTACAAATACTTAAGCAATGTACTTATTTCAGTTCTTCCTTTTTAATAAATTTGCAAAGTTGTCACAAATCAGTTTTTTTGCTTTGCCATTATGGTGTATGGAGTGTAGATTGCTGTGGGGGGGAAATTTAATTTAAAGTAGTTTAATATAAGGCAGTAAGATAACAAATGTGAAAAAACGAAGGGGTACAAATACTTTCGCAAGGCACTGTACAATTTTTGACATTTGTAGATTTCTGCAGCAGTGCTCACTTCTCACTTCTCCCCAACAATACAACACTCATTCCTATTTTTGTCCCAGGAAATGTCTCAGCCAATAATTCATGATAAATAAAAAGTTCAGCATAAATATAAACCAATGTAACAACAGCAACAAAGTAAAGAAAATGTATCTATAAAAATACATTTAAAAGCAGTACACATGTCGGATTCAAAAACAACAGTGACAATACAGTTCAGATATGCACAATGGAGAATGACTTTCCATATGGCGTTCTTAAACAGTCTCCTCCTTAGTTTGAAAGTATCGAGCATGACAAACACTCACAGTATTGAATTTGCATTGGTCAAATCTGACTGATACAGATCCTTTCAAAAGATCAGTATATGTTTTGGACATGTTAAATAATCAAGGCAGAAAGTAACAGAGTTGAGGAACAAAGAAATGAGATGCTGTTGAGCAAGAAAAGTATGAAGAAGGGCACACCTAGAGAGAGAGGTTCTTTTTGGAGCCAAAATACACCGTGTGTCTGTATAAGACGCTATCTGTTAAATCTCTCCGTCCCTGCTTCAGTCATCTCAGCTGCATACACACACACACACACACACACACACACACACACACACACACACACACGCGCGCTATAATCCTGCCAGACCTTATACCCTGCATCTCACCCAATCTCCCTCATCTTTCTCTTTCTTTCTTTCTTTCTTTCTTTCTTTCTTTCTTTCTTTCTTTCTTTCTTTCTTTCTTCTCTCTCTCTCTCTCTCTCTCTCTCTCTCTCTCTCTCTCTCTCTCTATCTATCTCTGTCTCTCATCCCTCTGACTATGAGCTCTTCTCTTGCATCTCTGTCTTTGTTTGAAGAGAGAATGTATAGTACCAGGCTGTGCTTTTCATACGGAACAGTGTTTGAGATTGTGTTACTATTCTGACAAAGCACACAAATATACTTTGTGGAATTTAGAAAGCACATCCCCTGTGATATTAAAAGATTCCATCTGAAACTTTGCTAAGTACTAAAATAACAGTTTTGAAGCCTATAAATGTTCTAATCCAGGACAATATGAACAGTATTTCATTGTAGATGTGCTGATGCTTAATGTAATTTCAAAAAGTTTTTTTTTTTTTTTTGTATGTTGAATTGTACAGAGATCACTGTTAGAGTCACTGTGGACAAACTAGATTCAAAACCAAAACCATCCAAGAGATCTTAAAATGGGTACATGCCTCTCTTTCTTTTTCTTTTATGTCTTCATACACAAACACACACACAAAGTGAATTTACTATGGCAGTGACAAAACTAAGACAACAAAACAATTGTTTGTGACATTAAACAGTTTTCTTTCATCCACGACTGTCAGTGTTATAGATGCTATCATGATCTATGCTTCCTAACCAAATTTGTTAAATATTTCTAAATTATATGAGAGCAAGTGACAGCTGCGTTCATAAAAAATCATGGGTAACTCCCAGCCTTTTTCCTTTCATACTCAATGTATCAGATTATAGAAACACCAAAAGAGAGAAGCTGAACTTTACTGTAGTCTGAATGCTTTAATAGAAAGGTGTGTATGCCGTTTCCTCACAACTGAGTTTATTACCCATGCTACAGCCTGACAGCATGTGATGAATGTTTAGCTCACTGTTCTTTAACATAAAAATGATTACCCTGCTCCCCTTCACTCACAGGTGATTATCTGCAATGACAAACTTGGATTTATTTCTCATAGGCTCTGGTTTGGTGCATCAATATAATTGCTTTAAGTAATCTATCCTGTGTCTATACTTCCCTGCAACATAGTGTGCAAAAAGCAGTACATCAAATGAGTAGGATGTGAGAATACCAAGTGTTTATTACAGTTTTTCTGAATTGCTAAAACACTAAACCCCAGTCTCTGAACCAAATTCTCAATAGCCTAAACCAATAAATCTTTCTGTAAAACCATACTTACACAATTCAGATGACATACACCGATTTTGTAGGATTTTTAATTAGACGGTGAATGTATTTATACCTCACATTAAAGAGTGTAACCAATACTACTAAAATTCTAGCAGTAGCTTACTTTGACACATCCAATTTATTAGTTAATGCTATGATGAGTTGCACTAAAAGATAAGTGACAGACTGGTAACAAAATGTGTATAATCTAGCTTCATTTGGTATGAGTATTCACTACTGTGACCATTTCACATTTACACAGTTTAGCAGGGTTTGATTGCTTTAGCCTATCCCTCATTACTGCTTGTGTTACGTGTTCAGACTAGACTAATTGAGATGGATGAGGTTTGCAGCACTGAGAAGAAACATCTGCCCAGAGAATTATTCTGAATTAAGCAGATAAGCCAATAAACATGCAACTTAGTGACTGAGCCGGAGGTATACTATCCAGCTGTTTCTGACTATGCCTCTAGGCAAAAGGCCTTTAGGGGCAGGAGTCGTATGCTCCTATGTATGTTAACAGCTTCATTCAGCTCTCATTCAGGTTTCAGACATAGTGACATGACAAGTCATCTCCCATATACTCCTAAATATTCACATGCGAGGGCGAGCCCTCTGTGCATGTGTCTATTACCCTGGGTGATGACAATCAAACAAGAACCTCAAGTGGGACGGCATAATCAGTAACATCTGGACTTCACTTTTGATCATCAAAGGTGGATACAAAAGAGATTTTAGTGTCCCAGTAGAGTGCTCAAGGTTTCTCTCAAACCTCACATGCATCTTCTCTCATTTTTGTAATCAGGTGGATTTAAGAGGTAACCTGTGCCTTACTTGTATTCGCTGGACGACTAACCAATAGAGGCAGAAATGCCTGTAACAAGGGTGTCATGCAAGGTGGTGGTTGAGGATCAGCATGATTAGGATCACTATATCCCTAATGTTGTATTCAGAACTGGAGATGCACCACATGCATTGATTGTATTCTATTCTTCTGAGCTGTTGTTCAGCCTCAGGGTCTCCTCAATATTGGAAAGAAGGCGTATGAACAACAACCAGCCTACACTTCTCAAAGATTGAGCATTAAAAAAAAAAAATATTGCTTCATTGCAATATGGTTTTCTGTAACCTACCAGGTCCACCAACCCCACCAAAACCATATAGTCTAGCCTTCCAATGGGAGAACTTGAAATTCGTCAGCTTCTAAATTTAAAAATGTAACCCTAGATTGCATGACCAAAACAAACAGACAAACGAACAAACAAAAAAGCTCAAAAAGGACACAAAAAGGTGTAAAGAGTGAAAAAAACAAGTGTAATAAAATAATTTTAAGTATTTTATTATACACAAATGTTTAAATGTATCGGTAACACTTTACAATAAGGTTAATTTGTTAACATTACTTATTGTATTAACTAATATGAACTAACTATGAGAAATACATTTGTTATTCTTTGTTAATGTTAGTTAATAAAAATACCAACGCTATCTCACAACCAATTCGTACGTATTTTACGAGCCACCTCGTAAAATATGTACGAATTGCCATGAGATATATAGCTGTTCATAGATTGTTCATGTTAGTTCACAATGCATTAACTAATGTTAACAAATACAACATTTTATTAATGCATTAGTAAATGCTGAAATTAACATTAACAAAGATTAATAACTGTTAACTGTTAACTAATGTTAACTAATAAACCTTATTGTAAAGTGTTACCAATGTATCAATGATACTAATTTGTTCACTTCTATGTACATATACAATAAAAAAAACAAAAAAAAACATGCAATTCATTATAATTCTATTTTACAGTATAACTTATACAGTGAATGATACCAGTACCAGTCAAAAATTTGTACATAATTGTTACTGTACCATTACAATAGTTTTGAATAATCCTAAAACAGTAAATATATATTATTATATCTTACAAGAAGTCAGCCTATGCCTACAGCTTTTACAACCTGATAATTGCTTCTTTTTAAAAAAAAAAAAAAAAAACACACACACTGGGCATTCTCTCAATTGTGCCACCTGTTACGTCTTTCAACAATCTTGTGCCCAGATTGACCCAACCATTTTTTTAAAAAAAAAAAAAAAAAAAATGGTTGGGTCAATCTGACACACATTTTGCATTCTAGGGTTAATAAATGAATCTCTAAATTCTCTGATGAGTCTTCAGTCAATCCTGGGCAGACAGCTGCTGTCTGTCAAGATGTTTTGTCAGGCAGTGGCCATACAGAGTGCCCCAGGCTCTCCAACTTAAAAAATAGGTACGACATATTACAGGATCACTGAAAAATCATAAAGCACTTCATTTTAATAGTTTGAATATAATGATCGCAAATTCATATGACACCCTCCAACTCTGTAATGATTTCTGGAAGCTTGACACGGACTCACAGGTTGACAGCTACCTCCATGACTCAAGTGGATGACCTCAATGAATGCCTAGATAAGGCCAGGTCCATTCTGACTTTAAATCTTACAAAAGGATGTCACCCACAGCATAAGAAACAGCCTTCAGCAAGCCAGATGGACTGCAGCAGTAATGACTTCTCACTTTTGGCCTGCAAGGCGGACACTTCAACTTCAACTGTATAGTCCATCTGTAAGTTGAATGTGTGGCACAGCCTCAGAAACAGTATGCAGCTGCTTGCCTAGATGATGTCTCTGAGAGCAGGGCTGAACATTTACTGCAACAGTCTTCCAAAGGATTTCCTCAGGGCTGGACCTGCAGTCAACCCATGGAACAAAAAACAAAGGTGCAAGCAGCGCAGCAGTTACCTTTTCCTGAGACATGAAGCAAGGCATGTGCCTCAACCACAGATGCTTTTGATCCTCGATTAACGTCTTGGTTGCATGTCCTCTGAAAACTAATGGGAAGCTGGAAAAAATAACATACAAAGAGAGCAGAGATTACTTTCAAAGAATCGGCCAGACTTCAAGCTACCTTTGTTAAAATCCCTACACATATTTAGTGCTACATTATATTGTGAATATAGAGTCATAGCTAAAGCTTGTTGTTATTAACAATGAAATACAACCACTTTAGCCATAAATATTTTATATCTCAACCTTGAGGTTTTTTAAAGGTTACTTACATTTAAACTGATTAGCGCGTATACATAGAGAACATAAAATACGGTATAATGGAAGCTCAAACGTGCTTTGCTTGATGTGCGAGAACCAAAGATGTTTGTTCTTGTATTTCACATAAGGATGTTTAAGGTTTTGCACGTCAAGCAAGTACAGTTGAGCTTCCATTTACCATATTTGGAAAGCTCTATGTAGTATGTACATTGATCAATAAAGGCCTAAATTAATTAATGTCATCATATAAAGCAATCATGTCTCTTTAGAAAGCTTGGATTAAACCTCTAAATTCATATGGATTTAATTTACGATGTCTTTATGAACTTTGGAGGAGTTTTGATGGAATGGGTTTTCAGAGGAGGGACAGAAATCTCTCAGGGAGAGAAATCTCTCATCTTCATTTGTGTTTCAAAGATGAATTAAAGTCTTATGGGTTTTTGACACATTAGCTGTATATTGTGGATTTTAGCATGGTTAAAATTCTGTATTGACAGAAGCCTGGACTGTGACTATCTATTTTTTAAGTAGCCGTTTGAAATTGTAGCAATTGATGCTATTAGATTTGCATATCTGCATGCTTTTACCTCCACTCGTTTGAGGTTCATGTCTGACCTTACCATCAACTAAGCCAAAAAAATTTTCTCTTTGGACTCACGAGAGGAGTTTCTTTTTCATCTGTTCTACTTGTCTGGGCTTTGATCCAAATTTTCCATTAGAAATATGGCCTAGGTGCCTTGCGTAGTAACATATCTCCAGCCTGCTGTTTGCTTGACTTCATCATTCATATTCATTTTCATTAGAGGATTTATACTTACATTTTCTTCTCTTTGTTTGCCATGAAAAAGAAAATGCTTTGGAATACACATTACCTACAGTAGAAAGTGCTTTTTCAGGTTTTGTATGGTCTGTAGCTTAGAATAGCGCTAACAAGGTCACAGATTGGAGACAGGAGCAGGAGCACAAATATTTACACATTAGAAGGAATCAGAATTGCAGAAGGGGGAGGGTGGAGAAGGAAAGGGCAGGAGGGAAGCCACATGGGATCATATATTAGTCAAAACGACTTGCTGCTTTGTTTGTTGCCAGAGAACTAGAATGCGAGAACGAATAAAGATGTAGTGAGAAGGGGAGAAAAGAACAGTGGGAGTTGTGATTAAATGAAGAAAATCTATTACACTGCAATTAGTGTTCATTGTTTGATGACTTGAAACCAAATACAAAACTGAAGAGGAGAGAAATAAAGCAAAAGAGTTTGAGGGAAGATGTGTGATGGGCAAAGAGATACACAGAGGCTGTGGTGTCAGGCCTCAGAGAGGCATGTACTTTTAAATAAACATGAACATGAAATATTAAAAAAGAGAAAAAGTGTCCAATGGGAATATTGTGACAAATGAAAGGGGGCATTGTGTTCTCACAGTGATTTTCCCAGCAGTGAAGATCTGTGAGTGCTGAGAAGGGTTTGGTCGTGGTGAGGGGTGGTGGCTTCCCTGTGGCCGCAGTGAGTGTGCGGCATGGTGCCCACTGGCCACAACATGTGCTTCTCAGTCCACAGTGTGGGTTTACTGGCACATCTTCATAGTGGTGCAGATGTGATGCAATATACACTACTGATCAAATGTTTGCGGTAATATATTTTTTTTTATTATTTTTTTTTTTTTTTCAAGAAGTCTCTTATGCTCACCATTTATTTGATCAAAAGTATTTAATCTATTTTAAATAGATGCAATTTATTCCAGGGATGACAAAGCTGATTTTTTTTTTTTTTTTTTAGCATTACCATTAATCTAGTGTCACATGATCCTTCAGAAATCATAATATGAAAATAGTTAATATTAATGGTGTTTTAGTTTTATTTAGCTTACTATTTTTGTGGATAATTAGATTTTTTTTTTTTTTTTTTTCTTCAGGACTTTGATGAATAAAAATTTCAAAACATCTGCATTTATGTGAAAAATTTTTTTTTAATATTATAAATGTCTTGGTAACACTTTAGTATAGGGAACACATATAAACTATTAACTACAACTTTTCCCTCAATAAACTCCTAATTTACTGCTTATTAATAGTTAGTAACTTAGTTGTTAAGTGTAGGTATTGGGTAGGATTAAGAATGTAGAAGAAGGTCATGCAGAATAAGGCATTAATATGTGCTTAATAAGTACTAATAAATAGCCAATATTCTAGTAATATGCGTGCTAATAAGCAGCTAGTTAAAAGACCCTAAAATAAAGTGTTACCAATGTCTTTACCCTCACTTTTGACCAAATTAATGCTGAATAAAAATATACATTTATTTCTATAAAAAAGACCCCAAACTTTTGAATTGTAGTGTACATCAGAAAAAAAGAACAGAAAATAATTAATTCTGCCATCATTTACTCTCATTCAATTACAATAGGTGATACATATTTTGATTTGATTAATAACCATGTAATAACATGATTAATAACCATGTAAATTTCACTCTTTTCATCATACAATGTGATTGTATCATTTCAGAACACTTGAATTAAACCATTGCAGTTCTATGATTGATTATTTTTACACTACCTTATGTCTTTTTTTGGAGTTTGAAACTTTTGGGCTCCACTTACTTTTATTGTATGGACATCTTTTGTGTTCCACAGAAGAAAGAAAATCATACGAACAACATAACGGTGTGTAAATGATGACTGAATTTTCATTTTTGTGTGTACTATCCCTTTAAGTGTATTATGGCTGTCACAATATCAGATTTTTCACAACACGATTTCCGTGACCAAAAGAAAAGATAAGAAAAGATATCACAATATCTATAAAAATCATGAAAAAAAGTCAAATTCAGCTTTACTTTGTTTATTTTTTAATTTTAATTTATTTGTTTTGAAGAAGAAGAATCACACCACTGCATACAAAAGAATGTACACCTACTGTACATTGGGATATCAACAAGATACTGGCGCTGGATTATTTACGTGTCATATTATCATACATGTACTATTCATTTTAAATATTACGGTTATACCAATACTGGTATATTGAGATGCCCCTAATTAACACGATAAAGATATTTCATCTTTTATGTCTTTAAAGCTATTTTAAATATGAGGACTCATGAAATGTCCTCATATTTCATGTTTACGTCGTAATACCAGTGTAATATCCATGTCATTATACAAATTTGTGTCCTCATAAATCACAAAAATGCGCGCACACACACACACACACACACACACACACACACACACACACGCACACACGTGTTGTCCTCTCCCTTTACCTCCGCTAAAGCACGTGACTGTCCGTTAACAGCCGAACCCCAGGAGATTTTGCAGAGTGCTGAGACTGCAGCTAGCAATGATTACCAAACTGCAGCCAGGCCTACTAATCAATCTGAGCACAGGGCACTTTCTTCTTCAGATTTTCAGCTGTAATCATAGCACAGTATGAAGACAAACAGGTGAAACTTAATGAAGATTTGTCTATTTGTGGCAGAGGATCATTGGGAAACAGAGGAATTGATCTAGCCTGAAAATTTGGTTGAAGCTAGACAGAAATGAACAGGAGAAAAAAAAAATAAAAAATGAATGGTGAATGGGGAGTTAAAGTTAGCATGTGTCTTTCTATATGTAAACTGTTTAAGATAGCTGGAGTGTGTGTCTGTATATATATCTCCTTTACTGTAGGTTTAGGTTTTCATAACAAAGTGGAAAATCTTAAGCAGCACTGACAGTATGGTGCATATGATAACATCAAAACACAAAGACAGTAACTCAGACAAACACCTATTGATCAGTCCTGCTGCCCATCCTGATGGCTACTTGCTATATAGTGTCTACTCTTCATCACCATGGTCTTTTGGCACAAGGTTCTCTATGGAAACTCCTAGTCTTATCATCATCTCAGCCATCTCCATTAATGACCAGAACTGAGAGAGCAGCTGCACTCACATCTCTCTTTTGCCTGAGAGAGCTGCACTGTTTCCTTTTACTCTATTTATGTTCCCTTGTTATGCATCGTCACATTTTGTACTGGTATAGCTCAAAGTGAGGAAAACCAATCTAAAGTGAACTTCATAAACTACTTGATTTGTGTTAATAACTCTATCAATAATTTTTAAAAATGTTTTTTTGAGATATGCTACATCATAAAAAATAAATAAAGATACTTTTTTTTTTTTTTTTTTTTTCCCACATTTCTTCACTAGTTTTATATTCTTATTGTAGTTTAATGAATATTCTTGTTGCCCTTAGCAGCATTTAAGCTGTTCTGCATGACATAGCCAATTCTATATGCCACTAGAAACTGGATAGTATCATAATAAATGAAGAATCTCTGTTAGAGCCGCCCCAGGATCTTGAGCTAAAACATTCCTCCCATCGTCGCTCATTAATATTGATTAGGTCACGTGACTGAGTGTTCTATGCAGGTTAAGCAACACAACTCATTAAGATTTGTCAGCTAAACCGCTTTAAATTTGCTCCCAGTGCCCTACAACCATCATTTTCAGCATGTAAGCCATATGTATCAACAACAGCACAACAGACTTGAGGATGAAAAACATGCCAAAGAGCTTTTGATCTTTAATGGCCATTAGTACAAATGTCAGATTAACAGAAAGCTTGTCATACTGGCTACAACAGATGAGGAAACAGAAGAATAGCCCATGCTAATTGGCCAAATTTATTGTGCATCTGCAACTGCTGAAATATTCAAGCAGATATCTACAGTGAATTGTGAATTAAATGTCACTTACTACTATCTAAATGTGTCTCATTGAAAGCAAAATCCTCAAATAAATCTTTGAAATCATGGGGGTCATGCTTCAACCAATTCAACAAAAGTCTGTTTTCATTAACTGAAGTCTAGGACTATGATAGGACTGTTTGGGAGACCTGTTTTACTTTTGCAATTCTGTTTTGTGGTGCAGAAATTGGCTACGTCCGAAATCACATACTTCCCTGTTATGTAGTAGGTGAAAAACAGTATGTGACAAAAGAATTATGGGTAACGCTTTAGGTTACAGCCCAGAAAGTACTGTGTAATTACAATGTATTTACAGCATAACTTCTGGTAATTATAGTGTACATGTGTAAGTATAGGGGAACAATATGTATAGTCTTGGGAATAAAGGGGTAACAACCAGGAAAATAACAAATTATTTATACTGTAAGTATTTCAGAACAATGGGTACTTATACTATTATGATAGACAACAGTCTTACGTTTGGGAGGAATTTACAGAGAACATACACTGTGCACGTTTTTGTAATAATAGTGTACAAATATATAAAGGCTTTTTTTTAATTATTGGGTAGGCTACATAGTGCATTTACACAGTATTTTGTTTTTATTGCAAAAGTGCACTGAATAAGTTGTTTCAAGGCAAGTAAAACTACAACTATTGCAATTTTTTAATGGGGAAATATTAAAGTAAATTACAGTGGTGCTTGTTACCCCCTTGTTCCATGTAGTTGCAGGGTAAGTATAATAAAAACATACCGTATACACGTATACACAAAATCTGATATCTCTTGGAAACATTTATTTGAAAAACAACTTATTTCAAAACATATTTACAACACTTCTTATTCATTTCTCTTGCTTGGCGTCCTCCTCCTCTTGTTCCTCTTCTTTTTCCTTCTTTAAATTCTGTATGTAATACAAGAAAATACAGTACAACCAGAAAATATCCTCACCATTTACTCATCTTTTACCCTCATGCCATTCGAGATGTATAAGACTTTCCTTCTTTGGATGAACACAAAGGATTTTAGAAACATAAATAATCTCTGGGAATGCTTTATAATGCAAACTCATGTGTTCCTAAAAGTAGAAGCACCAAACAGCACATACAGCAATAACTACAGTAATGTACATAATTGCTTTTTTTAGAGTTTGCAAAGTACTTATTCAAAATAACTACCTGCTCAAGGGTATGCAATTTTGGACGCAGACATTGTCTTTAACTTCATATTTAATTTTGGTGCCTCCTAGTGGTTGGAGTCCTGGGCTGTGGCCCATGTTGTCCGTTAATTGCTTATTAATCCTAATGTGTCTGTGTTGCAAATAAGAGTTTGATCCATACTCCCAAAAACCTCCAAACCTCAGAATATCCCAAACTCCTTAAAGAAGTGTTCTAATTGCTGTAAATATATTTACATCTCAGTCTTCCTGAATCCAAAGAAAGTCTTTTTGAGCTTTTAAGTTTCAGAAGTTACATCATACTACTGCCAGTTCAATATGAAGGCTACTGGATGTGGGGGATTTCTAATGCAATAGCTTGAAATATAACCAACAGGCTTAACCAAATCCTAAACATACAGAGTAAACAGATTCTTGCCTTGTCCTTCATGTGTTTCTGTGTTTTTAACATCACTGGACATTGGTCTTAGCTTTCTTTTTTAGTTTGAACCCATACTCTGAGCAGCCCAACTACAAAAATACTGTATTTCGAAATCTGTATTTTAATCAGTTAGCTGTGCAAAGTACACTAATTTAGATTGTAACAATAGCCATGTTTCCATCCAAGTTGCGAATTTAATTTATGAGAAAAATCACAATATTTCTAATTATATCACAATATCAATAACTCTTTGCAAATAAAGCAGCATTTTCATGCAATGTGTTCAAGACAACAAAGTCATCACTACCAGAGAAATTGGATTAAAATGGAAATGGAAGTTTTAGCTACTGGAGAAGCCACTGTGGCACTTTTATTACATGTAATAAACTATTTGTGGTTTAGAACATGCAGACAAAATGCCCTGAAAATGTCATGTTTACTACTGTAGTGATCAGCAGCAGATGCTTTGAGACTGGAAAAAACAAATCTAGTCCTAAGAGGTAATAGTAGGCAGTCATCAATGACAGGCTTTGGCTCTAGCAAATCAGAATGATATTGATATTGGTCACATGACTTGTTGAGGCAGAGTCCCATGGATAAATTTAGGAATTTATTTAATAAATGTGTTTCTATCATATTCCTCTTACTGAAGAAAGAATATATTTATCCATTATAAGCAAGTGTAAAAGTTTTTATGTGCATTTTGGAACTTATTTTATTTGGAACTTATTTTGTTCTATTTGTTTCCACTTTATTTTGTTAGACAACTTTAGGCTTTCTATTATCTATCAGTAACTTTGAAAAATTAGATGTCAATTAACGCTCATTAAAGTATTAGTAGACAGGTTAGGGTTAGGGTTAGTAATATAAGTTGACGTACTTGCAAAGTTACTTAAAGTCAGTAGAATGTCTGTTGGGGGACCATCAAAATGAAGTATTAGCAGATATTAAGCAGACAGTCTACTAATACTCTAATGACTGGTAGTTGACACGTAGTTGCAAAGTTACTTATAGTAAGTGCTGGGGGTAACTCATTACAAGTAACTTGAGTTATGTAATCAGATTACTTTTTAAGTAACTAGTAAAGTAAGACATTACTTTTTCAATTTGCAACAACATTTATAAAAGTTACTTTTTTTCAAACAAGTAACACAAGTTACTTTTTCACATTTATTGACTGACAGCTCTCCTGTCCCCATTTTAAAAAATAAAGTGCAGAGGTGTTGTGTGCGTTGTGTGAACATGATGGTTATTGTGCTTCTAGACTAAATGTGAACATGCATTTACTCATCTCACTTGCATGGAAAGATTCAGTATTCCTCAAAATGAATAAAAACAGTGAAATGCAATCTCAGAATTTTATGCAAACCTGTAATAATTAACTATATTAAATTACAAAGATATACTTTATGTATTTAATCTCACTTTATTAACCAATGTCTTTGCTGCTGACCTTCAATTATCTAATTCAACCATACTAATATGCAAAAATGACTTTAGATTAGATTTAGAAATAAGAGTGTTGAACTTCTCCTGTATCCTATTCTTCTTTAATCCAGAATGGCAGCACAGCTGAAAGGTTTGTTTGAGCTGCGCCCTCTACTGTACAGGTGTAAATATGCATTTCCTTCAGCCTGAGGATTATTCATTTCACTTTTGGTGTGAAAGGGCCTTAACATTTGCCAAAAAATATAACTTTTTTTGTTGTTATTGAAAAACAAATAAGCAAGCCCAGCCCAAGTGAGAAAAAGTAACGCAAAAGTAATGTAACGCATTATTTTTCATAAAAAGTAACTAACACAATTAGTTAGTTTTTTAGGGAGTAATGCAATATTGTAATGCATTACTTTTAAAAGTAACTTTCCCCAACACTGCTTATAGTTAGTAGAATGTCTAAAGAGGACTATTGAAATAAGGGCATTACTGTAATAGTGCTCTTATGTCATTTAATGAAACACTAATTTCCAACTTCTTTTTACTTTTTACGTTTTCAATCACTATCATCATCATTCATTCATCATTTGTGTTATGTCACTCATTTGTCATGTGCACGGACTCTCCGTGTCTGGACTCTGATACGAGAGCAGTTACTGCAAGAGAAAACTGTTCTATAATAACTGAGCCAGCGTATTTGAGCCAGCAATTCGTGATGCCAAGCCTGGTTGAGAGATGCTCTATGCAGAAACCAGATTAACAAGTTCAGGCACAGCATCCGCAGCCAAAATGAAGTTGAATGCCAAAGCCATAAAAAAGCTCAGGCAAATGTACTTTCGCACAAACTCGTAATTACACAAAAGCATGAGGTTCAGTGAATATCGAGGACGGTCTCAGATGAGGCAGTATGTTTGTTGTTAGCGTCTATCAGGGGAGATACAGAAAATTCCCTGGGTGCCTCCTAGTCCGTGAAACATGAAAATTGTGGCTGCTCACATATTTGGCATGTATGTGGAACAAAGTCTATTGTATTTTTTTTCTTGTAAGAAATAAAAATAAGAGATGGAGTGTGCTATTTTCAGTGGATGCTCTTATATGATTCTAAAACACATGCACTCAAACCAGGCTATACATTATTAAATAAGGGAACGCTGGGTCAAAATGTAGTATTTGTAACTAAGAGACAAACAGGAAAAAGCAAAGATGATTTAAAAACTGTGACAAAAAGGACAAGATTGAGAGGAAACGAGACAAATGGAAAAAGCGAGTGCGAGTGAGCCGAGGAGACAGAATCTTTAAGAGTACATGCTGGCAGATGGTGCTCACGGGAGCGTGATCATTTGGCATTTTTGCGCCAAAGTGCTCATGGGAAAAGAGGGCAGAGAGAAAATGAGAGATGCCTTTACCCCTCTGTCTTCCTGTCTCTCTCACTCTCTGTTTTTAGTTTCTCTTTTTCCTTCTATGATTGTTTTCACTCATGTGGTGCACCACTGACTGGTTGGTAACTTTAATATTCACCGGCACTTCATAAGACATGTGTGCTTCTGGCACATGCCCGAATCACACAGCTTGACATCCCCTCAGCCATCCAACACAGATGCATTATATTGCAGACTTGCAGTAATGTGCAAATGTCTATGAGGAACTCAGAAAATTGAGGGCTGACTGACACTAAGTGCCATGTACTTGTTGATGGTGTCAGTGTATTATTTCAAATAATATATCTCCAGCAGTACAGGTCATTATATATAACTTGATGCTGTTATTTAAACAATTGAGGGTTTACTGACTCTAAGTGTCATATATTTTTTTCTGAAATAGTTAATACTATTTCAAAAATTAGGTCTAATAGTACGGGCCAATGTGTGTATTCCAAATCTGTATGCTATTGTTTATTTTATTTATTTTTGACACAAAATAAGGATTTTGAAGCAGCTCTTTTCTAAAGTGACCACATTGTTTCAAGATTCTATAAGGACAAAAAACATAACAGCAATAAAAGGTGTCCATACTACTCAGTCTTCTGAAGATACAGTCAAACCAAAATTTATTCAGACACCTTGAATATTTCATTAATTAATACAGTTTATTCACTATATAGTTTAAAAAAATGGTAATAAAATATGGCAAGATCTCAGAGTTAAACTGTGTCAGAAAAAAAAAAAAAAAATCTTAATTATGTAAGATAACATGTAAGCAAAACATGGTCAGGTCAAAGTGTCTGAATAATGTTTGGTTCCAAATTTTATCAATTTTACTGGTAGTCCACTGTATGAAGAATTTTTGGGTATAATATGTCACAGTTTACTTTATTTTGCTATCCTCACTTACATAAATTAACAAAGACCCACCCCCCTTAGTTACTGTTGCTTTGTCCGACAAGCCATGGTGCTGTCACGCCACACAGAATGAAAAATACATCGCGGAGCAAAGAGGACACTGACAACACATCGACAGACAAGACAGAGCATGTTACTTATTATATTAAACAAAGTCCCAGCTTTCAAATTATGTAATTTTTTAAGAAATTCGAACAATAAAAACCGTTTTGTGGCTCTTTAATGTGTCGTGACAGATCGCTGTAGCGCCTCAGCTCAAGCGGCTCGTGAACCGATCATCTCTTCCTACTAGTTCATTTATAGCATCAAATAAACATGAATGAACATGAGAAGGAATGTTGTTTCAAACGTGGAAAGTCTGTACACAACATTTTTCAAGTTCAAGTCCACCGATGTTAATCTTCTAACTCCTGACTGCTTTGTCGGACAAAATGGCGGATTCGGCGTTATGATTGGTTAGATCGCTTGTCAATCAAACTCCTAGCGAAGGGTCAATTCTCATTTCAATATGGTCTGACATTAAGGAATAATGCCCTACATTTCTGCAAACCAAGCAATCTTATGGTTTCAGGAGATTCGCATCAAATATAATACATACATTTATACATTTTTTTTTTTTTTTTTGGTAACACACTATATTTTGATGGTCCCTGTTAAATAATTTCTCATTTCTTGGGCTTCACTTTTTGAATTTCTTTGTGTCTTGGGATTTTTCCATTGTGCACATCATGTACCTACCCAGACAAAACAAGAAGTAGTAGTCCTTGGACACACTGACACTCTCACATGCAACCAGAAGTTGCATACATTTCTTATTTGTTAATATATTTCTTGAAATGCATTACATGGTATCATGGTTTGATTTTTAAGTCGTATGATTGGATGCTCAAGCCATCCTGGAGATTGTTGTTTGACCTATGTCTATAAATATGACCCTTCTTCCTGAATAAATCTGAATGCTTTGTGTACCACACTTGATCTGTGTCTGCTTGGTCATTCTCCCGAGATCTTGCACTGCTGCTGCCACACATCACAGGGGTTGAGGCGCCTGTTTCTAAACTGATGACTGAGACTACAAGTATTCTACCTATGATTGAGATTTTAATCTAACAGTCCCCTTTAGACATTGTGTTGTCTATAAGTAATGTTACACCCACATGCCAACTAACTCTCATTAGAGTATTAGTAGAATATTAGAAGACTGTCTGCTTAATATCTGATAACACTTTATTTTGATGGTCCCCCAAAAGACATTCTACTGACTATAAATAACTTTACAAGTACATGTCAACTTATTATTGTAACCATAACCCCTTATTCTATTAAGCACTAATACATCTACTAATACTGCAATATTACTTAGTCAACTTTTTTATTTTGAGTTTGACAGACATAAATGGTCACTATGAACTTGTATGAAAATAGCTGTTTCAATATTATACCTTTTTTTTCTCTCAGTGGCACAACATGAGGGTAAGTTAATGACAGAATTTTAATTTGTGGGTAAGCTATTCTTTTAAGGTCATACATCTGCCATTCTCCCCTTATCTTCCACAGGACAAATAACAATGTGCCTGTTCCCGTTGTTTGTAGCTGCATGTGTCCCACTGATGAAGTCACACAGCTGCTTCAGAGACCTGCTGCTCTCAGACCAGCAGTGCTGCAAACACGTCTGTGCAGTGATATGATTAAGAGCACTGTTTTGAAAAGTGTATAAACAAGACCACCACAGGGTCGAGATCATTGCTGATATGTACTCATACAGCATCAGAGCAAGACAGAGAGTTTGTGGAGAAATGTTATATTGGATCTGTGCTAGAAGTGGGATTTAGTTTTGTGTTATTATTAAATTAGTATTTGGTTTTATTTTATAGTGTGTACAAATAATGGGATGTTCATTAATGTCTGTTTTATTAAAATGCAACTAATAATTGTGAGTAGTTAGGATAACAAAACAAATAGGTCTATCAAATTTATAAAAGGGAGAAGAAAACCTTTTTTTGTTGTTGCTGACAGCTGTGCATCTAATCGAACCGATTTTTATTTATTATATATATATATATATATATATATATATATATATATATAATTAGGTCTCCAATTAGGTCCTCAACAAAATAAGTAGAGAACGACCGACTCACATGCATTTTTGTGGTTGACACTGTCTTACCAGAGCACAGATTATGAGTCATGACAATTACTACTCCTCAGCGAGAATAACATCAGTGCAACTCTCATTTCCTTTTTTTTCCCTTCCGTTTTCTTTCCTCTTCTCATCCACTCCCCTGGAGGTTAAAGCAACAAGGTCATGTTCTGGGAAAGATTGTCCTCTAGGCTGTAATTAGTCTTTTGTAACATGTAGGAACAGAAAGATGAACTTGGGCTAGAAGGATGACTGCTGGAGTCTGTTACCCATCATACTCCAGCACTCATTCATCCACGGGTGCAGTTGCTGGATCCTGACAGCTAATTATTAGTCAATAATATGATGTTCCACCCTTGTGCAAAACAAAGCCTTAAAAAGAAAATCGGCAGGAAATGGCAGGATGGCAAGAAAAGAAGATCAAAAGAGAGGCCTTGGAGATTATTACGACTGGAACACAGAAATGAGAATGGCACACATTTGAAGTTAAATGTGACTCCCTGTCATTTTATTTGCTTTCTCTTAAGAAGCTCAGCCACCGTTTCTGTAGTGATCCCTCTCGAGAGAAGGAGGGGGAGAACTCGAGCGTTTTGGGAATGCTCCCAAATATTCCCATTCATAGCGGTTAATCCTCGTTAATGGGTTTGTTTTAATTCAGTAAAAAGAAGGATGAATCTGAGAAATGATTAATATGCTACTTCGTGCTTATTGAATGGATAAATGAGTGCAACTATTTATATACATTTTCCAGTTTACACTCAATCTTTCTAAAGACTCTTTAAATTTATTTACATCCAGAGACAGAGGGATGTCTCTGGATGTAAATACCCAAGGCCATGGATAAGCCATGCATATAATTCTGCATATAATTCTGCATTGTATAATTGTAATTAATAAAATAAATGTAATTAATAAAAGCAATTACTTGCAGTAGAAAGCTTTTCAATAAGAGCATCTCCTATCAGTATTAAAAGAACTCAGCAAACAGATAAAACATTGGATCTGTTGAGCCAAAGACAGAGATTTCTAATTTTTTAGAAATTGCATCCAATGATTGTTGTCCTGACTTGCTGTTCAAATTTACACCAACAAATTTGACTTTTTTTTCTACTTCTGACTTTTGAACCTTTACTTTTAGAAACATAATTTCTCATACTTCAGGAAACATAATTTCCTGCCGCATGCGGAGGTTAATGAAATCATTGATTTGAGTCTAGGCCCACAAGATTTGCTGCCATCTTAGGTTTTGATAAATTATTTTTTCACCAACAAATTATGTCAAATCATCACAAATGTTGGTGCTAGATGATCTTCAGACCAATCCACAATAAAATGTATCTAAATAATGTTCGAGTCTTATAGGGGCATTTTTCAAAGTAATGGCATGGTGAAGTTCACAGTTCCAGCTCCAAACAGGAAGAAATGCATCTCAGCAACACTTTAGCCAACTGAAACAAAACTTTTTAAGCATCATGGTCACTCTGAATTGTGACTTCACATTCCCAGACAAATTGCCTGTCAGACATTTCAATTTTGTTGTAAAATGCAGTATTGTGCTAGTGCTTTTGGTATAATAAAATCAAACTTGTAACAGTGTAACTGTGACGATCAGTGGGTAACACATTACAATTAAGCCATGATATGTAATCAGATTACTTTTTCAAGTAACTAGTAAAATAGCACATTACTTTTAAATTTACAACAAAATATCTGTTAGTTTTTAAAATAGGGAGCACAAGTTACTTTGTTTCCCCATTTATCAACAAATACCTCTTCTGTCCCCATGTTGAGTGAGTTGCAGAGGTGTTCTGTGCACTGTGTAAACATGATGAATATTGTAGTTGTAGACTAAATGTGAACATGCTTTTACTCATCTCACTTGAAAGAAAAACAGATTCAGTTTTTCTCAAAAAAAAAAAAGAAAAATGAAATGCAAACTCAGAATATTACAAACCTGCAATAAATAAAAAAGTTAAATAATACAAATATACTTTATGTATTTAATCTCACTTTATTAAACAATAACTTTGCTGCTGACCTTCGATTATCCAATTCGACCATTCTAATAAGCAAAAATGACTTTAGATAAACATCAGATTTTTTTTTTTTTTTTTTTTTTACAGTAGCCACTTCATCATAAAATACTTATAACTTTGAATATCCATAGCCTAAAATTATGAATTATTATTCCCATCTTTTTTCAGGTTTGTCTAACAACTTTTAACTTTCTCACTAACACTCACTGAGAAGTACATTGTTGATGAAAAACATTCACTTTTAATGAAATAAAATGCCTTGGTAAGTTAACATTCCTACTTCACATGCTAGCAAAACCTGTTTAGCAAACATTTGCAGAGACAGGTGTGTAAAAGATGGTAAAGCTCCCCTTTGTATATAATAGTACACCTGCAGAACAAATTCTAGCATTGCACAGCATCGTTTATACTCTGCAACTTACCAAGGCATTTTAATTTGGCTGCTAGAGAACAATCCAACACCTGCAAAGCCAACGCTAACATTGCCATTTTTGTCATCTTCACCATCGTGCAATAGAATGTTCGGAAGTCTTAAGTTAAGTAGGACCATCCAACATCCAGGCTTAAATTAAGCAAATGAAGTAATTCTTTTTAAAAATAAAGTATTTTGCGACCATTAAAATAGTATGTTCTATATATCATGAGTGTGTGTAGTATGAATGTAATCTGGACATACTACTACATTTGTTATGTTGTCTACTAATCACTTCCCCTGTGGACTCATGGAATAGTAAAGTGTCCATTGGATGCGCACTTCAGAATCTCACAGAAAGTAGTAGGTCATCCGGGAACTTTTCGCCTACTGTTTTATGAATACTGCAAATTCAGACACTTTGTTCACATTCTGTTATCCTGCTATATAGAGCAGTAAAGTATGCATATTAGGTTCAGCCCTGCTCATAACATTTGAAAACATTGGCATAAAACATGTTTCTATTGTTTTTTTGATTCTTTGAATCATGTTTAAATTATATCTTATGTTTCAGTTTCTTCATAAACTAATCATCTGAATGTTTCATGCCAATGAGAGAAGGACACTTCCTAGAAGCAGCCCTGCTGGTGTCAAGTCTAAGTTTATTGCCGACATTCAAGCACATTCTACTACTGGGAATGGCAACAGAATGTTTGTGACAGAGAGAGCTGGGTTTGGGAATTCAGCCAGGCGAGGGGGCTTTTTTCAATGTAGCTTGTGAAACACTTGAGGTTGTGGGTCAAAGGGGTTCAGGAAAACTCACACAAAGGAAGTTGTGGGTGGTTGTGGTTGAGTGCCAACAGCACCATATGCCAGGAGTTCTGGGGACAGACAGAAAGCTCTGGGTAGTACACTCACATTCAGCTATTGTAAATATTTAACTGGACCTCCCTGCATGCAAGCAACCAGAGAAGCAAACCACACATGATAGCTTTGTGTGAGGAACAGACTGAAATTTAGCTTATTTACTGAAATCTTGCTTGATAGTGTCCACTATTGTGGAGATACCAGCAGTGCTACTTTTCAAGTAGCCCTAAATCATCATGGCACTTTTAGTTTCTATGTATTTGCCGAGCAGTCACAACCTATCATATTAATATAGAATTCAACCGATGTTCTTGCTCTTACAGTGTCTTCTAACATGAGTCATCTAGTCATACTGATAATGTTTTAATATAGTCTTTTGCTTTTTATAATCTGAAGCTGTGTTTGCACTGAATATGGACTGATCTACAAAGACAATGAAAAAGAACATCCAACTATACATGTGGAAATATTATAAATTATGTGAAAGTTCAAATGAAGTATAAATGACGTAGAAATGTAAGTGCAGTCCAAGTGATAACTGTAGATGTGGTGTGGAAATGTTACATCGTTAATTGTCCAAAAAGGGAATAAAAATGGCGATCTGTATGCATAACATGCAAAATGCCAATGTAAATACATAGCAGGGTATATAGAGTAAAATACTAATATAGTAATATGTGTGTATATAGTAAAACACAGAAGTGGTAGAATTATAAAATGTATAAAAACAGTCAAGACAGCTGTGGCTTGGATGGATGGATGGATGGATGGATGGTTGGTTGCTTGCTTGGTTGGTTGCTTGGTTGGTTGGTTCAGTACCCCTGATCTATAGTGATTCTGATTCATTTAGTCTGGAATCCATCAAGATAAAATACTGACACAACAAAGGACATGTGAGAGTTTTAATTAATGATGTACTGCCTTTATAATATGTCACTGAAACATCAATTATATTTACATATAACGGAAAGGGAATAAAGTAAAGGGTAAAAATATGATTGCTGGTACAAAGGGATGATTCAGAAAAGGGGATTTGTGGGAACATTGAAAGAAGTACATAATACTGTAGTTGACTCTCAATCCCTCTCTCACACACGCATGCACATGCAAAAATCAGTATTTACAAATTTGATTCTTGGCTCTCCTGTTCATAATTATTTCTCCCTGTCATCAGCACAAGCACATTGCAGGCTCTCCGCCACAGCTGTACAGGAGCCAAGCTCTATTTCTCTCTCCCCCTCACCCCAGCAGTACCCCCTCTATCTGCCTCCACAGCTAAAAGCCAATTATTCTCCACAGATCCGCAACACCATTTTCAGCGTCATTCTCTTATGAACCGCCACTGCCAAAGAAATTAAATTCTTATTGAAGTTGATAAAAGACAAATTATCAGTGATTTTGGGGGGTTTACGCATATTTTTCTGTCCTCTTTTTCTTTTGTGTTCTGTAATTTTCCCTTCTTTATCTTGCCTGATTTTCAATTGCCAATTATCCAATGTCTTGGCATGCTGACGGCGGCACCTGTGTTGGCATGGGGTGTGTGAGAATGAAAGGATCGGACCTACACATGCACACGAGCACACTTACATCATGTTCTTGTCAAAAACATCCGCTTGCCCCCTGCTTGATGTCATGAATGGGACTATGTTGCTTCAGCTTTTGGCTTGATTTCTCCTCAGACGTAAAGAGACAGCAGTCGACACGCTGGCTGTCTGTATCCTTTCTGCTTTAACTGTTAATTGTTAATGAATTCATAAACACTGTATATCACTTACTGTATCTGTGTATGTAAAGCTGTCTGGAATACTTGATTTTGATTGGTCAGTCACTGTATTCAGGTGTCTGATATTTCCTAATAAGAGTGAAACAGACAGGTTAAATTGTGTTGCAAAATCTCATTCATTTTATCCATATTAACCCATAGGGGAATTTTTAACAATGACTTATAAAAATTTCAAAGAATTAATGAATGTACGATGAGGCGGTGTCCTTGAGCCACTAGTAATGACTCAAGTGTTACCTAATCTGTCAGAAGCAACTACTATCCAAAAAGTGTTTACCGACATACTGTGAGCTACAAGTTTGTTAATCGATGACATGATTTTGTTGAAGCCATTATTTCAACGTATTATTATTATTTAAATAATAGTATTTCACAGTGAAAATCCTGGTGAAAAACTACATTAACCATGATTCTGCAAAGAAATCTCCACCAACCAGAGAATCAAAATAAGAAATCCCATGAAGCACTGCAAAAAAAGATGCAATAAAGTCTCTCTACGCTTTAAAACTACTTAAATATTTATGTGTGTGTATAATATATATATATATATATATATATATATATATATATATATATATATATATAGCGTTTTCATAGACATATTAGACATATTTTTATAGACATATTAAATACATATTATAATATATATTTTGTGATATATTTATTTCTAACTATATATATATATATATATATATATACATATAGTTAGAAATAAATATATCACTAAATTCACTGTCATTAATGGCAATGCTGAATATCAGACTGCATTTTGGGTACCTGAAAACAGTGCTAGTTTTATGTCACCAGTCAAAAGTCCAACAGTCTTTGGTATCACATCACATACCCGTGTTCATGTCCACATATTTATTTATTTGATGTGAAACCATATAACTTAAAATATTTTTGATATACCAATTATATGTAAGGGATACAGTCACCCGGTCATTTATCGAAAAATAAACTTTTATAGGCTAATATATTATTTACAACATTATATACAAATATATCAGACAGGACTACATTATAGTTCAAATCAACAGAAAAAAGAATGTATCCATTATCTGAGCAAAAATTCTTGTCAATGGATTTTTTAAAATTCAAAGTAGCAGTTTAACGATTCACACCTCTCACTGTGAAGTCTGAAGTAGCTCAGCCTAAGAGCCTGCTGCTTGGTTTCTTGATGAAGAGCTTCAGGGTTAGTTATCCTGGCTTCCTTTGGCCCCTCACATAGAGGGACCCTCTTGATCGCCGGCACCACTGAAACAGTGTCAGCTATTATCAGCCTCAAAGCCTCTGGGTTGCCATGGTACCTAATAGAAGAGAGGCTGGCTTTGACATCAGGTCAGTTGTTGGTTCCCACGGACACGGAGAGCTGGAGGCTGATTTGGATACACTGACTGTTGAAACGTTTCTTTTTTAAAATTATTATTATTGATTAGGGGATGATTCCAAAAAAGAATATATAAATCAAAGGAAAATTAAATAATTATGGTAACACTTTACAATAAGGTTCAATTTAGTAACATTAATTAATGCAATAGGTTTCTTGGACTAACAATAAACAGTTTTGTTATATAATTTATTAATCTAAGCTCATGTTAATTTATAAATTAATTATTGTTCATTGTTAATTCATCTCTTCATAATACACTAACTTAAAAATGTTAAACATGTATTAGCATATGTAGAAATTAACATTAATCTAGATAAATAAATACTATAAATGTATAGTTCACAGATTTATGATGAAATAAATCTGTAAACACCATGAAATAAGATGATGTTTATGAATTTATCATCCATGCACATATTTGTGGCACTGCACAGTTTAAGTGTTGTTGTCTAGCATTCTTTTACACTTATTTTAGGTGTACTCAATATGAACTGGCAGTAAATGTATTGTAAAATGCTACTGACTATTGTCAGATGTACTATACAATACAAAAATATTGTCACTGCTATTTTCTTAGCCACAGCAACAAGAGAAGAAAAGGTGCAAATGAGCATAACAAAAAGTTTAGCAAAAAGACGGAGAAAGATCTACAGAGAGATACTTTTCATGCGTCTCATTTAGTGGCTGAATGGAAAGATATTTTTAAACAAGAGTTTATACACATGTAGATGTTGAAAGTACTCTGCTGTTATGTTTAAAGACAGATTTTTTTTTTTTAAATAAAATGATAAATTGTAGTAGTAAAAAATAATTTAACTTGGCAGTTTGATTTATTAAGGTTTTATGGGATAAAAATGAGTTGTGTTTTTCCATGCTGCTCTGTTTACACAGACTCTCACACACACATACACATGCATGCATTGTAAGTGCAAATGCAATGCCTTTTATTGATGTTTTCACAGCCATAGGAGGATGTCTACAACATTATAACCACGACATTGTTCTCGGCTAAAATGTAAAGCGAATTCAAGGATTGAAGACACGGTGAACTTTAAAACTCATCATTTTCACCCTCTGTTGAGCTGCTCAGAGAACATAAATTCAGCACTTGCTGGAGGTTCATGCATCCATTGCATTCATTCAGCTATTAACTGAGCATGTCAGTCCCAATGTACAGTATAAGCAATGCAAATTAATGCATGCTCCAGACATGGCACTCATTTGAGTGACACGTTAACTCTCTGGTCCTCTTCGGTCAAAAATGACCGAAAACTTTTACGTTTTGAAATGTAAATTTTTTTTGCTTCACCGGAATGGGATGAAACTTGGTGACTTTTGTCACATTAGCTATGTGAACACAAAAAAAAATCATGGACATGAGTCAAATTTGTTAAAGGGTCGTAAAAAAAAGCAAAATAGACCCACACACACATATATATGATCTAGCCTGACTATTACACAGAGCAAGTTTTTGCAAAATTGTGAAATAAAAACAGTAATTCAGCCACAAAGCAGTAAAAAAAAAACGAACAGCAAGGAAGAGGGTACACTCTAAAACATCGAGAGTACAAAACAGACACACCCACTCAAACACACACACACACACACACACACACACACACACACACACACACACACACACACACACACACTATTATACACACAAATTAACTGGTGTGGCTGTAACAATATGGTAAAATTGAGCCAAAAGACTCAAATAAGAGGCTGAAATCAGATCATGTCCAGATTTATTAAGCTGTGATAAAGCTGTTCATTTTTGTTACATTTTTATTGAGTTATGTGTAACAAAATGTCCACCTCTGTGTTCAGTTTTGACTGTAGTAAAATTAATGCAAAAACTGACACTTGAAATCAACATTTAAAAAAAACAAAAAAACAAAACAAACAAAAAAACATCTAAACCTTGACAAAATATATAAATCCAAATCCACAACTCTAAAAACACTAGATAATTTATAAGCCACTTTATATAGAAATATATAGGAATCTATTGGTTACACCATGGCATTACTTAAATATATATATATATATATATATATATATATATATATGTTAGAAAAAAAAGAGTATTATTTTCAATGGGGAAAAATAGCTAATAAAAAATTGTATAAATATTGCATAGTATCATAAAATACCCTCAAAATTCTAAATAATAATCAAAAAATATTATTGAACAAAAATATATTTCATTGGTTTTCCTGGGGGGTATTTCCTAATCTTTCTCTATTGAATATTCAGACTTAATTGTCCGTGGGGAGGGAAAAGCCCTCAGAAAAAAATAAATAAAAATAAAATACAGTAAAATAAAAGGACATAAAAACACATCTGTATTGTCATAAAAAAAAAAAAAAAAAAAAATTAGGTTTTTCATATCACGTACTAATTATGGAGGTTATTCACCAAGACAACACAGCGTTTTATCACACTTTCCTATACACATCCAACACTCACTAATCCTAGTGCATAGTGTTTCTATCTCTGTATATCTGCAGATGCTTGTCCTCTCTGGCTGGGAATGTGGCCATCTGCCGTCGTGTTTCTGGGCGGATGAGGATGCCTACAGCGCAGCCACAGCATCTGGTAAAAGTTCTGATCGTGTCAAAACCGTGTATTCGCTCTGGGGAGTAACAGATAGACTAGGGTATGGACAAGGACACTGGAGGATGACATTCTGTCCAGAAAGCTCATGACGATGTGCAGGGAAGTTTGAAAATCACTTGCTTGAAGATTTTCACTGTTGGAAGATCATCTTTTTTCATTTACATGCTTTCGTTCCATTACGTATTTGCTAATGCGTTCCTTCACTCCCTCATTTATTCTTTCAGTCAAAAACTCCTGCACTTGCAAATTCATTCAATCGCTGACCTGTGTAATTATATCTATATGAGCTAATGTCCTGCCTCACTAATTCACGGACATATGGCCATCTTTTGCACTGTCTGTTTTATTCTCTCATTCATTTACGCCCAAAGTGTTGAAATGCCTCTCGCATACTCACTCGTTCAGTACTGAGCAGGGCTTTTTTGTTCACACGGCCATGTCAATCTATCAACCTGTCATTATTCACATTTATACACACTGTACCGTATGACGCAACATGGAAATTGAATATTGAACAAAGCATATGCAAGCATGTCCACTTGATCTTAATCTTTCAACTCTTCTCTTCCTATGTACACTCAGTTTTCGTCCAAAAATACAGTACTTCGCCGCTTTTTCCTCACCCCCCATTTGCATATAAACATTTTTTCTTACCCTTACATAAATTGGCCAAGACACTTGCTTCAGCAGAAATTTTAAATATATGGGGCACATTACAGATTAGCACTAAAAGTCCTCATCAGCACTCCAGGGCTTGTAGGAGAGTGTATGTGTGTGTGTGAAAGAGAGAGGGATGGAGAGAGGGAGAGAAGGGGTTGAGTGCATGTGTGTGAAAGAAAGGGAGGAGGAGGAAGAATGAAAATGGTGATAGATTTTGGGTGGAGAGCAGAGCGTGGTTGGGCCTAATGAACAGGAATCTAATGGTGGAGAATGGTTTTCCATCAGTCATGGCTCTAAAGCCGGGCTCAGCATGTAATTAAATGGCACAAACATACACACAGTGAAAAACATGCATGGGCATGAAGAAGACACACACACACACACACACACACACACACCTATATACAAAGTTTTCAAATAAATGCTGCTGCTGATTTTCAAATAAATTTTATATTATGTAATATAAAATATGTTATAAATACATTTTATTCCCTACGTTATTTTTATTCATACTGTTTTTGCTGTATTTTTGGTAAACTAAATGCAGCCTTGGTGCAAAAAAAAAAAGAAAAAAAGAAAGTTTTCTGTGATGGGTAGGTTTAGGGGTATAGGATATACAAATTGTACAATATAAAAATCATTATGTCTATGGAATGTCCCCATAAAACATGAAAACCCAATGTATATATGTGTGTGTGTGCAGTCCTGGTAAACCCTATGTTATGGGGATAAAATGTCCCCACAAGGATGACAATAACTGAAATCCTTGTCCTTGTGGGGACATTTTTTAGTAAACAGCTCATAAATTATAGTAATTGAAGCTTTCAGTGATGATTAGGTTTAGGGGTAGGGTTAGGGTTAAGGCCCTGATATACTTCAAATGACATGACGTAATTTCGAACAAAATCAGGCCAAAACAAACTTCATTTTGTGTTCATTTAGTGAGATCGAAACGGCTTGCCAAAGCAAACTCTCAGGACAAGTTTGCTCCAGCTGCAAAACACCTTCACACTATCATTTTGATGATAATGTAATAGGAGGTGCGCTGAGAGTCTGCTTTCTTTCACGCAGGACTCTTCTCTCATTCATTTCGTCTGTTCGAGTCCGTTGAGGTAAGATGTGGGTGAAAACAAGAACATACTTGATAGCCGCTTTATAAATGTTATATAAATAAACGTGATGTGACTTTAATGGAGTGCTAATTTGCAGAGCCCGTTGTAACATAACCATTTTGTTATGATCAGGTGCTTTTCTTATGCTTTCTATAAAAAAATGCTTGCTGTTTTCTCATTTTTGTTGTGTGATTATCAGTGTTGGGGAAGGTGATGTTTTAAAGTACTGCATTACAATACTGGGTTACTGCCTAAAAAAGTAACTAATTGCGTTAGTTACTTTTTATGAAAGTAATGTGTTACATTACTTTGCATTACTTTTTCTCACCTGGGTTGGGCTTACTTGTTTGTTTTTTAATAACAAAAAAGTTCTATTTTTGGCAAATGTTAAGGCCCTTCCACACCAAAAGTGAAATGAATTATCATCAGGCTGAAGGAAATGCATATTTACACCTGTACAGCAGAGGGCACAGCTCAAACAAACCTTCCAGCTGTGCTGCCATTATGGATTACAGAAGAATAAGACACATGAGAAGAAAGTTCAACACTCTTATTTCTAAATCAAATCTAAAGTCAGTTTTGCTTATTAGTATGGTTGAATTGGATCACTGAAGGTCAGCAGCAAAGACATTGGTTGATAAAGTGAGATTAAATAAAGTATATTTGTGTGATTTAATATTGTTAATTATTACAGGTTTGCGATTGCATTTCACTGTTTTTATTTATTTTGAGGAATACTGAATGTTTTTGTGCAAGTGAGATGAGTAAATGCATGTTCACATTTAGTCTAGAACTACAATAACCATCATGTTCACACAACGCACACATCACCTCTGCACTTTATTTTTCAACATGGGGACAGGAGAGCTGTCAGTCAATAAATGTGAAAAAGTAACATGTTACTTATTTGAAAAAGTATCTTAGATACTATTTTGTAAATTGAAAAAAATAATGCGTTACTTTACTAGTTATTTGAAAAAATAATCTGATTAAGTAACAAGTTACTTGTAATGTGTTACCCCCAACACTGGTGATTATTTTATTACTGAGAGGAAAGCGCACAGCACATATTTACATATTCATCTAAATGCTGCTCTCAGCAGTGTGGGCGGCGTCAAATGTTCAGTATATCGCTGCTCACATATTTCGAACTTCGTTTTACCCCTAAACGAAGAATGAAAAAGAACTTTGCCGTGAGTATATCGGGGTCTTTGGGGTTAGAATACAGTTTGTACAGTAGTCATTATGTCTAGGAATGACAAGCTTATTTTATGTGTGCACAATTTCCCCTCTTGAAAGGGAGGGTAACATCATCAACGGAGGCTTTAACTGGATTCCACTCTTCTTTTTTATTGAAAAGCATCAAATAAGCCAACAGAAGAAAGGTGAAAAACCTTTAACAAAAATACAGAAAATGTAAATGAATTGTAAATAAAAGCTTATTAAACATCTGTTTTATCATTGAATTCTTTGTGTGTGTATATACAGTGGGTACGGAAAGACCCCCTTAAATTTTTCACTCTTTGTTATATTGCAGCCATTTGCTAAAATCATTCAAGTTCATTTTTTTTTCCTCATTAATGTACACACAGCACCCCATATTGACAGAAAAAAACACAGAATTGTTGACATTTTTGCAGATTTATTAAAAAAGAAAAACTGAAATATCACATGGTCCTAAGTATTCAGACCCTTTGCTGTGACACTCATATATTTAACTCAGGTGCTGTCTATTTCTTCTGATCATCCTTGAGATGGTTCTACACCTTCATTTGAGTCCAGCTGTGTTTGATTATACTGATTGGACTTGATTAGGAAAGCCACACACCTGTCTATATAAGACCTTACAGCTCACAGTGCATGTCAGAGCAAATGAGAATCATGAGGTCAAAGGAACTGCCTGAAGAGCTCAGAGACAGAATTGTGGCAAGGCACAGATCTGGCCAAGGTTACAAAAAAATTTCTGCTGCACTTAAGGTTCCTAAGAGCACAGTGGCCTCCATAATCCTTAAATGGAAGACATTTGGGATGACCAGAACCCTTCCTAGAGCTGGCTGTCCAGCCAAACTGAGCTATCGGGGAAGAAGAGCCTAGGTGAGAGAGGTAAAGAAGAACCCAAAGATCACCGTGGCTGAACTCCAGAGATGCAGTCGGGAGATGGGAGAAAGTTGTAGAAAGTCAACCATCACTGCAGCCCTCCACCAGTCGGGGCTTTATGGCAGAGTGGCCCGACGGAAGCCTCTCCTCAGTGCAAGACACACGAAAGCCTGCATGGAGGACTCCAAGATGGTGAGAAATAAGATTCTCTGGTCTGATGAGACCAAGATAGAACTTTCTGGCCTTAATTCTAAGCGGTATGTGTGGAGAAAACCAGGCACTGCTCATCACCTGTCCAACACAGTCCCAACAGTGAAGCATGGTGGTGGCAGCATCATGCTGTGGGGGTGTTTTTCAGCTGCAGGGACAGGACGACTGGTTGCAATCGAGGGAAAGATGAATGCGGCCAAGTACAGGGATATCCTGGACCAAAACCTTCTCCAGAGTGCTCAGGACCTCAGACTGGGCCGAAGGTTTACCTTCCAACAAGACAATGACCCTAAGCACACAGCTAAAATAACGGAGTGGCTTCACAACAACTCCGTGACTGTTCTTGAATGGCCCAGCCAGAGCCCTGACTTAAACCCAATTGAGCATCTCTGGAGAGACCTAAAAATGGCTGTCCACCAACGTTTACCATCCAACCTGACAGAACTGGAGAGGATCTGCAAGGAGGAATGGCAGAGGATCCCCAAATCCAGGTGTGAAAAACTTGTTGCATCTTTCCCAAAAAAGACTCATGGCTGTATTAGATCAAAAGGGTGCTTTTACTACATACTGAGCAAAGGGTCTGAATACTTAGGACCATGTGATATTTCAGTTTTTCTTTTTTAATAAATCTGCAAAAATGTCAACAATTCTGTGTTCTTCTTTCAATATGGAGTGCTGTGTGTACATTAATGAGGAAAAAAAATGAACTTAAATAATTTTAGCAAATGGCTGCAATATAACAAAGAGTGAAAAATTTAAGGGGGTCTGAATACTTTTTTTTTCGTTTCCTCTTTTCCGCCCCGATTGGCTGAGACTATAGTCAGTCATTCATTCATTTATTTATTTATTTTTAATGTTATTTATTTATTTGTTTATATTCAATTTGTAATTAATTTATACTTTCTCCAGTTTGACTTGACAATGAATTTTATTGTCAGTCAAAAGCTTTGTACACAACAAATTTTATGTTAAAATGTTCTCAAGAGTTAATTAACCTTCATTTGTCCTGTAAAAAAAAACAAAAAAAAAGTTTCTTTATAATTACTGTATAAATGATAGCAGTTACATTTCAACTTTAGTTATAGGTTTACCTCTCACCAACACTAAGATGATTGGAAATATACCATTCATGTTAAAGGCAATTAAAACTTTCCAGTTCTGTCTATAACACCAATGGGATTCATTGCATCAGGTAATGAAATCATCTCAAATTAGATAGTCTGTGCTGACTCTTTGATTTTCTCAGCAGGATAAGCAAGGCCACATCAGTGGTGAATTTAATTGTTCTGAGTCTCATTAGTCTCTGCTATGTTTAGCACTGGGAATGTGCAGCTTTATGAAGAGCCAGAAAAGATGCAGAGTATCACTTCACTCTACCCTTGAGATCTATTTGTCACAAGGAAAATCAACTTCATCTGACTCATTTACAAATTATATAGATGTAAAGTTTCCCCACAAGAAAAGTTTAGTTTATGAAGTGTTTTAACAAAGTAATCTTCATTTCTTTCAATAGGTGATGTATCAGGGTCATATCATTTAGAACTCTTTTCAGACATTTCACTATAAACAACCTCAAATTAGTATTTTTTATACTTCACTTTTTATAATATATTTCAGTGGGTATGTTTTTAACTGAATGTGCGATTTTAACCACAGGCTGAGGACATGTTGGGATTTGCTGGAATTTTTATTAAAAAATATATATTAAAATCATTCTTGGCAAAGTGCTAATGTCTGACTTTAGCACAGATAATAGGATTACATGACGATCTGTAGCTGTGGTTTCAAAGTCCTGACAAGCTGGATTTCCATTATCTGCCTTTAAAATGTTCTCTGTCCTCACTCTGAAATGACTCTCTGCCTTCTTAATCTCCTCCTCACCTCACAGATAGAGCTCACAGTGACAGATCAAATAAATAAATAAATAAGTCTCTTAACTTTCAACAACAATTTGCTAAACCTGTGTTAGCTTTAGCTTTAGTATGTTTGTAAACTCATCAAAAATAGTGTACTTCTTTAAAATAATGATTTTGAATGTACTTTAAAGTAAAACTTGACATTATAACAAAAATCACTTTTTAAAAGTGTACCAAAATATGAAGGTGTTGTCTCTTCAAGTAAGTGGCATTTTATTTCATTAATATTATGTTATGTGCAATTACAGTTTCTGGTTAGATATTACAAGTTTCACAAGCAGTTTAAGGTTTGTTTAAAGGTTCATATGATTAGAGCTCCTGGCAAAATAATAATTCAAAAAGGTAACATTAAATATCTATCATATTTAAGAACGACTTCGATTGGATTTCTTATTCACTAGGGGATACACTAGCATGACAGTCACGGTCTAAATGCACACAAACAGTGAAGTTCACACGCACAGATGCACACATACATGCAAACTTATCATGCGTATCTGTGTCGTGTCTCTTCTGTTCATGCCAAAGCTCATCCATCCGCTCCGATCCACTGGTGAAGCAGAATGCAGCCGAATCCACCCATTTAGCCCATTTCAAACACATGGATAGACAGTACTGCTGCCCAGAGACTGGTGGAGAGAGAGTGAAAGAGAAAAAAGGAGAATCTGAATGACTGGAGAGACAACAAATGGCAAAACTGAGACCAAAATATGTGGAGAAAAAAATAGAAATAATAGATGGGCACAGAGAACAACAGTCTAGGTCAAGACTACTGTATATTGCCTACAGCTACTTCATTTTAATTGGTCATGGTATCATCAAGTCCCCTGGTAACAAGTCCATATGAATCTAAACCTTTCAGTATCCACAAACACAAACACATATCAAGAACATGCTAATGACGTGATATGTACACTGAGGTATGTGAAAAAGTCTGAGAACACTAGTAAAAAATAATCCTATCAATACCACAAAACCCGTTACTAACCTTAACCACATCCCACCTTGATGGCAGCAAATGTGTTCTGGGTAACACTTTATTTTATAGCGTCCTTGTTACATGTACTTACTACAGTAATTGCAATAACTTTTGCATAATTACAATACATGAGCCTAACATTAAACCAAACCCTACTCCTAACGCTTACCCTATTGTAAGTACATGTTGTTAATTAATATTACTCAGTACTTAAATGCATAATTACAGTGTAACAAGGACATCTTAAAGTGTAAATGTATTTTGCAATACAACAATACCTACAATTATGGGTTACACTTTATTTTAAGGTGTCTGTTACACTGTAACTATACATTTATGAGTAATATTAAGTAACATGTACTTACTATAGGGTTAGGATGAGGGTTTGGTTTGGTTTGGTTTGGTTTAGGGTCAGTTGCATGTAATTAGGCATAGTTAGTTATTACTATAGTAACTACATGTAACATATGTAACAATGACACAAAAATAAAATGTTACCCAATTATGTATGCATGTATGTATGTATGTATGTATGTATGTATGTATGTATGACTATATGTATGTATGTAGTGTAAGTACATGGTAAAGATGCCTAATATTAACCAAATCATATTATGGTACAATGATGATCATGATCATATTATTTGAAATGAACCAAAAAAGCATATTGAGCTTCAGTTTGATCATCTATACAAAGAGCCACATGATCAACATCATTTTCTTTTTCTTCTTCTCTCTCTCTCTCTCTCTCTCTCTCTCTCTCTCTCTCTCTCTCTCTCTCTCTCTCTATATATATTCCCCAGGTCCCTTATGTGATTACATAGAGATAAACAAATATATTATGATAAACAAATAGCACATAGCACATATATAAATTGTATGAGATCACAGAAAGAGATAAACCAAGGATATCTCTATTCTGTTTTTCTTACAGGCACTTTAATTGCTTTTGTACTGCACAGATGGGAACATTTAATTCTTCCTGTATGCAGTACAGCTGATGCATCTCTGCGAGGCTTATCAGCGTCTCGGATGCCCACGTGCCAATCCATCTCTAATCAAAATACATGCAGAAAATAATTATCAAGGTGGAGACTATCAGTTTTGCTCCTAATAATTAGGCAGGGTTCAGAAAAGGTTATGACTCATTGATGATTGCCGTTTCGTCTGTCCTCCGTGTCAGAAAGGATAAGACAGAGATAAAGAGAGAGTGCTTTATTTATAGAATTCTCTTGAGGCTTCATGTATATAAATTGCCCAGATTTATGTGACATGGGACTTTATGATTAGCTATTATTAGTCCGCCCACACATCATTTATGAATAATAAGTGTATGCGCCCCTAGCATAGACACAGATCAGTGTTTGTAATAGAGATACATTGTAATTGAATTTTGCACATCATAACTTTATGAGTGAAACTGCTGAAGAATTCCCTTTTCAATTCATGCTGTTAAAGCAGTGACCCTTATAATGTCCAGTGCCAACAAAAACACAAACATTTGTAAGCAGCAGTAACCCGTGCACTCATGGGTCATAAGTTTACGCCCCCACTCAAATGTTGCCGAGCATGTTCATGTCATATTAGAGATGCATGAGTCTATACTTTGGGTTGGACTTGTGATGAATGTTACATTAACAGTAAAGTATTTGCATTTAAAATTATTTTTTTAAGATAAATGAGTGTCAGAGATAAATCTACTGTAGTGCTTGCATATAAATAACAGGTATTTCATAGATGTGTCAGAAATGTAATAAGTACCACACAAGCAATGAAAACAATCTTTTATATAAGTATGAGAAAAGAAATAGGCTTCATTATTTCAATGTTTAAATAGGTACTAATAGAATGTGCTGAATATTATGCATTCAGATTTGTCTTGTGTGTTGGAGAACACTAAATGTCTTGTGACATCCATTTAGCAATGTGCTGAAATATATATGGGATGTTCTGGAAAGAACATTTATCTCATTTAAATCAGGGTCTGTTTGCCATGGAACAAGCACAAAAAAGTTAATTATTAACAGCAAGGTCACAAAACTAAAGTTTAAACACACTTTCAGGCTGAGTTTACCCTAAAGGCCTCATGTTTGTGTGTGGGTGTGTGTGTGTGGTGTTTTTGTGTAGAGAAATACTGATCAGCTGCCATATTAACTTTAATCAGGTCACACTGTAATAGAATGCTGCACTCTCCGCTGCAGGAAACAGGCTTAATTAAGTCGAATCTGTTTTTCATGACGTTCCCCGTAAGTGAATTAGCCGCGTAGACACTCACCAGGCCACATTAGTTAAGGTTATTTTATTTGTGTCTGCTCTGCCTAGGTTTAGTGCAATTGTTTTATTTTCTAAGTGTGTTATTCTGTTTCAAGTCTTTCTGTCCCTTTTTCTGTTTTTGAGCAATGTGTTTGTGACAGTAATGTATTGTATATTCTGACCTGTTGGATTTCACAATTTTTTGTTTTTGTTTTTGTTTTATGGTTTCAGAGGCTACCACATGACATTCTTACTTTGGAGTACCATATAAATTCCTTGAAACATGAATAAATTAGCAGCATTTTAAATATCAAAATACCATGGCAAAATCATCTGATACTACTTTTTTGTGATCCTGTGTGAAAGAAAAAGAGAGGACGGGGAGAAGAATCCAGTGTGTGATGCTATACAAAGAATAACAGATGCGAATGGAAAATCCCCACAAGATTAAATTTACAAAGTTGTATATGTGTTTGCGTATGAGAGAGAGATAGTGAAAATTCATCCTCGCAGATATGTGACTCTATGGCAAAAGAAAACATACAATTCCCTCTGAAAATCATCCCAAGAATGAAACAAAGAATTATGGTACATCATAATCCTCTTGCTCTCTCTCTTTCTCTTTTCTTTTTCTCCGAGTTTGAGTGTAGCACAGAAGGCAGAGTGACATGTACAAAGGAGAGGCATTTTTCCTTTTTTTTCCCCCCTCGCTCTCATCTTTTGAGAAGATAGCCCTATTCTTTTTTCCTCCAAAAGCATTCATCTCTTTCTGGTCAGGACAGTGCATCTGTCATATGAGCCCTTGGGCTCAAAGTATGCGTGAGGGGTCAAAGATCTAAACTCCCACAAATCTCTAAATGCTGGGCTGAAAGAGGCCAGGGATGAGATTCTCCTTTTGGTTTCTTCACACTTTTCTTCCTTGTACATCATAGCATATAGTTACTGTGCTTTCCTGAGCAATGTCTCTTAAATATCTCATTATTTCTTCTCACAATTTGTCTGTTTCAGATGATAAGGAATCCCTATCTACAAAATACGGGTCATTCTATGAAACAGATGCCCTTTCCAGTTAGTTAAAGTGATTTTTACAAAAAAAAATAATAATAATAATTTTGTTGAATTTTACATTCAATTTAACATTCTTCCAGAAAAAAAAAAAAAAAAAAAAAAAAAAAAAAAAAAAAATTCATGTCGTTCCACACTCATAAGACCTACGATATTTTTGATAAAATCTGATTGCTCAGTGCAGCCTACATTGAAAGCAAGTTAATTTACACTTTCAAATGCCCAGTAAGGTACTAAAGTTATATGTAAAACTAGGGATGCACCGATGCCATTTTTTAAGGACAGGGTTCAAGTACCGATAATTTTTTTTGTAGTACTCGCCGATACCGATGCCTATACATTTATTAATTTCTCTCTCTCTCTCTCTCTCTCTCTCTCTCTCTCTCTCTCTCTTTTTTTTTTTTTTTTTTGATGTTGCAGTTTTCCAAGCACAACACAGTGAGACTAATGAATGTAGGACAGCTTCTTTATTATTACTCTAATGAAAAAAGTAATAATTTTTATGTGCTTGTCACAAACTTAAAGAACAAAAATTTAACAGTGTCCAATAACCTTCAAAGGGCATAATTACCAATATATATATATATATATATATATATATATATATATATATATATATATATATAATTGTTGTTATATAAAAAGAAATTTACAAACAAATTACAAACAATACAACAAATACTATAGAGATACAAATTAAATTAACTTGTTTTTCAGATACAGTAGGTTTATTTACCATGTATACATTTATTTAACATATTTTGTTGTTTATATGTTAAACAACATCAATGACAAATATAGGCTACGGTCCCTTTAAGAACGAATCCATGGATACTGACATATCCTGTTTTCACCCAAATGTTTACGTCCACTTAAGCCATAACCGACTGTATTAACATGAGATACTCCACACGATGGACATTTTGAGTAGCCTACTATGTGTGCATTTGACCATTCATTTGACTGATTGCACGCTGTCTGAGAGAACTGGGATCGCGCGCAAGAAAAAGAGAGAGCACGTGCGAGAGAAAGAGTGCTTCTGGTCTGTGTCATTCAGCGCGATTCCGCCTATCCCGCCTTCACTAATCGATAACGAATTGTGATTGAAAGCATGCAGTTCGCAATGTGTGTGTTGCCATCATTAATTTTGAAGTATTTCCACATATCTGAGGCTGTCATTGTTTCTGCTGCTGCCGCCGGTGTCTCTGTGCACGGAAAATTCTGTCGGTTAGGCTACGTCACGTGAGGTATCGGTCTTTGGTATCAGGGGTATTTTTACGAGTATGAGTACAAGTACATGAGCTAATGCCGCATTCCAGGCAACCCGTAACCCGTGTTTTTCCAACCTTCTACCCGTGAAAGTGCACTGGAACGGCAGTCAAACCCATGACTTTCCACCCGTGAACTCGTACTATGTACTCCCAGTTCCGCGCTCTGACGTCACATAGCCCGCGAAACAACAATGGCAGCCCCTATGGATGCGGTGTTTATGCAAGTACACGGTAAAATAAAAGGTATAACAGCTTCTCTTGCCTTATGCGCCGTTTTCCCTCAAATAAGCAAGGAGTAAGCACCTTTGGCGATAGAAATGATTGTAAATGAGCATAAGCCCCGCACTCTCCGCCATGCTGGTTTGTTTACACTCAGGCAGTTTGGCGTCAACTTGCCTGGAACGCTACAAGTCGTGAGTTGTGGTTTGAAGTTGTGACTTACGGGCTCAAAAACTTGCCTGGAACGCAGCATTATATCGGGCCGATACCGATACTGGTACATTCCTATTTAAAACAGTTCATGTGACTACAGTAGTTCATCCTTAATGTTATGAAGCAACGAGAATACTTTTTGTGCGCCAAAAAAACAAAATATCGACTTTATTCAACAATATCTAGTGATGGGCAATAGCAAAACACTGCTTCATGAAGCTTCGAAGCTTCATGAATCTTTTGTTTCAAATCAGTGGTTCAGAGCATGTATCAAACTGCCAAAGTCACGTGAACCACTGAAATTTCAAAAACACTTATGACATAACAAAGTCTCATTTACTGAAATCACATGACTTTGGCGCTCCGAACCACTTGCTTTCAATGCAGGTCGCACTGAGCCATCAGATTTGATCAAAAATACCTTAATTTGTGTTCCAAAGATGTTACGGGTGTGGAACGACATGAGGGTGAGTAATTAATGACAGAAATGTAATTTTTGGGTGAACTAACCCTTTAAGATGTGATTGTGCCTTCAGCAAGGTAAAAGGGTTGATGGTGAGAAGGCTGACAGTTTAATTTGACTTTACAAGCTTTATGCTCAAGGTCAAGGAAATACAAAGTGCTTCTAAGAAAGTATTTTGATTTTGAATGCTGATATTTCCACTTTCCAATGATCAGTTTTTATTACACAAAATCTTGGTAACACAGTTGCCATTTTAAGATCATCCCTTAATGACAAAATTTGTATCAAAACATAACATAACATTATAAAAAATGTGCTTTCTTTACTTTGAAAACCCATTGAAAAGTATACAATAAATCGAAGCATAATTTATTATTATTATACAATTTGGAATATTACATTAAAAGGTTAAAATATGGTAAAAGGATTACACATTTACGTATTTACGATGCATTATGCAAACTTAAACCAAGAAAATATACAGTATACATTTTAGAAAGAAAATATAATAAAGACAAAATGCTATCCTTTACAGCATTTCCACCAAAATATTTATATGTGCTAATATATCTTTAGTTGATAATAGAAGTTGAGACAAATTTATGTAAAGAATATGTCTTTTCAAAGCCATTTCTTTTCACTCTCTCTGTCCCTTTCACTCTCTCAAACTCCCCATATGTCTTTCTAGTCGTAAAGAACCTCTCGAAAAACTCTGTCAAACACTGGTCCATTAAGACACATTTGGAGATTAATCTTCTAAAGAAGGAACATAAGACAGCTTGGATGAGCTTTTTGTCTTTGGATCATGTGTAATTCCATTTTGTAAAGACATGAGCCCCCCAAAAAATCCTTCACTGCTCAGTGGGAAGAAGCCCGACCAGGCAACCCAGATTAACCAGAAGTCTTAAAGAGATTATACAAACAATCTAACTGCTTGTCTCTCAATTAACTAACATATGCTGGACTGTGATCTGATGGCTTAAGAGTGCCATTTTGTTAGACACACATGCACATATGCGCAAATGCTCATGGAATCACACAGCCCGTCAGCCCAGTAGTCCAAGCTCAATTACTGTGTGCTGTAGGCAGCCTGAGAGAGTCAGAGGAGAGGACAACAAAGGTTACTATTGGCAGTCTGTTCTAAGCCAATGCGTCTTCCCTATAGTGCACATACCAGTGTGACATTTATCTGCTCATCAATAGTGGAGAGCTGAAAACAACTGGTGTGCCCCTTTGTTCTTCCCTTAGGACATCATTTTGACGATGCTAACAACGTGTGTCGGTTCTTTTAGGAAAGTGCAAGGAAAAAGATGTATGACTCACATGTAAGACCAATGAAGTTTATTAACATTCTGCAGAAAAAAAGTAAGGGCATTGGCCCTGTTTTCTATATGAAGGACATTTTTGAGTGTGTTTTGGGTGCGGGGTAATTTGTAACCTTTTTAAGCAGCAATTGGGAGTTTTCTTGAGAGTCTAATTGGAAGATCACATAGATTTGTATCTGTTTTTATCTGTTTGTTTTTTTCTGTATCAGTTATAAAGTAATAGAAGAGGATACCCTCTATCATGCTTCTCTTTGTACCAAAGCATAAACGCCACACTATAAATCATTCTATCTCAAGGCTTATTCATGAAAGAGATTTCCTGATAAATACAAACTCCTCTAATTATGCTATATGCAATATAAGTTTGATCTCAAAGAAATAGCAAATGGAAAATACAAATTATACCATAGGCTCTATAAACTGAGCATGAAATATCATATCTTAAGCATAGTCATATCCATATAGACTTCATACATTTGTTAACAATATCATGAAAAGCTATGGAGTTCATCAATTGGGTTCTGGGAGGGAAACCATTCTTGGTCATTTTAAACATTAATCATGTTTAACAGCGGAATTCCTGGGGAAAAAAATATTTTACCCATGATTCTGCAAAGAAATCAGACAAACGAAACAAGCAATTCATGCAAACAAACTCTTGAGCATCGAGGCATGGACTCCACAAGAACAGGTCCTGTGGTATCTGGCACCAAGACATTCAGAGCAAATCCTTTAAGTGCTGCCAGTTGCTAGGTGGGGCCTCCATAGATCAGATTTGGTGGTCCAGCATATCCCATAGATGGTCAATCGGATTGAAATCTGGGGAATTTGGCCGAGTCAAAACCTTGATCTCTTTGTCATGTTCCTCAAAACATTCCTGAGTATTTTTTTTTTTGCAGTGTGGCAGGTGCATTATTCTGCTGAAAGAGGCCACTGCCATCAGGGAACACCATTGCCATGAAGAGATGTACGTAGTCTGCAACAATCTGCAGGTAGGTGGTACATTTTAAAGTATCATCCACATAAATGGTTTCCAAGCAGAACATCACTGAGTATAACAATGTGTTCTTCCCATAGTGCATCCTGCTGCCATCTCTTCCCTGCGTAGACAACACACATGCACCCGGCCATCCACCTGGGGCCCGTTTCAGTAAGTAGGTTCAACCAACTCTGAGTTAAAACTTGAACACTAAGTTGACTTACTCTGAGATGGGCAACTCAAGAGTTTTCGGTTTCAGAACAGCTGAATTGAGTTAGTTCAATCAACTCTGAGTAGGTTGACTCTGAGTTAAGTGTGTGCACCACAACTATGAAAAGCCATGATCAATGGAGCTCCGATGTTACGATTCACCATGGCAACATTACCCAACAAAATGACTTTGGCATACTTCTGAGTCAATACAAGTTTAATTCTTATCACTGTTATAATATCAGAGGTGACAACTGGCAGAACAGCAGAGTTTCCCTCATTTCAGGGTTAACATACTCAGTTTTAATTTTACGTCCTTTCTGAAACGGGACCCAGATCTAAAAGAAAACAACTCAGCAATCTGAGCTACAGTAGCTTTTCTGTGATCAGACCAGATGGACCAGCATCAATGAGCCTTGGGCGCCAATGTCCTTCCCTGCACCACTTTTGGTAGGTACTAACCACTGCATACCTAGAACACTCAACAAGACTTGCCGTTTTGGAAATGCTCTGATCCAGTCGTCTAGCCATCACTATTTGGCCCGTGTCAAAGTCATTCAAATTTTTTCGCTTGCCCATTTTTCCTACTTCCAACTCATAAAACTCAAGAACTGACTGTTCACTTGTGGTGAATGTAAAAAAAAAAAAAAAAAAAGTATTATATTTCTCCATCTTTTATTTATATTATGTCATTCACAGTGCTTTTGCTTTATGTGATTGTACTTCATGGCTTTAATGAAGGAAAGAACTACACAGTCTTGAGCCTTTGTCTTTATCTCGGATTTCAGTTTGTAATGTTGTGATTCAACTTGTAGCTGTTGGTTTGGTTCATGCCTTTAACAAAGACTTTTTAAAAATTCCTATGGGAAAAATAAATGGAAAAATACTTTACCAATGCTGCTGAAAAAGTGGGCTGTTGCACTCTATAAAAATGGCTAATTTCATCATTGGTTGATGGTAGAATAGGTACTCTGCCAATAGGCACTCACATTAATCTGTTGATAAAATGTTTTAACAGACATGACATGAGATTACAGGAAACCGAATGGTTACTCCTAACAAAGCTAATAAGCACTGGATATATTTACCTGAGCAATGGAATTGTTTGATAAGAATGACCATGCAGGGATATCTATTTTAAAATGCATGTAAGGTGATAGAGTGAGCTGTCTTTGAAGCTTGTTGTGGTGAGTTTTGATAGTTATTGTAGTAATTTGTGAGTAAAGTGGTACATAGAAGTGTATGATATTTCCCAGGGAAGTAGGCAGGGTGGTTTGGGGAAGACGGGTGGCCCAGTCTAGAACTGTCGACTTGCAATGAAGGACATTTCAATCATCGCAGTGTGGGTCAAGCAACTTTGAAACTTGTCATGTTACAAGATGCTCATAATTTAAATGAATTAAACTACAGCTACACTGGCCTAAAATGTACTCTAAATGTAGCTTTAGCTGGCTGATGATATAATTTATAATTTAATTAGAGCAATATTTTTTCTGGCAGAAAAACAATGAGGTTATATTAATGAATGAACAAATCTCAATTAGGGTGACAGAATTAAAATTTAAGAAACATTTATGCTAAATACCGCATCAACTAAAATACACAAATTCAGTGGAGGATTTTTTTTGTTTTTTGTATGTAATTATTATTAACTGATTTTCAAATGCAAATATCTTAATCATATCATACTGTTTTCATTAAACTAAAATGCTCCATTTAAAACTCCACATTATAATTGCTCAAACAATGAAGTCTAATATTTGATGAGAATATCAAAACTGAAAAACACTCGGGGGATGATATCCACTGGGATAAACATCATTCCATCGCGGATATGAAAGATGGCACATGAACGTGTGTTATCTCCGAACATGTTTTTTCAGCTCAACATACACATCGTCACACCCCTCTGCCAAGCTGTTATTCTGAGAAGTACAGCAGCTGAAATTGGCACAGAATTACTATCACAGGCCTGGACCAGAGGAACATAAAAGGAGGTGTAATTGCCATGTTTAGGGGCAGAAGGAAACACGGGCATCAAACGTAGAAAGCTCTGCCTATCACCAGTCCAGAGAGAGAGTGGCACCGCACTGACAGAATCCATAATTGCCACCTTCACCTGATTTGAATGACAACTCCAGTAGTTCCTAAATAGAATTGTGCTGCATTGTGAGAGACACAAATGAAAATTCTGAAATGAGACGCATGTGTGTGCATGTCTCGTTTTTTCTCAATCCAGCTCAAGTGTATTAGAATAAATAAGACCCAGTTCTCAGACAGGTGGGCTTGCTGTTGTTGGTGTTGCTCTTTTTTTCTCCCAGCAGAGGCAAAATCCTTGATAATTGGTCATAAGGGGAGGATTGACCTTTGCTAAGGCAAATGACTTTGCAGGTCCCTATGAAACTCAACACAATGTCCAACGCCATCTGCCATGTTTATCTGTGTGTGCGTATCACTGTCTGTGTGTGTATATCTGTGTGTGTTTGTATTATTTTGTGTCGTGAGCAAACACTCAGCAAATTAAGGGCAGAACACAAGTCAGCAGTTCTTTTTCCTACTAGAATAACCTCAAAGCCCAAAGCATCATGAGGTAAGTTCTGCAAGTTGCTGTTATTGTTGTTTTTTACTGTAGATCACAGACTGCTGAAAGCATTTTGAATAAGAGAATGACAAAAAATGAGGAAAAAAGTCACTTAAAGTCTTGCTCTTTGTGAATAAAAGTGGCTGTGACTAGTAAACAGCAGCTGGGAGTTACAATATGTGAAATCAAAGGGCAATGAATGAATAAATGATTAAGTAATATTTGAGATAAATTAATGTTACAAAATCTCCACTGAAAGAGCAGAGAATACAGCAAAACGCTGCACTGTGACCATCTGAAATTTCACCAGATGTTTCATATTTTCTTCTAGTGGTATTTTTTTTATATCTTTATACTTTGGATTTTTTGTTCACAATGAACAAATTATGCATTATGCATCGACCTTGAAATATGGATTTTTGAATTTAAAAATGATTTCCAGACCAAGAAACCTCAAGTAAACTTTCTTTTTGAATACTTTAAAAAAGCTCTAAAATATTTTATCAGCACATTGCACTCTTTTTTATATTCCAAGTACTGAACATACATGTATTTAAAGTGTTAGTTCACCCAAAAAATGAAAATAATGTCATTTATTACTCACCCTCATGTTGTTCTACGCCCGTAAGACCTTCGTTCATCTTCGGAACACAAATTAAGTTATTTTTGATGAAATCTGATGGTTCAGTGAGGCCTCTGTTGCCAGCAATGTCACCAAACCTCTCAAGATCCAGAAAGGTACTCAAAACATATTTAAAACAGTTCATGTGAGTACAGTGGTTCTACCTAAATATTATAAAGCTATGAGAATACTTTTTGTGCACCAAAAAAAAAACCAAAATAACGACTTTTCAACAATATCTAGTGATGGCCGATTTCAAAACGCTGCTTTGAAGTTTTACGAATCTTTTGTTTCGAATCAGTGATTTGGATCGCGTATCAAACTGCTGAAATCATGTGACTTTGACGCTCCGAACAACTAATTAGAAACAAAAGATTAGTAAAGCGTTTTGAGATCGCACTTAAAAAACAAACAAACAAACAAAAAAACAGACAAATTGAAATCTAATCATATCAAATGTTGTTGTCAGTTTCGGTCAGATTAAATAGAATTTCGCCGTTTCACTGTCTATCCCAATATTCACACCCATAATATCCGTCCATCCATCCATCCATACATCCATCCATCCATCCTCTTTATCTGCACATTTTTCCCCCCACACTTCCTTCATCCCTCTTCCTCACAGTAATTCCCAAGTCTCTTTTCTCTTTCCTGTATTTATTAGTGTGAGTTATGAAGGCTTGCCCACTGCCATATGGGGAGAAAATGGGGGCTCTGCTTCCGTTCTGGTCCTTTACGGCTCTGTGGAGCACGGCTCTCTTAATCAGGGGCCTCATCACTGCTCCTGGTTCTGCCACACGTTCGGGCTATTAAAGCCACGAGCTGATTACTGAGAGAATGTATTGCTGACATCCAGAGCTCAGTCTGTCTCTTTGTCTGATTGGAATATCTGCCAGGATGAAATAAAGTAAGTGTTCCAAATTGCCAAAATGCTCAGAAATTATCAGGGTGATCTCCAAAAAGTGTGATTTAATAGTAAAAATCAGTTGGTAAGATTTTCTGTGGTGCCGAGGGAGACTGATGCTTGAAGAAATCAAGGAATATCTAAATGGAATCAAACTGCAGAGATCTCATACTAGGAGAAAAATGCTACAAACAGGGACTTGGTCGATGGTCACCAGGGGAGACCAGGGATGCTATCTCAGTGCAAACAGCTGTGAACCTAGCGGACCGACGTCAGGTTGACTTCTGCAGCCTTGCATCACCTGTGAATCACAACAGTAATGGTGCCACCTGCTTTTTATCATAGCGCGAGCTCATTGTGGTAGCCTGGACAGGAGCCTTCAAGGCCCATAGAGCAGCATGCCAAGCGTAAATTAAAATATCAGCCTCAAACAGAGGGAGCCAAGTGACAGGATTATGGTGAAAATGGCCATCCTCAAGTGAGAGAGATGAACAATAAAAAGAAAAGGAAAGGAATGAAATAGTCTCCTTCTGAGGCCTTAGAAAAGGTTCAAAATTAACTTGCAATCAATCAAGCTGAAATCTGCAGTATATGAAAACATGGGCTCAGAAAGACACAAGAATTATCAATACAATGTTGGTTATATGTTTATTTTACAATAAATATTACTGATACACCAATGTATTGACTGATTATGTTCTGTCAATTAAAAAGGGGTGAAAAAAGATATAGTTTATCATTCATTCTGTCACATATGCTTGCCGGAAGACAGAAGACGACGAAGTATAACAATCCGATATGAAGTTTATTGATAATATCCAACACAGAATGTAGACAGGCAGGGCAACACACGCTTAGGAGACCAGACAGACACTGAGTGAACAGGAGGGACTTAAATACACAATGGTGGTAAACTTAAAGACATACAGCTGTGATGATTAGAGTAGTGTCCATGGTAACGGAACTTCAAACAAAGGAACATATAATATGAATGACAACAAACTAAAAGTCCATGAAAACTAAAACAAACTGAACGTGAATGTATCAGTTATCATCTGTTGGTTATATAGCTGTCATTATTGCAAATTAATAGCACTTTATTTTCCTTAATCCAGCTTGTTTAAAATTAATATTGAGTATCTAAATAGACCATTCAGTAGATTGGGATTGGTAAGATTTTTTTTTTTTTTTTTTTATGTTTTTGAAAGAAGTCTCTTATGCTCACTAATTTATTTGACTAAAAAAATACAGTGAAAACAATAATATTGTGAAACATTATTACAATTTAATATTTTAATGTATTTTAAAATGTAATTATTACTTCCTCATTCTAATATGCTGATTTGGTTCTCAAGAAACATTTCTTATTATAATCAATGTTAAAGGGCACCTATTATGCAAAATCCACTTTTCCATGGTGTTTGGACATAAATGTGTGTTGGCAGTGTGTGAACACAACCACCCTACAATGATACAAATCCACCCACTAACCACTAATCATTCAGAAACGTCCAGTTGCATTCTAAAATTTGTAACTTCTTCCTGATTCTTTCCATCAGTGGAGAGACTCCGATTTGAACGATGTAATGCTAACACCGTTACTGACGATCATCATTTTGGGTGCATGAGATTCTCCAGCTTTGTTGTTGTTGAGCAACTGAAGCGCAAGCAATTAAAGCTCCGCCCTCATCTGGGAAGAATGGTGTGTTTTTGCTTACACCAAAATAGGGGAATAATAGGTGCCCTTTAAAAAAGGTTGTGCTGCATACATTTTTTGGAGAAATGATATATGATATATATTTTGGTAACACTTTAATTAAATCTTTCTATATAATGCATTATGCATTATGCTTTAATGCATTGTACCTTACAGTATATGCATTGTATGATGTCATGAATAACTGTTATAATAGTTACAATACATTATAACACTTATGTGACACCTTTAGAAAGTATAATGCATTAAAAGACATGGCAAACAACCAATTTCAGATGTAACCAGGAATCTCCAAATATTATAATGCATTATAACATACATTATGAATACCTTTATAATGCATTACATAATAGCTTTAAGTAAAGTGTTACCATTATTTTTACAAAGTGTACATTTTTTATCTTTGAAAGCAATGTGCTGTTTAACTTCATTTCTACCTGTGACCGCTTGCAGCATGCTGGCTCAAATGGCCAGAGCCATTTCAATCACTTCCAACCCTGTGGTCTCTGACCTCATCTGAGATACTAAGTGCTTTGAACAGGGAGCTAAAAGGTTGCTGGGATAGCACAAAATGCTCTGAAATTAACATCAAATGAGGCTTATGCTCTCATTGCACTCTTGGCCTCCATCCTGCATGCATTGCATATTTCTTTTCCCCTTCCTCATGCATGTCTTAGTAAGAAACACAAGACAAGAGGCTATGCAAATGATCACTGACAGCAGGTATTTGATATGCTAACTGCCTTAGATAAATAGTATTAGCTAGACTAGACGCTTTCCAGCATACATAAGATAGTTCTCCAAGCAGCGAGTCTATGAAATGTGGATGAGCGGCACACCGGATCTCTTCTGAATGCTGACTTCGTTCCGTGAGAACCAGGATGGAAAGCACTGGTCAAGACAAAATGAATATAATTCAAATGTCATCGCTCAAGCTTTTGCCATCTCAGCATGGCTGCCCTGACACACTTTCCTCTGCATACAGATTCAAAATTACTCTCACCTCAGACCGCAACAACTACATCCGGCAAAAGAATTTCTATGTCTCTCTCTTTCCCATTTCTTTCTCCTCTTGCCTCTTGCTTACAAGAATAAGTGAGTGGCCTTTGCATCTCAATATTTATACTGTAGCTGGGTATGCTGCAAGCTAATGAAATGATGATCCCTGCAAAGGAACGCTGTCAAAGCCCTTCATCTGCCGGATGTCAGGGTGGCTTTGAAGGTTGCACTGCGAGTTAAATTACATCTTGGGGCGGGCAGCAGTCTCCTTAGCGTTTACAAGAAATATTGGATGCCCTTTTAGATCTTAAAATGCATTGCAAATGCACAGAGAGTACAAAGAGATGGATAGTCACTTAAATATTACCTCCTAAAAGGTGTATATAATAGAAACTGCTTTTAATCTTTTGCAAGTGAAGATTGGCCACCAGATCAGATGACTGAAAAGCATTTCGATATCACTTTATTGACCACTCAGCACTTATCTTTAACTTCTTTGTGGATGCAATACTTTTAACCCTTAAACGCATACCTTGGGTCTTTAGAGACCTGGGACGTCATTCATACCTTCCTATTCATAAATTTTTTAAAGTTAGACATTAACCTTCTTAGTATTCCTCAGTCAATTCATTATAAATAATACGACAAGAAAAAAAATAAAATAAAATTATAAAAGAATGCCTGTTTTCCTATTCACTGTTTTTTTTTTGTTTGTTTGTTTGTTTTTTTGTTTTTTTTGTAAAAATTGTATAGGGTCGCTAATGACCCGTGGTGTGTAACAGTATTTTTTTTTTTTTTTCCTGCACAACAATAATAGAATCTTTGATGACTGAATAAGTGCAGTTCACCTTTATTCCATCAATGTCTGATACACAATAATCAAGTGACGTTTCACTCGTAGTTACTGCAGGCAGAAAACAAAATAATAGCAAAACTTGCTAATGGCTCAGCGATTTACTGCAAAGCAAGTACTGAACGCAATCAAATATTAGTGTCACTGTCACTTGATGGTGGATCTGGTGAAGAAGCTGTCAACAACCAAAATATTGATTTTGAAGATATTGAAAATGATAGTTTTGAGAATAAGTTTGAGATTGCAAATATGAGCCAGATGCTGAATGTACTGGAAAATGAGCTCTGGCGAGGACAGTGATGATGGTATAAAATATCAACTCAAACTGAAGCTCCAAAAGGTAACAAAATATGCTTTATTTTATTCTTCTGTAATCTTACTGTTACTCTAATATCAGGATATTTTTATATTATCGTGGCAGGTAGAGATTCAGCCGTGTTAGATATTGATCCGGGTCACTAAAGACCCGAATATGTAGGCTAATGATTGGTGAAACATTCATGCATTTTAAGGGTTAATACAGTGGGCTAAACAATGATTAAAAACTAAAAACACAGCCGATAATTATTTTCACGTTATGGCTGATAACTAATAAATGCCAAGTATTAAAATAAAAGAATACACTATTTGGAATGAATGAATGAATGAATGAATGAAACCTGTTTACATTAAACAGATGTTAATATTTCAAAAATTAAAAGTGAATTACTTGAAAATTGAAATAAATCTGATATAAAATAAAACAAACATTAGATGAAACTGTAAACTAAACAAAAATTAAAATTGTTGCCTTGACAGCTAACTGAAATTAGTTGAAAGTATCATTAAAATTAGCTGGAAATATTTAAAAGCTAAAGCATAATTAAAAATAAAATAAAAATAACTTAAACCTAAATACTAATAAAAAAAAGACAAAAGCTCATAAAATTGCTATAAATTAAACTAAAATTAAAAATATAAAAATGAAAGCCAATTCAAAACATTAAACAATACTAAAATAACACTGATGAAAAATAGATTTCAGTATTATTAAAATATTAATTTTGAGATTTGCTGAAGATTACATGCACCATTGTTATGAAATTTAAAATCTGAGTGTTAGATGATAGCATATGTAAATATATTAATGGAAATGGGAATTCAGAATTAAATATCCAATACTGGCAGATGCATTTCTAAAATTGACGAATACTGATAAAAAATAAATAAATAAATAAATAAATAAACCAACAACCTCTAATATTGGTATAGTACTGATGTATTGTACAGTAATAGCATTAATGTGAAACATTAGCTGCTCCATCAATGTAAATCACTGCACAGCCCACTTAGAGATCCATAGAGAATATGTTCTATTATTGTTTACATGTCAGGCACTGTCATTTTGTGGAACGATTGCACTTGATGAACTCTTCAAATGTGTTCAACAACTCTTCAGATTCAGTTTCAGATCAAAACTGAGATGTGAAGCCAGAGTTCATGACATATTGAATCAGACCTAACCAAAAGATCAAGTCAGGCCACGGTCCCCCCTGGTGTTGAAATTAGAACTCTCCATCCACTTCACTCCACTCAGTTCTCTCCACTGAACTCCACGGGAGCAGAGCCACTGGCCCGCATCTGCCCTGCAGTGAAACATAACCTCCAAACCACCACAACAATTCAAGCACATGAGTGATCCTTAACCAACCAAGATATAGCATATCTGAAGGAAGGGCATGCCATCTCTCACATGGCAGATGGTTACTGCTCCGTGGGTTTTGTCCTTTTGAATAAAAGATTGATATTACAGTGCATGTCTACATTTTTGCCAAATCACTGCATGCAGAACGGCTGATAATTTTATTTTAGGATCAAATAGCTATTCCTCCCCAGTGGCATATGTATTGGAATGAACTCTGTCTCTAGTGAAATGCAATACTTTAGTGATGCAAGACTGCTGCTGTAAAATAAGAAAAATAGGTTTCTACATATCCCTTTTCAGTGGTTCTCAAACTTTTTAGAGTGTCGTACCCCCCCTCTTAAATCAATTTTTTCCAGTGCATTTTTTTTTTTTTTTTACCTTTTATAAAACAAATAATGCTTTAAATAAAAAATAAAAATAAAAAAATAAATAAACACAATGATGATAAAAACAAAGTGATCCTTTTAAATATTACATATTTAAGTCACTGTTTTTATGAGTGAATCATCGAGTCATTCATTCTTTCAGTATCAAAGCAAGTAGCTGTATCAGAGATCGTATTCTTACAGGGAGATAAGAGGGTCTGTATCTCTTACCATTAGAGAAAGCGTAACGGCTAACTTAATCACGTGTGGCACCTCTCAGCCTATCGTGTCGCTGTTCAAAACTCCTCCCTGCGTACCGCCAGTTAGCATTAGCTGTTACGCTTTTTTGGCTAAAAGTTGCAGGCTTGCCTTCCAGTGGCTTTGGCTGTATTTATGAATGGGTCATTGAATCATTGATGATTCTTTCAAAGCCGCAGATTCGTTCACAAAACACAGTGGGGCGTTACAGCTGCGACGTGGCTACCAGAGTTGATGCGCGGCCATCAGCCGCCTAGAGCACGGAACAAAACCTCGCCAGAGCCATGACGCACCGCAGACGTGTGCAGTGTAAACAAGGCTTAAGGCATACTAGAAACTTCCAGACAGGTGTATTGAGACAAGTTGGAGCTAAACTCTGCAGGACAGTGGCCCTCCAGAACCGAGTTTGGACACCCCTGGTCTAGTCTTAGTCATGGAAAAAAAAGGTTGTCAATGGACATTTTTTGCATAGTTTTTGTTAATGAAATTAACACAGACAGACAGACAGATAGATAGATTCTAATAAATACTATACTATGCATGGACAAAAGCTGTCATGCTTAAGCAACTGTATCGAGCGTGTGAAAAGACTGAACCCCAACTGTGTGTCCAATCAAAGTGTGAGAGAGGGAGGCCTCTCTGCTGTTACATAGCCTTATTATATTTGAACTCTCGCTGAGAGGCCTGTTCATTCAATCTCTAGGCTCCTGTTATGCTGATTGTTTCTGATTTATAATCGTAGTGAATTCACACTTAATCAAGAAAACCTCACCTACTGTAACAACCTTATGATATATATATATATATATAATGTTGCCAAGTGAGTGGACACTGTATGTTGCGCACTGTAATATTTTCAGGATTCTTTGATTAATCAAAGGTTCAAAAGAACAGCATTTATTTAAAATAGAAATCTTTTGTAACATTATGTGTTAAATGTATTCAATGGATCCTTGCTGAATAAAAGTATTTTCCAAAAGTATTCAATTAATTAATTTCTTAATAATAATAATAATAATAATAATAAATCTTTCTGATCCCAAACAGTAGTATTAAAGTAGATGTAGAGTATTTGTCACCCATATCTTGACAATAATTATCATTTTATCAGTTTCGACCATCAGTGCATTCCAAATCTCTTTGTAAGTTTCTTTGTAATTCATCCTAATAAACACAGATTTGCCATGTCAGCAAAATCAATCTCATGCCAGCAGAGTGGCTAAATTGGGGCATGATTCTCCAACAATAGAAGTACAGTATGTGTGTACAATATGTCTGAAGGGCATTGGGAATAGAGCATTTGGGAGGTCTAAACAGGGAAAGGGAGAGCGGTGGGGGCTGGAGGGCTGGCATATTGCGCCATGTAACAGCGGGATACTAAAATGCTGAGCGGACACAGCCTGTTCGGCCCAGCACGGGTTCAGGTCCCCACGGGCGACAGGTATCCCCAAAGAGCTGACACATTGCTTTTTCTCCCCTTCCACTGTCTTAATCTCCCTCCCTCTTTTTCTTTCCCGTTCACTCCCTTGCTCTTGTCAAGGGAATTCTAGCAGGTGTCTGGAAGGGACCAGCTGTAATGTCTTCCAATACATGTCTTCTTCTTAAGCAATTTTTTTTTTTTCTTTTCCTGTTTTTGGCGTAGCTTCACCTGGCTCTGACACCTGTCACCTTGTTTCCTTTAAAGTCCTAGTTCAAATCTCTCAGAGCTACTGTACAAGGACAACTCATCAAGCCAGATGGACCCAGATTTATCCAGAGACCTCATTCCATCACCTTTAACCTAAATAAATAACCCTGTATTTGTGCTTAATTCTTTGATGGACATCTTTTTGCTTTGGAAACAGGTTTGTCTTGAATGTTGTAACTGTTATTACTTAGAAGGTGTCACATTCTTTATACGGGGATGGACTGGGACATGTAGATACTAAAAAATGAATGCAAAATAGTATTGATTACTTACTCACTTTGGTACCCAAACACTGTCTAACTGAATATGCTGTGTCTGTGAAGAGTATAAATGATCAATTGCACTTCTTGATCAAAATTCCATTCTTGTTGAGATATTAATGTAAACAGGTCAGGTGTGTCTTAAAGGAAAAGTTCACCCAAAAATGAAAATTCTGTCATCATTTACTCACCCTCAAGTTGTTCCAAACCTGTATGAATTTTTTTCTTCTGCTGAACACAGAAGATGATTTTTTTAAGAATATGTGTAACCAAACAGTTGGTGGGCCACACTGACGTCTATAGTAGTTTTTTTTTTTTTTTTCCCAATGAGGCCCATCAACTCTTCACATCAGTGTGATTATTGTGACTTGATTTAAGCATTTGCATCATGTGGCCAATCAAACTGAGAGAGTGGTTCAAATATAATTTGTGAGCTTGATGTGAGCTTTTCAGATAATGTATTCCAAATATACTCAACACAGGGGTACAAGAGAACATGATTGCATGGACACACTTCCAAGCTGTAGTTGTCTTTGTCCTGGCACAGTATTTGTACTTGTGTTTTAGACTAGAAAACAAGTGAGTTGTTTATGAAACTGCACATCATAAAACACATATGCTTCTATACTCAATAAGGTGTATGACTAGCTGAAATATGAACTTGGGACTTGAACTTTGATTGAAGTCAGACAACATTTTTTAATGACTTTCATAATTATTTCAATGTCATTTCCTGTTGACGACTTGATCTGAAGACTTCATTTGTTTTAGAGTTGCCATGTCAGGCACACATATGCAGAATTTTGTAAATAAATGACATTATCCCATTGTATACTGACATTTTCACAGAAAAAAAAAAAAAAAAAAAAAAATCAGCTGTGCCAGAATAATTCTGTAAAAATGCAGTAAAAATGTAAACATATTTACAGAACAACCTGCAAATTTACAATTTAAAACTGTAATTTACAAATTGGTAAATCCAACAGCCCTTTTATGCTTAATTAGTAAAGCTATGCTGCTACTAAAACCTGTTTTGTACCTACTGGAAATCACTAATAACACTGTTGATAAAGAGAAAGACACAATATGAATCAAAGTTTATCACAATAAACTTTTCCACAAGCTGAGGAAAATACTAATAGAGTATATAGAAGGTGCACACAGTGGCATGCACACAAATACAAAACACCATCACTGTAGCACACATGACACTAAAATAATGCTAAACTAAAAGTAAAAAAAGATAATTAATAATTTAACAACATAAGATGTAACATAAAACCCTAATGTTTCAAAAAAAAAAAAAAAAAAAGAAAAAAAAGAAATTCAAATAAAAAAAAAACAAAAAAAAACATCAGGTGTCACGTAGAATTCTGGGAATGTCAGTTTATGACTTTCATTGTAAATTATATATATATATATATATATATATATACATATATATATATACACACACACACATTTTTATTAAAATGTAATTTGTGTTTCATACAGTATAGCCTAAAAGCAAAGTAGTTATGCCTCCACTACTTCGAAATGTAAAACAGAAACAGCCACAAAAGTAACACCTTAAAATCATGGATTTTCAAAAGTGTTACAGTGTTTTTTTAAAAGTGAAAAATCCATTTATTTTATTATTGGTTTTCACAGTCTATCCATTGCTCTAACAGCAAGCCCTTTGGAATGGACACATTAATACAACTCGACCTGACTTTTTTTTATTTAAAACATGTAACCAGACATTTGTCTCGAGTCTTTACTAGAAACATAAACTGAAGGTTAAGATTTGAAGCACAACTCTGACCTGAAAACCAATGACTCTGACCCATGTCTGAGGACTATCAATAAGGAACTAGCTTAATACTAGCAGCTACAAGAAAGATTAAGAGATATAATAGAAGGTTAAGGGTAAATGGTTTTCAGTGAGCATTTCTTATGTTTTCTTCCTTCAGCATGTTCAGTGTGAAATAGACAATGATCCAGGCTGAAAGATCAACAGGGACTGCTGGAACATCTGTATCTACGCCGCCTCTGCAATGTTCAATTAATCTTATATTTAGTTTGCCTTTGAAGCAGTAACCCGATGACCTTGCACATTAGATCTTCACAACTGAAACTGTCAAGCTCTAAACTATTACACATCACCGATTCAGCCTTTAGTAAATGTTTCAATAAAGTTTACAGCTAATAGTAGGCTAGTCAGGGATGTGAAAGCCAGTTCTTACAGCTAAACTCACCAAGCCTAATGTAAAATAGTACATTAAATGTCTGCTTCTTGTTGTGACATCCACATGAACTGGTTTTATTTAAGCCAGAAATATGTTTGATGATAGAATAAACCTGACTACATCTAGTCCAACAAAAGTACTCAAGTTGTCAGAGCAGGTAAGAAAATTCTTTCACTTTTCACAGTGCTCATATTGAAATCGGGGCGTGGGAATGTTAAACATGGGCTGAATTAGAAGGTGTTTGCCTCAATGTGACACAATATCAAGACCATCAACTTTACCTAGCTGGTCCTTTGGTCCCCTTCCCAGGACACAGCTAAGGTGGGATTTCACATTCAGGCCTCCTTCTGTTTTGTTGTGGTCTACATAGCTCTGCAAATTGCTCTCTGGAGATTTGAGAGATAAAAAGAGACGTATGAGGGAGATTTACCCCTGTATTCTGGACCACCCGTCCTCTGTTTGCACCCTGTTATCAGCAGTTTCCGAGGCAGGATTCACCACCAGGCCTTTGGAGGGCAGTTAGGTGACAGCCAATTACAGGTTTACAAATCTCAGAGATCAAGGATCGTTCTGCTATTTTCTCTTTCTCTGTATCTATGTATCTTCAGGGCCACATAATGGTATTCCGATACATTAAAGCTATCACTCTCATGGGGACATTGGTTTGAATCAGGCCTTTGTTATATTCTGATGCCATTCCCACTCCCCTCTTTCTCTGCTTTACTGGCTAATTGCCCATAAATGCAATTTAAATAAAGTTGTTCTCTTGGGCATTTTAATGACTTAAAAATGAAACTAAAAGTAAATTAATTACTTGGTGACAGTTTTGATTTTCCATTAAAAAAAAAAAAAAAAAAAAAATATATATATTATATATATATATAAAAAAATAAAATGTATGTAGTGAACAGAAGTCTTTAATCTGCATGTTGCCAGATCTCCAAGTTCACACAGATGAAAAACAATTGCCCCAACAAGGAGACAATAGCCTGAATCATTAAAATAACTACTAAAACCCCACAGCTATACGATCATTATTCAGGTTGTGAATCTGAAATATAGCTGTGAAAATGAAGACCTGAGACCTGAAAAAAATTGTATAGTGACAAAGTAAAACAAATGACTAGGAAAATAGTACAAAACAATATCCAAGTGTTTGGATGTCCCAGTAGGAATTGTTGATTCCGTTCTCAGGAAGTGGCAGCTACAACAAACCTCCTAAAGTTTGCCTAGCAAAGGTCTTCATTAAAAAACCTCTGTGCAAACCAAAAGAAGACCTGAGAGAAATGCTACAGAGATGCCATTATTCAAAAAAGGCCATCCAGATATTACCCAAATGCCTAATAGTGACCAGTCATGTGGGAAAAGTGTTAATGGTCACATGGTTCCAAAATAGAGGTTTTATCCAAAGTTATATCAGTGGGAAAAATCTAACAACTCCCACATCTTAAACAAAAACATACCAACTGTGATGTACAGTATTGTGGCTGTAAAATTATGCTATGGAGCTGCAGGGACTAGACATCTTGTTAAACTGAAAATACTGCAAAAGAAATGGTTGCTATCTTTTAAACTGACAGAGAAAGACTATCTTTCAGCAGTACAATGTTCCCAATGATATTGTAGGGGCTCAGTAACAAAAAAGTAAATGTCCAACATTGGCCTAATCAAAACTTTAATCACAATTTGGATGAAAATCTATGGACATATGGACAAAATATATCACCAATTGCAAAAAAAAACATCATTTGACGTATGTGGAAAAACCAGCAATAAATCTGCCTGTAGTAACTCTCTTACAAATGGGATCTTTTGCAGAAATGCCATAGAAGAACCCATTTATGCTCCACAAAGAATCTTTCAGTAAGAAGTACATAAAAGAACCATTTTTCTTAGTGTTAAAACATAATAATAATCTAAAGAAAATGTTCCACTATATTGAAGGGGACCTATTATGCGAAGTTCACTTTTAGAAGGTGTTTGAACACTGATGTGTGTCCGCAGTGTGTGAGAACAACCAGCCTATAATGGTAAAAATCAACTCACTCATTATTATTATTATTATTTTTTTTTATAATTCTCATAAATCAAAAGCTGTCTCTTCAAACAAACTGATTCAGATTCCCCCAATACGATGACGTCCTTGTAGGAAGAAACCCCGCCAACAGCCGGTGACGATCTGCCCTATTAGCATAGACACATCCCTAAGTGAGAAGCACAGAGTCCACAATTTCTGTATCCTCTCTGTAGCGGCTGGAGTTGTACAATGTCTGCGCCAAAGAGGCACTACAAGTGTTGTATTTTGGGATGTACAAATGGACATAAGAGTCTTCATAGACTCCAAAGGAAATATCCCGAAGAAAATTAGTAAAGTCTTTTTTTTGCGCCAATCATTTTGCGCCAGACTGCTTCACAAACGAGGGTCTTTTCAATGCTGGATTTTCACAAAGGTTGATTCTGAAACATATAAGGCTGAACACCACTACTGACAGTTTCTGACATTTTCAGTGCATGAGATCTGTTTTGTTGTTGCCGGTATGCCGGAGCATGAGCTCTTGAAGCTCTGCCCTCTTCTTGAAAAGGGGCCAGGAGCATCAGCTCATTTGCATTTAAAGGGACACACAAAAACGGCGCATTTATGCCCCCCAAATGTGGCAATTTTAATATGCTCTAAAAAGTGATAAGTTCTGAGCTAAAACTTCACATAAACACTCTGGGTATATTAGAGACTTATTTTACATCTTGTAAAAGGGGGCATGATAGGTCCCCTTTAAAATAATTTTATGCAATAGAAATATTCCATGTTTGTTAAAACAAGAGGACTGCTTTCAATAATTATTATTAAAATTAATACATAAAGGACATTAAGTACATTAATACATCAAGTAATTTGGCAAACACTTTTGTCCAAAGCAATTTAACTGTATAACTCAATATAACAATAGTAACTCAATTTGCCACACATTTCAAAATTGGCCAGTTTCAAACATAAAACAATTTGGAGTGTAATGATTTGAAATACAAAGCCAAAAAGAATTGTGTGGTTTGTATTTTTGTAATTTGGGTGTATTAGTTAATAAGGGTCTGAATGCTTTTGCCAAGGCCCTATGTGTGTCTCACTGTTTTTATTTCTTTTTTCTTTTTTTGTAACTATAGCTTGACACAGTATCTGAGACACAAGGCATGCATTCATTAAAGTCTAATCATTACCAGATTACTGAAGCCTGAAGGACATCATGTCCCTGTAGTCATCCCATTCTTAAATATCAAATTAATTGATTCACATTTGAGGTGACCAACTGGCAAAGTGTCCTCGTCAGCTGCCCTGTCAGAAGAACAGACCCTAAGGGACCCCATGCAAGAGAGGAGGCAACATATCGACCAGCAGGCCGTTTTCTGCTTAACCTTTTCCTCAAAGTAGACTTCAGCTGAAGAGGGTGCAAACATACCAAATAATGCATTTGCAATACATAATGGATAATGTACATTCAGCTAGTCATTGTCAGTTATAATAATGCAGGTAAATATACATAAATAAAGTATTGATAAATGAGTTTAAGTATTATTTTATAGTAGTTATAGTATGTAATATAGCGCTTAACAAATTTAGTATTGATGATTACCAAAATCTTTATATATATATATATATATATATATTGTATTTATTATGACAGGTGGTCTAAAAATTAAATTGATATACCCAAAATGAATTATATCTCATGTTTATCCACCATCTAGATAAGATCTAGCGGCAAATTCCCGAAGGACTGGCCGAGATTAAGCTGTTCTCAGTGGGTATATGAGCGCTGAATGGCCGCTGACAACCTGGAGCTCACATCTGCGAAAGCGTCTAAACAAATTTTCAAATAGGTGCTATGTTTTCATACAGAGCCTAAAACTAACCTTTTGCCACACCTGCCAATGGCCGGTGACTTAAGAAAATTTACTGGCCAAAACTATTTTTTACCAGCCATGAAACAAAAACAGGCAGTTATGACACCAATATTTAAAATACTTGTGAAAATTCACAATCCTCCATTCCAATACCATAGCTAAAACTACTAGCTTAACTAATATAATTTTAATAGCCTACACTTTTAAAGACAAGTAAACAGCCAGTAATAAAATAAGAACAAATAATCAGACCCTTTCTCAATAACAAATACGTCATGTTATTTATAAAAAAAAAAATATTTATTGAACAATGGTATTTAAATGAACAACAATAGCCATTAGACAATAGGAAATAAACACAAGCAAATGATTCAGTCAAACATACAAAAACAGTGCTCTAGTACAGGATTTAAGTTAAATGTAGCCTAAATATAAAGTTATGAAACTTAATTTTCCAAGTAAAAGATTAATAAGACCAAAGATTGCCCTGTATATATACACTCCCCTCCCCAACCTGCTGTAAAACTCTTGATCTTGTTTAACCTTTTCTGAAAAGGAACAGAGTCACTGCTGAATGCACAGAAGGAGAGCTGACATTAAGCAAACAGAAACTTGTGGCGTTAAAGGCAAGAAGGATCCTCCAGTGTGGGGACCTTTTGCCAAAGAAAACGTCAGCACTGATCTTCAGCGGAAGCTATTTTGGGAAAGAGGACTGTCTTGCATTCCCACCGTCCTTCATGATTCTGAGGAGGTTAGTTATGACAGTTTATCTGGTCATATAGGGCAGCATACAAAACAACTGAGGCAATACTTAGAACAACATTGTCCTACACACAATTCTCCAAGCGTGTCTGTATGTGCGTACATGAGGTAGGTGGTTGCACACTTGACCACTTTGAAGAATGGTGGCATCATTATTGGAAAAGAAGGTTGCAGAGGGTGGAAGGAGAGGGGCACCACATGCAGCTTAGCTGCACAAAAAAGTCGTCGGCCTCTGCAAACCTCCAGAGAACCATTACGCAGACAGCGGCTTCAGCAGGCGGCACATTGTTAACCCACAGAAAGTTATCGTGGTATTATCTCTGCTGCCTTGATCTTCCTCAGGGATTTCCGCTTTCCTCTTTTATTTTTCTTCAATGTTCGTTTAGTCTAAATCTTCCAAGTCTTCTTTCTACCAGAGGATGAACATGTGCTTGAAAAATGTCCTGGTCATTTTATTTATTTCTTTATTGGATTGAAAATGGCATCATGGGGCAACATAGTGTGTTTTCTTCTTGATAAATTATGTGTTCACACTGTTTGTTATTTTAAGCTATGTAAACTTTATATTGTATTGTACTGTACTGTTTATATAACTGTAAAGCTAAAATTATCTAAAATTAAATTAATCTCTTTTAAATGTACTAACAACGTCTAAAAGTGTTGTTGTGTCATATGCATAAGAATACAATTACCCTGCCTCATTTTTTGACATATTTAGCTAACATATTATGTATGCTTTATTATTTTATTTCATGGAAAAGCCTTATATGAACAATGATGTAACTGTTAGGTATTTTATTTATAATACAATGAATATAACATATAATACATAACTATTATATATCAAGTATGTTGCCTGGCGATATTCAATTACAGTCAAAGCGCCACCTGTTGGCAGCAGGAAGTGTGGCACTTTGAAAGGACTTTGCCATATTTCCCTTGTATTTACTCGCTTACATGCATGTCACCCAATGTTCACTGTTTTCCTAATGCCACCGGGTGGCGGTGAGCCCGGGTGCGAGGGCCCTTTCGTCGCTGCTTGCAGCTTTAATAAGGCTTGTTTTTCTTTGCCTTTGTACCTCTCTGGCTCTTCACTGACACTTTTGTCTCATTGTTCAATAAGTGTACTTTGTGAAAGAACTTTATTAGGGGCAAAATTGTTGGTTGTGATGGAAATGATGCCACAGCAAAGGGACAGTGATAATTTATGTTAGTAAATTATGACTGGGTTATTTTCACATAACAACTAATACAATTTACATAAAGTAATTTGAAAAGTAGCACAAAATAAATCATGATGGCATGGTAAATTGTTGCCAAGAGTTTTAATGTGATCTTCATAAACCAAAAGGAAAGTTCTGTTATTTGTTAGTTTTAATAAAACTCAACCCCTGGGACATGAAAGTTGAAGAAACACCCACGCACACCACTACAGACACGCAGGCGGGTTTTGTAGGCCATTGTCTTCCTGAGCCCTCATCTGTTCCTGCTGAGTGTGAGTTTTAGCATTGAGGTAACATTTCAGGGGAATGTCATTACTCTCAGTTGTCCCTGCGACCTTGGCAGCCTCCACAGCTGCTCTCTCTTCAGCAAGTAAAGGGAGGGAGGATTGCACAAAGTACAGAGAAAAAGAGCGAGCAGAATGGCAGTGAACAAACATATTCTAATCCATGCTGATATCAGCAAAATCAAAAGATGAAACAGAAGGGAAACTTTCCTAAAACATGTTCACATTTATTTTCCCCTCTCACTTTCTAACTTACTTTCTCACTCATTCCTATTTTATCAGTGCCTTTCTCCTTTTTCAGTTCTATCGTCTCATTGGTGTCACTTACGCAAAAGGGTTTTGTCAGCATGTCTCCAAGTGCAAAGCAAACTTATCAAACTCCCTTAAAGTCACAGCTACACACCCTCACATTTGTAAAGTGTGTCCTGAAATGAGGAAAGGAAAGGACCATTTCTCCCAAATACCATAATCATCCACAAACCTAATTCGTATTACGAAGTGTCTCAAAATAAGAAAAATATTTCCAGAATTTTCTGCTAAACATTAGTTTATCTATCTATCTATCTATCTATCTATCTATCTATCTATCTATCTATCTATCTATCTATCTATCTATCTATCTATCTATCTATCTATCTATCTATCTGTCTGTCTGTCTGTCTGTCTGTCTGTCTAATCTATTTTGTTAGTACAAAACGTGATAAAATACATCACAAACATGAAGGTATTTTGAAGTAGTCTTTATTGTAAATTAATTTAAACATTGACAAAATGTTTACAAACAAAATTATTATTTTTTAAGTGAAAATTACTTTCATATCATAGCTAATTTAGCTTTTGATCAAGTTTTAAACATTTTAATTTAAAAAGATAAACATATAGGAAACATTAAAAACACAGCACATAAAATAAGGGGGTAAAAAAAAAAAAAACATTACTGTAAAAATAAAAAGATAGGCTACCCGAGGCACCATTTTGATTCCTCAGATCGCCACACTGTTGGAACCCTCTGGAGAACTTCTAGGCACCCTTTAAAGGTACTCAGAGATCCTATTTTGTACACAAGGAACTATATTTCAAGTAACTCAAAGCCTTTCTCTTGAGATGGGGTTACTGGAGGAACCGTTTAGAGATTTTACAGTAACTTTTGGCCTCTGTTTAGTAAGTTCTTCAAAGAACTGACCTTTTGAAAGGATGCCTAGAGGTTCTTCTCAGTCTAAAAACATAACATATGTGTGTGGCTGCATTAGTTAATATAAATGTAGCCTATATGCTGCACCAGTTTGTACAATCTGCCTGTGTCACATATTAAAGTGCCCATATTATGCTATTTTAAAGGAGGTCTCCTACAATAGGTTTACATGCACCAAAAAAACAAAACAAAACAAAGCATAACCTCTTTTATCACAGTGTCTGAAATAGTACGATTAAAGGATTCTGTCTCTCGAAACCCTTCATTTCCAAAAGCCTTCTCTGCTCTGATTGGTCGGATGGCCCAGTCTGTTGTGATTGATCTACTGTTGGAAACTAAGCACCCAAAAATCTGAATTTCAGCACTCGTACACAGTGATACGAACAGTAACGATGCCGTCAGTTTTAACATATAAATTCGAGTGTGAGTCCTTTGGAAGTGCATGCAAAGTGGATTTGCTTTTGTAGTGCAAAACAGCGTCTTCTCAACATGTCGACAACACGAACAAAATTCTTCCAGGCCTCAGCTGCAACGACAGTGTTTGAGAGCGGGCCGAAGTAGACATTGTTCAAGGGCAGCCAGTGAAGACCATAGGCTGGCATTATACAAGTTTGTTACAAACATACGTAGTTTCGTGTAGAAAGTAAGACTGGAATTACTGATGACTTGTTGGAAGCAGTTTTGGCAAACAATAACTCCATTTATTACTACTTTTTTTTATTTATTAATACTTCCATTTACACTTTGGTCTTTGAAACTTTGCAGACCTTTTACATTCACAAACAGCTATATTACACACAACAAGAAAGGTAATATCTGAGAAAAACGTAATAGGGGCACTTTAATTTAAACAAGAGCACCTGCTGATTTATATGATCAGAGCAGTTCTGTAATTTAAAATCCATTAATATGATTGTAAATTCAATTATGAGCCAGCCATGATACACAATACTTTCTTATCTTTCTGTTTTCGTTGTATTTCTTTTAGAAATAAAAATAGAAAATAGAAATAAAAAAAAGGTTACACTGTTCCATTAGGATACACAAACAGCTAGAGTTTCTGCATGTATGTTATGTCAAAATTACCCTTTTAGCACGCCACTCTGGGGTAAAGAGAAACTGACGATGCATTTTCCTCATAAATGCTTATTTTCTTGGCTCAGCTCCTTACTTTTAATTAAATCAAATTTCTGAAAGAAATTAACATGGTTTAAGATCACTCCTACATCATCTATATTTACCCCTCCTTCCCGATGTGGCCTCCAGCTCTCCCAAAACCATTAATTAGCATTGAGTGTTTTATGTATTTGCTGTAGCATGAAAAAAGTGCCAATGTGAGTGAATAGGTGAGGAACTGTTGGCATGAAAATAGCTGAGAAAATGCACATGAATCAGTTCAGTGCTGGCCTGGCTCGGTGAGCTATGCCAAGCTGCTACATTATTTATCATTGCTAACAGACGTGGTTCTGATGAAGCAGTGAATGAGTAATCGGGGCCTCCAGCATCAGCATTCACTAGCGCTGCTCCAACACTTAATACACTGTGAATGAAGAGCACTTGTTGTAACTATTTGTCATTAGATGCTTTGCTTTGGATGGTTCTTTGGCAAAGGGAAGCATGTGTATGTCGAGTCCATATTTGTGTAAAATCTGCTTTAATACTGTGAGGACAGCATAATGCAGTGAAGGGGCTATTTTTTTTGGCCTTTTACAACTTAATTTCACCATAAACAAAAATGTAGCTTTTGTTTATGGTATAATTAAGTTGTAAAAAGCCCAAAAAAATACATTATATTGACCGTATAAGTAACATTTTGGCTTATGTCGAAAGAAATATTTGTGTAAAAACTGCTTGAGATTTCAAAGCAAGCCTGAATTAGGGGGTGTGATTCTTCCCATTATGGCTTCAACTCCACAAATTCTTTATGGCTTCACTCCCAAATTCTGACAGTGAACAGCATTTAACCCCCCAAAAATGATCATCTCTCTCATAAAATAATTTGTTACATTTCCATATAATGCTTTTCTCAGCACTCAAAGTGCTTTACATGGAAGGGGGGGAATTTCCTCAACCACCACCAATGTGCAGCATCCACCTGGATTAAATGATCAGTAGACTCGACACAAATATCTTTGTGCGATCAGTTTAAATACGAAAAGTTTTAAATAAAGCCACCAAAGAAACTGTCCAGATAGTACATCCGTGTTTCAGTAGCACTATTTGATTCCATTATCTAGTATAACACAAAGACTTCTGAAGGATCAGAAATTCTTCTTGAGATGGTGTCATTTTTTCGACAGCTGTAGAGAGGTTGGGAGTGTATATTTTTATCTTGGGATATTCATCAGCACAATTGCTTCACTACCAATTTTCACCTCTTTATAATGTGAGCAGGAGACAGCTTTTTTTTTTTTTTTTTTTTTTTTTTTTTGAGAACAAAGAGGACGCATTTGCTGATTTATGCTGTTAAATATTATGTCTTGGCCCTCTTGACATGGACTTGCCATGTGCCCAAATCATGGGGAGGTTAAGTGTTCTTATTTATGTTAATTTATAAAATCCAGATATTCAGACGCTTGGATTATACATTATTGTGCTGATCCTTTCAATGCAAGAGCAGTGGAATGTGTTTGTGTACCTTATTTAAGAGCACACATATTTGTAGCGAATTTTACTCCTAGCAATGTGTTGTCACAACAGTCAAGCACATAAACAAAGATTCCCACTATATGCCGAGCTATTCTGTAACTATATTCTAAACTTAGAGCAGATACAAATGTGAACAAAAGTAGAAAATAAATAAATAAAGAAGGCACACAAAATAACATCACACCACATACACTGATTCCCTGCTTCATACAGTCCCAACCACACAGTTACCTTATCGCTTCTCAACACTGACACAAAGCAAAATACAATCAACACTCTCCATATGAAATTTGTTCATGGTGGTGGAAACATCTCTATAGGGAAACCTCACAATTGTGCACAGATATGAACATAAACATAATGTCTGCAAGTCTAGTTTCTGTAGACACACACACTGCACTCTTACAGAGCCTGCGGGCCTATGTGCCCCCTGCAGATCCTTCTACTTTTGGCTGAGTTCCTCCCCTTGACATTTCCTTCTTTCTGATATTTGGATATTGCCAGCTGCCACATAAAAGCTGGGATAGTTGCACACGCTGTCAGTGGCATATGCCTTGATTTTGGGGGCAACTGCAGACCCCTCACTTCTGTGCAAAAATGGCCTTTAATGATCTATCATCTGTAATTCTGCCACTGGGACCAGTTTTTCTACTTCCTCCAGGCCTAGAATGGCATTTCAAAAATATAAGTCAATCTGACGACTCCACTATTCTTTTAAATTAGGTCACAATTGCAAAGGAAGGGTGTTAGGCAGAGTAACTTTACTGTATATGTACCTTCCAGCTTCATTTTCCACTCGCGTGCATAAAGCGTAACGTAAAATGCCATGTTAAAATCATTGTTGTATGTTCAGGGGTTGATTTGTTTCAACTCTCAGCTTGTTCTCATTTCCTATAGTCGTGCTAGTAGAGTGTATGACAAATTAGTGCAGCAAAAAATGTAAGAATAGATAAGAAATTGTTAGATTGTGGTGCGAAGTATGCAATCGATTTAGAGCGTGTAAGGAATGTACCCTAATGCCAACTGTGATGTATTTTAGAGCAACCTCAAGAAATGTACAGTATTACTCTGTCATGGAAAATAGTTAGCAAGATATCTTGTAAGCTGGCTAACATTAGACATTTTAATGGTACAATTGCTTCCTCTCATTTTATGTTGTTTCTGCTCATTTTCTTGCAACCATTTGCAAAAGAAATGCAAAAACAGGCATTAACCACTAAGAATGCACAGAATGGTGGTAATACGAATGTTTACAAATGTTTGACATTAAAGGGATAGTTGACCCAAAAATGAAAATTCTGTCATCATTTACTCACCCTCAAATTGTTCCAAACCTGTATACATTTCTTTTTTTTCTTTTTTTTTTTTTCCTACTCAATGGGGGGCGAGGTCTGCTACAAACATTCTTCCAAATATCTTCCTTTGTGTACAGCAGAACCAATAATTTTATACAGGTTTGGAACAATCTGAGGGTGAGTAAATGATGACAGAATTTTCATTTTTGGGTCAACTATCCCTTTAACCAAAATAAATGGAGGTACTTTCTTATGAACAGGAATAGACCTATGTAGCATTATGTTTTATTACATGTAGACATGCACTACTGTTCAAAAGTTTGGGGTCAGTGTTTTTTATTTTATATAATAATAATAATAATAATAATAATAATAATAATAACGTTTATTCACCAAGGATGCATCAAATTGAACAAAAGTCACAGCAAAGGTATTTATAATGTTACAAAAATTATATAGCTATATAATTTAAATTATATAGCTATTATATAATTATAAATTATTAAATAAAATATTATCCTGAAAAAAGTATCAAGACAGTTTCAAAACAAAATGAAACAAAAAAGCAGTTTTTTTTTTTTTTTTTTTTTTTTAACACTGAAAATATTAAGAAATATTTTTAAACACCAAATCAGCATATTAGTATGATTTTGAACCACTGAATTTGTTAAAGTGAATTTGTAATGCAAAAATTGCCATTAGGCTATATAGACAGAATATTTTGGAATTGGTGTCGAGAAGGTGAATATGAATTATTGAATTTTTAATAATGAAATTGTGTGTGAAACATTTAAAATTGAAATATTCACAGCTTAAATATAGAACCATGTTAAATTTAATTATTTTTTTTTTTTAAATGCATCTTTTTTTCAATTCAATTCAAGTGGAATTCAACAGGCTTTGTTTCAAAGACATTTGTTCTTTGTTTACTTCCATACAACTATTACAACAATTACTTATTCCATAATTTATGTAGGTCAGGTGGCATTATTAATTGTGTTAATGAAAAAAAAAAAATAAATAAATAAATAAATAAATAAATAAATAAATAAACAGACTAAATTATTATCAACGCTTAAAAACAGCAATGCCGAAACACATATCTGTGCAAACTATATGGATGGATGGAACATTTTAGCAGGATTATGTGTAAAAATGTAAAAATGAGATTTTTCAGACGCAGATGTGACAAGATTAATGACACCCTATTGCAGCTCCAGCTCCTTTCATAACGTTTCATTTGATATGTAGATGAATGACATCCTTGTTCTGGTATAATCAGGCATGCTTTGTCATAGGCTGACCTTCGACTTTGGCCCAAATCCAGCTCAGTTCTTGTATGTGTGTGTGTGCATGAGCTTGTGTTCCTGTGATGGATGTGTGGAGCAGAACAGCTGTTTAGGCCATTGCCGGGCTCAGGGTCAACAGTTTTGGGTGACAGCCCTGGACACAGAGATGGATAGAGACACCATTTCTCTAGCAAGGAGCGTTCTATGGTGGGATACAGTTCTTGTTAGTCTATCTATATATGTGCGTGTGTGCGCGCGCAGAGATATACAAGAATGTGTGGTTTGTTAATTCTCTTTAACCTTTATTTAACTGACAAAAGTACAAAGAAAAGATTTTTAATGTTTTCACTGACCAACTTAAGTGTATTTTGTAAATATAAACAATTTTTAATTTTGATGGCTGCAACACACTCCAAAAAAGTTGGGACAGGGGCATGTTTACCATTGTGTCACATAACCTTTTCTTTTAATTACATGTTTTAATGGTTTGGGAACTGAGGATACTAATTGTTGAAGTTTTGCAAGTGAAATTTTTGCCCAATCTCACCTAATACAAGACAGCTGCTCAACAGGCATCGTTGTCTGATTCTCCTTTTCATGATGGGCATACATTTTCAATAAGAGACAGATATGGACTGCAGACAGGCAGTCAAGCACATCCCTACAGTGTAGAGTGTCTAGAAACCACTCTGATATAGTACATGCTGAATGAGGCCTGGCATTGTCTTGCTTCCCAGGAAAGATGTCATCTTGATGGCAGTACATGTATATGTCTCCACGTCAATGATTCCTTCACACATATGCAAGTCACCCATACCGTTTGCACTGATGCACCCCCATACCATGACAGATGTTTGCTTCTGCACCTGTCGCTGATGGAAGTCTGGATGGTCCCTTTTGTCTTTGGGACTAAGAACTCGATGTCCGTTTTATCTAAAAACATGCTGAAAGGTGGACTCATCTGACCACAGCACACATTTCCACTGTTGTTTAGATCATGTGAGATGAGGATTTGTGTAACAGAGATTCAAGTTGCATTTCCTGATGCAGCAGCAGAGTTTGTTAAGTGGAAAAAGTACTTCCAAAGTACTCCTGAGCACGTGTGGCTATTTCTAACACAGCAGCATTACGGTTTCTCATGCAATGCCATCTGAGAGCTTGAAGGTCATTTACTCATTCAACGGAGGTCTCCTACCTTTCCCTACATGGACTGAGATTTCTCTGAATTACCTAAATCTTTCCACAGTATTAAGCATAGTAGATGGTGAAAGACCTAAATACTTTGCAATCTTGCATTAAGAAATGTGATTTTTGATTTGTCTGACAAATCTCATGAAATTTTGCACAAAGTGGTGAGCCATTACCCATCTTTGCTTGCAAAGACTGAGATGCTTCTTTTATACCCAATCACAATACCCTCACCTATTACCAATTCAACTGCTTATTGTGGACTGTTTCAAAACCGTTTAACTTGGATATTCTATAACCTTTTACTATTAGTTTCCCTTTGTCCCAACTTTTTTTGGAGTGTGTTGCAATCATTTAATTTGGTTAGTGAAAACATTGGAAATCTTTTCTTAGTACTTTCATCAGTTAAATAAAGGTTCAAGAGAATTAACAAATCACAAAATCTTGATTTTACTGCATTTTACAAAATGTCCCAACTTTTCTGGAAATGGGGTTTGTATAAATTAAAAAAAAAAAAAAAAAGAAAAGAAAAAAAAAAAAAAAACGCATTGATTAATATTATGAATATTAATTAATCTTCAGTCCAGGGTGTTTCCCTGCCCGAGACTGGGATAAGCTTCAGCATCCCCGTGATCCTACATAGGAGAGATGGGTTTGAATAGGGATCCCAATACAATTTTAATATCAGATTCAAAACTTCCCTCAATCTTCATAAACAAACAAGCAAACAAACAAACAAACAAACAAATAGTCCACTATCAGGGACTGTTATTTTAATCAGCCTTAAGAACCAGAACTATCCATTTTATAAATACTGTGATGCATCAGTGCATCAGATTCAGTGCAAAGTACAATTTGTACAACAACAACACAGTTATTATTTCCATGGCCGGACAATAATATAGTTTATATTTCAAGAAGTTTAACTGTTGTTATCACTCATGTTTTTGTTAGATTGCATGGTTATTACCTTGGAATGAAGACGCTGTTGTGTATATTTGGTGATAGGTGCACATATCCACGAATATCACAATGTGCTTCATTACTGATCCAGCTTTCAGTTTGAATGAAATAAGGATATTACACATTTGTTTTTTGTTTTTGTTTTTACAAGTTTGATCAATCATCTTGTTCATGTGATGAGATCTCCTGCTGGGCTAAAAACAACCCAAGCTGGGTTGAAAATGGACAAACCCAGCGATTGGGTTGTTTTAATAACCCAGTGGTTGGGTTAAATGTTTGCCCAATACACTGGGCAGTTTTATTTAACTCAACTATGGTTTAAAAATTACTATATGGCTGGTTAAAATGAACCTAAAATAGACTGGAAATTAAAATCAGACACATAATTACGAGAGGCAACGGTAATAATCAAAAGGTGAACATTTATTAATAAGCAGTTCAATAAATGTTTATTAGTTAATTATTATTCATTAAACTTATTAAGAAATACTCATTTATTAAACATATTAATAAATGTTAATTTCCAACATACTTTGGGTTAATTTTAAGGAAGCAATACAGTAATTTTTAAACAATAGTTGAGTTAAATAAAACTACCCAGCAGGTTGGGAAAACATTTAACCCAGCCGCTGGGCTAAAACAACTCATTTGCTGGGATTGTCCATTTTCAACCCAACTTGTTTTTTTTTTGTTTTTTTTTTTAACCCAGCATTCTCACCTGTGAAAGGTTATCCCATTTCTTTGGGAATTTAAATCTTGGCAATTCTTACTGTGAGTGACGACACGCTGACTGTTCCAAGATGGCGGCACGTCAATGTGTCTGGAGCGGTCGAATGTGACATCTACGTATACGTATTTATGGGTTTCCCTAAGGGGTGGGCGCTTCCTGGGTCATGTATTTAAAAGTCTGGAAAGAACCTTTTCTTTTAATGTGATGTAATGTTGTTTAAATGCAATTAATTTAATTTTTGATCATCATTATTTATGTATTTATTGGGTTAAATTCAACAGAAACGATATTACTACAATGGTCACATTTCTGAAAAGTACCATAAATCAGCCTAGTTTGTCATAAATCAGAGTGTTAAAGCTTCAGTAATGTCCATCTACTGGGTTTTGATTTGGTCAGAGGAACTTATTAAAAAAATGTGAAGAGAAAATCAGAGATGAATTGCTATTTTTCACAGCAGCATCTCACCAGTAAAATCAGTCAGAACAGAACATGAGGGTTTATATAAAAGACGTCTTTGATGTTCAGTCATAATGCCTTTTTTATATATTACACTTGCATGTTAAAAAGGCAGTTTCAATACTTTAGAGGATTGATCGATTCCTTCGTGGTTTTCCTTCCTTTCGCTCTCTTTTTTTCTCTGTTCTATTGTACACTCCTAAAGCTCATCCACATTTTTTATACAATCTGCACTAGTTAATTTCTAGCCAGTAACTTTCCCTCTTTCACTCTCTTACTTTTTATCTCTCTTTCATTTTTGAGGAGGAACCATACGTGCTTGATCGATTATGTAGAGGGGGTTGGAGTGGTTGAGAGCATACAGCCAAGGTTTTTGTGTTCCTCGCTAAATTAGGCCTTTCTGTCAGCCACTCACTGCGTTTCATCTGCCGCAGTTTAGGAGGGAAATAACATGCACCGTTTTCGACGTGCTCGCAGCCATTGAGGTTTTCCTCCTACACAGCCGCTTCCAATGTGAGAGGCTGCCGAGAAACATTCTCAGAAGCGGGCGAGGATGCTTTGAACCAGGAAAATTGTTTGCCAGTCCTCATCGAAACAGCTGAATATGGAATATGTTCACAGCACACCTGCAGCCTTTAAAAATAAAATGAGTTTAATTAAAGTTAGCCTTTTTCAGGAAAAGCACTCTCTCACAATTATTACTTTTTAATGCTCTAAATCAGAAAAAAAAGTGTCCAAGAACTTTATTTTTAACACTTTTTTTTTTTTTTGGCCTTTTGCCACATTTATGTAGCAGATAATAGGGAGAGGACTAGGAATGATTCAGAGAGAGGAAGGGAGATTTAACAAGCCACATATGAACTCACAGTGCCCATTTACTCAATGTTTCCCTAACAGCTATGGCACAGTTCTGATAAGAAGCTGCACTGAAAAAAAAAAAAAAAAAAAAGGTAAACTAAAATAACATCTAAATTAACTTGTCTCATTAAAGTAAAAAAGGATAATTTAATATTACTAAAACAACCTAAATACATTAATGTATACCAAGAAAATAAATTTGTATGGGTTATATCAAGAAAAAAAAAAAAAGTAACAATTGCAGGTTACCACTTTTTCCAATGTGGGTTCATCTCTAAGAATGCAGCCCTGTGCTTTCCTGATGGTCACAGTGTGCCAAAGTCCTTGTTAAGTAAGTGTACACTACTGTGATAGCAGATGCACTTAGGAGGAGCATAGCCAGAAAAGCACATCTGTTCTTTATGAGAAATGCAGCGTGAGTGTGCTATGCAGTGCCCACATTTCCTCTAGGTAGACATATTCTTGGCTGGGCTGATCGTGATTTAGAGGCCCTTTGCATATTGCAGATTCAAACGCCTATGATTGTGTTTTGAAAGATACCTCTAGAGACTGCAGGTGCTTTATAAAGTTAAAACAACTGATTTTATTTAAGAGTGAAAAAGGCCACATCAAGTGTGGTTTGTTGTGGTACATTAAATATAAGTTTATTCCTCAAGGAATGGCAACATAAATTTATAAAAAGATAAGAAGGCTAAAGAATGGCTCCCAGGAAAGTAAAAACAATTTCCCTAGAGAAGCCGAATGCATATAAACTATTTGTTATTAAAAGAATAAAGTGATTAAAACGCTAAAATATGCTCTAATCTTCATGATTTTTTCGCACTACTTTCTATTTTTCTTCATTAGCTGTATTTCATGTTTGAAGTTTATGATTTACCCTCACAAACAAATGATTGCAGTGTATCCCACAGGGAATGGCCCACATTTTTAATCAGTTCTAACCTTGAGCTTTGACATGTAAATTTCATCATGCTGAATTTGATTTTGCATGTCCCCTATGTGATGTAAATATATGCATATTTCATATTCATGCGAGTAATTGTCATTCTCCCCAAAGCAAACAGTGACAAAACAAACTAGTTTGTGGCGAGAATCACGCAGTGACATAACGGAAGGTTTTTTTTTTTTAATTTTTTTATTGTGGATTGTAAGCTGGGTTCACAAGGCCTTGTGTTATTCTGTAGTTTGCATGTTTGATAGATTGTTACATTGTTTTATTATTGTACATTAATGCTTTACCAGTTATTTAACCCTTAAGCCCCTTTGCAGCTCATTTTAAAAGCCCAACAAAAAATAAATAAATAAATAAATAAATAAATAAAAATGTTGTTCAAATCTTCTTCTCCACTGAGCTAATAACTTTAGAACCACTGGTCAACTGAATCACTCAGTGAGATGAACTCTGATTTGTGAACAAACAATACGATTCGTCCAGTACGCTTTGTGAACCGAATCAACAAGTTCATTGAAGAGAACCGCCGCAAAATAGTGTTTTGTTTATGTGTATGTTTTTTTGAGTACAACCAAAGTCCCTTTCAAGGAAAGTCTGTTCACTCGGCAGCCATATTTCCAACGCCTCGGGGTAGCTATTTCAGGCATCCAAGACCAAGTCCTATCTATTTGAATGCGGGAATCCTGAAATCTCAGAAACTGCTTGATGAACTCACAATTAAATAACATATTTAAAATCAGCAACAAAATCTGACATGAATCATCCCATAAATGTTATTTCATATGCTCAAATAGTATTAAAAAAAGCTACTTTTTTTTTAGGCTAGACGAGCCAATGCGCATGTGCAGTCCTAAGCAGGAGTCTCAGGTTACTATGAGAACTGGAGCTTCTAACGGCAGCTGCAGTGACGCAATGACTTTATCAATCAGCAATTGGCTCTTTTACTTAGAAGGCGGGACCTATTCTGCCATATTGCGCATTGCAGTTTCTCCCATTCATAACTAAGAGGAGTGAACCGTCTTTCTATATTGATAGTCTTTGGTACAACTCAGTGATTTGTGGAAGATTGTTTCTGCCATGGAATAAAACAATTTGAAAGATAATTGCGAGTTTTTATCTCACAATTCTGACTTTTTTTTTCTCACAATTGCGAGTTTACATCTTGCAGTTGCGAGTTATAAAGTCAGAATTGCGAGATATAAACTCACAATTGCGATAAAAAAGTCAGAATTGTGTGATAAAAAGCCACAATTACCTTTTTTATTTTTTATTCAGTGGTGGAAACAAACTTCCACAATGATTCCTTTAACACTTATGATACTTACATTATCAGTGCATACAAAAATCTAGACTAAGCTGTCATTAATCTGTATGGAAATATATACCAAACCAATACCTAACTATGGCTATGTTTACATGGGCAAGGATGGTAGGAGAATTTTAGAATAACACAACAGTCTTTTATGACATTTTATTTAACAACTGCAACCGTTCTGTGTGTCATATGTCATTACGCCATTTCAGTCCAATCAATTGTTTACGTGTCCTCTAGATCAGATTAGAAAAGGAATAAACCACTCCTGCCAATCCGATCGAAACTTTATTCAGATCGAGCTCAATCAGATCGATTAAGGTATTTACATGAAGGCTTTTCAGTCCGATTGACTAACAGATTATTTGTTTGCATGTAAACATAGCCACGGTGTCAAATCCTAGATGATAAAAATGCTTTAAGCATTTAACATGAACAGAATTACTGCTACAAGCTTAACAAGATCCTCAGGATTTTTCCAGAACATCAGCCTTGGTTCAGATGTCAAGAGATTTTAGTATTCTGTATTGGTGCTGTCAAACTGCTGGCTAGATCACTGAGAGACTTTCTTTTTGGCATTCATTTTTGGACAATCCATGTTTTTCCCTTTCATCTTAATCTGAGTAAGTAACTTATTGCGCACTGCATTTGGCCAATTAGCTATGTATGTCTCTAATAAGCTTCTGTCTATTTATACGTCTCCCTTTCTGTCTCCTTTTATGAAGCTTGCTTCCCATAATGTAACAGAAAACTGAAATTATTTTCAAGTAAAATGCCTCATTTTTTCTTATCATAGTCCCCCAGGTCCAGTATCTTCTCGAAATTGATGCCTTTCTGCAGGTGCATTCACTTCACAGATGTCAAGTGGTTGCACACTTCACTTGCATGACACTGGGAAGATGAAATCTTGTTCTCAGATCTAATGAGGGATCATAGTCTTCATTTTATCTTCTTTCTTCTGTTTTTCTTTGTGTGTTATACTGCTATACATTTATGCTGGAGAGTGTTTATGGTATGGTTTCATGGCATGCTACTTGGGCACTTAGTTTGGCAATGGAAAGAATCCTCAATACACTATCTGGGAACATATGAATGTAAACACCTACATATTGTTATGTAGTCACATGAATGCCAGGCAGTCATGTTGGGTGCTGGGGCCTGAGCAGATGGCAACAAGTGATCCCAAGGGTTTTCTATAAGGGAGTATGTCAAGATCATCTACGTCTTTATATATATATATATATATATATATATATATATATATATTGTACACAACGTAGTGTAGTGTTAAGACTTTTTTTTTTTTTTTTTCAAAAATTACAAATTACTGTAATAGCTAGACCTATTCATTAGAAGGGGTCATGTAATACATATGATTAGATTCCCTGTTCTTTTTCAACCCAGCATCATTTTGATGTCTTTCCTTTTTACCCTCCTCACATTTCACTTTCTGATTTTGAGATTTTACTGAAAGTTTCCAGTAATGAAACAGGGCTATTTTGGAAGCTTTCTTCCATTGAAGTCTAGCAGTGTTTTGTCAGAAATCTTTTGGCTGTCATTGCTGGCTGGGTTCACTTCCCTGCTGTCACTGTGTCTCAGTGCCGTCTATGCTCATCACCAAGCCAGAGAGCAAAATTGGGAAATTACTGCCTTGCATGTTCAACTGAAAAATAAAAAGAGTGCTTCCAAAAAAAAAAAAAAAAAAAAAAAAAAAAAACTTTAGCTGATAAACTTACAGATAAAAGCAGTACAAGATTGGATAACTGTACTATACAACCTTCTGGTGATTTACTGAGCATTGTGGTCTTGTCTCACCACAGTCATTGCATTTGTGTGCATGAAATTGGAAACAAGCGAGTCAGATATCTGTTAGCGGCATAACCCAGTATATGAATTAATATTCCAGGGATGTAGTATTGCCAAAGGCTATAAAAGAGTGCTTTGGGATTCATGCATGTCTGAAAAGGGGTGAGTGCAAATTGACCACTCCAGGAATAAATTCTTGTACAGTTAACCTTAGTACACAGTTTGAACAGCACCTTGTAAACACCTGTTGCTAAAGTATTCAACAGCCATATTGATATCTATTAGATACAGTATCTAGAGATTTCTATTGGTCACTCATGGAACGTCTGGGATCATCACTCGACCGTTTTATTTAAATGGAGTTGGCTCAAAGAACTTCCAATGGCTTCTAGGATGTTGTGTTCTGGAAACATTGGAGTTAGACTTAGCTGAGTAGCCAAATGAAGTAGAAATAGCTTATTTTCATTTTCCTTTTTCCCATTCTGCTCATTTATTTTGTATATTATTCCTGCAGGATTAGTGCAATCATTAGTTGGGTTTTTGTCAGTGTAACTGGATTTGTTCTTAACCACCCGGTGTGCTTGTTTCTTGAGTGGATTAACTGTAAAGGTTGTGGACCCAAAACCAAAACTGATGCTTGCTAATCTGCAACATATATTAATTCCTCTCTTTCTCTCATTCAATCCCCTTACACCTGCTGAGGTCAAAATATGCTTATATACTTGAGTGTCTGCTTTACAGTGTCTGAAAAGGCTGACTTTCTGTTAAGAGCTTTTAATAAAAGTTTGCTTCTGCCATCTGCTTTACTTGACATATTTCACTTAAACTCACAGCATAAAAGTTAAATAAAAAGCCAATTGAAAATACTTTCAGTGCCCTGAAGTGCATACAGCTTTGACAACACCTCAATTGACCTTGAATCTGGAGAACAAATTCACATCAGCATGCCTCCAATAGGGACCCACTCTTCTAGAAAAGCCCTGGCTACAAAGTGAGAAAGAACCACCAAACAAACAGTTCAGATTTATTTCGTTGGAGAAGCAAAATGCCTGGAATCACAGTCAATTTAGTCTGGTCCTGTAAAAAGCCCGGTCCCCATCTGCTCCCTTGTATCCCACTAACAATGCTTGTGCCTGGGCAAAAACAGCTTTGTCATCCAGGGAAATGAAAAGATACATCCACTGTAGGTGAGAAAATCCAGTCATACAGAGAAAGACAGCGGTTCATAAATAACTCTAATAATAATAATAATAATAATAATAAAACATGCAATTCTCTCTCTTTTATAGATAATTAATTTTTTTCTTCTGTTTTGTTGACTTTTTTTTTTTCAATCCATCGTTCATCTGTAACTATTGTATCATAATATTCTCCATCTTGGGATATAATTTTTGGAAAGCTGGTGTGAAGAAATGAAATAAAGTATGTAAAGTAGTAGTAAAGTATGCAGCAAAACACTAATGCACATTTAGGCCACGTACTCACACTGCAGCTAAATTCGGTTTTCAGTTCACCTCTTAGTGCTTTATCGCGTTCTGTACACACACAGTTCAGTGAAATACGGGATTGACAACTGTATTCTACAACCGAATTAACTCCCGAAAAATGCAGTTAGTGACGACCGCATTTACAGAAATTCTATGCAGTGTGTACGGAACCGAACTGAACAACTAGTTGTTAATGACGTTTTTTAACATTCATCGGAGATATGTCTTCCTTCTGTATGCACCGTGAATCACGGGGAAAGCACGAGCCTTGACTCATTCGAGTTGCCAGATCTTGCTAGTAAAATCAACGAACAAGAGTAAGCCCATAATAAATCGAAATAAATCCAAATGCTTTATGCTGAAAATAAGACCAAAATATCGCGATTCAGGTCTGCTCACTTTAATAACTCCATAAACCCGTTCGCTTTATGAGACGAACAACAAGCCCAAAAACGCTTATAATGAGTGACCATGACAACACAGAAAGAGCGCTCTCTGTGTGAAACAGGCTGTACAAGTATAAACAAAACACGACGCCTCCGTCGACTGTTTAGTTAAATTGCTGAAAATAACGAGTGTTTTGTCACTGTATTGGTCACGGTAGCGGATACCAAACACGAGAGACGCTAGAACGTCGCTATGGTTTCCAAGCTGTCAATCAATCATCATTTTCGAGAGTGAGTCGTGTTCCGCACACACATGTAATGATAATTTAGGGGATTCACTCCTGCATTTAAATGCGGTTGTCACTCCTGAAACTTACAGAATTAGAACAAAAAGGAAAATAGCATTTTTGTGTTCATTGCATAACTAGAAAAATACACAACACATATCCATTTTAGCTTGGCAGCTGCCAGCACTCAGATTGAGCTGCCTGCTCAATTTAGTTAATTAAAATGAGCTAATGCAACACAGTTCTTCAGCATTTGGTCACAACTTAATTTCATTGCTTGTGGTCTATTTAAATGTGTAAATTAGTAAAATAGAAGTAGGCTACTTTATCCATTCACATTGGGAGGACAATGATTCCTACTGGTGTTAACGCAGCATTGCTAAAACTGGGCAGGGGATTTCCAGTTCCAAACATCCTTTGCTTGAGACCGGATTATGTGTTTTTGATTAAGATGAACTATGAACCATTTGATCAAGATGAGTCTTTTTAGTGTTTAATGTCATGGCTAGCGTTTCCCAAAAGCATCGTAAGCCTAAGTTGATCGTAGCTCCATTGGTGGCTATGGTTCTACAATCAACTTAGGCTTACGATGCTTTTGGGAAACGGTGCCCTGGCTGTTACAGAGTTTTTGGGAGTTAACATTGTGGTCACGAGTGAAGCTTGAAGATGGGTACATGAAGTATTGCTTTACTCAACAACCAACAGTTGTGTAAAAAGCAAGTGTAGTAATTTTTTATTTATTTTATTTTTTATAGCTAATGCGAGAGATTGAATTGCGCTGGCACAATCCTAATTTTATTGGGGTTAACTCAATTATGTTATGGGTCCGATACAAAACATTTTAATTTAAATGTTAAGAAAACCAATTTCCAATGTGTAGAACCACTTTCCCTCTTTTGAATTAAGCCAAAGAATTCTTTTTTAGACCACGTATGGCTTACATTAATCAGGATGCAGATTAATAGAAATATTGATCTGTACTTCCATGGCAGCCTGCTTCCCCTAATGTCCGTTTCCCATTTCCTGTATAATGCATCTATCTCTGAGAATGGTGTGGAACATGATTACTTCAGGATAGAGACAGGGCAGAGCTATAGGAAAGAAGAAAAAAATGAAAGGAGAGAACACAGAGGCAGACCATTTTACCTCTTAGCAGTCATTCTGGAGTGAAAATGGAGAGAGCATTAAGGCAGGGTGATGGAATGGAAGGGGTCTGAGTTATTAGAATGAGCTGAATAATTGTATCTGCAGTGCTGCTCCCCTTAGTGTGACTTAAGGAAAGAACATATCTTTTTTTTTTTTTTTTTTTTTTTCTCATCTGGTTAAATTTAACAAATGGTAGAAAAGGTTGTTCTAATGTGGACTATGGGGATTTTTGTATCTTTTATTTTTATTATTTTATTTTTTTTTATTTATACTACAATTTTAAATGTGTGCATCTCTTTAAAAAGGATTCAAGGCAGTTTCCTTCCTTACACATTCCAATGTCCAAGAAAGTGAGACAGTGAAACTCCAAGTAGAATGTCATGTGTTGGCATCTCATAATTACGGTAATTATGACATGGCGTGAATGTAGCTAAACTAATATTCAATGTCTTGTTCTAGAGGCAGTCACATGCAAGTATACTTGACAAAATGAAATATTTTTATTTTACAGTACACTTGTTATGGGTTCAGGGATTTTCTGTTTCTATGTCTGGTTTTATGTACTTTTGTTTTAAAGTGTATTTTCTGTTTCAGTTGTTTCTGTTTGCCTTTGTTCTCTTTAGCCGTTTCTCAATATGCGTTCTTGTCTGTACTTGTGTTCTTGTGGACTTGTTAAACATCATCAGTCGCTGCCCAAGTACTGTTCCAATTCAAAGTTCACATCTAGCCAAGTACAGTTCAAAGGTGACTTGTGTGGACTTGAGACAGCCAGGTATCCCAGAATGCATTGCACACTGACCAGCAAGCATCAATAGTAAAGGAGAAAACTCGCGTAATTTAAATATATTACCGTTATTATGCCATGATATGTAGTTTTAAGAGTTTTTCAGGCGAGAATGTACTGGTTTAAAGCTCAGATTTGTGGTTTATTGATAAAGATAGTGCCTATTTGAAAATTTGATCTGACAGTGTCAGAGTTGTGAGATCCAGGCGTCTCTGTATAATGGTTAAACATATGATTCGTCTTTTGTATATCTAACGGGCGATCATTGGTCTCATGAATCTATAATTTGTTCCCTGGCAAATCGTTTTGGCTGAGGGCAAAGTGACATTTCATAACATTGTATATTTAGGCTATTTAACTTTACCGCTGTAGCCTACTAAAGCGCTGATTTTGTACGTTTGGCTGAATTGTTTGCTTTATTTCTTATTGTATATATTCTTATACCTTTTACACTTTTATAATGGCTATTATTGATCATTAAAACTGACATTTAACAAAAAGAGACAGGGTTGCGTTTTATATTTCATTTTATTACAGTGAAGACAATCAGACTATGCACATATTGCCTGAGCCTTATGTTTAATATTTTTGAAATGTAAACAAAAAGAGGCAGGGTTGTTTTATATGTCGTTTTGTTATAAATACTATCCATGCAGTGAAGATAATCAATGAACGCGTTGCCTGAACCACAGTTGTGAGGCTATTAATATGTTTAATTTTTAAAAAAATAAAACGAAAAGTGGCAGAGTTGTGTTTTATAACACATTTCGTTTTATTGTTGCCTAAAATATATAGAGATAACTGGAGAAGCCAGAGCGAGCTCAGTGACGTTATCAAGTACGCTGCTGTGCCATTTGCAGAATCACCAGACTTGCGTCCTCCCGTCCTCCCGTCCTCCCGTCCTCAGGAGTCCATTCTCCTGAGTCGAACTTGCCAAGTCCGAACTACTAAGGACGCAAGTCTGAACTTCGCGAACTTGGTATTGAGAAACGCCTCTAGTTTTTCCCAGATTAGCCTTTTAGTTTTAACAATACACACCTGATGCACATTACCTCAGTCTTTAGGACATGCTTTATAAGACAGCTCATTGAATCATTCATTGTCTGGCCTCAGTAATGTTTCCTCGTCTTTTGTTTGTATTACTTACATATACCTGTGAGCCTGTTGTCTTTATGGACTCTTTGGCTCAGTAATGTGCTTAGACTCTTGTTTGTGCAACTTACCTGGATACTTACCTGTTCCTGTTATTGTTGTTTCCTGAAACTCTCTGCATCTGGGTGTGTGGACTTATCTTGAATACGTACCATCCCAAGGATATATTTTTAAGATAAGTGACTCTGTTTGTTCCTCTGAGCTTCTTCGAAGCCTTATGTTATTATTTACCTGGATCTTTACCTCTTTGGATGCTATTTTGATTGAAAGACTGACTTATTTAGCCTTGAGTTGTTTATATATTCTAAGTTTCTGAAACACGTATTGATAATGATGAAATGAATGACTAGTATCCTGAATACTCACTTTTGTTGTTCCTCCACTTCCTGTTCAATAAAACTCCCATGCCTGGGTATCCTCGTGTGTGTTTTATATATCGTCACAACAGTAGTATTACAATATCTTTCTTATTTTGTAATCACTCACACACACACATATTGAACTGGTCAAAAGCGGTCTGAATATGGCCTATAAAATTTTAATGGAAAGAGAACTAGAAAACTCCTTTTATAAAATGGTTCTTGTGAATAGAGAATGCCCAAGTGTGAACACCCACATTTTTCATTTTTTTCCCCAAATCGTTCAGCCCTAAAGTATGGTTCGCACTCAAAAAGTCTTCAGAGTAGTTATTTTTATCAGCTTTTTAATTATTTTTATTTTCTATGCAAATGCATTCCCCAACGAAATCACCCCAATTATTCTAGATTGATTTTTTTTATTAATAGGGAAGTTCGAGTCAACTATCACTATATTTACGTTTCTCTTTCAACTATTGTGCAGCCCCACCAGAGAGAAATCCTACAGCTTGTAGTAACACAGCTTGTTTTATTAAGTTAGGAGTTATAAATACTATTAAAGTGTGAGAATTAAACTGTGCAAGTCAATGAAAGCACTCTGACAAACCGACAGCTTACAGCTTGTTCTGCTGTACATATAGTCAATGCTATAATTCAACCAAGTATACTGAGACCTATGGGCAGGTAAATGTTTTTTTTTTTTTTTCCTCCAGATCTTTCAATCTAAAGGACAAAATAAGCTTGCACAATTTACACATGAACTCGCCCAGAGATGAGGGAAAAAACACGGAGAGCATCAGCTTTTGTTTCTGCTCTGACAACCGCAAGACCACGTCGAACAGTGCGTGCATGTTAGAAATCAGGAATGGTTAGAGAACATTGTGCTTAGTATTTTTTTTTGTCTTCAAATCAAACTTGCGTCTTCAGCCGACAAAGTTTAAATCCCGTCTAGCTAGAGCGCTTTCCATAAAGTCAGTAGGTGGAGAATAGGCGGTCTTTTGTGCTGTTTGAATGCATTCGAGCGTCTACACTATGAAAGCAATCTGATCAAATGTGTTTTCGACTACCTCTGGAAGTGGTCGAAAGTGGACAAGCTCAAAACTTTTACACCCCGTTTACACCTGTATTTAGCGTCGTCCACCTGTGATTCGATCGACCAAAACGCATCTTAATACCAGGAGTAAAGAGGGCCTAAGTTAAGCGGTCTAAATGTATTTATATGTATATATACACTGCCAAACATATAACATGCTAGATACATAATAATCACTGTAATAATGATGCATTCATAGATTCTTAAGTATTTGCCTATTAAAAAAGTGACTTTTTTATTTTTGGCTGGGCAGTGTATATCATCTGTGGAAGGCGTAGGACCATAAAAGAGTCTAGAATTGGCAGTGACATGACTTTGACCAGACAATAAAACTAAACTAAATCTGAGCCATAAAACAAGTATACAAAACCCACACATATACTTATGCTTACACAGGAACAGGAAAGGAGGAGCTGATATGCTTACTATGTAGGATTTCTATGGATACTGGATGCCACCAAGCAGAAAATGTACATTTATTTTGCACATGAGTAATGTGCTTAGTTTAAGGCTTGTATGTTAACACGCACATTTATAAAACACTCCTTGCCTCCTTGTTTGTCCCTGATGGGGGCAAATGGGTGGAGTGGCATTTGTGTGCAGCTCTTTTGTAACAGGGAAGAGCAATGAAAGGGAAAGTGAAATCTTTCTCAAGAGACCTGTCAGCTGCCCCTGTTCAGTCCCTTGAGGTACACTCTCTATACATGTGCACACACAGTCAGCACACCTCTCATTCTTCCCTATTTTGTACCTACGCACATTAAGACAAACATCAAGAACATGACCATATAGATGTCCCAATAAAATCAGGGCAGTGTTGATTTTAAAAGTCAGGACACCATTTGTCCTGATAATCTGTCTTTAGTGTGCTTTAGTTTGACATTAAAATAAAAGTTTTAAACTGACAATTGCTGTGATTTGTGCTTTTTCTGTCATGAGTTACTAGCAGCAGCATGATAACGTAACAAGAAGGCGACATACCAAACATTTGAGATAAACAAACAGATATATTGTGGCCAGAGAGGCAGCATAACTTTAAGAATCAGGAGGAAGAACCATGTATACAGGCAGGAGTTGGGAGAAAAGCTGCTGGGTGTTTGCTCCACACAAGACAAGCAAGTCATTGAAAGTAAGCCTTAAAGGGATAGTTCACCCAAAAACCAGGCCGCTTTGGGTCAACATTGACTTCCATAGTAGGAAATACTATGGAAGTCAATGGTGCCCCAGAACTGTTCAGTTTCCATCATTCTTCAAAATATTGTCCTTTGTGTTCAACAAAACAAAGAAATGTATACAGGTTTGGAACAACTTGAGGGTGAGTAAATGATGACAGAATTGTAATTTTTGGGTAAACTATCCCTTTAAGAGAATCTGGAGAAGGACACACACTAGTTGTGAATGACTCAATTAAGTAAATGATACTATGATTTGTTTTACTCAAAAAGACACTTACTGGTCACCAACTTCTGGTGTAACAATATAACCTACAGAAAAAGTGCTTTAGGTAATAATATTCACTCTTTAATGTTGTAATGAAAAGCACATTGTTTTATTATTATTATTATTATTTTTTTTTTTTTTTTTTTTTTTTTTTTTCTGATAGAGTATTCAGTTGAGATTAACAAGGTACAGCAGTTTTGACCTCTAAGCTAACCAGAGTGTTTTAAAATGATAAATATTAGGCACATTCCTGAGCAAAAACGTGTGTTACAAGTTCTTTGGGCTGAAACACAGTTCATGTTGATTAATGTTTGTTGTTGTTAAAATATAATACAGTTACTGGAGCACAAAATGCATAAAAATGATTTTCTTATTTTTGTGTATGATTTAGTTTTTACGGTCATCTGGTCACACTACTTTCACATTCCTCACACCATCCTCTCTCTCTCTCTCGTTCTCATTCCGGCCTACACACACACAAACACACGCACACACACAAACACACGCACACACACAAACACACGCACACGCGCACACACACACACGCACGCACACACACACGCACACACACTTATTTCCTGGTCAACCACCTATTCCAGCAGAACACCATTACCAGTAGGCTCATTTCAGCCATGCACATGTGCAGCGCAGAGACTCAGATGGAATATCTAAGCCAGTGGACACGATTTATTTTCTGTAAGCGTTCATCACCCATTCAGAAAACATAATTAACAGACCATGAATCCATGTAAAATAGGTACAATTTTGTGTAATATTACTTTTCAGCCACGCATGCTTGGATACGTGTTTACCTTATGGTGCTGGACTGTAGTTCAACCACCACTGTGGTGGAAGTATTTTATGCCACTTTGTCTCAATAACAAATTATCCAATTATGATTTTCTCACATTTTTGTTGGAGATGAATGTGAGAGATGTTTATTAAATGTTTTGTTTTCCATGCTTTGGTTACAGATGTGTTCATGGATGTGATATCAACACAGAGGCGGAGAATATCTCTGACACATTGTGGCACTGAAATCAAGGAGCGCACGGACTGTTAAACTTTCATCTAATTTGATTATTTATATTCATGGGTAACAAGCGGATATACGATTAGACTTTTATGATGCAACCACCCCTTCCTTATTAACTGGCCTTGACATTGTCATGGAAATGAAATCGCTAATATGAACGGAGCAACAGAGAGAGAGAGAGAAGTGTGATCTATGGAGAGAAATAGATTTGTGGAATCAAAGAGGTTTTTTAGCTTGACTCCATGCATTCCTTTTCATTTTTCTTTCATCATTCTGCAGCATCAATTTCAGCAACACTGATGTTCTATGTAGCTTTGGTGTTCATATGCTTTATGACCAAATTTTGGAAAATAGTTAAGCAGCTATATTTTGTGTTGTTCATTCTCTAAACCCAATTTTGAACCTGGGCCTAAACATTTCTCAATTTTCTCCATTCCATACATGCTGGTTATTGCACTTGTAAATGTTCATATAGAGAAGAAATGATCAGTAAACACATTCTACTAGTGTTTACCCACAACTGTTTTTTTTTTTTTTTTTTTTTTTCTCCCTTTACCAAAGTAAACATAAACAACATGGATGCTGTATTTACATATACACTACCGTTCAAAAGTTTGGGGTCATAAGATTTTTTTTTTTAATTTATTTATTTTTTTATTTTATGTCTCTTAAGCTCAACATAAGGCTGCATTAATTCAGTAAAATTATAATATTGTAAAATATTATAATTTAACCTTTCTATTTTAATATATTTTAAAATACCATTAAGCTGAATTTTCAATAATCATTACATCAGTCTTTAGTGTCACATGATCCTTCAGAAATCATTCTAATATACTGATTCGCTGCTTAATTGTGATTTTTTTAAATGTATTTATTTATTTTTATTTATTTATTTTTTGTGGGAACAAAAAAAAAAAAAAAAAAAAAAAAAAAAAATTATTTGTAATAGAAAAGTTTTCACACAATGTAAAAGTCTGTACTGTCACTTTTGATCAATTTAATGTGTCCTGCAAACACACGCACACGCGCGCACACACACACACACACACACACACACACACAAAAAAAAAAAAAAAAAAAAAAAAAAAAAACTTACTGGCCCCAAACGAACGGTGGCGTAGGTGTTGTATACTATTGTAGTATTATTTTATATCTTACAAAATAATTCATTGTAATTAGACTGACTGTTTTCATAGTCATGACAGATTTGGGTTTGTGTTCACTTGACTTTAACAAATAAACCCAAAAATCTTCACATTGATTGAACCAGCGGTGATATCACCTTATCACTCAGAGAAGGACATAACTGCACTATTTTATTTGTTATTTGTTGTCTGGCATCCATTCAGTCATATCTGCCAGTCTGACAAGACATGACCAATTACATCAAGTCCACAGCTTTGAGTGACAAGGCATTGGTGAAGGAAAGGTGACAGCAATAGCAGATATCTCTTAGTAACACTGCAACAAAATCTGAAATATTGAAAAAAATTCTCACATTTAGCTTCATATCAACTTCAGTGACTGACAACTATCCCCCCCACCAAACCCACCCTCCACCTTGGTGAACTACTGGCTATATTTATACTTCTAACCTTTTCTACTTATCTTTGTCCACCTAGCCCTTCAAACCGCGTCTCTTTCTGGTTCGAGAGTAGGTGGCTGCCATGGCACTCTTGTCTACTACGCAGGAAACAACAGCGTTAATTATGCCTATTCTTTTCCCAAGGATTATGCTTGTTGACCGCAGGGGTCACATTCTCCACGATTACTGCCGCTATCAACTCTGGCAGAGCTAAGTTGGCTGGAGAGATGTGTGGCCATCAGTGGGTTTTTTGCGAGTTAAGGGCTTTTGCGTTAGCTCTCCAAGAGAAAAGGGGAGACAGGATTATCTACTCTAGTACATTTATGCATAATCAGTCTTTTGATCACTACAAATAAAATGCTTCAGTTGAATGTTGAAGTAATTGGTTATAGCCATATTACTAATCTATTTTGGAGCAATTATTTCCATCTACTTATTACTGAAAAGCCCTGACAAATTAATTAGAAGATACTAATTGTCACGGTTTGATGAGGATAATGACAAGGTGAGGTGTAGCGGATCTTTAGCAGTATAAAACTTTCATTAAACAAGAGAACGATATACAAGAAACAAACAAAACAGTGTGTCCTTAAACACACACACACACACACACACACACACACACACACACACACACAAGGGCTGTATATATACACCTTTTTCTGAATGCAGAAGTGTCACCTGACTCATACTGGAATGATGCTTTATATTTTCAGTCTAAGGATGATATTTCGAATAATGTTTGTAACCAAGCAGATCTCATCCCCCATTGACTATTTTGTGCGGATCTTTAGCAGTATAAAACTTTCATTAATCAAAAGAACGATAACCAATATAAGAAACAAACAAAACAGTATGTCCTTAAACCCATACACACACACACACACACATTACACACACATCGTACTGGAATGATGCTTTACATTTCCGGTCTCCAATGTTTCTAGTCAAATTAGCATATTTTCCAAGTTGTTAAACCTATGAAAATGGTTTAAAAAGCACATGGCTTCACAGTGCCATCACTTTACAGTGTAGCAATGATTGTCTTTTGTCAGTGCCTCACTCAAAGTTTAATGAGTGTGTAGTTGACACGAAGCTGTCCGAAGTTAGCTGCACTGAAAACATATTAGCGCTCATATCCTACATGCAGCTCCCGATCGGGATGAAGTTTGTGGGATTCTGTCCTCAAAATGATTAGAGTGCCCATATACTCCCTTTGGGGAGTATTTTAACTTAAGTGCTGCAAGCCATGCTCATTTTCTCTTGCCAGTCTAGCATAAAATGCAAGGCATACGCTGCCATATACGGACATTCTCTTAAGGTTCGCTGGTGCTCAAAACAAGTACTTTCCAAGAATTTATTCAGTTTATTGCTATTCTGTAGAAGCCAACATCAGTACAGCTTAACCCTGCGCACATTTTATTTTTAGTAATGTTCAAAAAGTTTGTTTAGTTAGTTCAGTTTTGACAATGAGTTCCTATGGAGACCAGAACAGGACAGCATCAAACAGAAATTGGAATTCCTCATGATGGCACTCAACGTTTACTCAGGAAAAAGGTGGAAACACACAAGATAATGAACTGAAAGGAAACAGGTATCAGATTACCAATTAAAGGGATAGTTCACCCAAAAATAAAGATTCATTATTTACTCACACTCAAGTTGTTCCAAACCTGCATACATTTCTTTGTTCTGCTGTACACAAAGAAAGATATGTGGAAAAATGTTTGTAACCAAGCAAATCTCGCCCCCCATTGACTACCATAGTATAGAAACTAGCATGTATAAACCTTAATTTAACAATTAAATAATCAATTAGAAAGGATTGTAGAAACCATGACAATAGAAGGAAACACAGGCAGTAATGCAATACAAACTAAAAGTCAATGGAACACTAATTGAGTACACAATACTTCACATTTCTGGGTTTCTCAGAAGTGGAAGTCGTCATAGTTGGGTAAACGTCTATAGTGGTGAATGAGAGACTACATTAAATATATTTTTGTGTTCCTATTTGCTCAAATAGCAAAAAAAAAAAAAAAAAAAAAAAAAAAAACAGCTTTCAAAAAGAGGAAAAAAGAGAGATTGCTAGCGGCAGTCAGAAGAGAGAAAGATGTCAATTTTACCTTTACTCCCACAGCCGCTGTATTAGAAACACCATCACAGCAGTGTTATTTAGTTGCTGGTGACTGTTAAAATGCGTAATCACAGTCAAAGGGTCCATCCACTTTCTCTGCATGTAAAAAAAAACAGGAATACAGGAACTTAAATTATGAACATCATTCGAAATTTCCTAATTTAGTTTTCCTGCAGTCAACATAAATTGGATGACATACATATAAATACTACTCTTCCAAGTTTGGGGGCAGTATCTTTTTTTTTTTTTTTTTTTTCCCCAAAGAAGTATGCATTAAATTCATAAAAATTGACAGTAAAAACATTTAAAATGAAGAAAAGAAAAAAAAAAAAAAGCTGTTAAAAGCCATTTTAGTTTATAATTTTATTATTTAGTTTATATATAAGTCCCGCTTTTGTTGCCAAAACAGCCCTGACCCGTTGAGGCATGGACTCCACTAGACCCCTGAAGGAGTGCACCAAGATGTTAGCAGCAGATACTGCAAGTTGCGAGGTGGGTCCTTAATGGATTGGACTTGTTTGTTCTGCACATCCCACAGATGCTCGATTGGATTGAGATATGGGGAATTTAGAGGCCAAGTCAACACCTCAAACGTTGTTGTGCTCCTCAAACCATTCCTGAAACATTTTTGCTTTGTGGCAGGGCGCATTATCCTGCTGAAAGAGGCCACAACCACCAGGGAATACCGTTTCCATGAAAGGGTGTACATGATCTGCAACAATGCTTAGGTAGGTGGTACGTGCGTGTCAAAGTAACATCCACATGGATGGCAGGACCCAAGGTTTCCCAGCAGAACACTGCCCAAAGCATCACACTGCCTCCGCCAGCTTGCCTTCTTCCCATAGTGCATCCTGGTGACGTGTTACCCAGGTAAGTGACGCACATGCACGTGATGTAAAAAAAAACGTGATTCATCAGACCAGACCACCTTCTTCCATTGCTCCGTGGTCCAGTTCTGATGCTCACGTGACCACTGTTGGCGCTTTCGGTGGTGGACAGGGGTCAGCTTTGTCAGCATACACAACAAACTGTGATGCACAATGTATTCTGACACCTTTCTATCAGGAGCAGCATTAACTTCTTGAGCAATTTGAGCTACAGTAGCTCATCTGTTGGATCGGACCACACAGGCCAGCCTTCGCTCCCCATCAGTGAGCCTTGGCCGCCCATGACCCTGTCGCCAGTTCACCACTGTTCCTTCCTTGGACCACTTTTGATAGATACTGACCACTGCAGACTGGGAACACCCCACAAGAACTGCAGTTTTGGAGATGCTCAGACCCAGTCATCTAGTCATTACAAATTGGTCCTTGTCAAACTCGCTCAAATTCTTACACTTTCCCACTTTTCCTGCTTCTAACACATCAACTTTGAGGACAAAATGTTCACTTGCTGCCTAAAATATCCCACCCACTAACAGGTGCTGTGATGAAAAGACAATCAGTGTTATTCACTTCACCTGTCGGTGATCATAATGTTATGCCTGATCGGTGTATGTAATAATTAGAAATGTTTCTTGAGCAACAAATCCGCAAATTTGAATGTTTTTTAAGGATCATGTGACACTGAAGACTGGAGTAATGGCTGCTGAAAATGTATCTTTACCTTCACAGGAATAAATTACATTTTAAAAAATTCAAAAAAAATAAAAATAATCAAATTGTAATAATATTTCACAATATTGCTGTTTTACCGCATTTTTGATATGTGCAAACATATTATAGTATTGTTATCTTGAGACTAAGAATAAGAATAAGGTGCTGTTCCATAATCCTTTAATCCAGAAGCCATGTAAACATCAACTGGAACTGAAACATGCATTTATATTGGACTGCAAAAAAACAAACAAAAAAAAAACGCTTTCTCATTTCAGAAGTCAACCACACACCATGACACACATTAACAACAAGTCTTTGTTAGACAAGTTACATGTTCAGTGGAGCAGTACTATTCCAGCCATGTACTGTTTTATGATATCATTCTAGCATTGAAGAACACAATGTTTTTTCCACATTGTGAGAGATAGATAGAGAAAGAGGGAGAGAGAGGGAAGTTTGGCACACTGTTAAGAGCCTGGCCCAGATGCCTCACACAACTGACAGCTGCATGTGAGGACGATCCATTTAACTAATAGACTGATATTTAAATGCATCTGTTCTAGTGCAGTAGCTGATCGGGAGCCAAGCCATGGCGCGTCGTGGCTGGGAAAAAAATGCTGACATTTTCACGCCGGCAGAAATAGACAATGTAAAAATAGGTGATGGGCTTTCATTAAATCACATTACCATAAAAATGCAGTAACGCTTACTTGGTGACATTTCCACAACTGGAGAAAATGTTTTTCATGCTAGCTTTTCTTTCCTCCTGTCTTTGCTGCTCTTTCTCTCTTGGCTTTCTTTTTATAAACAAAAGTAAAAAGTTACGCTCGTTATGCAAAAACAGGATAATTACTTTTCTTCTGAAAATCGTTAATGTCATGATCTTCTCAGGATGTTGCACATGTGTGCATGTAATCTGTGGGTGGCACTCACTCAAAGCTCTTCACACCCTCAAGTCATTGTATTGATGGATTCAGTTTTATCACCAGGTGACCCAGTCTTCAACATCGCCCTTCTTTAGCTTCAAGCGCAGCACTTTAATAAACGTTTCTTCTCCCGCTCGAAAGCACACACTTTGTGCTCTTTCGTTACATGCTTTTTTCTCATTCCTTCATACATAATATTCTTTTTATTTGATGCTTACATATGCATGAGTCATACCCTCCACCTTCAGTATGGCGCTTTAAGCTGCATTTGCTTCCGTTATTGGTGAGAAACAGAAGGAGAAATGGGAGGGGACCACGCTCATATGCCAATACAACTAATCGACGTTGCTTGGTATGCATGGAGGAGGTTGAGCCATCGTGTTATAAATTGGCATGTGGCTGCTAGCCAGGGCTGAAGTGCATTAGTCAAATGGCCTGCATGTAATAAAATGTAGGGGTGGGGGTTTGGAGGGGGACAAGGCTCTCGCTAGATTGAGATCTTAAAAAGGCTACCCGCCGAACAATATATTTGGACTGCAAACCCGAGCTCAATCCAGTCGGCCAGATCCTATCAGCACACCAGCTTACGCGTGGCTAAATTAGATGACATTCACTTTGACAAATAATTTTCCCTCTCCTGTGCATATAAAAACCACTGGGCTCTCACATCTTTAAATTGGACTCAGATGAGAAGGGAGGAACAGGTATAGATAGACGAGTTAAAGCCTTTCAGAGAACATAAAAGTACATGTGGAGAATGAGTTGTGCATAACAGGAAATCACGAAGGATGCAGCCTTATTTGGAGATGTGCTGTGAAAAAGCATTGTTGTCCATTAGAATAGTAACTGAACTGTTCAGAAATCAAGTGCAGTTTATTACATAAATGAAAAAGATGCAGAATCAGAACAAAACAGTATACTGCACATGACATATATATAATTGATAAAGAACCAAGACACGGAACTCACCAAAAGAATGGTGATGTTGTGGACCTTCGTGTTTACTCTTTACTTCATTACTTTACTTTTTTTTCTAAAAATCTTACTTTTTTGTAAAATAATTACATTTTCTCATGAGATTGGATGCAAGAGAAACTATTATATTATATTATATTATATTATATTATATTATTAAGCAGAACATTTTCTGTATGTTCTACTTATGCCACCCTCATAGGGATGAACCTTCATGCTTACTTTTTTAAAGAAAAAAATCAAGACAGGAAACAACAAGGCAAGACTATAAACAGAAACTTCAAAATAAAAGCACATGACTAAATAAAATGCATGAATCAAAACATGAAACAACAACAAAGTTGCTTAAAGGGTTAGTTCACCCAAAAGTTACAATTCTGAAAAGCATTTTCTCAAGACTTATATCTTTATAAGACCATAAGACTTACGATCATCTTTGAAACACAAATGCATTTAATTTTAATAGTCCATTCCTTCAAAGCTTTGAAAAGATCATAAAGACATTGCAACAGTAATCCATATGAATCAAGCAGTTTAACCCATGTCTATTTGAAAAGACAAGATCACTTTGTATGATAAACAGATTTAATTTAGGCTTTTCTTCACATATAAACATTAATCAGTGCACAAACATAGATCACTTTATATATGATTAACACAGAAGCTCAACTGTTACGTGAAAACCAATGTGGAACTTATGTTTATCATGTTTGACTTAAGCCTGGCCCTGGAACTAAAGGTCCAGTTGTTCCCCCTTTTTGGCGGTCCTGCAGAGAACATCCTGTTCCTCAGAAATTTCCATCCCAAATATGCTGATAATATGCAACCATGTGTGGCTGTTTTGAAGAGCAGCTCCAGCCTTTTTCTCGATTTATAATAGAATGTCTTTAGCTGAATTTTTGGAAAATCTGTCATTCATCATCATAATCCCTGCATCCATTCTGGCAGAAAGCACATTTTTAGGACATGCTGAATATGCATGTGAATCGCTCCTTCATAATTGGCTGATAATAGATTTAAAGTTGCCGACAAGCATGGCCATTTGTAAAGATATCCATCCTGGACTGCACTGTAAAATGTAAAGTGCTTGTTGGACTCCACCTGTCCAAATCACACTATTCTGGCCAAGCTCTCTTTAGAACCAGCATGAGGATCAGTTGAGTTTTTGATTTCTGTATTTTGAAATGCTTGGCTGTAAGTTTAAGGCACTCTGCTATATTCCTGGATTTGGTGTCCAACAGAGACTCCACGGGAAAGATCCAGTCTGCTCTACTAGCCTGAGAAACACAGGCAGCATCCAACAAAGAGAAGGCAGGAAATCAGCATGGCTTTGAAGCATAATTGGTGTGAATCAGCCATGCTTCTAAGCAGTTCAGTCTCAGCCCAGGCAAACTAACCGCAACATAGATTTTGTTGACCATGGCGTTGCAGTATACATAGATGTTATATCTGTTTCAAAATGCAGTTCATGGGAATTACCATTATGAAAGCATGACAAACAAATTGTGCTTGCTAAAATCATCGTTTTAGAAAATGTGTCTAAAAAGAAAAAGGATATAAAAGTAGTGACATTACTTTTAAGATTGACATTACATTAATTCATTCAAATTCAAACTTGACTCCTCTTTAATTACACTAGATAAACTAAAAGATTTTACAAAATCATTGATGTAGTTTCAGGTTATTCTGATGGGTAAGCAACTGTACATGTTGAAATAGGCAAGAATCCTACTGAAGCCTGTTTTGTTTCCAGTGAGGGGGAAAAAAGATGATGCAAGATTTAATAATGTTGTTTTATTTGTAGCCATCAGATATCACTTTTTAATCAGCTGTTTTTTTTGCTGATTTGTAGAAAGGAATGAACTTGCCAACATACGTATGTATCAACATATTGTATAATTTAACATATTTCAGAGGAATTAACTCACTAATGGCTTATTTAATAGCTTACTCTTAAATGGGATAAGAAACTATTTTAATAGAAAAAAAAAGAAAAAAAAATACATAACAGTGTAGTTTATAGTCCTAGATTAAAAAAGTAAAATATTAAAATTGAATAGTTTACATTGTTTCATAATGTTAGCCTGTATCTAGTTACCTTATTTGCAACTATCCACCTTTTTCCTGAGTAAACGATGAGCGCCGCCATGATGGATTCTAACTTCTGTTTGTATGCTGTCCTGTTACGACTTCCATAGGAACCCATTGTTAAAATGTGGTAAAAAGAGCAATTGAATTAATTAAACAGAAACTTTTATAACATTATTAATTGAAAAAAAAGAGCACATAGTTAAGCTGTGCTGTTGTTGGCTGCCACAATAACAGCAATAAACTGAAGAAATTCCTTGAAGATATGTTTTGAGAACCATCAAATCTGAAAATAATGTCCGTATACGGCACCACATACCTTGCATTTTATGCCAAAGACTGACAAGAGAAAACTAGTATGGCTTGCAGCACTTAAGTTAAAATTCTCCCCATAAAAGGTACGCTGCACTCTTATCATTTTGAGGAAAACACCGATCAAGAGCTGTATGTAGGATATGAGCATCCATCTTTTTTCAAAGTCGCTAACTTCGGGCAGCTTCATGTCATCTATGCACTCATTAAACTATGACGGATAAGGCACTATATAAAAGACTGTCATTGCGACGCTGTAAAGTTATGGCGCTATGGAGCCATGTGCTTTTTTTTAAAACCATTTTCATAGGTTTAACGTTACATTATCAGCTTGGAAAATACTTTAATTTGTCTAGAAACACCAGAGACCAGGGGCCATATTCACAAAACATCTTAAGGCCAAAAGTAGCTCCTAACTTGCCGATTTAGGAGAAACTCTTAAAAGTATGGGCGTGTCAGTCCTAATTTTAGGACTCCTAAATTTTTGCTCTAAGAGTATTTCACAAAGCATTTTAGTGCTACAACTAGCTCCTAAATCTGTGAAACGCTATGAGTGGTCAAGAGGACTCCTAAGTCACTAAGACAAAATCAAAAACAGTCCTAAAATGATTGTTGGTGCCAATCCACCTTAGCAATCCACCCAAAGACACTGTACACCATTGAGGCAATAGCGATAAATCCTTGGGTGCTGAGCCTTTTCTTCATAAATGCAATACATATTTTGATTTATAGATTTGAATCCATAATAAAACGCCCAAAATAAATCTTAAATAAATAAATAAATAATAATGCCTGATTACCTGTGGCAGTTGTTTTCACTAGTTCACACTTACAAATGATCAAATAGAGTAAAAAAAATATATATAATAAGCTTATTTGGTGTGCTGTCCAAGGGGATCGAGGGCTCCGAGCTTGGAATTTTGCCCAAATCTAGAGTTCTCCTCGTAACCCCAGCCAGCCGAGAGTGAGGAATGGGTTGGCGGAGGGATGCAGAAAACTGTCGAGGTAACAATAGGTGACTCGGCTCTCGTCTGTGTACATCCTCTTGAGCTGATTAGATAGACCGTTTGAATGTGCTCCTCCAAAACTTTGTTTATAAAACATAATTTGTCACTTGAATTCTGCTATCTCTCGAGACGCAGACATGTAAGAGGTTGACAATTAGCTGAACATATACTAGTTTAATTAGTGACACTTAGCCTACATTTTAAAACCTTTAACTGAATATGGCAACATTTTTATTTTAAAATCTTTATTTGAATATGGCGACATTTTTATTTTAAAACCTTTATTTGTATATGGCAACATGATACCTCATTCTACAATATTTCTATGATAAAATCACTGACAGAGACTCCTGCCCCATCAGCCAATCACTGTGTGCATAGTCCATAGCAATGCGGTCAACCCCGCCCTTTCTCTTAGCTTAAGACTTCTCTCTATTCCTTAGTAAAAGTTGGTCTCAGCAGCTTTGTGAATAGGTTTTAAGAGAAAACTCTTAGCTAAGAACTTTTACTGCCATTTAGGAGAACTCTTAGTGGTAAGATAAAATGTTTTGTGAATACGGCCCCAGAAGTATAAATCGTAATTCCACTATGAGTCGGGTGAGACTTCCTTGTTCAGGAAAAAAGCGGATGACATGCTTTTTTTTCTTTTTTTTTGGCTTAAGCAACCATATTTACTGGCTTTGTTGAGTGCATGAGTATGCAGTAATGGTGAATGCTACTTTTAATTTCTTAACATAAAAAGTTTTTTTTTTTTTTCTTTTTTTCTTATTTTAATGAATATGGAAACATAATGGATCATATTTGCCAATTTATGTTGGTCTGTTTAGCCTAACATAATGCATAATACACAAAGTAATTAATAGATAATCAAGGTATTCTCCTCTATAGTGATGATCTGGCAGCCATACAGCCAGACAGAGGTAAATAATGCAGCCTAATGGCTTCAGACTCCAGTTTAAATAGTCCATTTCGGCTTCTTGCTGATGTTTTAGCTTGCTTCCACTACAAATATTACTAGTCAGTTTATTAGAGAACATGTAAGGCTGTATGCAAACGCTTACCGACTACAATTTGCTAATTGGGCTCTTGTTCCACATTCTGAAGGCTTTACTGGCAAAGTAATGTAGTGCTTACTCAAGTCTGTGTTGAGCAAAGCTTGTTTTTATAGATGCTAGCAGCAACATCAGCAAATCCAGAATGACTCACTCTAGTGCTTTGACAGAGCTGCTTAACTTTGCTGTTAGGAAACACACACACACACACACACACACACACACACACACACACACACACACACACACACACCCCTACATATGAATAAAATGAGTTTGTCCTAAATGACAGAATCTACAGTAACAGCCATAAAACCTTTACATGGCTTAATAGAAAAACTGTTGGCAGAAAAAGTGTGGTGTAACATTACCTCATGTTACATGGTGTGACATTTGTGTCATAACAGATTGTGTTAAACCATTGCACTTCAGGCTGAGGCAGTGTATGCTTTCATAAGGCACTAGTGTGGTTGATGTCACTTGACACTGGATGTGGTCAAAAGATATCAATAGCAAAGGAGATCCTACCAATAACGTCGTCTTTAGAACCAGCATGAACACCCAAGCAAATTAATAAAGACAAATGCAAAAGATAATCAGTGTTTCTGCGGGTCTATGTATGTGTTGGCATGTGTTGCAATGCATGCTTTTATAATTATAATCAGCCATCAAAACACCCAAATCTACTCTGCAGTCCACACATATACACACATGGCAACACAAACACATACCACGCACTGCAGTTGTTTGCTGGATGAGCAATATTGCCAACACATTAGATTGGGGCCTGTCGGCTGCCGGCTCTATGGATTTATGCTTCATCACCAGGCTGTATCTCGAAGCGTTGATTATAATTCCCAGAAGCCCTTAATTAAACGGTGTGCATGAGAGCATTTTTCCCTTCTTCTTTATTTATTTCTGAATGAGCACAGCATATATTTACTGACCGTCCAGAGGAGTGCTAGCAAGACAAACTCAGCCAGATACTATAAATTAGCAGGACTTTGAAACACAGTCCAATAAGAGCATCTTTTATTTTTGTTGTGATATCTCCTTTTCTTTATGTTTATCATAGTAAAAGTTAACCAATTTATGGCACTGATGTGGCATGTTTACAAAGGTATTGTGGAGAAAACAGAACGTAGAGAAGACATATGGAGTCGGCCAGATAATAAAAAGCACACGTGGTTCCTTAATCAGCTTAAATCAACTGAGTGTGCATATACGGCATTGCTTTAATTGACCATTTAGTTGACTTACAGCATTTGTCAGCACTAGCATAGCAATAACACATTCTCATATTTCCCCTTATGGACTGTAGGCTGTACCTTTGGAGCCAGGAGTGCCAGCATTACCGGAAAGTACCATCCTCTACACCCCCACCTCGTTCCCTCTCCCCCCATTCGCTTCCTTTCCATTCCATTAGCTTCTATCCGAACGATTCCAGCCCATTAAATGAAAACGTGATGAAATGTATTGGATTTACTTGAGGATAATGTCCTTTTTCTCCAACTGTGATTCTCCCTACAGCCTTGCCAGACACTGGATGCATTTATTTTCACTGCTAATTGATCGGAGCATTCTCTGAGGACTACACACATCTGAATCTGTGGAGCTAGTATGTGAGGATTTGACGGAGTTGTCCATTGAATATGTCAAAATTGCTCTTGGCTCTAATTCAGATTCATGTATGTGTGTGCGTGCATGCTGATTTTGGATCATTGAATCATGATAGAGTGTAATGAGCCTCAAACTGCTATTTTGTTTGCATGATGAGAGGAAATTAAAGAGTGGGATTTCAAATCCTTTTAATGGAAGCTGAACTGATGAATCAGTCAGCTGAGGGTTATCAGTTTAATAATATTGGAGTTATTTATGTTTCGTGCAAGCTGGAGAGTGATGGAGTGGATGTGAGATGTAAGGTGTATGTTCTCTTTCTCACTGATGTCTACTGCTCTTAAAAAAGGCAGTTCTTTATATAATCTTTCTGTATAAGATTTTATATACAGAGCTAGAGTAAATGGCATTTTAATGGCAAAAAAAAAAAAAAAAAAAAAAAAAATCAACACATTTATTAATATTTATCTTTTAAATAGTATTACTATATTTACATGCAGTAAATACATTGTTAACAGTTCAATATATTATTTAGAAAGAATAAATGTTAAATAAAAATAAAGTAATACATTTGAATGTAACTAAATATATTTTTAACTAAGTTAACAAAAAAAGTAAAAAAAAACAAAAAACAAAACAAAAAAACATTACTGACTTAATGCTTAAAAGTGAAGTATGCATTTATTTATTTAGAGTGTGTATACACAACCACCTTATAATGCTAAAAATCCACCCACTCCTCTTTTTTTAATCCCCATAAAACCTCAACAGTCTCATAAGGCAAGCCGTTTTCATTTTCTGTACAATGTGACATTGGGCCCCACCCATGACCGCTGACGGACTCTGCCATATTAGCATAGTTTTCGCCCTGAGCGAGTTGTACACTGTCCGCCATTGTCTCGACGCCGGAGCAGCTCGTAAGCAATTGAAGTGTTTTGCTGTTGATGTAAGAGTGAACATGCACAAAAAAAAAAAAAAAAAAAAAAAAAAGAGGATGATGCTTTATTTAAACAATTTATTTTGAGTCAACACCATTTAATCAGGTTTCTGATTTAAATGTGATTGCTTTATGTTAAGTTGACTTGATTACTCTTTGACTTAACTTGATGTTTTCATATTAAAATAGCATGTTTCAATCAAGTAACCCAACCAGGACTTAATCAAACAGGACTTTCACTTCCCATCATGCTTTGCTTTGCAAAGGGGCTGAACTGGGAGAGTAAATGTTGAAATAAAGTGTTATTTTAAGCATTTTTTTAGCAAGATGAGGAAAATGGAGTGACTTTTTAATGTTTACTGTTCTATTATGTTGGTATTTAAAAGTTTCTGTTATGTTAATAGTTATGGGGTTACCATTGTGGTGAAGTGTTGAGCTTGTGCTTGGGTTGAGGACCTGCTATCAAGAATTCATATCACTTTAATAATAAAGTAATCGCTATGATATTGTTCTAAGTAGTGTATCCCAAAAGCATCGCAAGCCTAAGTTGATTGTAGCTCTATTGGTGGCAATGGTTCTATGATCAATTTAGGCTTATGATGCTTTTGGGAAATGCTGCCCTGGATGTAACCGATATCACTTCTATACTGCTAACACAGAATATCACAAAATGTATGTAAATCACAGGACTAAACAAAAATCATTAATTGTAGGCTTATTTGAATAATTCAATTTAAATGAAAACCATTTATTTAGGTTTAAAAAAAAAAAAGCATTCATTCAAATTAAATAAAAATATTTCAATCATGTTTAATGAAAGTCATTTGTTCATGTTAAACAAAAATATTTCAGTCATGTTTAATGAAAGTCATTTGTTCATATTAAACAAACACAAGTATAACCATCTTCATTTACTCCCGACATGAGCCACTGAAGATGCAGTGGATTAGTTTTGTTGTTATATACACATTCTCTATTAAAAAACCTTCAAAATGATGTATGATTTGTTGGAATCGGACAAAAAAGTTACTGAGCTACACTTGCTTTAAATTGATAAAGTCAGCAAAGTCAGTTTTGAGAAAAACGAGTTAAAGTTTTCTGAAGGTTCCAAAACAAAATCATCCAGCAACCATACCTTAAAATCTCTGGTAATAACACCAAATTTGGCACACAGTCAAAGCCAAATATCTATAAAATATATAGCTTTGTTTTTCCCGTGATACCGCAATTGTTTGATTAACATTAATGAAGCAAGCAGCCTATACACACTGAAAAAAAAAAAAGAGTGTGTTGAATTTACATGATTTAATAGTGTAAATCGGCCCCACATGAATATCTTAAGTTATACAAATATAATTTGTTAATATAACTTCAACATGATGAAATTATGTAATTTTTAAGTGACCCAATTAAATAGTCTCAAAGCAAATTTTGTGCACCGCCCATTTTCAGTTAATGGAACAAAATTCATTTGTGTAATCCCAACACAAACGGATTAAGTAAACTTCAATACTAGATATATTTACATGGATTAAACACAATGAAATTATGTTAGGACAAAATGTGTAAGAATTGTGTTGCTTTAGCTCATTTTAATTGAGTAATTTTAATTAAATTCTATATTAAGACTTACTCCACCGCACAGATGTAATATAATGTTACACATAACATCAGTTAACCAAATGTTCACTTAAGATATAACAGGTAATGTTTGCGTGAATACTCGCCAAGACAGATATTTTGAAATACTATAATTCGGTATATACTCTATGTTTATGTCGAGATCGCGCGCTGACTTTGTGCGAACACATCAGATGCGTAAGTCAGCGTGAGTAAGATCATTTTGTTTACATCAGCATAAGTCTGAAAATCATATTTCACTGGTTCAGACTCATGCCATTGAGAATTCGCTATGAATATTCCCAAAGTTGGAATGGTGCGCTTTAAAACGATACCAAACTTCGTTTTAAAAGGTGAGGGGAAGTGCCAGGGGAAGCGAGCAGGGAAAAACAGCATTTTTTGTGGACAAAGGAAAGGTACTCCTCTCAGAAAACGTACAAATAAAGATATTTTTAGATGTTTAATTGCTATTTGGAGCATTGTGCACATCTTGACTCATTTTTCCAGCACAGGTCATATTTCTTATTACCAGTACCAACTTAATATTAAGTTTTTTTTTTTTTCTTCATTCACAGATGATCTAATAAATTTCTCAGAAGCATGGTCACTGTTTGAGGACAAAGACACAATTGGAGATAAATAAACAAATCATTTCAAGTGATGCTCAGAATGTGAGAGTGTTTGTTTATTTGTGTGCATGTGAATATAAGATACTTCATTAGAATATTGAGTTCATATTAAGAGCTGAAAAAATAAACTGAATCTGTGCTGTAGCCACTGGGTTTGCTTGTTTGTATATTGCATCTATGTCCCTAGTGGTGTTCAACGCAGACCTGTTCAAACTAGCACACACAGTGGCTGGAGGAAGAATTTCTGAACTTTAAATGACTCTGTTCCCTTTCACAGTATTTTAATCAGAGACTGTTATTTATGAAGCGAGAGCGAGGGCGGGGGTGCCAGGCACTCCATGAAAGCCTCATCTTTTCCCATTTACCCCTGTTGTCTTGCCACTGCTGGTCCATCATTTGTGAAATCAGCTGTGGCAGACGGAAAAGTTGGTGGTAGAAAATGGACTTATCGAATGCACACAGGCATGACTACCATTCCCATACAGGGAGAACAGAGACTAAGAAGCGAATATTTGTGACTCAAGGATCCAGAAGGAAATGAGTAGAGCAGTTGGGGGCTGTGTGATGGTGCCTGAACATTTGTCACTCAAATGGGACACACTTACATTTTGCTTTTCATTTCATTTTCTTATATAGGATGGGTTTAGGATGAGGCATGACTGGATTTCACTAGTGTGGAAGGTGGTTTATGATCCAAACAATAACACACCTGCTTTATGCCCAAAAGAAAAAAACAGCATTCCCATTAGAATTGACTACACTGAGGATTTGCATTCATGTGCTGCCGAGCGCACAGCCGCACACTACAAGACGGAAGATCGTCACACATTTAAAGACTCATGGTTTCTTGTTTTCTGTTGTGTTGGTGCACACTTTATACTACTAATAGCAGACTTGGATTATCAATTACAAGATTATTCTGTTCCTTGACTGAAGTTATTGCTAAATTTATCTCACAAAAACTCAAGAGCTAATTCTTGATGCCAATAAACAACAAGGAGGAAGAGGTTGTAGTCGTTTTTGCACTGAACAGATTCTCACAGCTATTGCTCATTGCTGCTCTCACACCATTCAGGACAGTTTCCACATTTGAGTATGGGAGTCATTAGGGCCGACACTAAAAATTCAGGATGCGCTTGGCCAAAAAACGAAAATAAATAATAAATTATAATTAACCTAACTTTTTTTAACAATCAACACTCAAATAGTTTAAATGGAGTTGTACAAACATTTAAATTGCACTTAAGGCAGTTTTTATAACAGATTTTTAATAACAGAATTGTTTCTACTCCAGCTTGTTGGTGAAGTATAAACATTTAAATGAACTGTAATAACTTTTTTTTTGGGCATATTTATATTAAATAATGAAGACATCACTAACAGGTTAAGTAAAAATAAAATGAATATGTAATAGCTACAGTGCATATATTTCTCAAAATGCTCTTCCTAGAGGTATTTTTAGCTAAGTCAGTTTATGGGCATTATAGCTTACTTGAGGTAACGGTAACGTTACGTATTGCCTACAACCTGTTTTAATGAAACAATGATTGAGTGATTACATGAAACAAACAGGATTCATTTCAAGTTTTAATGTATCTTTCAATATAATACACTTCTGGTGTTCATTCATGTTTATTTAGTGCTGTAGAAAAGAGGAGATGAGAGGATCTTGATCTCCTGGCACTGCGTATCTATAGCACGAGTTCATGCTTTCATTTGACGTGCTCTTTACATGCAAAAATCACCTTTTATGTGCATCTGATATGCAATATCCAGTGAAATATAATTTTATTCTTTTTAAAATCAATACGGAAAGAGGAATTATTAGTATTAGTATTATGAATTTTCTAGCAAAACTTTAGTTTAAGAAATGAGAGCATATTCTGAAATTGAAGAGTTCATTAGCAAAAACAGTTAAACAGATAAATTCTCATAAATCATGTTTTTTTTTTTTTTTTTTTTTTTTTTTTTATCGTGCATTCCAAGTAATATCGATCAAACAGCCACTGGGTTGTTTTGATTAAGTAATAATAACTAAAAAGCATGTAAGATGTGTATGGTGTACAAGGAGTTGCAGGAGTCTAAATTATAAATCCTCGATTACTTTTAGTCAGCTTTGACGAAACTCCCCTCAGCAAGTGCGTCTTTTCGAAGTGACAAGCAGTCACCTGACCTGAATGCTGCGTGCTGATTCGCTAAAACGGACTTATCGGGTCGTGTAGCCTACACAAAAAGGGTGCTTGTCGGTTTCTGCTGTAAAATGTGAACTCGATGCCTTGACAGTGACCAATACCGGCTTTTGTGACAAAACATATTTAGGGTTCAGAAAGTGCTATATGTGGAGAATAACGCACGGAAGTCAGAAGTTCATTTTTATTTATTTATTTATTTATTTAAACGCGGTGTTTATCGTTGTTTGCAAATGAATTCTTCAATTGTACACAACCGACCTTAATTGTGTGTCGAAAGCTTTGTGATTTTATTTTAGAAAAAAAAAAGTCTTTTTGGTTGAAAATTTTCAGTGGCTGTAATTTCTGTGCATCCCTAACATATATCTATCAGTCTGATGCTTGATCATGCAGGGCTCGATTTGAGGGGGGATGCGGGGTGATGGCATGCCCCTTGTTGAAAAAATAAATAAATAAATAAATAAATAAATAAATAAATAAATACAAAAATTACAAAAAGCATCCCCTCTGTAACCATCCCCTTTAGATTAACAGTCTTAACATTAACAGTATTTTGTAAATCTTATCATGTAAACGAAAGTTTTAAATTCTCTGTATGATAATTAATAAACTATAAAAAAAGCGACTGACCAATCAGAACTCAGTATTGTAACGCGCTGCACAATCATGCCAGAGCTCTGGTTCAAGCAAGCTTTCGTCCTTTTTCATGCTTGTTCAAAAGGATCAGGAGAACGGTTCAAGCGCATCTTTAAAAACAAGAGAACAGAAGGTATCATATTAATTTGATTAGTGTTTTAAGAACATTCTCCTGACACATTAGAACGAATAACGAACATAGCTAAAGTGCATTGATGCCGTTAGGGATCGTTGTGGTGAATTATGGACAGTGAATATCTGAAGTGATAATGCACACATGCATATAGGCTATGTTAGCTACATGTACGTGTTTATTTATTCTATTTAATAATAAACTATGGGCTCTGTTCATACGCCGCTGTTTAAAACTGCATGAACCATCCATTCGAGACACTGCTAACAAAGATCTTTTTACTGCAACATGAGACCATGCTGTATTGTAAAAATCAGTTAGAAAATGAGACGAGACGAGAAACAAGAACATACCAAAAAAAAAAAAAAAAAAAAAAAACAACAGTAAAGTTCAGTGACGGTCGGTTGTTTGGTTGCGAGATCTCAATCGGGGTAACAGGGGTGGTAATTTTTTTCCTTTAGGAGATCTCAGTAGCATTGAGTTTCATTCCTTTACGATATGTCAGTGACTGTCAGTTTTGTTTCATTATGAGATTTCAATGACAGTCGGTTTTGTTCTTTTGCGAGATCTCAATGACAGTCGGTTTTGTTTTGTTATAAGATTTCAATGATGGTCGGCTTTGTTCCTTTAGGAGATCTCAATAGCAGTCAGTTTCGTTTCCTTTATGAGATCTCAATGCCTGTCAGTTTTGTTTCATTACGAGATTTCAATGATGGTAAGTTTTCTTCCTTTGCGAGATCTTAATAGCAGTCAGTTTCATTCCTTTACAAGATCTCAATGACCGTCAGTTTTGTTTCATTATGAGATTTTAATGACGGTCGTTTTGTTGTTTTGCGAGATATCAATGACAGTCGGTTTTGTTCCTTTACGAGATTTCAATAATGGTCGGTTTTCATTGTCAATCAGTCAAATTTTCACTTGTTTAGTTACGAGATTTAAATGACAGTCGGTTTTCATTGTCAGTCAGTCACACTTTAATTTGTTCATTTGTTCAGAGAACTCAATACGGTATTTTTTGTTCTTTTACAAGATTTTAATGACAGTTGATTTTGTTCCCTTACGAGATTTCAATGACGGTCGGTTTTGCAGAGTTATGAGATTTCAATGAGATTTTAATGGCAGTTGGTTTTGTTCCTTTACAAGATTTAAAAGACAGGCGGTTTATTTCCACAGTGAGATTTCAAAAATTTGCCAGTTTTGTTTCATTAAGAGATTACAATGACGTTCGGCTTTGTTCCGTTGATAGATTTCAGTGACAGTCTGTTTTGTTCGGTTTTGAGTTTTAACTGACGGTCAGTTTTATTCTGTCATTTTGATCAAATAAATGCAGGCTTGATGAGCATGAGACTCCTTTCAAAAACATTAAAAATAGTAATGAAAAAGAATAGAGTGCTTCCATGTAAGTTTTAAGAACTAATTAAAGTACTATATAATTTGTTATGTGAAACTAACTAACTGCATTACATGTGATGTAATGTAGGGATTATTTTTGCCCCAGGGTTACACCCCTTATTTTGTGGGGTTTATTTTAAACCTTTATTCAGTACAGTTTATGGCAACTGTACTGGGGCATTGGGTAGTATGTGATGTGCTGTATGGACTATTTTACACCAGGGTTACACCCTTTATACAGTACAGCTTATTGCTACTGTACTGGGGCATTAGGACCCACTCAGGCCATAGGTTGATCAGACCCGCTGGCATCTCTAATACCTCTTTCCGCAGCTATCCAGTGTACCAGGAGGTCTACCATCCAGATATAAACCAGGCTCAATCCTGCTTAGCTTCAGTGGGTGTGTAGGTGAAAGCTTCAGGTTGACCACTGCAGGGCCTCTCAAGCATTTTCCAACCATAGACCCTCTTATGTAGAAATATAAATCTCAACAATGGTGACATGCTTCATGCTGCAATTCATTCTATAACAATATGATTAAGTTGAAATCATTAAAAAAAAAAAAAAAAAAACCTGTGTAAGATTAGACCAAGATGATGACAACCTCTTCATCAAGTTGTCAACATCACCTGACTACATTTTCCCTTGCTATTTCAGCAGCAACAGAAAAACTAACATTAAAGGTATGTTTACTAGGGATGGTAAGATTCGCCGATTCGCATTGGTATAAAAGTTAACGATGCGATGCATCCATTTAAAAGTGTGCATTGGATACAAGTTGGCATTTGTATCGCGATGCATCGGTTCTAACATAATTGCATCGGTAAAAACCAATTTATTAATATATAATTATTAGTAGATGTGACCAATAATTTTTAAATAGGCTATAAATTGATTTATTCTCTAAACTGTTTTACAAGCGCGTTCTCTCATCACCACTTCTTCTACGTGAATATGACGATCACAACACTACGGAGACCGAGGCGTGTCAAGAGTCATAGAATATAGATTAACATGGCACTACAAAGGCCTGTTTGTGAAAGGGCCATGCATTAGAAGTCAGAAGACATTAAGTTAATTCATGATTTGCTGTCTGTCTGAACCAAAGAAATTAAAGCGAACTATCTGTACCCATTCAGAGCCCTATGCAGAAAACACAGACCGAATCGCGGAATCCATTCATAAAAACAGAGTTTACTGTATGACGCGGAATGTCACGAAATTTGTCAAATTTTGGATGAGTAAATCAACAGTAGGTGGGTACACTTAAATCAAATCGCGATATGGACCAATGTCTGTGAATATTACACCGCAAGAAGATAAATTGAATATGAATCCTACATGTTCTGCGTGCCTCTGACACAGACCTGCGAATTTGTTTAGGCTACTACACATCCTGAAGCACGCGTGACGCTCGCGGTGTTTTTTTTTCAGCATATGCCATCTTACTATATGACGACTTGAACACATAAACTTCATCTCCAGAGCTGCTCTGACAGTCACTTCTTGAGCATTTTACCGTTTAATTTGAGAAAAAACTATTGTCATATCATATACACACAGAAACTTCAAGATCACAGCAACCCGTCAAAATAAAAGTTCGGTTTAACTTGTAACAGAAATATTACTATTCTACTTTGTACTATGTAGTCTACTATTGTACGGTATAATGTATTTCTTAATGACAATGTAATACATCGGCCTCAGTTATGGAGATGCACATCCCTAATGTTTACACGACAACGATGTACTAAAAACAGAAAAGTTTTTTTTCTTTGTACAGATGACAACATTATAAAAAAACCCCATTCACATGGATGGGGTAAGAAAAATAATCATGTTTCTGTTCGGGACAGAAACAAGATTTTTCTTACCCCATAGGCAGATAATTTTGCTTGTTTTAAGCAAAAAATCAAGTCAATTTGATTTTTTTTTCTGGAAAAAAAAAAAACAATTATCATGTCCTTTTACTTTTCTAGTAAAAGCATCTGGATTTAAGTTTTAGATATTTAGACTGGAAACAACACCACACCAAAAACATGATATCATGCTATACTGCAGAAATCAGTTAGATAAAGATAGAAATATACAAATGACACAAAGACATCAAGAATCAGCATATGATTCTCAACAATGGTGACAATCAAAAGTATGCTGCAATGCATGCTGGGAACAATAGTACAAAACTCCCAGCATGCATCACAGGATGAATAAATTATGCAGCTGAATAGTCCCATTAAATTCTTTAATTCTAACTATTTGCTTTTATTTTTTTGCTATGGTTTTTGTTCTCTTTTAGTAGCTTTTTGTGATGTCCAGAGATGATCTAATTGTCTGAATATTTTGTTGTCACCATTGTTGAGATTCATATGCAGATTGCTCATATCTGTGTTTGTCATTTGAGTTTATTGTTTTCTGTTCATGGCTTTTATTTTCAATCTTGAGTCCCTGCTCCTTTGATTGTGAAAGCGCTCTTTGTGGTTGTATTGCGGTGTCCCCGCATTCCCATTTTTCCTTCCCCAGAATGTGATTTTTACTGAGGGAGACTCACAACTACTTTGCCTCTGTTCTCCCAGAGGTCTGTGCATGCCATTGCTTCAAACCAATAAAAAAAAATGTTTAAGGCACAGTAGTTACTTCCCCCCTCCTCCTTCGCTGATGACCACACCATCCCCCTTGAATTTTTTTTAATTTTTTACAAATCAACCTCTGATCATATGGCAAATTCTACATGTGCAATACTTGTTGAGCGATTTGACTAACTTTTCTAGCAACAAAACATAATTCCTCTACCATCTTTTTTTTTTTCCCATGATTAATCTTCTCTTGCCTGGAGGGGACTTCCTTTCTATCCATCTTATGAATGCCATGCTCATTTGTTACCTGTTGATGGGACATGGTTCAGTGTCTGTCCTCCATGATTAGAGTGCCACTAATTACTTTCCTCTTGCTTTACTTTCTCTTTTTTCTTGTTAACTGAACTCTTATTTTTCTACACTCTCCAACCTGGCAACCTCTCTCTTTCTCACACACACACACACATTTTTTTTCTCTCTTAGGTTTTACACTCCCCTTCTTTCTTTCTCACTCCCACACATTCTCTCTTCATCATCACTCTCACAAACCCTGAAATATCCCTTCATCCCATCCTACTCCATGCCTTGTTTCTTCTTGTTTTTCCTATCTATCTAGGCCTATCTCTCATTCTCTCTTTCATTCACATGTACTTTGCAGGTCTGAGCACCACTTGTGGCCCACTTGAGAAAAGGGGGGCAGGCAGTACATATATGATGTTTAGTGCTTGATAATATTGCACTTGTGTTGTGGAAAAGATTTGAAACCACCAGGATATTTGACATTTGATGAGAGTTGACTTTGTTCTTCTTCATTCACTTTTAATGAGTAAATGCTTCTATTATCAGTAGATTACTTACTTCCTTTCTCCACCTTAAAGGGGACATTGGATGCCCATTTTTCTTAAGTTATTATGATTCTTTAGGGTATTCCTGAAAAGTCTGTAACATACTTTGGTAAAAATTTTTAACTTGTAAAAAACGGCTCTGTTCACAGTGACCCGTTTCGGTGCATGGCACTTTAAATGATAATGAGCTACTGTTCACCCCACCCCTTATTTCCGTGGGGCGTGTCGACACAAGACAGGTGGAGCGCTGCCTTGACAACCGTTGAGCATATCCCTTGGGGAAAGTATGCGGGAGGATCTGAAGACACATCGGTACAACCATATCTATTTGTACATAAAATGTACACAGTTTGTGAAAAGACTATCACCTTAATGCATTGTTCATTATAAACGACCGGTTATGAATTACAACGAGAAGGTTCTAAATAGAAATGACGACATAACAATGTTCTCTGAGACTGTTAACTCAGCTTAACTCTTAACTTAATGACTAGCCGAAACATTCTAAGACTGAACTCGACACACAAAGACTGTTTCCTTCGACTGGACCAATTTTAAATACTTACACACGGAATTTAAACACCAACTGTAATCGCTGACTGAACGCAACTGGCTCTGACTCGCCACGTTTGAGCATAAGCAGTTAAAAATAAATAAATAAAAATTATACTCAATTCTGGAGGTGAAGCTGGATCACGAACAGTTGGTACCGATCCATTCTTCAGGAACAACTTTTTAGCAAAACCTGCCCTCAACACATTTTAGGTAGATCGGGGGGCGCATTCCCTTCAAAAACAAAGTTAATCCACTGCATCTTCAGCGACTCAGCTGTCAGGAGTAAATGATTACTGTTATGTTCATTCTTACAGCCAACAACAAAACACCTCAGAAGTTAGGAGACATTCTTGTCTACACCTGCTCTGGCGTCGAAACAATGGCGGACTGTTTACAGCTCACTCAGGGTGGGTCTATGCTAAAACGTCAAGAGTCATGGGAGGGGCCTGTGCAAAATTGCGTCACTTTGCCAAGAATCTGAGAATGGCTTGATCTGAAAAAGTGCTTATGATTTATGAGGATTTAAAAAAAAAAAAAAAGGAAAAAAAAAAAACACTGGGTGGATTTTTATCATTATAGAGTGGTTGTGTAGACACACTGCCAGCACATATTTATGTCCAAACACCATGTAAAAGTGAATTTTGCATCTGATGTCCCCTTTAAAGTTGTCTATTCCTGGTATTTTTATGGAAGTTTGCAGCATTTATTATAAATGGAACATTATTATTATCAGGGCTTAAAAATCAGTATTTTAATTTTTCTGTTCATGCGTTCCTTTTGTAAAGCCCCTTTCACACAGTGCGTTGATCCCAGAAAATTGCCATTAAATTGCCTGAGTGCCTTTTGTGTGAACGCAAACACGTCCCGGGATTGATTCCGGGATGGGGACCTAGTAACATTGCCAGGATCAGTCCCAGAACATGTCCTATGTGAACAAAAGGCGGGACTAATGCCGTAAGGGGTGTGTCATAGTGATGATGCTGAAGCTGAGACCGTTAGCCAGATTAGTGGAAAGGTAGGTGATGCGCTAGTTTATGATCGAATCAGAAAAACTGCACACAGATTTCAGAAAATCGCTTCCAGTGTGAATGAACCAAAATCAAACGTTCCCAGGACATATTATCTGTGTATTTCCGGAATCTCTGTATGAAAGAGGCTTAACATTATCGTTCTGAAAATGGTTTGATTAGAAAAAACACGGGTTAATAACATTATTTTTATTTATTTATTTTGCCTATACTTTATACCAGAACTTGAATTGAACTTTATACTAAGAGCTTGTGACAAAACCTCGTTAACTCGAGTGGATCCTCAAACTGTTGGCAAAACCTCATACAGCAGCTCCACAAAAAAAAAAAAAAAAAAAAAAAAAAAAAGGTTATTTGATTAAGTACAGTGTTTTCTTTATTCAAAACATGATGTGTGTAAAGGCTAATGATTTATATAGGCTATTTGAGGAGCGGAGAAGAGTGTCTGCTGTCTAGTCATATAGCTAATACAGCCTGTGGCATACTTCATCTTTTATAATCCAAGCTTTTGGCCAAATTTAATAAACAACAGTAAAAACTGAGCGCCCACATATAGCTACAGTAACTTTTGTAACTTGTAAGTTGATAAAAAATGCGATGCACTTACTGCCTCTTTCAACAGTTTTTTTTTTTTTTTTGCAAATCTCCCTCTTGCTCACTCTCTCATTCTCTCTCCTCCACCATCATACGCCCCCTAATGCTAATTGGCTACACGTTTGTTGTGGTGCTCGGTCCGAGCAACTTTTCAACAGCGTTTTTCAACAGTGTGAAAAATCGCTTACTGCAGCTTTAAAGATGTCATGAAATGTAATTCATGTGTATATGATGCTTTGGTTGCCTATACACAGGTTTTTGCTGTTGTGCAAGTCAGGTGAAAAATACTATTTTTTTAGCATCCCCTCTCCACAATTTATTCATGTAAAAATATTTTTTGTCCAAATAATGGACATTCTAAATAAAATTATAAATATGTATTTGTTTAAAATACAGTGTCATGTCAGATATTCAGCATATAAACAAATAATCATAATGCCATAGATATGGATAAACAAACATATCTGCGGCAGGAATAATATTACTGAATTAATTGAATGGTTAGCTGAACTCCAACTGGTGAAAGTTCAGTATGAGCAGATTGTGAAAAAATAGTTTAGGTAGTTCTGATGTCATCCAGCTGACTCCTTAACCTTGACCATACTCTTTCTGCAAGGGGCAGCAATACCAACCAGTATTTAAATTATGTGCATTTTGTTATGCTTAAGAAAATACTACAGTATGCAATGCTGAGATGGTATTGATTGGTATTTGATATATAATTGACTTTTTAGACTGTTTAGGCTACAAGGAGAATGAAGTCACTGCATTTGTCGCACACAACAATGCTGAACAGAGTCAGTGATGTGGGAAAAAATCATTTGTTTTGCCTGATGCACTCTAATGTCATATGCATCCCAATAGACCTAAAGTAGCTTGAAATTATGCATTGTCTTTTATGCATTGTGTGTTAAGTTTCTATTTTGTTTTTCAAATGTTTTTTCTTTTTTCTTTTTTTTTTTCCATGTTAACTCAAGAGGGTGTATTATGTTAAGTCTTTGCTGGTTTAAGCCAAGTAATTATTGTTGTAGAGCCTTATTGGTGACAAGTGCAACAAACCCTATTCTAGAACTTTACCAGTCATATACCAGGCATGCATGCATAGAAATGATAATGAGATGCAAACTCTCTTAAAAAGCTTATAAAATTGTTCCACATAAAACAGATTAATTTCATTGTTCTTAGCAGACTCTTATCAGACATGTGAGAGGAGAGAGTTAGAAATGATGCTCTTAAAAAAGTAATCCTGAGGCATTTTAAGCCTAATCATTGGTATAAATCTTGCACTGTCTTAATGCTAAGTGTATGTGTGCGTACCATATATGTGTGTTCATGTAATCACAGCCAGCCATGACCGGAGAATTTGCGTACTCTTTTTCGAGCATGTTCCTCCATATGTGTAAAATGCTGGCCATCTACCAAAACATCTCTGAGCTTGTCAATCTAGCATTCCAGCATGTTAGACACCCCCAGGAAGTGCTAGGATGGCTAAAACGGTACTGGATGGAGGGGTGGGAAACAAAACCCATAGTGGTGATTGGCTATTTGGCTGGTAGCCAAGGTAACAGGCTAAAAGGGTGAAGGTTTCCTCTCTCTCTCTCTCTCTCTCTCTCTCTCTCTCTCTCTCTCTCTCTTTCTGTCTTTCTCTCTCTCTCTGTCCTCTGAAAGGTCAAAAGAATCAGAAACAGTCCCACCGAGGCAGAAACTGTATAACACCACCTACATCTCTGCACTTAAGCACATTTCTCTAATTATTAACTCATAGTCCATAATAATGTAATTACCTAAATCGATCTTTTTAATTATACACGTTCACATTCGATCAGAGAAGTAAATGGTAACATTTCCATTACATTTGCATTTACATTTATGTTTTTGGCATCAATGTTTTGCCAAGTTATTTCCAAGAAATTAATAAAGGCCTTCTGAAGCAAAGCAATGGGTTTTTGTAAGAAAAAAAATCCATATTTAAAACTTTATAAATTAAAATAACTAGCTTCCGCCAGACGACCGTACACATACTGCGCAAGTCTACTTGCGCCAAATGAGTAACCCCTGGCGCGATGTATGACACAGGATGTAGAAGTAGCATATGCTTAGACACCTCTCGTGGTTTAAACAAACTGAAGCTCCTCTTCTCTTATATCGAAACACATCCGACAATTCTCTTTGAAATTTATCGTTTTAGACTTCTAATTCGTGACTGGTGTTTTGTTTTGCTCTATCCTCTGAGCTTCCGTGTTCGTCAATGCGTCATGCGGGTCAGGGGTTACTCTTCCGCCACAAATCGATGTATATGGTCGTCTGCAGGAAGCTAGTTATTAAATATGTTTTAGTTTTAAATATGGATATTTTTCTTACAAAAACCCATTACTTCGCTTCAGAAGGCCTTTATTGACCCACTGGAGCTGTATGGATTATATTTTTGATGGATAGATCCATTTTTGGGGGAAATTCAAAACAGGTTCACTACCATTGGTTCACTACCATTATAAAGCTTGGTAGAGCCAGGATATTTTTATATATATCTTCAATTATGTTCGTCTGAAAGAAAATAGTCATATACACCTGGCTTGAGGATGAGTAAATCATGGGATATCCCTTTAATGCTGTTTTATACCAATATCATTTCATATATATATATATATATATATATATATATATATATATATACATATGTATTTCTATGTACAGTAACTTTAATTTAATTCAATTTCAGTTTAAGTTTTAAGTCTTTTTAGTACTTAGGCAACATTTCTCATTTTCATTTAGTTCATTTATTTATTTTTTAAATTTTTCATCTAATATTTATATTTTATTTCAATTATCAAAAACAACTTAATAGTTTTGGTTTGATTTTTAGTTAACAATAAAAACACTGGTTTTGCATAAGAAAGAAAGTCATTCAGGTTTGGAATGACATGAGGGTGAGTAAATAATGACAGAATGTTCATTTTTGGGTGAACTAACCCTTTAAGCAACTTGTCAAATACAAAATCAAAGGTTGGTCTACTTTAGACACTCTACTAACTATAAGAAACTTTGCAACATGTCAACTATCTCTCAGAGTATTAGTAGACTGCTAGTATTGTTAGGTTAGGGTTAGGTGTTAGGGTTCGGGTTAGTAGAATAAGTTGACATGTAGTTTCAAAGTTGCTTATAGTCAGTAGAATGTCTAAAGTGGACCGTCAAAATAAAAAATAAAAATACTTTATAAAATATTTATCCAAATCAACTATGAACAGTTTCCACACTAAAAGCTGAATAAAGAGTTTGATTTAAATAGACAGTAGACCATAAGTTACAATACTCAAAAATGGCATATTGATTACTGTCTTTATACTGAGGATTTATTGATTGTTTGTTTATCTGTTTGGATATAATAAATATTTGCTGTGACTAATGTCAGTGTGTGCTAGTTTTAGTGTGTGCAGCCCTTTAGCGGACTACTGGTTGATGTGACATTAATAAATTAGCTAAATGAACATTAATGGCAGTCTCTAATCTAAAGCACAGGAGAAGCATTGAATGTGTCACTGCACCTTTCCCGCTGTCTTTATTTAGCCCTTAATGTAGTTACTCAGAAACTGTGCTGTGAAAAGGTTGAAGTGTGCATAGATCAAATACAAGATGGAAATGCATTAATGAGCATGTTGAGTTGTGTATCTAACATATTCTTCAGACTAATCACCAGGAACACAACGCTCTTAAGCATTTCATGTTACGGTGGCACAGCAAAAGTGACAAGACGTACTGTGATTCAGATGCAAGAATAAACTGTCTCTTTCTCTGCATGACAAGTTCACCAAAATTTCACCTGAAGTACTATTTGTACATCGTGAGGTGTATATATTTTATAGAAGTTAGTTGTTCATTCTGAATCTGTAGTAGAAACAATTCCATAATGTCGGTGCTTTCCATTTCTGTCAAATGTGGTCTACATCACAATCAGATGGTGGAATCATTGAAGCGAGAGGATAACACCACCTCTTTTCCCATTCTCTCTCTCTCTCTCTCTCTCTCTCTCTCTCTCTCTCTCTCTCTCTCTCTCTCCGCAGCCCCCTGCCCGTGTTTCTCCGCACGGCGGCCATATGTGCAGTTTCACAGTGGCATCCAGACATCTCCCATCTCAAGTCCTGTCATTCTTCCCAAGCTCAGACATCTGTCAGAGAATGAGTGCGAGCCAGGGAGATGCAGCCACCCAGAGCCTCCACTCAGCTGGTGCTGTACTGGTGGAAGTCCGGAGGCGTTTTGTAGTCTCCATTCAAAACTTCAACTCATTGTATTTATTTAATTATTATTATTATTTGTTGTTGTTTATCACTTCTTCATCACTTAAATTTTTCTAAATGAAGATAAATTCTTCAATGAAAACAGTTTTGCATTCATATCAGATAAAAGACCTAAAATGGACATGGACTCACATGCATCTGTTGTGTATTGCAATGCATTTATTGCATTCATTTCTTCATTGCATTCTAGTTGCTCAATTTATTGTTTTTATATTTATTCTTCTCACTAAAGTTATACTCCCCAGCTACACCATTACACACCCCACATGGATACTGAACATATACAGTATAATTTACTGTATGTTGGCTTGTATATCATACTATATAGTAGCAAACCGTGACTCTTTTAGCCCTCTCACCCCTTTCCCTTGTCTAGGAAAAAAGTAAACAGCCTAAAACTTGGGCTGGGACAATACATCGATTCTCAATACATACAATTGAGCATGTTTACATGCACACCAGTAAGCTGACAACGTAAGTAATTTAGTTTACATGACTTTATTAATAAATCGGGTCATTTCCCTGTAGTGACGTCAAAAATCATTTGCGTATCTGACTCAAGAGTATTGTATGTTATGTCAGTTGCGATGTTAAAGCTTGCAACATGTCAGCGGAAAACGTACGGCTCATATATTATTCTCTCATGCAGTTACAGATGCAGATTAATGTGTTTACATGCCGTGCGAAATTGGGGTAAGATGCAAAAAAACTACAGGCTCCGACCGGTTTATGCTTAAGCCGTTTATGACCTTACTCCGTTAAAAGAAAACGGTTTACCGTGTTTATATTACCACGTTCGTTGTTGGCTTATTAAGCATAATCGGCTTAAGAATGTGCATGTAAATAATGTACTCAATTCTGGATCGAATCTGATATTTTCCCTCTCGAATCGATTCTGTGCTTAGTTTTAACAGCAGGTGGTGCTCTAGACTGGTTTTCAAACGCACACAAAGGCTCACGAAGAAGAATACCTGCGTTGTGCTGAGTAATGTAAGTGGTTGTATACTTGCACCTCGGCTCAAAATGCTTTTATGATGCGAGATTAATGTAAACACAGCCCACTGCAAACACCCTTGTAATTCGCTTCAACCTTTTCGAACTTTATGAATGATTATTTTAGGTTTAAGTGATGTGTGTAAAGGAACTGGAAGCAAGCAGAGTACGAGTGTTTCTAAAGCACGTAGTGCCATCTGCTGTTAAAAAACTAAGCTCAGAATCGATTCGGGAGAGAATTGCGATACATTGTAAAATTTCAGAATCGTTCCAGATTCTTTGTATCACGAATCGAGAAACGATGTATTGTCCCAGTCCAACCTAAAATCAGCCTAGCCTAGTCTGGCTGTGTCCTCTACTGCATAACTTACCTTTGACAAGAAATGCAACAAGCAAATAGCACAGTGAGTGTGAGAGTTACCACCAAAATAAGCTAAAATGTAATACAAATCCTCATTACAAATAATTGCATCATCACACAATCATTTTGTGCACTTCAGCAGAATATGGTGATAACTGGCCGGGGTGAAAAATGCATGACACACAAAACCAACAAAATTTCATGTACTGCGTTCAGACCAAAGAAAATTAGCGACAGATAATTACGCATCATAGACAGTGAACAATGATCGTGGCGTTTTGGAACCCACCACCACAAACAAGCAATGTTGATGTTAATGCTTGTAGTCAAATTAAGCTCTGTATTTAACAGCAGAATTCCTAGTGAAAAACTACATTACCCATGATGCTGTATAGAAAATTACACCAATCAGTGAATCAAAAAAAGCAACACACACCAAAATAGCTCTTTAGCTCTGCCCACTAATCAACATGTTAATCAACATATTAATGTTAATTAACATTTGTACATGAGTTTTATATTTCTCCATTGTTTTTAATTTGTTTATGGGATTGTAGTTATTTTACTCATTAAAGGCGTTAAAGGGTTAGTTCACCCAAAAATGAAATTTCTGTCATTAAGTACTCACCCTCATGTCATTCCACCCTCATGTCATTCTGCAAGACCTTTGTTTATCTTCGGAACACAAATTAAGATATTTTTTTTTTTATGAAATCCGAGAGGGTTTTTTTTATCTCCCATAGAAATCAACGAAATTACCACATTCATGGTTCAGCCTTAATGTTAAGTGACAAGAATAGTTTTTGTGTACAAAAACAAAGCATTTATTTAACAATTTATTTATTTAAACTTTATTTTTTAGCAATTTTTCCTCTTCCCTGTTAGTCTCCTACACAGTTGACGCAGTGAACGCAGTGTAGAGCTTCCGTGTTCTACGTCAGAATGCCGAAATAGTTTTTTTTAGTTCTTAAGTGATCTTGAAGCAACCGCAGTCAGATTGTTCATGAATGCAAGTTATTTGGCTAAATGAATTCCTATTCTTAGATCAAACCGGAAGAAAGAGACAATTGAAAGAGACAATTATTAAAGAAAGACAGCATATGGTGTAATGACAGAACAAGAGAAGCGGTGAACAAGCGAGCAATAGTTTGGCATAATTTAAGGGACATCGCAGATTTGCATTCATAACAGATGTATGAAAGCCTGTGCAGGACACCCAAGCGTCCCGTTGAAGGACGTTCTCCATCTATCCGGTTTTGCACTGTCGGGGTGGTGCTGTCCCGCTGAAACTGGTCAGGCCCATGTGCGGATCTACTGGACAGCTTGGCACTCAGCAAGTGGCCTGTGCTGTCACATCTCTCTGCTTGGCGAGCCACATTGGTGAATGGCGGTTACTGGTTACTGGCAGCTACAACTGACTACCTGCTCATCTGCTTCTGGCTATGGTTGACCTGGGGCGGACTCTGTGGGCCCACATGCCTCTTTAGCGGCCAGACAATCTGCTCCTTCTTCACACACATACACACACAAGCGTCACAGACATTGTTCTGCCTCAACAAATTGACAGTAAATACACACAGAACACAGAAGCCCACGAATATCAACCTCTACTTGCTCAAATACAAACCAAACATGCATTAAATACATAATGTATATGAATCACAAAAGAAAATGCACATTCTGGCCTTTGCTTGGTCTCACCCCTCCCCTCTCCACCACCCTTCCCTCCAACCACACACCTCGTTTCTCTCCATCCTCCTCTCCACCTCTCCCACCGGCTCTCTCCATGTGTAGTGCTAAATGCCCAGACGTACCATCTGAATGCTTCCACCGCCAAGACTTTCTGAAAACTCCACACGGGACGGCTGTCCCACTGTTGCAGAAGAAGAAAGAGGAATTCCTTTTAATCAAGAATCACAGACAGCTTGGCCAGGAGTCCTGGGAAGCCTATGAAGGTTATTTGAAAGGATGAAAACGCTGTATCATCTGCACACACACATATACGTACAAATTGCATTCAAAATGATAATCCCTGTGCACAGATCAAATTAAAATAGATCATTCAGTGAAATCTGAAAGTTTGATATCATACTGACTCACTGATGTACTGAATTCATTTTATTTTTATTTAATAGGATCAATGCATGTTAATGAACATCAGTATAAAACACAAAATGTAAGCATAGCAGATTATAGCAACATTGCTAATTTACATCCAGTCCCTAAGCAGGTAAAACAAACAAAGACATTAGTGACAATATACAGATATACAATGCATAGCTGCATTTACATGAACCCTAATAATGATTGGAATAGTAGCACAGTCAGAATAAAAAAGTAACATGTAATCACATCGATCGGAATGAATTGGCCAAATTCAATTAAAATTTCAATGGGTGGTTTAGATTTTTTTCTAATCCAATCAAGAGGACATGTAAATACATGATCGGATTGAAAAATGAAACTGGAAAGTACTGTGCATGTGCAATGACGTAGAAATGGCGTAATGACTTATGACATATAAATGTGCACATCAACCCAATGTGCATGTGTGTGGCACCTCACAGTCCCCTCTGAGTTGGCCCTGCTACCAATGCCACTGTGTAATAAACTCATTTGAAGGGGTGGGGCAAGCCCATGCAAAAATTAAAATGTTTTATTTACTTTTATTACTTTGTTATTATTATTATTATTATTATTATTATTATTATTCATTTAGAAGAGCAGTGTGAAGTTTCTTTTATCCAGTTAGTAGTACCAAATAGTACCAAAAGAAGCCAAAGAGTAGAGATTTGCATGTTGCCAAGCAACCTACAGACACAAAATGGTACATAAGTGGAACAACAGCAAGGTTCTTACTCTGCTCAAAGCATTCAGTACTTTTTTTTTTTTGTGCTCCTTGATGAGAAACCATCTGAAAGATATTTTATCAGATGTGACTTTTATACATTTAATAGAACACAATATATCACTATTTATTGTGCACTATTTATTGTGACAGTTTAACAGTTGAGCCCAAGCCTCTGTTACTAATTCTAAAACGTCACTTTAGAACTAGTAACAAAGGAATGTTGAGTCGCTTCACTGAAGCTTATTGTATTATGTAGAGTATTATGGTATTATGAGAGAGAGATCGACTAAACAAGTCTATTACCTGCATCTGATATAGTATTCGTTCTTCAGGTCCATGTCCTTAATATAATATATCCATTATAAAGAAACCCGTTTGAATGTCCGCTGAGGAAAGCGATATATTTGTCTTTGTCCTTTTAAAAGTTAAGGGGATTTCCCACAGTGCTAAAACAACTTCCTTGTTCTGACTCATACTCATACTCATATTTACTCATAAAGACAATCTTTGCCGCCATCTAATAGTGTAATGTAACTTTCACTGAAGTCCATATCACAAATCATTAATGAACCCAAATACGGCATATTATTTATATAAAATAATATCTATTGAACAACAATATTTGAAGTAACAACAATAGACATTATAAAAGACAATAGGAAATAAACACAAGCAAACAATTCAGTCAAATGTACAAAAGCAGCACTCTAGTACAGGATTTAAGTTAAATATAGCCTAAATATGAAGTTATGAAACTTAAAACTGTTGTATAAACATAAATACAACTACTGTTCAAAGTTTTGAGGTCAATAAGATTTTTTCATGTTTTTGAAAGAAGTCTCTTATAGTCACCAAGACAGAATTTATTTGATTAAAAAATACAGTAAACACAGAAATATTGTGAGATATTATTACAATTTAAAACTGTTTTCTATTTTAATATATTTTACAATGTAAAATACAACGTTCGTTTACAACGAAAAAGCTGAATTTTCAGCATCATTACTCTAGCATTCAGTGTCACGTGATTCTTCTGAAATCATTCTAATATGCTGATTTTGTGTTCAAGAAACATTTCTTAATATTATCAATGTTAAAAACAGTTGTGCTGCCAGTTGTGCATTTAAAAGTATGAGGTCAGTAAATTTGAAACCTTACTTTGAGTAATCTGGAAGCACTTAAAAAAAAAAAAAAAAAAAAAAAAAAAACTGGTTCCACACTTCAGGCATGCTCATACAATTCCACATCCCTCCTTTGGTTACGTTCCACTTGCATACTGTGGTCTGAAACGCCACGCCAAACAGTGAGATGTAAAGGTGCAGCTGAAATGGCACTTGATCACACTGAGGTTTGTTGAGTCTGTGAAGAAGCCCTAACAAAGTCTGCGCTAAGTCATTCAAGGGTAAATCATCAGATCATGTTTCAGCATTTTGTTTCATCACTTTTGTTTTACTAACAACTCTATACACCACTTCGTTGCACCATTGTGGCTTCATTGCAAACACTTTCATGTCATTTCCACCTTCATTCACACTGACAATTATACTTGCATCTAAAAAAAAAACAAGAACATCACACACACACACATACACACAGAGTACAGACAGAAGAAATGGATTTTGAGTGAACAGATGTCTAAATTAAATTAAATTCAGAGGAGTGAGGCTGCCATCAGTCTAGACAGTTTGACTTCCACTGGAGTGATGGAGTTTGTCAGATAAATGAAAGACATATGAAGAACAGATTTTATTTCATTTTTTTCCTCTAGTGCATGTGAACTTGACTGACATGAGGGACTGTTAAGCCTTCAGCAGTAGGTTTTCAGACTGATTTAATGACCAGTTTTATTTTTAAAGGCTGCCAGCATATCAGTATCATATTAGATTAGAAGTTTATGAATAATGGAAATTTACATTAATTTATTGTGTACTTTGATGTCTTATGAAGTGTGATGGTTCAGAATAACCAGTTACAACCCAAAGTTACAGAAATAGGTCTTCTTAAAGGGATAGTTTAACAAAAAAAAAAAAAAAAAATTGAGTTCTGTCATCATTTACTCACCCTAATGTCTTTCCAAACCTGTATGATTACTTAAAATTATATTAACAAAATATTATTTTAAATGTTTCAAAGAAAACAGCTGAAAAAAAAAAAAAAAAAAAATCAGCAATTTTTACATAACAGTTGATATAGAGCATTGGGGACCCACCACACTGCACAGTTTGCACGTCCCTCTAAAGCAGTGTTTCCCAAACTTTTTTTTATGCCACGGCACAGTTTTGATAAGTAAAAAATCCCACGCATTGGGCATGCATTACTTCAAATGGCCTATAAAAACTAGATATTATATTAAAAGTAGTACTCACATTTAATGTGAAATTTGAGCTTAAGTCAGGTAGGAACACAATGAGGTCATATAGATAGCTATTTCGCGTCACTTTATAAAATTGAGGTTAAACCACTTGGGTCACATGGATTACTTTTATGATGTCTTTACTACCTTTTTGGGGCTTGAAAGTTGTAGTTGCATAGGCTGTCAATAGAAGGGCAGAAAGCACTCAGATTTCATTAAAATGACCTTCATTTGTGTTCTGAAAATGAAAGAAAGTCTTACATGTTTTGAACAACATGCGGGTGAGTAATAATGAAGGAATTTTCATTTTTGGGTGAACCATTTAAAATGTTTGCTAAGAACTGGCTAAATGGGACTACAGAGGTTGTCGGGGACATTAAACATCATCATGCCAAACAGGAAAAGTCATCACTAGTCCACTTTTACAGCCTTGATGTGTTTGTACTCATGCTCTTGAAAACTATTCTAACTCAAACTTAAGTTGTCTGAAGCTTAATGGTGGTGACATTGAAGTTATGCGACCGTGGTGTAGTTCGTTTATACCCTAACCTTAGCTGGTCACATTTTAGATTAGGGTCCAATTGTCACTATTAACCATGGTTGGGGAGTAACGAAATACAAAATTTATGTAACTGTATTTCATTACAGTTACATTTTAAATGGGTGGTAATCAAATTACAGTTACATCTGAAAAAGTATTTAGATTACCAAAGTGATTACTTTGAATTATAATGTCATTTATTTCATTTAAACATTAATGTAAACTGTGACAGGCAATAATGTAAACAGCAATTGGTGATTCTCCGACTTTATCAAAATAAGAGGGATCATAAAAAATTACATTATTTTTATTTACTGTCCTTGCAATTGTGAGATTTAAACTCACAATTGCAAGTTATAAATTCAGAATTGTGTGATAAAAAACTTGCAATTATGTTTTTTCTTTTTCTTTCTCACAATTGCAAGTTTATATCTCAAAGTTCTGACTTCTTTTGCTGCAATTCTGACTAATTTTTTTTCTAGAAAACGGCGAGTTTATATCTGAATTCTGACTTTTCTGACAATTTTGACATTTTTCTCTATATCTCAGAATTCTGTCTTTTCTCGCAATTCTGACTTTTTTTCTCAAAACTGAGAATTTATAACTTGCAATTGCAACTTTATATCACACAATCCTGAGAAAAATTGTGAGATAAAAACTCGCAATTACCTTTTTTTGTCAATAACGAATTGTGATTGGATGGTAATTTTGTTCTACGACAAATAGATTGGGCTGTTCTCGCATGACAGAACACTTCTGCTACTCAATCTATGATTACCCAGTCGTAAAGAATTTTTAGGAAAGATGAAATACAGGACAAAACATGATTTTATCTTAATAAGTCGGGACACTAAAAATGGAGCTGAAATACAGGACTGTCCCAGAAAAAACAGGACGTCTGGTCACCCTACTCAATAAACTCCTAATTACTGCTTATTAATAGTTAGTAAGGTAGTTGTTAAGAAGGATTAAGGGATGTAGAATATGGTCATGCAGAATAAGGTATTAATATGTGCTTTATAAGTACTAAAAAACAGCCAATGTCTGAGTAACACGAATGCTATTAAGCAACTAGTTAATAGTGACAATTGGACCCTAAACTAAAGTGTTACCTAAACACAGTATTTTCTTTCCTATTGTGACATTTATATCTAAGAGAAACAGCTTCTTAAACAAGAAGAATGTAGGGCAGGACTTGATATTGTCCATCAGGAATTGATTGGATTGTTGGATCGTTGTAGTTTGCTATTGCTGTGCTCTCATGTGAGTAACAGGTTGTCCTGCCCTTGCAAAAGTAAATATGAAGAGAAGAGAAGATGATGTCGTTGGCACTGGAAGTTATTTTGATTAAAGATTATGAGGGCATGTGAATAAAACTGTTTTATTTTCTGTTTTATTAACTTATTTTCTGTATTAATGGAAAATTGCCCTTTTTTTGTCAAAGGCTAACTTCCAGCTTGGCGTAATCCCTGCAGCACAATATTATTCAAATCTTTTTTTTTTTTCTTTTTTTTTGTAACATTACTAAAGACCTGTCAAATGTTTATATGTAATTTATTTTGCGTTATATTTACTGAAAGCATTTGCTATTTGAATTATAGCTATTGACGTTATGCGTAGAAGGGCTGATACATAGAATACAGACACAAAACACGTCAGTGTTATTGTCATTCGCAAGTAACTAATTAAACTGCACAACATTGCACATTCTCCCGTCATAATCTTCATCACACATATAAAGTGCTGTGAATAATAGAGCGGGGAAAGATAGAAGGCATGTACCACCCTAACAATAAGCCAGCACACTAAAATGACAGTCGAAATCTGACAGCTAGGATTATAGTGGTCCTGCGGTAGAAAGGCCTCTCCGACAGCAAGCCTCTGGAGCAATGCATGAAGCTATGTTATAATTAACTCTGCTGCCAAGAGATATTATATATCATCAGCCGTCCTCCGGCCAAAGGAAGTGCTGCACGGGGAGAGAAAGTCATGGCTGTGGTATTGTTCAGGGCTTAATCAGGTCATCGCTGTGGCAACTTAGATTACAGTCATTTCCAAGGTGCTGGTTAACGTCCACAACAACAAATCTTGTCACACATCAACTTTTACTTTTTTTTGTTTTGTTTTTTTTTTGTTAGTTTTATTTGGAAAAGCCCTTTGCGGCAGGCCCAGCAGACAGGAAGCAATTAGGCTCAATCTGGACGTGGGTGACAGAAACCGCCCAGTGACAGCAGCACCACTAAATAATGACACTTTCGACTCTGACTGACGGGCAGATGATGGCCCCCTGAATGTGTCACCCAGCAGTAGCTCTACACCCGCAATCAAGACACACACAACTTTACAGTGAAGTCCTAATTGTCATTTTTAAACCGTCGCCTTTTGAAATTCCAGACTTCGAGATGCAAAGACTTTGAGAAAGAGTATTTATGCACAAGACAAAACAGAATCCGTTCAAGTTAATTGCTTCCTATAGGCGAGTATTATGAGAGAATAATGAAACCTGATGGGAGGTGTAAAGCCAGGTTCTATTGTTTTGATCTCTTTCTCTCCTCTCTTCATTTTCCTTTTCATTAAGAGTTTGGTCTGCACTGACAGATTGCTGTGTGGAGAGTGATATCACAGAGGTGATTCAGGCACTTTCAGAGCCCCAAAGCCTCAGTGAGATCTGCTTCTCCTTTATAGCTTTAACCTTCATTTCGTTCTCCCTCCCTGTGTGTGGATGTGTGACCTGTCCAATCACCCATTGTATTATTTCGGTACTCCCTGGTGCACCGTCTCTAAATGAACACATTTGTGATCATTACGATTCAAATTACAGGCTCTTTATGACACATTTGCTTGCATAAGTCTGATGCGATTGATTTATGTAATTACAATTCAAAGTCAATGTGCCAGGTGTCCCAAGAACAACTGACAAGTGAAATGCATTTACAAAGACTAATTATAACTAGTATTTTTTATTCTTATTATTGTTAAGAGTTAATTGCATTTAAGATTTGCATTCCACATTCGCAATCATGCAATGCGTTCTAGCTTTACCCATCTGTACAGTGGTCCACTCTGGAACGCTAATTTACTCAGGAATCTTTGTGCTCTCTCCCTCTCTCTCAATTAACCATGTGAACACATATCCACCTCTCATTTGCCTCCTCATTTAGTGCAGCTCTTCTGGCTCGGGCCAAATTACCTGCCGTTTCAGAATGGCAAAAACTCATTCAGCCCTGTTTACAGCTGAGTATGAATAATGAAAGTGACAAATGGAATCGCTCAGGAGCAATGCTAGGACTGGCTTAAAGCCCTGTTTCGTTAGGCTTGGATGACTTTTGTAATTATGTTCTCTCCTCTTTTTTCCTCTCTCTCTTCTTATTTTTCTTTTTCTGTTTTTTTTTTTTTTTTTCTTTCAGAACAAGCTATGTTGGAAAAAAAAATGAAATGTAATATGTTGACATTGAGCTTTAATTTTTTTCGTGTTTAAATGCCAAAATGCTTGTTTTAATGTGGGACCAGCCTGTGGGCTTTTGAAATTTATTTCCAGAACAGAGAAATTTAACCATTAAATGTATCATTTTTGACAGCACAGCAGATTGTTCTAAAAATAAAATAAAAGTGTCATCAACTACTATGTAAATTAATCTTTAATATATTGCAATTTTTATAGATACATACAAAGTTCTGGCATGAAACTCTAATGGGCAGGCTAATAGGTCCTTTAACTCAACCTGCTCATAATCACGTCATTATCTATAGGACACAGATGATTGGTTCCTGCTGTATTAGTAGCCAGTGAGCTTGCGTGCTCAATCTTTAAATACATGAGTAGCATTTGCCTTAGCAGTGCAGCATGCTTCAGAAACCCTCCACCTTCCCCAGCTCCACCTGTATAGATCTGCTACGGGTAAATCATGTACGCTATATTGTACAGCAGCAGCATGTGTTACTTGCTCACAGCAGCATGTTGTGTATGTATTGACAGTAGCAAGTCCCATACTTGCTCTGCAGCAGCAGCAGCAGCAGCAATAAAGCAGCAGCAGCGTAGCAGATCTATTCCGCCAAGACCAAAGACATCTACATTGTCATACCCATTACCATTCCAAACACTTGCCATGACAGAAATGTATTTACATCTGTAATTACACTGTTGACCCTACAACTACCCCTTACCCACCTTTAAAACTATACCCATACCACTAAACCTGCCCCTAACCTTGATCGTATCCCACCTCAATAGCAGCAAAAAAATGTTGAACCCAAAATGTACATTGTACCTAACACATTACTCTTAATTTTTGATGTAAATACATAGTAGTTAAAGACACCTAATGCAAAATGGGACCCAATATCCAATCACATGCTATTTACAACCAAGTCTGCTGTTTTGCTTTTCCATTTTTTTCATTTATGTCAAAAAAAAAAAAAAAAAGGTGTATACATTCCATTTTTTGACTACATAAGTAAATAGTTTCCAACCAGCCATGGAGTTTTAATTTACAGCCAGCAATACCAATGAGATGTAAAACTTTGTGTAATATTTGTGATGTTTTGATTTATCCAACCCAGTCTCAAAAGAAAAACATTGCTGCCTACGTTTTTGCAAAACTCCAACACAAACAATTCACTGCAGTATCCAATTAAAATGAACATTAGTGGCAGTAAAACACCAACAATGTTACTTTTGCTTTTAGAATACAAAGTTCTAGCCTACCATCCCATCCACAGATGAAATGGAAAGTTAAATTTGTCATATCTATTGAATCTGAGTTTGACACCAAAACTGTCAGGTATGTCCAGTCTAAAGACTGAAAAGTTATATAGTTATGACCTGGAGTATTAACCCGCTGTGTCAATAGTCTACAAGTCAAGACCAGATTTTCTAAATGTATCCAGATCCAGATCCTTCTTGACAGATAATGGTGAAATAAGCAGTTTAACGAAATAGGTTGTTAAAAGTGACATGTCCCTTTCATTTAACCCTTCTCTTCTTCACTTTTGGTATACTGAAGAATGTCATGACAGGCAGTAAACACAATAGTGTAATTAATGGTTTTGACTGGCTGGTGGGCAGAACCTGATTTCACCAGGCGAACGTGATTTCACCAAGCACAACATGTTCCTGGATCAACATCTTTGTTGATCCTGAAACAACATTCCAATCAACCAGTCAGCGTTAAGGGGCAAGTTTACAGTTTATGTCAAGTTTTAGCTTACAACCAGGGATTAGGTGCTTTTACATCAGTGTTATTCACCTATCATTTCCCTCTGATTTTAGGGAAAACTTATGGGTATAGGGTTAGGTTTAGGGGTAGGGGTTAGGACTAAATTTTCAGACAGGGATGTTGTTCCAGGTTTAACAAAATACGTTGACCCAGGAACACATCTAACTCTGCAAAATCGGGACATGTAGCCAGTGGCCACTCCAAACATCCTGACTGTTTAGAACAGGCCACACAGGTTGCAGGATGTTAAAAAAATGATGGCTACTATCTGCTACTGTGCACACTAAATCTATAATTAAGTGGACTCGTATATAAGTCTGTAGTTTTTTTATGGGAAACATACATCCATGTAGATATTAAGTAAGAGATAATGTAGAGTAAGATGATCCTTATTGCAAAATAAACCCAGACAGTGTGATGAGTTATTACATCATCCTATTTAGCAATAATGATTATCTGAGTGTACACTATTACATTTAATACACCACCACTTACAAAATAAATACACAGATGCATATGAATTATTGATTTGAGTTGAAATTATTTGATTATGTGAGATTTAAAAGGCCACTAAGTGCTACAAGAAATGGAAATTAAAGAAAATTGGTTGTTATAGTCTACAAAATTTGTTGTCAGGGCAAGCCAATATGCAGTTTAGGGGCCCTATCATACACCCGGTGCAATGCGGCACCAGGCGCGACACAAGTGTTTTTTGCTAGTTTCAGCCTGACGCAGTTGTCATTTTCATGTCCTGCGCCACGTTGTTTAAATAGCAAATGCATTGTGCCCATTTGTGCGCCCATGGGCGTGCTGGTCTGAAAATGAGGTGTGTTCAGGCACATTGTTGGCGCGTTACTATTTTGAGGCAACTGAAATAGACTGCTGTTTGATTTAAAGAGTGCGTTAGTAATGTGCGCCTATATGCAGGTGCACAAAGCGCGTACACTCTGCTTATTACACACGCAGGGCGCACAAATATGCCAAATATTAAAAATAAAAGGATTACAATGTAAAAGATTATTATTATTATTATTATGTGCATAAAGATAAAAATGCTTTGGTGGAATCCGGCTTTTCACATAGATGGTCTGACGGCAGATCCATTTCCTTGCTAGAGAAGCGTTCAGGTTTTCAGCTTGCAAATTCCGCCATGTAAATAGCAAATCGGTCATGGCACGAGCGCAATTGGCTTTTAAAGGGTATGTAAGATGAGACTCTGATTGGTTTATTGCACGTTATGCCAAAAACACACCCATTACTCATTAAGAGAATAGGGACAACCCTTTTAGACCATGCACCGGGCGCGCCGACCATTTTTCCCGTCCTTAAACAAGCAAAAGTGGATTCGGACATGCCCTAAGTGCACTTGCGCTGTGCACTTTAGACCATGCGCTTAGATCGTCAAAACAGGACCCTATAAATCATTATACTATAATATTTAACCACAGCATGTCATGATTAACCAATCAGAATCAAGTATTCCAGAGGGCAATGCAAAAATACCTAATGCTATTATCTATCCTTATACAGTGTAACAAGTTCCTTCCATCTTCCATATTCTTTGTATTTTCTCAAATGAAGTTGCCCAGTTTCCATTTTTTTTTTAACAATTTATAAAATTAGCACACAGCATGTGCATTAGTCAGAAAGCAAATTTAATTGGGGTTCTGTGAAGCCACCCCTTGATGATCACCCTCTTATTGTTCTTAATTTCCTGGCCATTTGCTCATTTTACCTCGCCTGCAATCCACCCCACCCACCAACTGAATAATTGGAATCAGCCCAATGGCAGTTCATTTAGCTGAGAGTTTCTTTGAGACAGTCAGGTGTTCTGTGATCACCCCTCACCGTGAGCCTTTCCCTGCGGTGTCCACTAACCAGCAGGACATGCCATCAGATGGAGTGCCTGTGTCGCTGACATCCCAATTAGCCAAATTAGCCTCTTAGAGCTCGTCACACCACATAGAATTTAATGGCTTGAATACTGCTGGGTAATCTCCTTAATATAGGCAAAAAAGATTATTTCTGCATTGTGACATTTCTCTGCAAACAGTAACAGACAGCATGTTTTGCTTATCAGAAGACGTTTGATGGAGATACAGCATTCAACAATACAGCAACCATTAAAAAAATTATTCAACATTATAATAAGCAAACAAACAAGGTAAGTACCAAGAAATCAAAACATGTTTCAATAATAATTCAAACTAAAAATGTACCTGTAATAATATAACACTAGGGCTTGGTTTCACACACATGACTTAGATTAAGCCAGGGTTAAGCCTTAGTTCAATTAGGACATTTAAGTAGCTTTTATAAACGTACCCTACAAAAAAAAAAAAAAAAATCTGGTGTGCATTTTGAGACAAAATAATGGCAGTAAAATATTTTAAGATATGTCAGTGCAACTTGCTTTCAGTTAAAACAACAAACTCAAACATATATTTTAGCCTAGGCTTAAAGGGATAGTTCACCCAAAATGAAAATTCTGTCATCATTTACTCAGCCTCAAGTTGCTCCAATCCTGTATGAATTTCGTTCCTCTGTTAAAGAAAGAATAAGGGTAACCAAACAATTGATGGGCCCCAGTGGGGCAATACTATGGGAAAAAAAAAAAAAAAAAAAAAAAAATCATCATAATAATACTATGGAAGTCAATAGGGACACATTTGGTTACCCATATTCTTCAAAATATCTTCTTTTGTGTTTAGCAGAAGAACAAAATTCATACAGGTTTGAAACAACTTGAAGGTGAGTAAATAATTACAGAATTTTCATTTTTGGGTGAACTATCCCTTTAAGCCTTGTTTGTGAAACTGGGGGTAGAACAAGTAAATCTAAGAGCTATAACATGGCATATATTTGAAGTGATTTCAAGTCCTCCATTTTCAGCCTTCACACACTAAATGAATACACTGGAAGAACGGCAGCCATACTGTAATTAAAGTGTTGCAGTCCTTGAGTTTGTTGCTCTTCTGGCTCTCTTTATATTGATCTCTCAATAGTTGCAGCTCTTTCAACTTCTCCACCAGAAGTGGAACACCTGTTTAGCTTCCTGTAGAGTAAAACAGTAGAATAGCTATGTTAAAGAACTAATTAATGAGATGTAGCAGCTTTACTTGAAGGATCATGAATTACTAAACCATATTTTTCAAGCTTAAGACAATAAACAGATGTGTATCTGTTGTGCATAATTATAGACAATAACAGTATTTTCTCCTAAGTTTGATATCAACTCAGAATGCCCATCAAGAAATGGCATTATATAGTTTTGAAACAGCATGAAGGTAGGTAAATGATGACAGGATTTTCATTTTTGATGAATAATTCCTTTAAGTACATTCTCAATGCATTTATATTATGTTTGTCTCTGTAAGACTCTGTCAACATTGAACAATAGGGTTCCTTTGAACAGATCGCCCTTTGATGTAACCTTTCAATGACCTCTCCAATTAATGGATGCATTTTGTTCCTCTTAACAGCACGATTTAAAATATGCAGTGCCATTAGAAGCCTTTTGTACATTCACCCTCAGCCAGTTCTTTTAAGTCTATTTGGGCAGTCTAGCTGAGGTAAGTGGGTCACTTATAGTACAGGGCAAAACAATGTGGAGCACAAATTCTGGAGATCTGTGCTTCATTCTCTGTTCCCTTCTATGTCCTCATTCTCTAATTAGTTGCTAAGGAGAGCTGAGGGTGGTCATACTCGACTATTTTACCCAGATGTTATCCAGTGTTTGCCCTGAGGGTGTGGGTTTGTTTACTACAGCACAACAACATCATGCTTGCTGTGACTCTTTCTGTGGGCTCATTTTAATTTCTTTCTTAATTTTTTTTTCTGACCTGGCTAGGTTGTTCATTGTGTTTAGTTAGACTTATGCTTTGTATATTAAACAAATGATTGACTTAAGCTGTAATTAGTATTCAGAAACTTTGATTGTGAAGCAATATTTAATGAGTTTAGAGTTCTATAGATACTTGATATCAACAAAGTGCACATAGAAGAATATGGATATCAGCAAGTGTCAGTTCCCCATACATCCCTTCACTCAAATAATTGTAGTTGTCAGTCAAAGGCAGACTCAGAGATGTATTTCCATTGTCAACACAAATCATATTCCAAAAATGACTAATTACTTCCTTACATCAGTCTAAACATATACATCAAAAGATTGGCAGAATATGCTAAAACTAAGTGCTCTAAACTCAATGGACACAAATGATAGGTGTCATTTAAAAACTTAAGTTTTATCAGTTTGTTCCCTTGTTATAGTTAAATTGTGCAAGGGAACAAATGAATAAGGATAGATGATAAATGACCATCAATGGCCTAACATTTGACCCTTTGGCTCAAACAAACAGAGAAAGATTTGTCCACGTATGAACACACTCCAAAGTTTCAGAAGTGAGAACCAAAAAACGAGAGTGGAATCTCCTACATTTTAATTTTATGTTAACAGAACACAATTGCCAAAACAGGATTTAGCACTTAAAGGTGATTTGAAAACCAAATTTAGCTGCAGTGTGTACGTGGCTACAGTATTTAAACGACATGTCTGCACATTTCACTAGTGTAAAGGAAAGTGTTTTAAGACAGACAAAATTACACACTTCATTTTTATAGTTTGATTAAAATGTTTGGTCAATTGTTCTGATGGGAGGGGGCTGTTGAATATGTTACTCAACAGCAATGCAGGAATATCGCTCACCCAGCAATCCACAACATGCTTAATTGAGCAGTGCTCTATCTCACAACAGCTGATGTGAAATCAATGGAGCCCATAGGAAGGGATGGTCTCCGTGCCTCTGGGTTAGCTTGACTATCTGACAGAGGCAAGAGACGGTGGCTGAAACTTCGAATGGAGTTTCCAGTAGGTTGATCGGGTAAATTTAGTTTCTTTGTGGAACTTAGGCCTGGCTTCAAGACAAAAGTCAGCAAGTAGGCTACATTCATGCATGTGTAGACAACAAAATATTCAAGTACTAGTTCACAACATGAGATCAGGTCCAATCTTGACAATTTTCCATAGTTTTCAGCTTTATTGCTCTGTTGCAGGATGTGATTAAGTCTATGCGGTTCAAATCTACACAGCAACAAAACCCTACCTGAACCTTAACGTGTAAAAGTGTCTGTCATGGATTCATTCATCTGTTTTATGTCTTACAAAAACACCAGGTGGAAATATGCAACGTTGACTCAAACATAAATACCAGGCAATTGTATCAAGTTTCACTACCCCATTTTTGTCCCTTAACAAATGTCATATAAGACATTACCTAGAAAAGATGGTGACATTATCATACAAAAATGTGTTTGGAAATGTCAATCCAGTAACACCTTTCAATTTCCCTCAAATGCATCAATTTTACAAGGCGCAAAGACACATTTGGTAAACATGCCTCTATTGGCTTCCTCTGGGAACTATTAAAGTCACTGTGTTAATGAAAGTCGCTCGCTCTCACACACAAACACACTCGCACACCAGGAGTCCATGCAACAACTCAAGCCCAGTCAACAACAGCATCCCTGAGGATTCATTAAAGGGCCAATTGTGTGGTAGTGAGGAAGCTCAGAGGAAATGCAAACCCCACCTTGAGCTTACATCGATATAGACATTCTCAGATTATTACCTCACCGTATGGTAAACAGAAGGGAGTCAGAGCTTCGATTTCATTATCTAAGACTCTGACAAACAATATAATGATCTTTACTTAGTTCAAAACTGGCTTATTCTATTAATCAATATTAACTGTCAACACACTTTGACATTAAATCAACAATTAACAGCCAACAGTGATGTGCAATGCTAATTACATTTATGCTGAAAATTAGCTTGATTTATAATGATCTTCATTTACAAATATAACATCTCTGAATACCTAGTTTTTAGCATCTTAATGAGACTTCCAGATTGCCATGTTTGCAATTTGAAATGCATCGCTTATTGCATTTTTTTAGTCAAGAGCTTTACTTTACTGTGTTGAATATTAGCATATTCTGTACACTATGATAACAATTGTGATATTGCTTTAAAAAAAAAACAGAACAGAAAAAGTTCATATTAAAGTGTTAGTTCACCCCAAAATGAAAATTCTGTCATTTACTCACCCTCATGTCGCTCCAACCTGGTCTCATTTTGCAAGTGGCAAAATATGTACCAATCATAGACTGTAAAAAATACCAATACGTACATATCACTGCAGTTTCCAACAGAAATGAACACTAGAGGCAGTAAAACAGCACTCACATTTAATCGTTTTCATACACATTTATGATTACAAGATCAGATTATGGATTAATAAAGACTTGTTTTCACATCTCCTTGCACAATATTATGTTATGATCTCAAAACGCTTTTACCAAAGTGCACGATTTGTAAACAAATACATTTTGGACTCCATATGTTTCACTTTTCTGACATAACATATAGGCTGGTAGCTCAGCTGATACGGAGTTGTACTTAGGATGCGGCAGGCTTGGGTACGAATCCCGTGAAAAGACGAGTCATGTTAAAAGAGCTCAAAGAGAGATCTAAACAAGCTAAAATAGCATGATTACAAATGCTTTTTATGTCACATTTGCTTTTGTTAACACTATCGGGTAGGTTTAGGTGTAGTGTTTGTGGAAGGCCTAAGTTATTTTTAAATGTAAAGGAGCATTAGCGCCACTCACTGGACATTTCAAATCAGAACTGCGGTGATACAGATAAAACCAACGTAATAAAAACGTACCATATTCACGTTCATCTGTTTTGGAAAAAAAAAAAAAAAAAAAACTGAACATGCTTTTAGCGCCACTCAGTGGACATTTCACATCGAAACTGTCACGAAACGTACATGCAGCTATGTATTTTCGTTTTGCAAAAATGTTCCCACAGGTACGCTTTTCTAATGAGACTGGGCTCATCGTTCCAAACCCGTAAGACTTTTGTTCATCTTCTGAACACAAATGAAGATCTTTTTGATAACAGAATGCTGTCAGATTTCCTTCCATAGACTGCCTTTGCAAATGACACTTTGATGCTTCAAAAAGTTCATAAAGAGATTGGAAAACTAATCCATATGAATTAAGGGGTTTAGTCTCTTTTCTGAAGAGAATCAATCACTTATTATGATGAACAGATATAATTTAGGCTTTTACTCACATGTGAATATTGATCAGCGAACATAAGCAGAAGCTCAACAGAACCTGAATAACGCACAAGAACAAACCTCTTCCTGAAGCTTAAACATGTAACACACGAGAATGAACCTCATTGGTTACGCAGCACATTTGACCTTCCGGAAGAGGTTTGTTCTTGTGCATTATCTTATGGAAGGAAATCTGACAGCATTCTGTCATCAAAAAGATCTCGATTTGTGCTCCAAAGATGAACGGAAGTCTTATGGGTTTGGAACAACATGAGGGTGAGTAATTAATGAATTTTATTTTTGGGGTGAACTAACCCTTTAAGTAACAAAAACTGTCAAGCTTTGCATGTCACTAAGCAATGCACAGACCAAAACCCTGCAGCAAGATTTCTATGTTCTGATCCTCAGTTATTAATCCTGCTCTAGGTCGCATTTCCAAAAAATCATCATTAGCCAATTACAAGTTTTTTTTTTCTTCGGTTTCAGTAAACAGATGTAACTTGCTAGTAAATTTGTGCAATTAATCATTGTACTATTGTAGTTAAGCAGCAATTTGCATCATTGTATGGTAAACACACCGTGAGTGATCATGGAGCAAATCTGGACCTTTGGTTTGGGATGCTGCAAACACAGAAAAAAGTGGAGTGATACAAACAGTGAAATGTCTCATTGCTGTTATTAGCACTTTTGGAATGCAGCTCGACCATTCTGATTTAGCTATCTGGTCATTTCAAATATTCCTGTTGTTAATGTAGTAGTTGTGTTTGGTTTATCCATGTGGGGATTAACTGTACACCAGGCCTTACATGTTGACCAGCCAAACATATTGCTCTTCTTTAATTAAAGGAAAGCTTTGCATATTCACATCGCACACTTCCTTCCTTTATTTTTCTTCCCTTCTTCTCTTTTTTTGTTACACATTCCTGTGAAAGATTATTTATCTAAACACTCCAGTCTTCTCAAAGTGCATTCGGCGGCCTTCTAGCTATTTTCCACTCGGGCGACCGTGAAGTCATATTGACACTAGACATATGGCAAGCTCTGAGTGGAGATACACTTGCAGACTCCTTCTGTGTTTCAGTTGTCTTAATGAATAATACCATGGTGCATTCAAACGTCAGCAAGAAAGGCTTAGGGTTTTCTCTTTTTCCCTCTCTCTCCTTCTCTTTTCTCTCTCCCTCTCTCTTTTCTCCCTGTTTTTGCAGCATCAACAGTACCTTCATGCATGAATTAGTACGCTTGCATTTCCCATTCAAACACATCACTGAGAGAGAAATTATATGTTTTTCTCCTCCCCTCTCTCTTATTCTATCTCTATCATTTTACAGAATAATTAAAAAACACAGCTGGCAACATAGATATAAAGATTTTGTGTCTTCGGTTCAGGTAACATTATTTATGCATTCATATTTGTTCCAAACCTTTATGACTTTGTTACTTCTGTAGAATATAAAATCCCACATATAAGATTTCACGAGTTCACACTTACAAATAACCAGAGTGAGTAAAAAATTATTTAATATAATTTGGCCCAAACCCAGGCTTTTCCCCCTGTATCCTGGCTGGGATAGGAGCCAGTATAAAAATGCAAAAAGAGCCTGTAAAATACTTTTATTATATTCAAACAGAAGATAAAATAGTACAAACTTTTGGCTATTTGCCTTCATCAGTGAATAATAGGAACCAGCCAATAGTGTGGAGTTAGGTTGGCAAAGGGATGCAGAAAACTGTAAAGGAACATAGGTGAGCCTAATATATATATATATATATATATATATATATATATATATATAGGCTGGAAGTTTTATTGGCAGAGCAAAAATGGACAAACTATCTGGTGAATTTTCTGTCTAAAACATAAGTTAGGGCATAGTCATTTACATTTGTACACCAATATTCCACTGGCAAAATACAGCAAGTAGGAATCCATGCAATCTGGAATTCTGTGTAAGGCAAAACATTCAGATTCAAGTTTGTTAAACTTTATACATGCAAATTTGCCACATTTACAAATAAAAATCAGCTTAAGGGCCATTTACATTACACCATTTTGCATTTTGAAAATGCAAACTTTTAAAAACGGGTTTCAAAGTGCATGTTTTTGAAAATGATACAGTTATTATCTCCACCTACAAAAACGTGGATTTGTGAAAACGGTGATGTCATGTGCATGCGTATTCTGTGTTCAATCTATAGGCATACAAAGAAAAACGCCAACTACACTATTGAAAATGGACAATGGGCATTCATTGCCCCCCCCCCACAAAAAAAAAAAAAAAAAAATCCTAATTTGACTGCACCTTTACTCTATACTAACTTCTTGTTTATTCAACTCTTTGTTGAAAAAGTAAAAAGTAATATCACAACAACTCACAGTCGTGATGTTAATATTGTGCTGTTACCTGTGGCTGATTTTCGGGTAAACAGTCCTCTTGCTCTTCCTCAAGAATCACTAGGTTATATATTCCAAAGCCTATAGCTATAAAGATCTATAGCTATGAAGATCAAACTAATGAATTGGTCTTTACTGGGAAGTATTTTTCATCATGCAGTGCTTTAGTTATGCATGCTGATGCAACTTACTTTTATCTAGTTACCGTTTCTGTAATTTATTTGCGTTTTACTGTGGAAGTTAAACTCATTTCTCTCTTTGCCCTCATTTTTGTGACAAACGAGAAGCTAAGTGACAGATAAAGTAATGAAAATAATGAATTCATAAATAGATGTCCAGGGTTCATATTAGCTGTGTCTCTTGCAGAAGAAAGTAGATGGGGGTTGGGGGGTTGGGGGGTTGGGGGGTAGGGGGTAGGGGGGCATATAGTCTGAATTAGGTGTTCTGAGAGTGAGAACACAGGGACACAGACCCCTCTTGACATTGAGCATCTCAGTCTATGTGAGATGATCACTGAAATGGCAGATAAATCGCTTTTTCACACGCTCACCCACACTTTTGGATCACATTTTAAAATCACAATTTTCCTTCAACTTTAATAAAGTGAGGCTATGGACCACAGTCTGAAGTTGAGATGACTTAGACTGAAATATTTTACACCACCGCAGAGCATGAAAGCAAGTCTAAATATACAATTTAACAATGGAGAGAAAGAGAGAGAGCGAGAAAAAAAGACTGGAGGAGATAAAAAAAAATATTAGACTTGGTGAGGCATAGAGATCAAATCTCAATCTTATGATGGAAAGTGACTCCATCAAAACAAACTAAACTCAAAAAACAATAGACAAATATTTCCTTCACCAAACAGATGCTATATTTAAGGTTTCTGAGTAAAGTTTAGAAAGTCTCAAGCAAGCATATATTCTAAAACTCAATAGGGCCTTTAAGTAACTTCATGCCAACCTGACAAGCAGGCTATTTACATTAGACAATGACAACACGATAGTTCATGGGACACTTTGTGATTAAATTCAGTGACCGCCACACTAATTTTGCCTGGGGTGGGAAACAGGGAAGAGGAGGAGCAGCATTTTGCATGAATCAGTGTGGAGAGGTGAAGGACAGAACAGATGGCAGATGGATGGAGTTGTAGCCAAAGTCAAGGGTGCAAGACTTCTTTCTCAGAGGTATTCTGGTGTGATCTTGCACACGGCAACACGCCAGAGAATACAGAGACAAGAAGTTGGCTTGACATTAGTTCAAATTATTTATATATTCCCGAATCACGCTGCGCCATCATCTACCACTGCACAGCGTGTAAACGTGGACCGTGCCATTCCTACAATGGCCTCATTAGCCACAACAGAGGATATTTGAGAGGCACTTTAACCCAAGGAGGTCTCAAGAAAGCTATCCATTAGCATTGCCATTCATCTCAATGGAAGCATTGCCATTCATCTCAGATGCCGCAAGGATGTGCACGATTTGAAGTCTTTTTATTTTTACTCTCAACAGTTTGTAGCTGCTCAGTTTTGGTGCCAGGTTGTTTTGAAAACTCATTGGAAAAACGTACCTTTGTCAACATTTTGGCAAAACACAAAATACGTACCAATACGTACATATCACTGTAGTTTCTAACAGAAATGAACACTAGAGGTAGTAAAACAGCAATCACTTTTAATCGTTTTCACACACAATTATGATTACAGGGCCAGATTATGGATTAATAAAGACTTGTTTTCATGCGGCTCCTTGCACAATAATGTTATGACCTCAAAACACTTTGTACCATAGTGCATGATTTTGTAAACGTATATATTTTGGAGTTTGCATCACTTTCCCAGCTCCAGATGTTCAGTTTTACTGGCGTAACAAGCTTGCTCTGTAGCTCAGTGTAACCCCTCACCCAGGTCCTACTCGACCAGCTCCACGCGGGCCTCGAACCTGGGTCTCCGGCGTGGGAGATGGATGCTCTAACAAGGAGGCTACCTGTAGCATCAGTCGCTAGAGCATCTCTTGAGATCAGAGGAGTGAGGTTTACTGAGTGAGTGAGTACACTCACCCCCCTAAACCTCACTCCCATCCGGGTCATGGCACCAATGTAACCCCTCACCCAGGTCCTACTCGCCCAGCTCTGCGTGGGCCTCGAACCTGGGTCTCCGGTGTGGGTGTCGGCCTCCGTTACATCAGCTGGTACAGAATTGTACTTGCGATGTGAAGAGCAAGGGTATGAATCTCGTGAAAGAGGAGTCACCGTAAAAGAGCTCAAAGTTACGATTGTGTTTTTAGGTCACATTTTCATTTGTTAACACTGCCGGTTAGGGTTTAGTGTAGGTGTACATTAATAAACGTGATGGAGCATTAAACTTTTAGCGCCGCTCACTGGACATTTCAAATCAGAAATGCTGTGATACGTACAAACTCCAACATAACATAACGTCGCCATATTCACGTTCATCTGTTCCGGAAAAAAATAAACACGCTTTTAGCGCCGCTCACTGGACATTTCAAATCAGAACTGCTAATACACTTCTCTAAATCGACGTAATATAAATTACCACACGTTTGTGTAATATACATGTCTATAGTACATACATTTGCATTTATATATATATTTAGAATAATTTAATTGATATGCCATTTGCAGTGCCTTTCAAACTGAACATGCTAGATATAGCTTCTCTATAAACTGTATACAGAATACTAATTTTAATTTTGGAAGTAAAAATAAAGGTGTTGTAGCTGATGTCACTTCTGGGTTTATTCATCACCACAGTATTCCATGCTGTGCGCATTGCTGTACACTGCACATTTGGTAAATGTAGTAGGTCATGCATTCCATGCATGCAGAAAAAAAAGTAGATTGTCAGTATGCTATTCAGACCATAGATGGTGAATCTCAGATTAAATCAGTATGTGTGAAATCTATTGCTTTAGCATTCAAAATAGGATATTCAACAAATCTGCTGTTTTGCATTATACAAGACCAGTCGCAGCATCCATAATATCTGAAGAGGATTGAATTGAGTGGAGCTGCAGTTGTGCTGTATTATCAGTTATAGTTGACTTGAAATGTGTTCTCTTTATCAGTCACTGACATCTCCTACAGTTCATGTCATTAAAATGGGACAATGCTGCAATCTGAAATCCCCATTAAAAAATAGCTCCCTCTGCCTCACCCCTTAAAAGCAGACTCGTATTGATAAGCGTGCAAAACAAATTGATGTAATTAATGCTCAGGTTGTCTGAAGAGGACATGGACATGTGTACAAACCATTCATCACTCACTGAGCTTATTTGCTTTCAGCCCATTGAAACAGCAGTTTGGCCTCAATGAGCTGAATCTTAATGGCAACCGATTGGCCATTCTTGTTGTGTGCACAAAGTCTTGTGGGTGGACGGGTTGGCAGTGTTAGCAATGTGAGAGCACATGTATTCTCTCTATCTTTTCCTCTCTCTTCTACCTGTTGACTCTCTAACATTTAATGGCGATCATGTACTGCAGAACTTTTAAAGACAAAAAAAAAAAAGTGGGTAAAGACAGCATAAATGGTAAAAGAAGAACATAAAGATATATAATTCATGAATCCACTGTACCTTTTAAACTCGGATGTGTTTCTCACACTTGAAATAGTTAACCCTATGTCATTCTAAACCCTAGATAAACAGAATAACAGGTTATTTTGCTTCACTTTTCACACTGCTCATAATTTACCCAGGGTTAACCATTAATCCTGGATATTCATAAACTGATGTTTCACATTGTACAGTCTTAAACCCTGGGTTAATGTTCTAGATCAGTGTTATTGATTGGACAAATGAAAGGCTCTAGAATTGCACACTCGTTTTATATATTGCCAACTATAATATCAGTTCTTCCTGAATGGACTTTTTGGACAATACAGGTAAGAACAAAATAGTGTGTTCCAGATTTTTGGACCCTTTTGATGCTCCAGGAGATCAGCATCCCACAGAGCTTTGTGTTCAAGTCAGTTGAAATGGATTATGGCTCTTTTCCACACTGCATTGTTATCCAGCACAACCAGTGGAAGAAGTCATTTCCATCAGACTCCTTACTCGACCACATGAAACTTAAATATCACTTAACCAAACCTCCTTCCTGAGACCTCGGCAATGTTGTATATTATCAGTATATGGTTTTGTAATTTACATTAGTGGTAATACAGCTGATGCTAGACAAATAATCTTTCATTTTTGCATATCTGTTTGACGCATAATAAGGTTCTTCACCTTAACAACAATTTATCTTTCTATAAGATAATGTAACTCTGCCATAGTAAGCACATCCAACTTAATCACTTGTATTTTTCCAACAATCATCTTTGATTGTTATTTTACTGTTAAGGCGAAATTCCTTAGCTGGTGCCCCGAGGTAAAAGGAGTAAGAGGTCATCTGACACTCTCACAGTCACCTTATATGACGTGACCAAAACTCACAATATTAATCTGGTGCCACCTGTGAAACTCCTACATAACTGTAGGACATATGGTCTGGGGAAAATACGCAGGCTGTGTCCAAAAGCTTAAAAATGCTGCCTTCAGAGGATGCATTCCAAGGAAAGAAGGCATCAAGGCATGTCCGAATCCAATGTTAGCTTCACTTCCTGTCTCCTGAGACACCTTCATCTGATTGATTTTTGAAGGCAGCATAGATGTATCCTTCGCTGCCTTTAATATCCCACAATCCTGTGCTTTCCATTCTGTGACAGTTGAGCTAAAAGATAAAGATGGCGTCTACAAGTTGTGGTTGGCGGTCAGTGTAAATGTATGTTTTTGACTAACATTTTCCACTTCTGTTATTTCTAGCGAGAAATTACTATTGTAGTAATTTAATATTTGCTTAGTTATCACGAAAGCATTACGCTGCCTCATAAGTTTGTCCGAAATCAGTTTCGTGAGGTACCTTCTTGCACAAACACAGCCTGCAACAAACAAGTCAGCTGCCTAAGCTTTAGGCTGCAGCCACAGAGTGGAGATGGTGAGGAAGAGCTTGGTAGAGATGTGACATTCAAATTACATGACACATGACAATGAAATAAACATGGAAGTGAAATATGCATGGAGGCCTGTGTACAGTACAAAGAATATATAGACATGCACAAGCTATTAACCTCTGCTTTAGCTGGTCCAAACCACATGAGGTGTCTACACTCTAAAATGTTTATCCCGCTTGCAGGGTAAAGCCTCAAGCCATCCTCTGACACACAGATGAGCATATGGATTTACTGTTACTTCTTAACCAAATAATACTATCCCTTGGAGGCATAGTTCACCCAAACAGGAAACTTCTGTCATCATCTACTCACTCTCATGTCGTTCCAAACCAGTTTGACTTTCTTACTCCTGTGGAACATATAAGAAGATATTTTGAGAAATGTTTCATTGTTTTTTGTCAATACAACGGAAGTCAGAACATTCTTCAAAATATCTTCCACAGAAGAAAGTTGGTAACACTATATGATAACACTTTATTTTAGAGCGCCTTTGTTACATGTTACAAGTATCTACTACAGTAATAACAGTAAATTAAATATAAATACAATCAACTAACCCTAAATCGAACCTTACTCCTAACCATAACCATATAGTAAGTACATGTTGTTAATTAATAGGCTATTACTCAGTAATAATTGTTTAATTACACGGTAACAAGGACACCTAACGTGTAGCATACTTTATTTTAATGTGTCCGTTTTTCTTTGCTAATAGAGGCCTTATACCACCCAATAGATTTGTTATCTATTTAGGATGACATATATACCATCCTAAATAGATAATAAAAAATACTTAATGCAGTGGGTTAGGAGGCATATTCTTGACTCACGTAGAATTCTTTCCAACAGGCTAAAAGATGATAGTGAGGCTGTTCCCATGGGGTCTCAAAGTACTGGTGCAGAGTGGAGTACTTTTGATAAAGTGTTTAAAGCTTTTGAGAGATCATACCTGACAATACTGTATTTAAAGTGAGCGAGAGCAAAAGACAGAGACAAAATGAGGGTGAATCCTCTGTACTGAATGACTGATTGAAAACAAATGTCAAAGGAGAAAAGAGACAGAATGGGGTGGAACTAAGAATAGGATTGGGAATACTGACAAACACTCTCATTATCGTTATTATGATAATTTTGTATCCAAACTAATCACAGAAATACGGGTGGATAGGAGAATGTGTGAAGGTGATAAGGTGTGTGTGTGTGTGTATGTGTGTGTCTGCATGTGCATGCCAGTGTATTGAGCAGATTCGCACCTCAACTGTATAATTATAGGTTAGAAAATTGTGCCATCCTCAATCCACCCCCCACCCCCCACCCCCCATAGTTATTAATTATTTTATAATACTGTTACATGATATTAGACGTATTTATACATTCTGTAAAAATCCGAGTTTATCCCAATGTTACTCTTATCTCAATATTAGTTGTTCAACTCTGTGCTGTACAACTTACAGCAATATTACCGTTTAGAAATGTGGTAACTATTTATTTTCCTAAAAATACACAAATGATGCAATTGTTAGGTGTAGTCCAGCACACGTGATGAATGAAATATACAGTCTTTTAACAGACCAGGGGAACACTCAGGAGAATCTACATAGCAAACAACACATTTAACAATGAGGACACCGAACCATGAGCAGAAATAACTGAGGACCTAAATACACACAGGGATGATTAACAGAATCAGAAACAGGTATGCAACTCAATTAGAAAACATGACAACTACCTAGAAATGAGAACTCAGGAACAGCGAACACAGGAAAACCATGAAAATAAAACAGAACATAATCGTGACAGCAACATCATTCTGTACATGCTAAACTCAGAATTATGTTATTATTAAATAAGGGGGGAAAATCATCTTCCCCTGTTGTGGAGTGAACAATAAAATACTGGAAGCTGCGCCTATCATGCGGTCTGCTCTTTGCGCCCTAAAGTGATGACGGTGACAGCATTACAGTGTGGGCGAGAGCACCCATGGGTGTCATACAGGAAGAGGAGGAGGTTGTAAAAGAGGTGGAAGATTGCATGTGAAGGCAATGATATGAAATATACAGTATGGCTGGTTTTCATCATTATCAAATCATTGATATGTTTTCCCCCCTCTCTGAATTTATACAGTTGTTAGAACTGAAAACCATCCTAATAAGAACCAAACACATCCTAAATCCTAATATTAATGTCAAATTGTATGACTGCATAAAATGTAAGCATCACAGGATTAATTGTATTAAGTTGAAGTGTAATTTTTGTGGCTGTTTTGCAGGTGACTGTGTTCTTAGCTCCAGAGGGCTTGTGTATATATGATTTGTTTGATTGTTTGATCTTAATGCTTTTGGGAAATACACCCCAGATAATTTATAATGACATCAAGAGCTAACTCAAAGTTTATGTTTGGTTGTGATGCATGGACTACACACTGTCCTGACAGTGGAGCTTCTTATCACTGAATAGAGGGTCAACATACAGTAGAAGTCTTACCAATAAATATACACTATACGCATTATATTTCATGTCTTCATGACATGACTTTGTTCATAATGTCTAGTGTGTCACAACTCAATACGCAGGAAGTGAATTATTGAACAGGACTGACCTCATGTTACAGATTTATAAAGAAGATTCTGTAGGAGCCCAGAGGCTCTGGACGGTCAGTGGTGTCGATATGGAGGAGGGCATATAACAGGAGATGATAGACTGCTGACCTTTCAGACTCATCAAAACGCCAATGCAGATGACAAATAAACCTTTAAGTTAGATAGAAGTGCTGACGGAAAGCAATATACACTTCTCTTGTTGTCTCTATATCTATTTCTCTCTCTCACTTTGTCTTCCTGATGTCAAATTTACTGTACACAAGGAAATGTGGAATATAATGCATATGGGCATATGCGTTTTATGGAAAGTCATTATTCAACAATTTTTCATATACAACACTTGTTCTTCTGTAGCTAACATTCCAAAATCAATTTATGCAGCTTTAAAGACTAATATTGATGTAAATCAAAAAGGAGTTCATGGAATTTATTCAATTAATTCATCAGAGAACTTTAAATTGGTAATTGTGCAATGTTAACAATAACAACATTGACAAATAAAAGAACAATCAAAGTTCTTGGCTGGACTTTTTATAGCTTTAATAAGTCATATGAAACTGAACAATTTAGGCATAAAACAAACTGTACAGCCCATTTTAATTACAGGGATCTCATAAAATCATTATTTGCCTATCATATCTAATAATCAACCAATGGAGACTTGGAAGCAATTGTGAAATTCACACTTTACCACTAATATTTTTCCACGTTGTCATTATTGACACAAGCGATTCCTTCAAACTTAAATGTAATAAAAATAAACTATTGTTCAGGGACAGTTTGTCTGACAAATCCAGTCTCAGATGAAAGGCACGTAACTGAAGAAATATTGTACTTTCAAAAGCTATGACATGCAGCATGGACAACAGATGGAGAACAGAAGCTCAAACAAAACTTTCAAATTTGAGTAAACTATTCCTTTAACCCTATACGTGTTCCAGAGTGACTGACCCATAAATATTGTATTTAAAGTCACTAATTAAAACAGTGACACAAATAAACATTCAAATGTCTCTTGCACAAAGAGAGTCATGACTGTAACTTATAGCTGAAGGGCTTCTGCTAATAGATGAATCTGATTATGTAAATCATCATTATGTTTTGATCCAGCTGAGAAGATGAAATAATGCAATGACCTAATAATAGAGGAAGGTGAACTCTTGAACTCTCTATGAATCCCAATCCTCCCCTCTTGAGAACAGAAGTGCTAGCTTATTTTCTTAGCAAATCTAATATATATATATATATATATATATATATATATATATATATATATATATTAAATTTGGGAGAATCTAATATTATTATTAAAATTAATTAGAACCTGTACTGTACTGTTCATTGTGCCATGTTGTGATGCAACTCTGTTTCCTGCCACTGCAGACGTCCATTTTGTTTTTCTGTCTCTATCCAGAAGTAGGGTGTACTATTTATGAGGCATTGCAAGACCTTGTATCACCTCACATCCCTCTTGTTTATTTTATTGCTTATTTGTCATTCCCATGTGTGTGTGTGTGTGTGTGTGTGTGTGTGTGTGTGTGTGTGTGTGTGTGTGTGTGTGTGTTCCTTATTTGGGTTCTGCGATTATGCTAACACAAGACAATGCAGGTAGGGAGCTGTCAACATCCATGCTTATTTAGACACTTGTGTATGTGAGTGTATGTGTTTGTCACATTTAATGCTGTAAGGTAATTGTGTCTGGATAGTAGATCACCTTATAACCAAACTGAATCTTACAAGACTCCATTTTATTTGGCTCAACAACAGTTTTACAAGTAGGTTAAAATTTTGGATGTTTCTCTATACAACCATCATACTGTGAGTCCTGCTTGACAGAAATCTCTTACTAATCTCACTTTACCAATATTTTTATGGATCCTACCCTGACAGCAACATAGTGTCGGCCTAGATCTGGCCCACATCTGGTCCGTGTGCAATCCACATGTACCAGATGTGGGCCGGATCTGGGCCACACTAAGTTGCTGTATGGGTAAAGTGTTAAAATGTCTGTGTCCAAACTCATGGGCTTCGTCTCATAAAGGCAGTTGCTTTCCTGTTGTCTTCTAATATTTCCTAATATTTCCAAATTTAATAATATTTTTTTTGTGTAAATAGTAAGCCATAAACTATCTTTTTTTTTTTTTTTTTCTCATTACTCTCTACATTTTACAAATATTTAAGATGTGAAAGATAAAATATAGTTTGCAATAAACACAAAAATCTATATGAAACGATTTAAGGGATTTTTTTTAACGATACAACAAAACTTATGCAACAATGCATTTTTTTATTTTTTTTTATCTGCAAAATGGCAATTGAATGGAAACAGGCTGGAGACAGCAAATTTTGCAAACTTTTTTTTTTATTTTTTTATGCATATTCAATATGTCGATAACAGAATAGTGCAAAAACTGGATGGAAACTTATCAATACTAAATCAATACTAAAACACATGTATCAGCATATGAAAGACATCTCTTATGCTCACCAAAACTGCATTTATTTGATCAAAAATACAATAAAAACAGTTATATTGTGGAATATTATTACAATTTAAAATAACTTTTTTCTGTTTTATATTTTAAAATACAATTTATTCTCGTGATGGCAAAGCTGAATTTTTAGCATCCATTACTCCAGTCTTCATTGTCACATGATCCCTCAGAAATTATTCTAATATGTTGGTTTGATGATTAAGTAACAGTTCTTGTTATTATGAAAACTGAAAATGGTTGGGCTGCTTAATATTTTTGTAGAAACCCTAATACTTTTTTTCAGGATTATTTGATGAACAGAAATTTGAAAATAATGGCATTTATTTGAAATATAAATATTTTTGTAGCATTCAAAATAGTCTTGCGTAGCCAGACCATCAGACTGACAGCAGAAGGTCTGGACTCCATAGCAGCTTTCATTGGCCAAGGACTGCCCAGAGGCCATCTGATTGACATGTAAAGCAACCAATTACAGTTTGTTTTGTTCAGTGTCATGTTTAGCCCCTAAACATGACACTGAACAAAACAAACTGTAATTGGTTGAAAATGTAACGTCGATGTCCCTACAATAACAGACCTGTGTGTAAAATTCTTAAAAATACGTAAACTTACATATTTTAAAGAGTCTATGCAGTAAACCACAGCGTTTAGTTGATTCTGATGAGCGCTAATTGTCACTTTTGTAAACACGACGGCTTTCTTTTTCCACGAGGGGGTTTGTTGTCGCGACGGCTTTTTTTTCAGGCAGACTGTGACACATGCGTCTTCCGGAAATCTTATACAATTCATCCAGGTGACGACTGAAGTGTGTCCAATTTTGTGTGCCCTAAGCATCATACATTCAGCCAACAGTTCGTGGGCATGACATCTAAGGGTTGAGATCAAATCATATATGTTTATATTTAAATTATGTATTTATTAATAATAATAATAATTCATAATTGTTATTAAAGTGGTTGGCATTCCAGAGGAATATCATTCATCAGTTGTCTTAGAAGTTTCTTCTAAAATGCCTAGGTTGGGAGTAATAAAAATAGACACAAATGAGACACTTTTTTAGTAAATAAATTAATGTGGATTGAATGGCTCCGATTTGCTTTAGGGAAAATTTGATAAGAAATGTTTCATTTCATAGTAAAATATCTGATTTCTGATGGTGTCTTGGTAAATGAGCACAGCTTGAGTTATTGATGAGATGTCCTCTAAAAACTGTAGAGAAGACACATCCCTACACTCCATTTATAAGGGCACAAACTTTAAGTTCAGACTGATGCTCAGGGAATAGTAATGCTACATCATCTATGCATGATGCATTCAGGAGGGTTAAGGCTACATTTTAAAATGATCAATAGTAAACAGGATCAAGCAGGGTCCATACTTCAGTACAACATAGCAAAGCATACATAAAAAGCAGTATTTTCTGTATAATTTAACATAATTTGATACTTTTAAGACTCATTAAATTTCCATTAATCTTGTCAGTCAAGCAAATGCAAATGTTTGCTTATGCATGTACTTATCATGCTTGTTCATATCCCAAGACTCTTTTGTCTTCAGTGTTAAGTGTTCATATGTTCATAGCGCATGTCTTATATGGTGTGTGTGTGTTTGTGTGTGTTTGTGTGTGTTTGTGTGTGTGTGTGTGTGTGTGTGTGTGTGTCACATATGTTATTTACCATCCTTATGAAATCTCCCTGTGTAGTGTGTAATTTCTGAGCAAAGGGAGTGTGTGTATCTGGAGAGCAGACGGCAAACTTCCCTTGGGACCTTGACTAAACTAAGAGGGTAAACAAGAGACACAAACACAACTGAGAGTAAAGGGCAGATCAGAGTGAGGACAGAAATGCATGTTCAACTGCCCAATAATCAGAATTCAATTCAGTTTCCCCCTGTTTAAAGGGACCCAAAGTTGACCCAAAAATTAAAATTCTGTCATCATTTACTCACCCTCAAGTTGTCCCAAAACCTGTATAAATGTATTTGTTCAGCTGTACACAAAGGAAGATATTTGGAAGAATGTTTGTAACCAAGCAGATCTCGCCCCCCAGTGACTACCATAGTAGGAAAAAAATAATACTCAATGGGGGCCAGATCTGCTTGGTTACAGTCATTCTTCCAAATATCTTCCTTTGTGTACAGCAGAACAAAGAAATTTATTCACGTTTGGAACAATTTGAGGGTCAGTAAATGATGACAGAACTTTCATTTTTTGGGTCAGCTATCCCTTTAAGTTATTTTATATTGTAAGGGTGTCACATTTACTTTTGTACCGCAAAATCCCATGGGCAAAATGCAGTCATCTCAATAAGTGCAATCTGGAAAGTTTCTTGATGGATATGTTTCAAACGGATTTCACATCTGATTTAAGTTGGTTAAACTTCGTTGTCCTTCTAAAATTCTTTTCCGCCAAACGTGTGTTCACATTTACTGCTGTTTAGGAATTTTCATGTGTGAAATTCAGTCATTTCAATAGGAATCCATGGATTTGGGAATGCTGCATCAGGGCAAAAGATTTTCCAATGCAGATTTTGCATTGCGTTTAAGTTGGTCACACAAATTTGTCACGTTGACCAAGAGAAATATGCATGGTTTGAAAGTAACTTCTGTCTGAACTGTGCTTCATACAAGCAGGATTTTGCTGGATGCAAAATTTTTTAATAATATCAATCAACAAATCTGACAAATGCAGCCTGGTATTATAGATCACACTGTGTTTGTTATTTTTTGCCCTCCATTTTCTCCATTTCTGTCGCCTGATAGAATTTAGGTTTCTGCCAGCTTGCTTAGATAATGGGGTTTAAGAGACACTTAATATTTAGTAATATTAACATTAATAATATAGTAATATTGACTGCACTGACACTAAAGGAATCAACACTGAACTGACTTGAGATGCATAATGACACTATGTATTTTTTTAGAGCTGCTTTACAGCAGAATTTGAAAGTTTGCATCCGTGATTCTGTTATTTTCCTATTTATTGCAGTGAAGTCGCTTTGAAACAATCTGTATTGTTTAATGTGCTATATAAATAAAGGTGAATGAACCTTTTTTTTTTTTTTTTGCCATGTGAAATTTTGCTGAATTTCCCACTTTAAGTTTCACTAATGTGACCACACATTAATATATGACTTATTTGTCAAATGTGAGAAATATGTAGAATATTATAGACAGCATTCAGTTAGCTCCCTTGCTAAATGCTCTTTGGTCTTCCCTGTTTGTGATTACTGCCTAGATATGCACTACTGTGTGTTTTTACTGTTTGACATAATATTGCTGATGGCAGTTTTTAGAGTCTACTTAAGATCAAGAGTTATCATGTGGATCCACAGCCCACACAGTTCAACGCTCAGTATGTTGTTTGTTTCTCTGTGTGCGTCTGTATGTGAGTATATGTGTTTGTGTCTGCTGCTCGCATCTGTTCACTTTCCACATCCCTTCTGGGAATCGAGAGCGCTCATATTATCAGCTTTATGGCTCTCTGAAATCCCCAATCAGCCAAATCCAGAGCCACTTGAATTAATTGATCCCTATATCGGATCCCATGGTGTAATTAAGGGGATAAAGTGGTAAGAGGCAGTCAGTCTAAGCCCTGTTCCCCCAAGACCATTCATCTCTGCAGCCCATCACCACACACACGCTGCATTATTCATAACCGCTTTACACGGCCATACATTTGCACACTTTACAGAGATGCCTTCAGATGCGAGAGGGGACGTTTTTGAAACATTGAGAGGGCTTGTTTGAGCACTGTTATTTCACATGCTTATTTAACTGGAGCCAGTATTTATTGTTGTTTCTTGCGCCAGGGTGCAGACGCTGGGGCTCAGAGCACCTACTGGATGAAGAAAAACAGCCTCTTCCACCATATCGGTGTATGTGTGTGTGCACAGAAATCCTGCTGGTTAAGGGAAATAAATGTGTTGCGCTGTATCGAAAGAAAGAATTGGTGATGGTGATGGAGTCATGTGCCCGTGTGTGTCTGAGGGAAGGAGTGTGTGTTACCGGGCTGTATAGTAGAGTCCAAACACATTCCCATCTTGAGATTCAGGCATGCTCTCAAGTCTCTTAAGCTCAGCTGCAGCTTGGGATCAAACTGTGGACTGAATTCATCATATTTCCCCCACACAGACGCACACAGAGAGAAAGAGAGAAAGAAAGATTTTAAATTCCATCTTCAGATTGCCAGCAAGGTCAGGCTGTGTATATCACTTATGTAGACTGTGGCATTCAAAGCATTCTCCAAACCCTGACTAAACGCTTAATGTGGCCAATCTCATTTGATCCCCTGTTGGCCAAACTGTGAGTAAATGCCCACAAACAAGGTTAAGACACAAGGCCTTGTTGGAAAATACCACATTTCCAATGCTTTGCTGCAAATGGTGAGTTGTGTGCTTTGATACTGCCACAGCAGAGTATATAGTACAAATTTGTTAAACATATTTGTAAGCATATTGCATATTTGTGCTTGGAGTCAATATTAAATAACAATATGTCAAAATGAATGGTTTGTTGTATGGTTTTAAAATTAATTTAAGTTTAAAACATGTCAAACTACTTTAGCACAGTATTACATTTTGCATAATTTTATCATATGTTTTTAATAAGCTACAATTTTACAAAGGTGCACTAATAATTATTTTCACGCATATAATAATAATAATAAAGAAGTAAACATGTTACTGTAATAAATTAAATATGAACACAATAAGGCTTGAAATCATTTCCAATGTTTCTCTAGCTGTCTTTTTCATATAACACAAATGTAATAAGTAAATTTCAATTTTACAGATTTAAACTGATTGCACACATTGAGATTAAGTTGAACAAAATGATCAAGAATTGTGTTGCATTACTTTATTTTAATTAACTAAATAAATGCCAAAGCAAAATCTATCCGAGTGCAGTTATTGTTTATGGCTCATACAGTGGGAAAGAATACAATATACTAAGAAAATACACTAATAAACAGACTGTTCCTAGCTATTGAATCTGTATGTGGGCAGCATGTCAATAGAGAGTATTCCAAACTCGCTGTGTCTCATGCCATGATTGCTAATCTATCAGCTGAAGGATTGTGCACTTTGACCATAGTGTGGAATAAGTGCTGACCTACTTGATCTAGAGCAGACAATAGACGGGCCTGTTACCTGTCACTGTTCCATCACATTTAGAAAATACCCACACTCTCACATGGTTAAATCACAGGGTTTCAGTTCAGTCTGACAAAATATAAAGTGATTAATGAGACGGTGAGGGAAGGGACAGATTATGGACATGAGTGCTGAGGCCCAGAGCTCCACCTCGATGGATCACACTGCCAGTTCTTAACCACATGACATGAAAAAGGAAGAAAGATGCCCGCTGCTGCAAGAAAAAGGTTGAATTGGCCAATATTAGTCTGCCATCAGTTTCAAGAACTCAAACTGTCTGAAAGTGATCAAATTTAGCTCCTGGCAAATCCGTTCGGATTACCATCCAGAGCATCATCCATTTGAGCTTGGGGTTATAAAGCAGTGTTCCATCAGAACTGGGACTTTTCAGTGTTTGTATCAATCTGCTAGTATAGGCTCATTGGAAAAATGTGTCTCTATACCTACATTTTTGCAAAACTGCAAAAACTTACCTGTATAATCAAATCACTGCAGTTTCCAGCTGAAATGACCAGTAGTGGCAGTAAAACACCAACAACTGTTAGTTCTGTTTTACACAAATTATGAATCCTGGGCACATTATCAATTACTGAAGACTTATTTTTACAATACATTTTTTTTTTTTTTTTTTTTTTTTTTTTTTACATACATTATGACATTTACATCACATATATAGCTCCATTCTCTAAAATAGTAAACTTGGTAGCTCACCTGGCAAAACACTAATTCATTCAGTAACTAAAAAAAATGACTGTTTTGTGAGTGAGTCATTGAATTATTCACTCAATGGATTTGTTCAAAACCACTAATTCATTCTGGAATGGCACTACTGTGTGTTTCTGGAGTCGTGCAGCAAATTAATCCTGTTTTGACTTTCATTGTTTGGAACTATTGTCATTGGTGAAGTGGAAAAGAATTGTCTAATTTGTAATTAATCACTACAGTATTAACTTCTTGTTTACTGATGATTTGGGCATAGGCACTGGTGTCATGTTGCTTAAAGGGTTAGTAATAAAAGCCTTCTGAAGCGACGTGATGCATTTGTGTAAGAAAAATATCCATATTTAAAAAGCTATAAAGTAAAATATCCAGCTTCAGCCAGACCGCCTTCCTTATTCAACTAAGGAAGAAAGTGTAACACCTCTCACAGTTTAAAATGCTCACACTACACCCTACACCTTCCGTATTCAACTTATTCAACTTTTCCGTAAGTTGAATACGGAAGGCAGTCTGGAGGAAGCTAGATATTTTACTTTATAACTTGTTAAATATGGATATATTTTTTTTACACAAATGCATCGCTTTGCTTCATTAATCCCCTGGAGCCATGTGGAGTACGTTTATGATGGATGGAGACAGTTTCTTCAGCTTCATACTCGTTGGTCCCGTTCACTGCCATTATAAAGCTTGGATGCGTCATGATATTTATTAATATAACTCCGATTGTGTTCCCCAGAAAGAAGAAAGTCATATACACCTAGGATAGCTTGAGGGTGAGAAAAGCTTGGGGTAATTTTTATTTTAAAGTGAACTAATCCTTTAATTACTCACCCACCTTCTTTCATCTTCGGAACACAAATTAAGAATTTTTTTTTTTTTTTTTTTTTTTTGACGAGAATACTTTTTGTGTGCGAAAACTAAACAAAAATAACGACTTTATTCAACAATATCTTCTCTTCTGTGTCATTCTCCTATGCTTTTTACATCCAGCGCTTCCGGGTTCTACGTCAGAATGCCAGCTCAGTATTGTCAGACGCTGTTCACGTGAGCAGCACGACACATACTTGTGAGGCTGACGCAGGAGCTGGCCAATAATGACTCGGCATTCTGACATAGAACCTGAAAGCGCTGGACGTAAACAGCGTATGAGAATGACACAGAAGAGAAGATATTGTTGAATAAAGTCATTATTTTTGTTTTGTTTTTTGCACAGAAAAAGTATTCTCGTCACTTCATAAAATTAAGGTTGAACCACTGCAGTCACATCAACTATTTTAACGATGTCTTTAGTACCTTTCTGGACCTTGAAAGTGTTGATTATACTGCTGTCTATGGATGAGTTATGTACCTCTTGGATTTCATCAAAAATATCTTAATTTGTGTTCCGAAGATGAACGAAGGTCTTACGGGTGTGAAACGACATGAGAGTGAATAATTAATGGAATAATTTTCATTTTTGGGTGAACTAACCCTTTAAAAATGTGATGTTGTGTATGTGTACATATAAGATATGCCTGCTTTTTGATGTTTACTCCTGATTCAGATACAACATCATATGCTGCAGCAATATTATCCCAGGGGTGCTTTATTCCAACAAATAATGGTGATAAAATCTTTACAGCTTCAATTAAATACAAAGTTATTGCAGGCCTCTTTTTTAACCCATCATTTAGATCTTCACTTTCACAGCGCTTGAAATGGTGATTTAATTCTTTCACTTCATACTGAGGGGGAAAAAAATAGGCCACACAAATACCAAAAATCAATTGTACAAAGTGCTAACAGCCTTTGATTGAATTTCCCGTTATACAGAGGAGAATATTAGAAAATCATAAATCAGGTAAACATACCTCTGCACTGACAGGGTATGGGCTGTGCCCATATGTTGTGGCATTGCCTCAGTGGTTCATATAATTCTCAATCAGCATCTGACAAAGGCAGGGTTAAATATGACAGGGGAATTCATTTCAAAACACCATCTTGAGCAGAACAGCAGTGAGCACTGATCAATGACATTATTAATTACCCTTGCTGAGTATCGACTCCCTCTCGCTCTATCTGGATCTCCATTTCTTTCCATTTCTCCCCTTTACCACACCCTAACATCTGATCTTGATGAAGATACATTATGTGCTATTGAGATGGGGGATGAACATAGATACATAGTTTGCTCTCATTCAGAATTAGGTGTCCTTTCCTGCCTTCATATTTTACGAACATGATTACATAATGCTTTGTACAGATGAGGAGTCAAATGAATGCTTGTTGGTGCAAATGTTCTTAAATTTTACAACTATTATTTATTGTTTTTACACCCGGGAAGACTGTATTTGGAGCATTGCATAAATCATGGTCAAACATGGTCAAAAAGGTTAGGGACAAGTTTATATTATTGAGTCCAAAAGAAGTTAGAGAGTTTTTTGGGGTGTAATAGCTGTGCTCTCATACCTCAAGGGTCATGTTGGATTTCTGCAGCAGCTGAGAGCTGCTGATCCAGGGTCAGTCCTTTGTGAGTGCTTCATCCATCACACTGGCTGAGGGACTTTATGAGGCTGAGTAGGGAACAGCAGTGAACTCTGGGGAGTTTAGGCACCCTTCTGCAAAAGTGGAAGTCAGCAAACTCTCTAGGGCACAGGGTAAATAATGCGTTTTTTAAACAAATCTCTAGGGTTGTGTTACCAGTGTCCTTGTGTAACTAACCACAGAGACAAAAATAATTCCTGTTATTTACAGTGTATCCAGACAGCAGCTCAAATTATAAGCCTTTTTTAATTTAATTGTGACATTTTTTACTGTTGAATAATATCTTTTCTGTATAAAACAACTTTGTGTGTCTGTGTTTGTGTGTGTGTGTTTTTCCTGGTATACCCCACATTATGGGGACCAAATGTCCCCACAAGGATAGTAATACCAGTACATATTCCTTGTGGGGACATTTTATTTGGTTATTTTATTTTATTTTATTTTATTTTATTTTATTTTATTTTATTTTATTATTTTATTTAATATTTAATATTTTATTTTATTATTTTATTATTTTATTTTTATTTTTTATTTATTGATGAAAACAGGTTCTAAATCATACAAAATTAGTATTACATTTTTTTTTTTTTTTTTTTGTGAAGTTTTCTGAGATGGGTAGGTTTAGGGGTGAGGGTAGAAGATAGAATATACAGTTTGTACAGTATAAAAATCATTATGTCCATGGAAATCCCCATGAAACATGGAAACCTAACATGGTTCTTTTTCAAAGTACATGATACATGGACTGCATGAAATTATGCACACACACACACACACAGGTTTGTTTTGCTATCTTAGTGAGGACATTCAATGGGTGTAATGGGTTTTATACTGTACAAACTGTACATTCTATCCCCCTACACTACCTCTACCCCTAAACCTACCCATCACAGAAAACATTCTGCATTTTTAAATTTTTAATAACATTGTTTAGTATGTTTTTAAAGCTATTTAAATATGAGTGAAATATAAATAATTTTAAATATGAGGACTCATGAAATGTCCTCGTATTTCATGTTTATGCCGTAATACCAGTGTAATACCCATGTCATTATACTAATTTGTGTCCTCATAAATCACAAAAATGCACACACACACACACACACACACACACACACACACACATTGAAGAAAGAATGCATCAACACAACTGCACTCGCATTCATTGTGACATTTAGTTTCATCTTTACTTTCGCTATAGAAATATACAATTGAAATGAATGTTCCACATTTGGCCCACATTTAAAAAAAAAAAACAAACAAACAAACAAACAAAAAAAAAAAAACAATATTGTGCCATTATCACTCTACACCAGACATGGACGTAAACAAAGCAGTTGTCTTAATATGTCTGGACACAGTGTTTAACATTAATTAAATTTGATTAGAACACTGAAAATGTCACAGAGAAACTTTCTATTTTGGTACATTAATTACATTGTAGTGAGATTACATGGAATTTAAAAAAGTGTGGTGCTTATTTGTAATGTAATATTATACATATTTTACTAGATCTTATGGATGAGTTTCTGAAGCACTGATTATCAGTGTGAACTGTAGCTTTGAGTGTTGTTCTATATCTGTCTAGACAGTGTTTTAATGCACCGAGTCTGATTCTGTTTAGGAATTCATTAAAACTAAACTGTGCTATGATTATCTCTGATTGATGATTGACACTCAATGAAAGTTTTAACAGCATTGGGAAAATGGAAGAAACTATCTGCTCTCTAATCATTTCTAAACTCTAGTGGATGCTGCCAACAGATGTCAAAGAAGCCTGTTTGCCAGTCTGTGATGGCTAAGTATAAGTGCACTCTATGACTTGTGATTTATGTAAAATCGCCACCTTTGAATTATAAGGTTCTATCTACATTCTGAGCAGTTTTGAGATATTGCGCTTCAAAATTTTTGCATTCCATACTTCCTTGTATATATAATCTTTTATATAAAAAAAGTCCCACAGAAAGTTACACAGAAACCATCACATAATGTAAATAAGTTGTCACAGAATAAGAATATGTGAATAACTCAATTTTGACAAAAAATGTCAGATAGACCCTTATAATTCCAAGGTGATGAAATGTATTACTGCCTGGCATTTGTTAAAAAAAAAAAAAAAAAAAAAGAAAGAAAAAGAAGTGTATTTATTTGTTTATTCATTTGATTGTTTGTTTGCATCCATGCATTAAGTATTTGGTGTATAATTAGACAAATTTAATGATTATGTAATATCCTTTGTGGAACATCCCTAAAGACTTTCGAAAAACAAATCCAGCCACTGTTGTATCATGGTATATTTTAATTTGCAGAGACAAAAATGACAAGCAATTTATTTACAGAAATACCTGTACAAAAGCAAAAAATATGTAAAATAGATCATAAATAGAGGTGGGCTTGCGCTCAGTACATTTGCCATGTTCAGCTAAGCTGCGTGCATAGTGACTCCTAATAAAACAATGATTAAAATCAATCCTCAATTCTACATCAACATCCAAGTCAAAGGACAAATAGAGTATGATTAAAATTACAATTTCTTTTTTCATTGTCTGTGATGTGTCCTATGACCTAAGTCTTATATCTTCTAAGTTGAAAGCTTAAGAAACACACACCTCAGAGTGCAAACGACAATTAAAGAAAGCGGTTTCAGCACATCGACAACAAAGTCAAATGTATTTTAAGAATTAAGGTGCAGGCTGTTTCCAGGCATGTACAGTAGATGTAGGTGTCAATCTCATCAGTTTCTTTTTTTGGACACAACTGCCAGATGCTCCTACTGTAACTAATCAGCTGATATATCTACTCTATAGTCCTCTGAGGTGTGTGTCCCTTTCAAAAACCTTTGGAGCTTTGTTTTTCTTCTACCTTTTCATATCATGAAAACTGCAGAATGCCTCTAAGCGCGTTTGCTTCATCCCTAATGGACACTTTGCATTTTCTCTGTTTTGCTGTGCCACCATTGCAGAATTGTATCATTACCGATCCTTTCCGAACTGTCGGTTTCGTGACCTTGCCGTAAAAATCGCAGTTGGACATGTGACCATGCTAACTTTGAAATGGATGAATATACCAGGGTATCACCTATGACATGTACAGTTGGTACTCAATATACTTGACAAAGTTTGACTGAGCTTACTTAAAGAAGCCACAAGATAAAAGCTTTTGTTATTTGAAAGTCTATCATAGTAAAATTGCCAGGACTGTAGTTTCAGCATAAAGTACTCTTCCTTCACTTTTAGAAAGCATCTCAGAACAATTGGTTTCATACTGGTTAAAACCAACGAGTCATACCAATAAAGGTATAAAAAGGCACAGTTGCATATTTTGCATTCACTCTATAGTTTTGTTTAGATTTTTTTTCTTTTTTTTTTTTACAGAAGCACTACATATACAAAGTGGCACTAGGAGGGAAAGGGAAATATATGACTGATGAGATCTGAAGAGGGCATCATTATGAGCATATATTTGAAAAACAAACAGAACGAAGAGTTGTGAGGTACGTGAGACTCCTTTTGAATTGTTTTGAAATCAAGTTTCACAACTCATTTTCTACATAATGAAAGGTACATTTTTTGTGTGTGTGAAAAGAATATAAACTTTACAGAACCAATGGATAAAAGTACATTTGCTATTTAAAAAAACATATATATAAATAAATCAGATAAATAAGCAACAGATGATGTGATGCTAAATAAATCAGTGAATCACGAATGGGTATGATTCTTTTTCATCTCGTCAAATCAATATACATAGTCATACTACAATGTCTAGTGTCTGTTTTTAACAAACGCAAGCAAGTGGACTTCCATGTTCACAGGGTATGATATCTGTACACTTTTTTTGTTTTGTTTTTCATAGTAAGTGTAGATTCCCTTTAAACGTGCAATAAAAAGTACATATCTATGTATACAGTTTTTAAGCATCAGAGCACTTCTTTTAAACACGAGTAGTACATACAGACTACAGATCTGGAAGCTGCGAAAAAGGCAGTCCGTTCAAACTTAAGGAATCATTAACATACAAAAAAAAACAAAAAAACAAAACAAAAAAACAAAAACAAAAAAACAATTGCATCTGAATAATTTACCACCATTTAAAAGCATGATGCCTCCTAAGTATACTCCTCCTCTTGCAAATCGTTTGGGATAGGCCCATGATGCATGTATAAATGTGCACCCACACTGCACAGAAACATATGTGAAGGTAATTAAAGCAACATGTGACCTAAAAAGGAGCTTCCCTGTCCCAGTTCTCTGAGACATCACGTCATGTTGTTCCCGATACTTTGGTTATACAGCGGCATCATGCATCGCATTGCAATCACTCCTGTCGTGCCTGTAGTCGCCAAACTTTTAATGTGATTGTACAAGTAGTTAGTTAACTAACTCTGCCTGCTATATGAGGGACACAAGTTCTCATTCTTGATTACTCTTCTATAGTGTGTGAGATTGAATCTGTTGAATGACTTTATTGCTCTATTTAACATTCATACTAGGAATGTTACACAGGGCCAGCCCAAGCTCTTGAGCAGGGCAATATTATTAGACTAATTCACCCCAGCAGCATATCCAAATAGTGTTCCTGTGACTTTATGGGCTAATTATAATGTGCATGTACAATGTGCAGATCTATTGTGTGTGTGTTTGCAAATGTGTGTGTGCCGGGAGGCCATCTTGAGACCACAAAAGAAGAACTTCAGCATAGTTTCACACATCAAGAGAGGGATGAACCACAATTACACAAACTTGTGACATTCAGGCAATTAACTGTCAATATCTGGGATGTAAAGGACCTCCCTCTACTTCCAAAGGTATGTGGGAGCGGGATGGAAACGGGTCGCTCGTGATTTCGATGCGTGTGTCCAGAGTATGTTTACAGTATATATATATACTGTATTTATGTACAATACTTCACCCACACGACAAAAACATGTGTATGCTTGTGTTCCTTCGTGTGTACGTGAGGCTGATAGGCACACAGGTAAACTTGCTTCTCGCGCTGTACAGCGCGTATGCCGTTCACTTGCGCCATTTGAGTATCTACAAACCCTTGTAAAATGCTAAAGTCAGTGACAACATATGAAGAGCTCTGCCATCATCTAGTTATGAGTTTCGTTCGTCATTGGCCGGTCTTTTTTTCTTCTTCTTCTTCTTTGTTGACGTGATTTGTCGTCCTGTGTGGACAGTTCAGTACTTGGACTGATTGCATATGGATATAATACATCCACATAAAAACACTCCCGCCCACCCCCGAAAAATAAAAACGGATTAAAAGACAGAACCAGTCTTATCGGTTCCCATAGCCATAGCAACAGTTATAAAAACAAAGACAAAAAGGTATAGTCCAGGTCCGTCTCAAGGGGCACACACTCTTAAGGGGTTAGATAATGCATGCATGTTTATAAAGAGGTCTACAGAAACCAGGCAGCACTTTGGGGAAGTCTACGGGGCCTGATACGCTAGCAGCAAAGTAGCACTTATCCACCAGCATTCCCCTCTCTCCACCTCAGCCACTTCCCCCTCCTCCATCTCATCCTTTTCACGCACATTTACAACATGTAATTCCACGGTTTTTACTCTATTTAGGTTCGAAAGTAACGCCGCACTAGTTGTGCGAGAATCCATGTTGCTTTTGTTTAAGGGTTTGGTTTGCTAACAGCATCTCTAACCATGCTGAGTCACTGTCATCGTCCCTTCGCAGTTGCTGAGTGTCGTTTACAGGTAAACTTCCCGCCTGGTGAGAGTTCCGCATTGCGTCGGCTTGTATTCACCTGTGGGCGCTAGCGGAATCTCCTCGATGGGGCGAGATGTTTCCTCGCTGGCGGAAAATCCAGCTGAACTAAAGGCGTCGTAGGATGAGGAGGAGGAGGCCATCTTCTTGTTAAGGAGATTACGGTTACGGTCGCCCAGCAGGTGCGAGGGGTCGCCGTTGGCAACAGCTAGCGCCTCTTGGCTGCCGGGCTGTTCGGCAACGCTGCCCCCGGGGGAGGTCATGAAGGTGGAGAGTTTGGGAGGGGTGGCCTTGGGCCTACGTTCAGGCGAGGTGCGCACAGGCATCCAGCAGGCATCCGAGTGGCCGTATTCGTCACACTCCCGCGTGCATTTACCCGTCATAGCTACGTCAGGCAGGGGCCGAGAGTCTGGAGGAAACGGAGAGAAGGAAACAGAACCGGTAGAACATTAATGATGTTGTTTGGCTTTAAACAGCAGGAGAAAAAAGAAAGCACTGAAGTATTGACACTAAAAAATTAATTGTGGTATGTGTCTCATGAAATCGGCATTAGAAGTGTCAGATGAAGCCTTTTTTTTTTTTTTAAATATTTATGACAGGCTTTGTGCAATTTCTTATTTTTGTATTTTAATCACTGTAACTTCATGGTCAACACATACCACATTACACAAAAATGGAAACGTACATACACAAACAACAACACTTAAAGCTAAAACATAAATTAAACAGAAGAAATAATGTGAGCTCTAAAAAGAACCATGCTTTGAAAACGTGGGGCAATTCTACTGTTTTGTGACTTCTGACTCCTAAACTAATGGCCTAAATCCATCTCTAATGGCTGAGTGTGTGTAGCTGATGTGTTTCTATGCATGCGTTGTGTATGTGGCGTGTTTTTGTGTTTCAACTAACAAGCTGACTCTACAAAAGCTATTAAATTTTAGCAAGACTCTTCTTCTTTTTTTTTTTTTTTTTTTTTTTTTGTTTTGTTTTGTTAATCACCAACTTGGCCTGAGGAAACACCTACAGTGTACTTGTGGAAAGGTATATTGGAGGACTTGCTATTTGGTTACATCTTTAACACATATACAGTATGTAAGTTAAAAAGATTATGCAAGCTTTTCTAAAGGGTCTAACTGTCACGCATCTGAGTGATTGCTTACTTTCCCAGGCTGGGAGAAGAGATCATTTTAGATTCAAAGCCACAAAACCACAAGTATCCTTAACATCTCTTCTATTCAGAATGTCTTCTGAACAAATATTTTCTATTTACACTTTTAAACACTTGACAAGCAAACAGATAACCATCAGATGCACAAAAAATTCTATGCACAAACACGGTTGAATATGAAGTTCACTAAGCTGAAGTGCACACAAACACTAAATGCTGAAATCCCTAACCTTTGATGCCAAATCACAAAGCTGCAGTGTTAGAGATGGTCAGTTAATGACCAGATGTGAGGTATGGCACAAGCAAGAGAGGGTGAGTGCAAGTCTTAAAAAAAAGAAAGAAAAAAAAAAGCATGCTGCCTTTTGTTGAAGAGCAAAAATTTGGGTTAACCATGGCTTACTTTTAATGTTCTTTTTCTCCTGCAAAGAAAGAATAGGGTAGAATCACTGTTCAGTTTCTTCACAGTGTAATACTATGTAAGATTAATCAATTTAGAAAAAGATATCAGACAGAAAAAAAAGCATAATGTGTTGCAGTTATCTGAGAATCAATTGATTGCATGGCATGTTTGCGAAAAATGTCTTCTATGGTGTATTATACAAAGATATTTATTGACAGATTGAGAAAAATTGAGAGTAAGAAAAGAAATAAACATCTATACAAACATGTCGCTCCACAACATTTATTGTTAAGCCGTTAAATTCCAGGAAATCAATGCTGTGAAAAGAAAGAGTGCTATGAATGGCGTTCTTCAGTCACTGATCACAACAGGCTTGCGTTTAAACCCACTCAGGCTGTCTCTAGTTTGGGATACTTGTTAACACAAACCAATTTAGCATCCTTGTCCAGTAAGGACCTTTCACTGACCTCAACCAAACCCCCAAACATGTCCTTCTAACCTCAAGGCCAGACTATAATGCCTGCAGAGCTCCTGTTAGCTTTAACGGCGTGTCTGCGGTGCGGTTGCATTGTGGGCAAGTAAGGGTTAGTTGGGTCCGACGGAGACTCCTGCCCACAGAAAGAGTTCAATGCCGCTTCCTGTGAGCTTTTATGATACCGTAAGGCTGGATTGCTGCCCAGTGTCTAGGGAAAGGTGTGGATGTACGTTCGTCCCACAAAGCTCTGTCATGCACCGATGAACGCTCAGTCAAGCGACGGTACCTCAATAGCACTAATAACAAAGATGAGTGTGTAGGCTCCGATCTGCAGGACGTCGATATGCCAGCGCAATGTTAATGCTTCAGACAGGGATTACAAAATGGCTGGATAAATCTTATATGACAGTTAATGTGTTCAAAGAGGCATTAAGAACTGTAACAGGTTATTCACATACACGACTGTCACGAAAACGTCAGCGTATGATTAGACGCTCATCTCTTTAAAACATTGTGTTGAGTCTCTGTAAGGAAGTAGTCGGGAAAAAGAGAATCTGATGTCTTTTCAAACTTAAAGGATTTTTTTTGTGGAAAACAAATGGAGGAATTCTGAATAATGTGCTGGTTGCTCTTTCCCAAACAATCAAAATGAATGGGGACTGAAGACCTCAAGCTTCAAAAAGGATGGAAAACACCCATAAAACGATCACAATCAGTATTTCAGTCACATTTTTGAAAGAATCATTCAGACTTTTGTGGTCTGAATCAAATGATTCATTGAAAAAATCTGGTTCAAAAGAATCATTGCTACTTCTCTCATTAACATGCCAAAGAGAGCTGGACTTTTAGACTTAAATTTAGTCTGTTCCTCAAACGAAGATATTGTATGACTTCAGAAGACCCCAGTCCTCACCCACTTTTATTATATGGAAAAGAATGGATATTCTTCAAAAAGTCAACTTCAAGTCCAGCCAATTTCAATTGTTAGTGTTCAGCTGATGAATATTTCTCGCCAATCAGTCTTTCAGACCACTACCACATATCCACAGCTTCTCAACTCCAATGCCTGGCTCTCGCAGTGCTCTGGCCCCTCAAGGCCATACATCGGCTTTTCATCTATCGCTTACTGTGCCGTCTTCAGCTACTGTTTCCTCCAGTGAAAAACAACAAAAGGAGCAGCATGCGTGAGAGCAGTACTCCATTGGCGCTCCTTGCACACCACTGCCATACAGCCTGCTGCTGTTTTTCTATTCCAGCACTAAATTCTGTATACATCATACACAGGAATTTCACAAAAATGGTCATTGAAGGCATGCGATGAAGAACTGGTTACGGTTTAGCCTGAATGTGCATTGGAAATTGGCCTTGTATGTCAAACACAGATGCATTTTTTTGTAAACTTGATCATTTTGTCTGTGAAACTTTATACCGCTAACATATTACGTATAGTGTTCTGCTCAATGTTCTTTTTTCTTCCATATAGGTTTGTTATATTTCAGTGTAAGCCATCTTTTCATGTATAAGCTCAGTCTGGTCTTAACTGGATTCCTTCTTTTCCTAGTTTGTGCTCCTATTTTAGGTTCTCTTCTAAGAACAGTTTTGTCCAATGATCTCATTGCAAATGGAACAGAACATTGTCTGATTCTAGGCTGCAGTTAATGTAATATAACAGCATGTAATTGTGATTTGCACAATCTCTGTCTCTCTTCCAGCTCATTATAGAGGTAAGATGGATACCATTTAAGATGTCACTCAAAGACACACTCTGAAGCAGCAATAATTCAAAGCATTTAGATGGGGGCAGACACGGGTCAAACATGCATTGAGATGAATTCAATCATTGCTAGAATGGCTTTGCCTCCACCTTGTTTCATTTAAATGAACATCTTACAGGTGTGAATAAGTCAGACTGAAATCTGCTGATCCATTTTCATTAATCTCTCTCTCTCCTTTTTTAAATATTTGAATGGATGCAGCCAAAATGTCTGAATGTTTTATATACAAAATATCAAACCAAGAGGCATCTGCAAACAAATAATGCTCTTTTTTTTCTTTTTTTTTTTTTCTTAGAACTAACATCACTTTTCTTAACCATGTAATTTGTAATAATGGTACCAAGGACAGTTATATAATGATATATGAAATAAACACAGCTGTAGTTAACATTAACTAAGAAAACGATCTGCTAAAGATTTACCAGAAGTGTCAACATACTTTTTACCTGATTTTTAAACTATTACAACATTTTTTTTTAAATGTTTAGATTTTAAATAAATTCCATTGGTTATCCACTTTATATTATATATTATATATATGGCAGTGCTCTGGCCCCTCAAGGCCATACATTGGCTTTTCATCTATCACTTACTGTGCCGTCTTCCGCTACTGTTTCCTCCAGTGAAAAACAACAAAAGGAGCAGCATGCGTGAGAGCAGTACTCCATTGGCGCTCCTTGCACACCACTGCCATACAGCCTGCTGCTGTTTTTCTATTTCAGCACTAAATTCTGTATACATCATACACAGGAATTTCACAAAAATGGTCATTGATGGCATGCAATGAAGAACTGGTTACGGTTTAGCCTGAATGTGCATTGGAAATTGGCCTTGTATGTCAAACACAGATGCATTTTTTTGTACACTTGATAATTTTGTCTGTGAAACTTTATACCGCTAAAATATTACAGACACGGGGGCAGACACGGGTCAAACATGCATTGAGATGAATTCAATCATTGCTAGAATGGCTTTGCCTCCACCTTGTTTCATTTAAATGAACATCTTACAGGTGTGAATAAGTCAGACTGAAATCTGCTGATCCATTTTCATTAATCTCTCTCTCTCTCCTTTTTTAAATATTTGAATGGATGCAGCCAAAATGTCTGAATGTTTTATATACAAAATATCAAACCAAGAGGCATCTGCAAACAAATAATGCTCTTTTTTTTTTTTTTTTTTCTTAGAACTAACATCACTTTTCCTAACCATTTAATTTGTAATAATGGTACCAAGGTCAGTTATATAATGATATATGAAATAAACACAGCTGTAGTTAACATTAACTATGAACAAAATCCATAAAGTCTGACAACCAGAAACTGAAACTGACAGAAACAATTTTTGCCAAATTTTAAACAATTACAAATATTTTATAAACTTTTTTGTGGCCATTGTATATTATAAGGTTCAGTGTTTGGTAAACTCTAAAATGAAATTTAGCAGCATGAAATTTAAAAACACTTACAATAGTGAACTAAGGCCTGCAGACTTCACATTCTCCCTAAAACCCCCATGCCTTTAAATTTGACCCCGAGCCACTTTTAAAACTCAAGTTTTGAGTCTGAAAAGCGAGGCTTTGGAGATGGCAAACAAAAGGGGCCATACTCGAGCCTCTAGCCCAGGGCAGAGCGAACGTCGCCGGGCTGCAGAGAGGCCGGAAACGCATGCGGCTCTGTGGCACGCTAACTGTCACTCCGTATAGTGGGCTTTTCAGCCGATGGGGGCTCGGAGTATAATGCCTGCCATTTTCCACAGCCAGTCCTTTTGAATAACTCAAAAGAAACATCCACTCTTCTCCGACGGAGGGGTTTGAAAACGAGAGATCAGGGTAACGGCGGGAGGGGGGAACGGAAGATATGGCTCTCAGAGCTATTCTGTGAGTTAATTACGTGTGGACAAAAGTGGATTCCCTGGCGCAGTTGGAGCTCTGCTGTTGTGAGGATGGTGGCAGGGTTCTGGAAAGCTGTAAGTGGGCCAGAGGCTCAGCTAATTGACAGGGATATGTGGATTTTGTAATCTATGTGTTTGGGTGTGTGTGTATTTTGTCCTGCTGTTTAAGGCTTAATGCCTCGTTTTTCTAGAGCGCGCGAACATGTTTGCGCATGAAAGCATTAGTCGTTTTTCTACATTTTAAGTGCTCTGCGTGTGCATGTGTTTTCATCTTGTGCAAGTTAAGCCTCATCCCTCAGAGGCCAGCTAAACTACAGGCCGCTCTTTTGCTCTCTGTTTTCCGGATAGGAGGCCCTGCCAAAACATAACTGCCAGACAGAACTGCTGCCCCCTCTGTCCAGTCACTCTGTGTGTGTCTGTGAGACAGAAATGAGCACAGCGAACACCCTAAAATCTCAGCAGAATCAAGAAGATTATCCAATAGATAAATGGCATTTACAAAAAGAGTGTCATGCGTTCATGCACACGATAACACGCGGTCCAAAAAAACGCAGAGTGTCAATGTCAAATAACGTTGCTGTTCAAGCTGAGAAAGAAATACTATACAAAATGACAAAATGACAGCTAATAAGTAGATATTTAAAGGGATGGTTCACACAAAAATGGAAATTATATATATATATATATATATATATATATATATATATATATATATATATATATATATATTATAATAATATTAACAATACGGCTGTTTTTTTTTACTGTTTTTTATTTATTTTTATATTTTTTTTCAAATTATTGCAGCGTTGATGAGCATAAGAGATTTTTTTCAAAAACATGAAAAAATCTGTACTAACAGTAACTGTGAATATAATTTACTTGGGTGTTGTTAAACAAATAAAATTCAACCACAAGGAACAACTTTATTAATATCTATAGCACTTGAAAAGAGCTGCCAGCTCACAGTCATCCACTTTTTTTGTCAACTTTTCAATTCTGACAGCTTCTCAACTCTCATGGCCTTATGGGATAGCAAAGTGTCCACTTGTTTCACACATCAGAATCTCAGCAGATGCAGTACATCATATTGGTATTGTTCACCTATTGTATCATGACATCCTACTGACATATCGCATACTGTGTAGTAGGGAAGTACACATACTGAGACACAATCCCTCCATTTCTTTGCAACAATAGGAATGTTTTGTCCCTCTGTGAAAGTCCCTGTCTGCTTCTCCTGCATCTAAAATCAGCCTCTAATCAGCCTCACACTCTTTCTCTTAGAGAGATTAAAACCCCTCTTTAACACATTATCTTGTCTTTATCCACAGACGCTTCACGAGTTTCATATTTTCATTAGGAGGCATCAGAACAAGAGATGGCTGTTCTTTTCACCAGACACCAATGAAAAGAAAAACGAGGGAGACTGTTCTTTTCTTTTCAGTTAGTGTTGTCCATTTGATTCAATAATGCTGGACTGTCCTTTTAGACTCAGGCTGCTGATCAAATGTTCTCTCTGACACTTTCTCTTATTTGCACAGAGTGGACACCGAGATTCAAGTCATCACATCTATCATCAAAAGTCACCTTTATGTGACTTTATGAAAAAAAAAAGGGTATGGACATTTACAGTAAGCCACACTAAAAATATTGAACAAATGGCTTGTGAAATAATAAGACTTTTTAGAGAATATAACTTTCTTAGCACAGTGGACACCCTCAAGCCATCACATCTATCATCAAACATTACCTTTATGTGAAACAAAACAAAATGTATTTAGACACTTACACTAATCCACACTAAAATATCCAACAAATGGTTTTATAAAATCATAATAAAAATTTAGTTTCTCAAAAAAAAAAAAAACGCGTCTAAAGGATGTTTAGGTACCCATCTATCACAACTCAAAAGTAAGAAAAAAGTACCTGAAAACGTTCTGGTTGTCACACATTAGTGGGACATCTTCATAGTAAATGTGTTTGGGACCATATGACCTACAGTGTAGCGTACTTGCTGACAGGCAAACAGAATAATTTAGTTAGCAAAAGTAACTTTTTAGCGCTTTCCCTTGGAAATTCCCAGCAAACTGACAGCATAACGCCCTCTAATAGCATTAGGCGAGGTAACGCAGCAGTCAGCTCACGAGTGCTTTAGCTGAGCTAACGTGATGGGCGAGAATGAGCCGGTAGAGCTTCAGGAGGACTGAGGCCGCTGTTGACCTGGTTTGCTTCAGTAACCTCAGCGTTGTGCTGCATATGCTTTCAGCGGTGCTGCATCAGTGAGCCAGGACAACAGAGTGTACAGCAACACAACAGCAGGAGAAGAACCATGTCAGACATGGTGCAATGAGGTGCGGCGGAGTGATGTGTGTATTTATTTCCTGTCTCTTTCTCTATCTCTACATCAGACTTGACCAGGTGAATTATGATCTTACATTCACACTCACAAGCCCTTTAATATCTCAAATGTTTCTCCAGGACAGCAATGATATTAAATAGAG